>NW_025963779.1:82556365-83232498 GCF_023055435.1 Haliotis rufescens
CTCACGTTTGCCCTTTCACACTTGGGCTCCGTTACAAAAGATTCACACTAAATTAGTTACTTTGTGACATGCCAGGTAGATATAACATGTATCATGCCCCCCACGTGGTGTCTAGTTGCTCAATAAGGTCGCTGTGATTGATACTGTATTTTGATGTGCAGAACATAACCGTGACCTGGGTCAAAGGTGATGATCACTTCCTCATTCTAACAATATTACACTAGAAGGTATAACTATGCATAAACACCAGTTTGTATAACTAATCATAAACACTATATATAACTATGCATAAACACCAGTATGTATAACTAATCATAAACACCAGTATGCATGTCTATGCATATACACCCGTAGGCATGTCTATACATATATGCTTGTGGGTACATCTGCCTTTGGACCCGTGAAGATCCGGGGTAGAATAGGTCTTCAGCAACCCATGCTTGCTGTAAAATGCGACTATGCTTTTCGTAAGAGGCGGCTAACGGGATCGGGTGGTCAGGCTCGCTGACTTGGTTGATGCATGTCATCGATCCCAATTGCGTGGATCGATGCTCATGATATCCATCACTGGATTTCTTGTCCAGACTCGATTATTTACAGACCGCCGTCATATATTACTGAGTGCGGCGTTAAACAACCAACCAACCAACCAACCAACATCACGAACATAGTGTTCGTGTCTAAGTATCATACAATACGATGCGAATTATATAACCATACACTACACTGACACGATATAGAAGGGTTAAAATATATCCATGTGTTTGGGTGTTTTGGGGAAATCAACGATTCTAAAGAAACAAGGGCCTTTATAGTCACTCGGTTTACCTACATAGTCCCTCCATCTAAAAACGTAGTGATTTCCAAAAATATATATGTCTGTTGGGTGGGTATTCTTCTACAACCATGAGGTGTGACCATTTATTATTATGGTTTTAGGGGTACAGATGTCATGTGTGAGTATGGTTGTAGGAGGTATATATGTCATGTGTGAGTGTGGTTATAGGAGGTATATATGTCATGTGTGAGTATGGTTATAGGGGGTACAGATGTCATGTGTGAGTATGGTTATAGGAGGTACAGATGTCATGTGTGAGTATGGTTTTAGGGGTACAGATGTCATGTGTGAGTATGGTTGTAGGAGGTATATATGTCATGTGTGAGTATGGTTATAGGAGGTATATATGTCATGTGTGAGTATGGTTATAGGGGGTACAGATGTCATGTGTGAGTATGGTTTTAGGGGTACAGATGTCATGTGTGAGTATGGTTGTAGGAGGTATATATGTCATGTGTGAGTGTGGTTATAGGAGGTATATATGTCATGTGTGAGTATGGTTATAGGGGGTACAGATGTCATGTGTGAGTATGGTTATAGGGGGTACAGATGTCATGTGTGAGTATGGTTATAGGAGGTATATATGTCATGTGTGAGTATGGTTATAGGGGGTACAGATGCCATGTGTGAGTATGGTTATAGGGGGTACAGATGCCATGTGTGAGTATGGTTATAGGGGGTACAGATGCCATGTGTGAGTATGGTTATAGGAGGTATATATGTCATGTGTGAGTATGGTTGTAGGAGGTACAGATGTCATGTGTGAGTATGGTTGTAGGAGGTACAGATGCCATGTGTGAGTATGGTTATAGGGGGTACAGATGCCATGTGTGAGTATGGTTATAGGAGGTACAGATGCCATGTGTGAGTATGGTTATAGGGGGTACAGATGCCATGTGTGAGTATGGTTATAGGGGGTACAGATGCCATGTGTGAGTATGGTTATAGGAGGTATATATGTCATGTGTGAGTATGGTTATAGGGGGTACAGATGTCATGTGTGAGTATGGTTGTAGGAGGTACAGATGTCATGTGTGAGTATGGTTGTAGGAGGTACAGATGCCATGTGTGAGTATGGTTATAGGGGTATATATGTCATGTGTGAGTATGGTTGTAGGAGGTATATATGTCATGTGTGAGTATAGTTATAGGAGGTATATATGTCATGTGTGAGTATGGTTGTAGGAGGTATATATGTCATGTGTGAGTATGGTTATAGGAGGTATATATGTCATGTGTGAGTATGGTTGTAGGATGTTCAAATGACGTGTGTATATGGCTGGAGATGACAAAATGCTTGACATAATCGCAACATGTTAATGACGTCACACAGTGGGTACACGGGGAATGACGTATACGTATGCCTCGCTGTCGTTTTGCTCATTGCATACATTTATTATATATACAGCGGAACAAGCCGATGAAAATAGGAATGTGAACAAATTCAGCGCCACCTGGCGTTCTTTATTGCCAACGTTGTCCTTTAGAGATTGATGTCCTTTGTGCGCACTGACGTTCTTCAGTACACATTGTTCTTTCTTTCACATGGCGTCTACTTGTTTTGTATTTGACCTTTATTGTAACATCTGACTATGGTTTATTTCAAATGACATATTTTTTTTACAAGAATGGCCGCCCATATATGTGTGTATATGGTTTCAGAGAAACACAACAGGAAGTGTCGACACGAGTTAGCCAGCGTAGATAGGAATAAACAGAAATATTTACAATTGTGTCTACCAACATTTCAATTCTGAAAATCACTCCATCCTTTGCATGGATCTTAGGATATTAGGGAAATGCACATCAATGCTAATTTACGGACGTAATGACAAAATAAAGGACATTGGCAGTCTTCCTTACCAACAAAGTAACAAGTCAATGTATTGTTTCCGGCATCCTAAGGACTAAGGCATGATCGCAGGAAATGACGAAGGCCATATAATACCATTGATTTGGAAGACATGTTGCCGCTCCAGGAACCATTGAGACTGAGCAAGGCAAGAAAAAGATTCTAATATGTGTTGTTGAAAGAACTTTTGCTGATGGATTGGTCTACAGACGGTAAGAACCCATAGTATCGGCTAGAGAATATAGTTCTTGATATTGTTTTGAAGCGTTTGGTCAAACCAGAAACAGACTCCACAAATGTAGAAAAAGACCGCATGTTCCTGAATTTGAAATTTTCAAACAAGGGAATTGATTCTTTAAACTTAAATAACATTTTCAGACAAAAAGAAATTTTCCCTGAATATCCGACAATATTTCAAGTTTCAAGAAACACCAACAGTTTCATTTTCCTATACCAACACCATTTCCTCCAAGCTGTTCAATTATAGGAAAGTTGTGCAGAACGTGGACTTGGCAGCTTGTGGTGTAAATTCCACAACGTGGCTGCTAAGGCTCTGCTACCAACCTGTTGAATATATAATCACAGATGACTACTCTATTGTTCATGATAACAACCTTCGTCAGTTATTCAAAACGGACGAAAATATCGTGAACAGCCTCCTACCAATTGGGATCGCAACTTCAAATTATTATGGATGTTGTCGAGACATATTCCAAAAGATAGGCTAAAAGAGGAGAGAAACCTGTTGAAGGTATTTCAAAGTGGGTTAAGTCAGTACGTCATGCCTTTATTAGTACGCAAAAACTGAATTGTAATAAACCCATTCTGTCCCAGACAGCTGTCATCTAAAGTCTGCCTTCCCTACAGGGAAAAATTGTTCTATTGACAAGACCTCAATTAACAAAACTATTATACGTAAGCATATAACTGAGTGAGAACTTTTTACTTGAATCTAAAACCTGACGACCTGCCAATTACTATTTGGTACTAGACTGCAAAACACAACACAACGAGAGAGATAGTGTACCACCAAAACATTGTCCCCTAATACAATCAAGGAAGGACTTTCTTTATATTCACAGAAAGTATTTTAGAAAAGTTGAATTAAAATAGCAGGTTGGTTCTCAAACTCAAAAACGCAAGGATTTGTTTGTTTTTTATTTCTGCAGTGTCAGAAAAGAACCATTTTTTTTTAACTTTGTACACTCCTATCCCACATGACAAGGAATAACCTCATTCCTTGATCCATGGGGCATTTGTTACTTAACGTACTGATATATGAGTCTGAATTTCTACTCGGATTGGTGAAATCAAAACAAGGAAATCTGGCCAAAAAGTTTAACTAAAGCTTCAAATATATCGTTGATCTGATGTCGTTCATTGATGGTCAAATAGCCAATTCCCTTTCACTGGTTTACCCACCAGAACTAGATATTAAAGAGACCAGTAAAACGGCCTCATCTGTTTCAAATGTCCATGCATAAAGTTTCAGAGTGACAAAAAAACCCCTCTCAACAAGACTGTATGAAAATAGGGATGACTTCATACTTTATAATAGTCAAGTTTCCCTTAATGACCAGCAAGATTCCAGCAGATCCAGCCCGTGTATACATTTAACAGCTTGTGAGGTACAATCTAGGAGGCTTTTTCTACTAAGATTCCAAAGAGCTCAAGAGTTGTTTGATGAGGGTAATAACAATCTACGCATCAAGCTTTACAAACGTTTTATGGTAGACATGTGGGGGACATTTCCAAATTGGACGCATCCGTGACAACAATGACGTCTGACGCAATTCCCTATTTTGACTTGCACCGTATGTTTCCGGTTTTTTTCCCAGTGAACAATTGACATGCTCTTGCGTGTGTTTGTGACGAGTGCCTACTGTGGGCAAGGATATGCTCACCGTTTGCAAACACCTGTATCATAACTATTTGAGAGTGATACAAAAACACGTGCTTATGCTACAGTCGGAATCGTCCAATGAACTCTGCTTTTTCTTCTAGTATTTCTTATGATTGTGGAAATGCTGTTGTCGTTTTTATTAAGAAGGTACTGATGACATCAATCTAGTATCAACCAGTACATGTATACATCAATCTAGTATCCACCTGTTTAATTATATACATCAATCTTGTATCCACCTGCTCATTTAGACATCAATCTAGTATCCACTAGTTCATTTATACACCAATCTAGTATCCACTAGTTCATTTATACATCAATCTAGTATCCACGTGTTCATTTATTCGTCAATCTAGTATCCACGTGTTCATTTATACATCAATCTAGTATCCACCAGTTCATTTATACACCAATCAAGTATCCACCTGTTCATTTATACATCAATCTAGTATCCACCAATTCATTTATACATCATTGTAGTATCCACCTGTTCACTTATACACAAATCTAGTATACACCTTTTCATTTATACATCAATCTAGTACATTTTTTTACCAACCTACCAAATCTAGTATACACCTGTTCATTTAAACATCAATCTAGTATACACCTGTTCATTTATACACCAATCAAGTATCCACCTGTTCATTTATACATCAATCTAGTATCCACCAGTTCATTTATACATCATTGTAGTATCCACCTGTTCACTTATACACAAATCTAGTATACACCTTTTCATTTATACATCAATCAAGTACATTTTTTTACCAACCTACCAAATCTAGTATACACCTGTTCATTTAAACATCAATCTAGTATCCACTAGTTCATTTATACACCAATATAGTATCCACTAGTTCATTTATACATCAATCTAGTATCCACCTGTTCATTTATACATCAATCTAGTATCCACCAGTTCATTTATACACAAATTAAGTAACCACCTGTTCATTTATACATCAATCTAGTATCCACCAGTTCATTTATACACAAATTAAGTAACCACCTGTTCATGTATACATCAATCTAGTATCCACCAGTTCATTTATACACAAATTAAGTAACCACCTGTTCATTTAAACATCAATCTAGTATCCACTAGTTCATTTATACACCAATCAAGTATACACCTGTTCATTTATACATCAATCTAGTATACACCTGTTCATTTATACATCAATCTAGTATCCACCAGTTCATTTATACATCATTGTAGTATCCACCTGTTCATTTATACACAAATCTAGTATACACCTTTTCATTTATACATCAATCTAGTACATTTTTTTTACCAACCTAGCGTCCACCAGTGCATCTAGTATCTGTCCACCAAACACATATCAATACATGCACGCTACTAGTTTACTTCTAATGCATCAACGGACACATGTATGTCTGAATCAATCCACCAGTAGACATCTTTACTGTAACCAATGTCGTCTGAAAACGCAGTGCCAATTAAACACTATTGTGAAGAGATCGTTGCGTTGAGTTCTATCATTGCTAAAACTGTCAACATTTTTAACACTTTATATCATGAGTCATATATTTATCCAGTATCCATGTTTTATCTATCTGGTGATCTCCTTACAAAACTGTTTATCAATCCATCCTTCATTCACCACCTCTGTCTCCCTGGGATCATGTTGTCATTCACACGTTTACCACTGTATCCATCCATCTGTTGCTGTATCCAACAATCTCCACATCTTTCTGGCTAACCCCCCCCCCCCCCACACACACACACACACCACCCAACCCCCACCCCCTCACATATCCCTATCACACACGTGTGCACATATATATACACATGCATGTACGCTTGTACGTACGCACGAGGCGTGTAATAGTAATGCAGTGATTTCGCCTGCAGTAGCATGTTGAACTGTTTCTGAATGGGTAAAACAGATGGTGATATAGATACCGACGGTCTAACAGGGAAATGAAACCTGACTACGCAGCTAAATGGTGTCATTTATTCGTGAGCTCAGCGGGCGCTATCGTTGACTCCTCGTCTCAGCGCGGTATCATCACAACCTCATCTGTTCAGTGTGGGAGTCACGACATGTACCCCACACTGCATGTAACTGCAGGTCTGTCTCACAGACCCAAGATACAGTAAAAGATGACCCATGCTCAAGCCTGGAATCATTTGGAGAGTCTCAGCCCCAGCTCTGAAATTAAGCATTTTCTGGGCTTCATTTGGATTTTAATTGTAGATATATATTTTTAAATAAGATAACACTCTTTCTGGGTCTAATAAAAGTCTAGCATGTGACCATTCACGATGAAAAGGGAAAACATCTAGTTGCATGTTGAACATAGTATAATTTATCGAGAATATTGATAACTTTTTCTCTGGTTTCGCTTGTTAAAATTGAAAAAGGTTGACTGCACATTTGATTCGGTGAGCATTATGAAATATCCTGTATTTTCGTATCTAAATTTAACTCGAGAAAACACTAAGTTAAAACGGGCAAAATTTCCCACAGACTGCATCCTCATTATAACGCACGGTATATATATAACTCTTTCTTATCACACGCCTTTATGATGGTTATCTATAATGATTATTCTCGGGAGATTAGCGCTTTTCAAGACCACAATACCAGTATCCCGGGGCAAGCCTAAGTGAGCACTATTAACCTCGCCCACTGTTACTCGCTCAGCTAGACTTACTTCCGGGGTGATTGTCTCTTCCGTTTGGAGTGCTTATCTCCCAGTCGGGATGACGAACTGATCGAGGTGTTACATACACCCCTGCTATACCGTGATATATGAGACAGTTATATACATTTAAGCACGGACGTATATATACAATATGTCTTTGATTTAAGCATGTATGCATATACGTGTGTGTGTGTGTGTGTGTGTGTGTGTGTGTGTGTGTGAGTGTGTGTGTGTATTTTAATTCGCTTCTATTTATGAAACGTTAAAAGTTAGAGACGTGTTGTTAAAAATAACTCGTTTTACATGCGAAACAAGATTAGGTTATAATAACTTAATTATTAGCTTTTCTTCCGGTTTGTTTTTTTTAAATATGAGGGGAGTGATATTTTACATATATTGTTAACACGCTGTTCCATTCATCTGTTGGTGGGTGTAGTTCACATGAAGCGTAAACGTTTGGTAGGACTACAAATGGTGTATTTCATCATATAGAGACGATGCAGCAAGGTTCTTCATATTGACTGTACATAGGTACTCGGGAACACTGACATGATGTGAAGCGTTTCGTAATGAGGGGCGGGGAAGAAGATCTAATAATATATTTATTATGGCTTTATCTAATCTGTCTCCCACACCTTTGAAACAATATTTAAACATAATCCAACTCTCGTCTAGAATGATGTGGCATTGTTTTTGGCTCCATTTGGATTTTACTTTTTATTGTGTAATAATATATTATTAAAAAAGATAGCTTTATATGACTGGCTGTCGTAATGAGTGTATGCATGTCTACGTAGTGAATTGGGATGATGTGGTGAAAGGTAAAGACCCTCCCCCATAAACATTAGATAATAAACAGAGTGAGTGAGTGGGTATTGTTTTACGCCGCTTTTAGCAATATTGCAGCAATATCACGGCTTCACACATTGTACTTTATAATAAACAGAACGTTGACTGAATTAAATAAAAAATTCCAGTTAATATCTAGCTCACTCACAGACCATTTCTAATACGTGAATATTTATTTTTAGGTTAATTTTAGGTTAATATTTATGCTTTAGGTTAATCGGTCAGGATAGGACATACCTGTGTCCGCACTGGACAGGTAACATAGGTAAATAAGTTCAAATTGTCAAATAAAAATTATGATCATTTATGCGTTTATTATTGTATATATATATGATAATATGCTACAAATTATTCTCAGTTGTTTCGTGTGTTTTTTATCAACTTGATCACATAAGCAATCAATATTTTAATTAAAATACAATAATCGTTCATTGTAATATGTTAGGCAAAATTAAATTAGAAAAAGATCCGCTGCCGGGCGTGAAATTGGTGTGTGAATAAACTACACAGTAAATAACCGACATATCTCCAAATAATAATCAACGGACGCATTGGGAAGTTGTCAGTGTGTGTATTTAGTTACGTAACACTCGGCACATACACACACGAAAAGTGACGCTTCAGTCGGAAAGACCTGTCGAATTTTGACCAATCAGAGCCAAGTGTCGCATTCTCTGCGGGCTTCTAATTTACAGAGCCCGCAATGAGTAATTTGTGTTTGCTAGACGTGTGGAGCTTACAGACACACGTTTAGAGACCAGTTGACCTAGTAGGAACCATGTATATCTGTACCCGACTGAGTAAGTAAGGAGGATGTAAGATCTTGCCATCTAGACCCATTTGTGGACGGCAGGATGTTTGGCAGTATCGGCAGAATTGAAGCAGCGGGGTCTTGGAATATCCAGGGATCGTGAGTACTCATTTCCGATCAACCACTTGCTTGTTTACTGTCATGGACTTGAGTCGAGTCAATTAATGCAGTCATGTATTTGATTTCTCAACCGGAGCAATGCTGGTTGAAATCTAGTGTCCCACATTCAACTTGGTGTGATTTAGTGACCCTGCTCGCTGTGACATGAAGCTCCAACGTATTTCTGTTACACCCTCTTCGCTTCCGCATGAGTAGCGGCGCCCCAATTCAACTCTTTGTCAGACTGTAAGATTTGTGTTACTGAATAAATCCCCGCGTTATATCACTAATAGTTGTAACCGGATCATATGACGCTAATACAGGGATGTATTCTTAATACGACGAAGCGAATGCTCGTTAATTTACATCAGAAATCATTCGTTGAATCGCGTGTTCTTTTTTAAACATTTTGTTTACACAATTTAGGCATCTTACAACACATCTGCCAAACCTTTCTAGGTTGGGTTTGGGAAAGGTATTTCCTGAATCCTATGTATCGTAGGTTCATGGGTAATTTTATGATCAATGATAATATGTGATAATCATATATGGTGTTATGTCAACGTTTCGTAAAATACCACATGAACATGATGAATATTAACCAAGAACACCTGCTTTGCTATCAATGCTTATTTGTAAGGTATGTTATCACTGAAAGGTGTGAAGGTGTTAAATGTTGGTGTGAGCTATACATTTACCCCTCAACGCAAATGAGTGTTGTCTCATCTGCTTGGCCAGGAGAGATGGTCTAGCTACTAAATAATGCTATGTGTGATTTTAGTACTTGCTGTTAATTAGACAGTATGACAGGAGAATTCTTTATCATGTTTATGAGGTATTTGTTCTGGGAGAATTGGACTGATAAACTCCTTTTTATGTTTGAGTTGTTACAAGAGATTAGAATGTACTTCAGCAGTCTCTATCTTTATACAGTAAACTACGGTTATAATGAATTAAAAGGGACCACTAATTTTAGTTCGTTATAACCATAGTTCCTTCTAAGCATATTTACAGCAAATGCCTTGGACCAAAAAACAGTATGTTATATCCGTCAGTTCGCTATAAGCGTGTTCGTTATAAATGTAGTTTACTGTATAATGGAAATCATGTTCTTTTGCACTTCATTAATTGTTTGACTTACAGTTTTGTTCATGGGGTGTGAAGGGGGTCTAAGGGAGGTGTTAGGTGACAAGTGAAGGTGTAACTGACTACTTGTTTCCAATAGTTGTGAAATTCAGGAAGGGAAAGTGACTTTTCCTTTTTGACTGCCACTTTTACAATCAAGCAGACAGCAACCTGAGGAAGATTAGTTTACACGACTAGCGAATATATAAAATAATTTCCAACCCTGCCTATTGGTGTCCTGAATGATATGAGATATTGATAACCTTGATGTAAAAAAACAGCCCATTCGCTCACTCACTCACTCACTCTGTAGGTAAGGTCAAAGGTTCAGCCACATAGCAGTGGTGATTAGTACCTGTCTGTGACGTTTTCGTTGATTCCTTCTTCCGTGCCTGGTCGTAAGCCTGGGGCATGATAATTAGGGTTTACTCATGTATATACCTCACATAACATTCATTGATTACACACTATCAAAATATGCAGTAAGATTCTTTTTCCTCTACATTATCAATGTAGATTTCCAATTCTCATGAAATTGTAATTATTACCTTTTTCATCACGTTCATGATCAAGGATTAAAAGTTGTGTGTAAAATGTTATGGTTTTCCATATTTTGACGTTCTTATATCCATGGATTTCATACTAAATCTTGAAAAAAGGATAACACTACTGACTTATCATGCTTAGTTTCAGTGAATGCTTTTGAAATTTACTTCTATGATCTTAATTTATGTTTAACAAACATGTTACCTAAGTTAAATAAATTGTGTTTTATTTTATATGATGTGGTATTAAATCTTCCTTCTTACAGTTGTCAAATATTGATTTTTGAGGTTTCAGTTTTAGTTTGACTGTAATAAAAGTGGCAAGATAACATTCTTGAATGACAGTGAAATACACAGGTGTGTGTTGACTACATTGTAATTTCTATGAATTATGTCCTGTTTCCAGTCATTCATGTCATCATGAAATACTACTTCCCTGTATAATGCATATGTACAATCTCAGTCTGTGCTAATAACTATTGAGTCTACAAGCCCGAACTTGGCTCTGAGCATTATTTTCAGTAGATTTAAGTATTATAATATGGACTATTATTTGCTGAGCTTACTAGACTGAACAGAATTTTGTCTTCGGGCAGAAGTCACAGACTACAATGTAACATGAGGCTGAAATTCTTCCTTATTTAACAGATGAACTTGTCCCCACTTTTACAGAAGTAGAATATGAATAGAATTTACATTACAGTAAATTACTGTTGTAACAAACTCAAGGGGACTACTAATTGTAATTCGTTATATACGTTGTTCGTTATAAGCATAAGTACAGCATGTATACAGCAAATGGACGGGACCAAGAAGTTTGTTATATCCGTCAGTTCGTTATAAGCGTGTTCGTTATAAATTTAGTTTACTCTACTCAATATTTGTTAGGGGTACTGAGAAATTTCATACTGTGATGGAAAATGATTACAACAACTTATTATTATATAAAAGTGTGTTTTTATGTTTAATCAATTTGAAAAGAATTTGTCACATGCTTCTGTTCCATGGCAATATCAAATACTATTCGTATGACAACATCTGAGCTATCAGACACCACCTGGATACTCCCTACCCCTATCATAAGTTGAGTGATTTATTAAAAACCTATCCTCATGATGTGTGTCACCTGTTTGGATTTTTCCAACATCAATGCTTCTTTGAAAAGCTGTAGTCAAGGCCTTCTGCATCTTGGCATTTTGGCTTGTAAGACAAGAACTGTGACTGCTCTGATTTAATTATTGGCCTGCCCATGTATATTACTGGAGCTTGTTTCTTGGGGTGTTAGCAAGGAGAGATTAATAACTACACCCCATTCTGATTTAGCTGGTAATCTGGGATGGTGGTTCGTGTTCTCGCTGACTCACTGCTGTCTGGATCGTATACTGTATAAACAAACATATAGTATATGCATGCTGTCCTCTTGAAGGTGTGTCCTCTTAAATATAGTGTTTTCGTACCTCATGTATAGTCCCTGTATAAACAGTAAAAGTGTTGCATTTAAGAATTAATGATGTCTGCCCCAAAGGTCAAAGTTAGGAGGTATATTGATGATTGATTAACTTTGAATATCTGACTGTAATTTTACAATTAACCTTTGCTTGTCTCTCTGCATTCTGTTTGTGTGTGTCTCTCTCTTTCTCGATTGATTAATGGCAACATGGATCGTTGTTCACAATGTCAATCACTGGATTGTCTGGTCCAGACTATATTGGTGAGTTAAACAAAAACAAAACAGTATGCACTACAATTTCCTATTTGTACAGATAATATTATTCAACATCAAACAGTCTCAACGTTTTAGAACTTGGTGACCTACTGACTCTTACATCACGTTGAGAAACTTAAGAAAAAAAGTTCTTTTCCTGTAAAGCATGTTGAGCAATGATTCAGATGACACTGAATATAAATAATTAATGTTTTGATTCATTTTAGGGCGGTAAAGTTTGTGGTTTGTGCAGAGGTGTGAAAAACTTTTGATTTGTTTCATGATTTTTTCAAAGGTTAGATTTGGTTAATGTTGGTTAAAGGTGTGGTTAATTAGGATAATTAACCTCATGTGTGTTTATACTGTGTGGCACAATTACATATGTAGGGCTGGAAGCAAATATGTTACCGCATGAACAAGAACCATGACTGTCAGTTTTTGTTTTTTTTGTGATCAAACTTGCCTGGTTCTGATTTGATCTTTTTAACTCCTTCCAGTACGTTCAATACTGGTTGCATTGTGACCTTGCAGTGATCATGACAGTAGGATATTTTGTGTTGGCAAGGAAGAGCAAGGGACTAGGAGTGTCTCCTTGTCTGTATTGAACTAAAACATTCTTGAGGCTCTGTGCTATTGCTGAGAACGTAGGCTATTACTGACACAGGTTTTGCCAGGAATACAGATTGAATGTATGGGGATACCTTTTGGATTTATGGATTTTGGTTTGTTTGTTGTTTAACGCCGCACTCAGCAATATTCCAGCTATATGATGGCGGTCTGTAAATAATCGAGTCTGGACCAGAAAATCCAGTGATGGATGTCATGAGCATCAATCCACGCATTTGGGATCGATGACATGCATCAACCAAGTCAGCGAGCCTGACCACCCGATCCCGTTAGTCGCCTTTTATGACAAGCATAGTCACCTTTTACGGCAAGCATGGGTTGCTGAAGACCTATTCTACCCCGGAATCTTCACGGGTCTTGGATTTACGGATTTGACAGACCCCAGTCCGTATTCATTATGAGAAAATACAATAAAAATAATTATTTTGTGAATATTTCGGTTGTTTGCCTTATTGTTCCATGCTTGACATGTTTGATCGTGATAATTGTTCAGGAAATTAAAAAAATATTCTAAAAACATCATGCAAAATGAAGGGAACTTTTATTTTTAAAATAATAATTGATCACATGTTTTGTGTGCAATCTCTGACCACTGCAAACCTCTTATGAAGAGAACAGTTCCCCTGCAGTTGGAACCACCAATAAATGTAAATGTCAAATACTGCTTTAGACAGTTCCAGTGAACTTGCCAACCCAAACAACTTCAACACGAGTAAGAGATGGGGTGGGAGGAATAGAAATTTGTTATTTTTTGTTATGAAGTTTTTAAGATACATGTATAACAAGTTTGAATTATGGTGATTTATATCATTTATCTGTATTGGTAGCGACAGTGAATACGTTTTTATTTAACATTTTACTTATTTCTGATTGACTGAATAAAAAAACCATTTTATTTTTTTATTTTCTCATATTTCATGTTTCAATTTTTTCGAGTTGTTGGATTTGTATACCAAGTTTTCAAAAAGTCTGATCTACGGTACATGCGAGAACTTGGGAGTTATGCATAATAACAGGCCACTTAATACATGGACTACTGTTGGTGTTGTTTGTTGTTTAACACTTCACTATCAGTGGTAGAAACTAACATCTTTAGTCCATTAGTCCTTATAATGATAACATGTAGCAAAGCCCTTAAAACTAGCAAATTGTTACTGCTCTTTATGAAACCTTTACTACTGGGCAGTTTGGCAAGGACTACAGGACTAGTGCCAATTTGTAACGCTGCTTGACTATTCCCTCAATACGACCTGTGTAAACCTGCACATCTATTGTATGATCCCAGATATGATTTAAACAAAACTGACGGGTAGCATGTGTTTTGGAAGTCTGAAATAAAAGTTGGAGAAATAAACATCAAGACACAATATGCAGCCCAATTACCCTGTTTAGTGAAGTGTTAAAGGAGACAGTTTCCTCCTCCGCACCAAGCCTATTGAAGTAGTAGATGCCTTTGAACTTTGTGTATGATTTAATTAGTGGATCGAGGATGTAGTACATGGGTTGTTGGGTTGGATGGGGGTATTACACAGATTGTGACTAATTGATGTCAGGGTTAAAAGGCCAGGGTAGAGGTCAGTGATGGTTGTTTTAACACGAACATGATGTACTTTGTGTATGTGTGCTATCATCACAACAGCTGGGGACTTACCAAGGCTTGAGCTTGGAGGGGAGGTGTGTGAAGTGAGGTGGTTGTTAGTGAGAGTCCTAGTTTCCAACTAGTTTGGGTGTAGTATGGAAAAGAAATTAACCTTGTGATAGAAATAGAAAGGCAAATCCCTGGATCGGTTTCTATGCTAAAAAACAATATTTTTTTATTACTTGCCTGACTATGTACAGGCATGATATCAAAGTATGGACATGATGGGTACAAGAAGGATACTTAAGACGTTGCTTCAAACAAACAATATACAAGTGCCTAACAGTTCTTGTTCTCTGTGAACCACCCCCGTGGCCTAGTGGTAGAGCGTCCGCCCGGAAAGCAGGAGGTCCGGGGTTCGATCCCCGGCCGCGTCATACCAAAAGACGTTAAAAGATAGTACTTGTTGTTACTTTGTCTGGCGCTTGGCATTAAGGGGTGAAAACAAGGACTGGTCGGCTCGGAGTATACTGTGTCTGAATGGGGTATTCATGTCAAACTGGCATGGTATCTCAGTGAGCTAGCATCGGCATCAGTCCGGACTAGTACAAGCTGCCACACAAATACGTGCATGCACATCGCTATATAAGTGCAATAATCTTGGACGTGATGTTAAACCAAATTTCACCTCACTTTATCTTGTGCTCTGTCTTATATTGAGACCCGTGAAGATCTGCGGTAGAATAGGTCTTGAGCAACCCATGTTTGCCGTACAAGGCGACTATGCTTGTCATAAGAGACGACTAATGGGATCGCATGGTCCGCAACGGACTCACCAATTTGGTTCATGCATGTCAATCACTGGATTGTCTGGTCAAGACTTATTATTTACAGACCGTAAAACAAGCAGGACACATTTTGTTGTCTTGGGAGGCAGTGTGCGTTGTATCTCTACCAAGTAGTGTTGGTATGTATACACTGACAGAGATAGAAGGCCTGTTGTATGACTTATCTATGAACATGATATTCATTGATAACATACTTCCTTATGTTATCAGTGTTGCTGATAACTGTGTGAGGTGAGGACAAGCAGTTCAACAATTACAGCAGTTGGAGATTGTATTGCTTAGTCCTGGGTGTTGGAGAGTTAACCGACTGTTGAACTGTTTGTGATGTAGGATGATGTGAAATGGATACTGACACGGACAGGTCTCTTCAGACAAGGTTTATTTTATATAAAAAGCCAAAAAAAAATAGTATTTTTTCATTTCATTGATAAGAACTGGAGGAGCTATCAATATCCAAACATGGTTTCAATGTTGATAGTTTTACTTCCTATGCATGTATACTGCTCAAAAGAAGTTAAAGAACATCCAATTTTTTCATATGACTATTTAGTAATCTGTTATGACGTGACAGATTAAGTCTAGTTGTGTGAAATAACTGGTGGTATTTTAACTTCTTTCGAGTAGTATATTTTCATCGAGCCATTGCAATGTATTATGTAGACATTTCGATCAATCTTTAGCTCTATCATCAATTGTCTTGTAATTTTATTTAATCAATAATCAGTTTAACAGAACTGTATATTTCCAGACAATAGTTACTACTGGTAGGTTGTGTTTATTGTAGTTTCTTTACTGTTTGTGTTCTGCGTTGCAATGTGTAAATGTCCCAGTTTCTGTAACAGTACAGAAGTGATTCTGCTGTGAATTAACTTCCTTGTTGGGTGGTGGCATCCTGACAGATAAGCAGGATGATATATATGCTTCATCTAGGAAGTTAATTCCTTTCTGGAAAATAATTCTGTTTATGTTCAGTACCCAGGATAACGTTTAGTTACAGGTGACCTAGATGTCTCAACATTAACACATGATTCATATTTTGTAGAAGGGTGATTGTTAGTATCTACGAATTACCCATTCAGATGACTGGCTTTAACATCATTTGTCAATCCCACTTTTTACAACTGATTTTGGCCCAGTGTTTTTCGTACAATTACTGGAAATGTTACTGTATGTCTTTGAAGGGAGAAAACTGAAAGTCCACAGGTTTTAGGTAGGTGGTCATGGAGTAGGTGTGTTGAGAGGGATGTCAAGATTCATTGATATGTTGAATATTTATCCTGACGATACAGTGCACTATATGCCTGCCCATGAATTGATTCATATTTTCACATCTTATCGATTTTCAAAAAGTGATAAATATGTTAGTTTGTAATGAAACCATACCAAACCAATATATACTGAGGGAAACAAATAAGGGAACACCATTTCATTGGAGTGTCCCTTTATTTTTCCCCAGATTTTTACCCATAGTGACATCCATAGCTTGGGAACAAAACCTGGAAAACAATAAAGGAGCACTTGTATTTTCATGTGTTCCCTTCTTTGTTTCCCTCAATATAATTTAAAATACTCTGTCTAGCATTACCTTACATAAATAATTACTTTTCTCTGCAATTGGGGAATGGTAGGTGATATCGATAGGGCAGGACATGCTTACCCTTTTCGCTAACACCTGGTGTCACTGATTTTCAGTAGTCTATGTAATTTTCACAGCTATTTTGCCCGTAACGCTTATTGGAAACTATTTGGTGTATAATGTAGACTGGTTATTCTCTTGCATTGACATTATATATTTACCACCTATCATGAAATGAAATGGTAATCTGATTGCACAATAGTATTAATACGTATTGTAGCAGCCAAAATTACAATACAAACTGTTTATTAGCATGGCCACCTGGGAAAACTTCAACCCTGCTTGTCGTAAGGCGACTAACACGATCGGGTGGTCAGGCTTGCTGACATAGTTCATGCATTCAGTGTTCCAATTCCGTAGATCGATGCTCATCATGTCAGTCACAGGATTGTCTGGTCAAGACTTGATGATTTAAAGACTTTTCAAGTAGCTGGAATAATTGCAGTTTGCCATTAAAAAGCAAACAAACAAAACATAAAATTTCATGTAGTTACTGATTTAGCTTAAGTCATTTCTTTTATATTTGTTTATGTAATGTGTCTTTTTCTGTTTCAGATGTAACTAAGATGTAGCAAGGGGTGTATCATGACCTTACCCTATATAGAGGGCTGTGTGTGTGGGCCATTGCCAGCAGTGTATTACAGCATGTTCAGCTCCGTGAAGTAACGATGGCCACCAACTATGACATCTGTCCTTCAAGGGTTCAAATTCTGCGCCAGCTTAGTAGCATGGAAACTTTTATGGTCAGAATTTACACAGGTTCTCTGAGCCAAGAGACCGAGTTTGTCAGTGTAGAAGCGGAAAAAGGCACTCCTGCGTGTGATGTTGTCAAAGTTGCCGTTCGCAAGTTGAAGTTGGGGAACAACCCCCACAATTACGAACTTGCTGAAGTGTTTTCATCTGGAGGTCAGTTGTGTAAGGAAAGAAGACTGGACCCAATGGATAACCCGGTTCGAGTACAGCTTCTTTGGCCGAAGGTCATCAATGCTGAAATTGATAGAGGTCAAGGTCTTTACACAGGATACCGATTCTACATCAGAAAGGCAGATCCCGAAACCCAAAAGGTTTCCGGATGGGTTGAGTGCAAAGATGCCAGTGTAGTAGACTCATTCTTGAGTTCCTTTCTGAAACAGCCAACAAGCAATAAGGAATACACAGATTTGTGCAATCTGCCAGATCTGAACGAGAAAACATTATTGGAAAATATAAAAGCTCGATTTGAGAATGCCAACATCTATACCTATGTAGGATCAATCCTTATAGCTGTGAATCCTTTCAAGTTCTTCCCTATATATAATCCCAAATATGTGAAAATGTATCAGAATAAGTGGCTAGGGGAATTACCGCCACACATTTTTGCAATAGCAGATGCAGCATATTCCACCATGTTGAGGACTAAGCAGAACCAGTGTATAGTGATATCTGGAGAGTCGGGTTCAGGGAAGACGGAGAGTACCAACCTGTTGCTTCATCACCTGACAGCCCTCAGCCACAAGGGGCTACATGGAAGTGGGGTGGAGCAGACCATCCTTGGGGCAGGGCCAGTACTGGAGGTGGGTACTTAACATTGAGAGGTGCCACAGTGTGTGTAAAACATTTATAGCCTGTCCACCATTCATTTGACATCATGTTTCATTATTTTAGTAGATTTTGGTAATTATGTAACATTTGTAAAATCAAGAGGTCCTTGTCATAACCCATACATGTCTAATGTTAAGAATTACAGACTTAAAAGCCCTACCCTGATTATAAATAGCCTGCAAGGTGGCCGTGTTACAGTTTCGAACACTGACTGACAATGTAAACAAAACTGGGTATCAAGAGAAGCTTTTTGATAACCGTGCATAAACAAGATCACCCAAGACCATCAAGCTTGGTATCAACTTGAATGACAAACCTTGGATACCACAAGTGGCTCAATATCAAGATTTAAGGCTAAGTCAATACATTATTTGTAGTTTTATCATTAGACTTGAAGAAATCGAAACGATCGTCTTAGAACGTCTGCATCAATCCCCGTGGGCAGAGCTTATTTAGGGGTGGGGTAGCCTAGTGGTAAAAGCATTTGCACGTCATGCTGAAGGCCCGGGTTCGATTCCCTACATGGGTACAAAGTGTAGAGCCCATTTCTGGAGTCCCCCGTCGTGACATTGCTAGAATATTGCTAAATGCGGTGTTAAACCATACTCACTCACTCACTCACTCACTCACTCACTCACTCACTCACTCACTCACTCACTCACTCACTCACTCACTCACTCACTCACTCACTCACTCACTCACTCACTCACTCACTCAAACAGCAACGCACATGGTCATGTGTACATGAGACACATTCGATGCATTGTGGTCAAATTGTATTGTGGTGTGTATATTTACGGGAGAACAGAAGCACAACAGTTTGGGTAAATTTAACACCAGAAGTTGTGCCAATGTTTCTTACCTTGACAACAATATTACCTAGATAGGCCTGATGTAGGTCAAAACATCTAGTTTGGTTTCGTTACTTATTTATCAGTTGGTTATGTTCATTGTTATATATGTTGATATATGTGACATATTATACTTAGATAAACGAAAAATCCAATACACGTATTCCAAGACAGTTTTAGTTTCGGATTTTCTTTTCATTCACATAATTTTCACACCCAAAACTGAGTTTGATCATTAGACCTGCATATGTCGAATGTTTTTTTGTTCAGTGGATTTGGATACAATGCACGCACAAGTTTTAAAATACAATTTGGCATCATTTCCCGTTTTGTCCACACCAATCCTTCATCTGCTCCTACGTTTAACACCCGTTAATATGGCGAAGACTGCTGACTGCTCAGTAATGTGGAATTTTTGATTGTCATTAAATCTGCTACATTTCTTGCTGGAAACATCTTGCTATATCTAGGACACTCCTAGCAAGCACCAAACCATCCTCATGTGGGAAGCTCGACATAGTGTGTTCTGCTGTCATCAGTGCTTGTCTGTGTAGAGATTATGATAAGATACAGTAAACTATGTATAAAACGAACTGAAGGATAAATCAAACTGTTTTTGGTCCTGTCCGTTTGCTGTATACATACTGTATTTATGCTTATAACAAACTTTAGTTATAACAAACTAAAATTAGTGGTCCCTTTGAATTCGTTATATCTGTTGTTAGTACTAGTTCCAACTCAGTTTAAGTCATTTCCACTGTTCTTAAATCAAGGTTTTACCGGATTCAACATAAATTGACCAAACAATTTGCATTACGGATCCTGTGAGTATTGTGGTATGTCAAAATGGATAGCTGTTTGAATAACAATATATATAAAAACTATGAATTGCATATTACATATGGCCGACAGTTGTATTCGGGTAAGAAATACAATATTCAGTGGTTTATATTCTTCAGTTTGACATTAATATCGTCGCCTCTAATAGGCTATATGGTTATTTAGCATGTGGAATAATTTGATATATCATTTATACAATTCCTTGACATCAAATGAAGCATGACACACAGGTCCCCCTCAATATTTGAATGAGAGTTCTATGCACATGAAAAGAGTGATAACCGAATACATCCCCATTTAAACCTGATTCAGACCCCCAACCTCTGTTTGATAGATTTGTGAGTCTTTGACTTCATCATTGCCATGTGTGAGAACCCTACCGATGCCAAACAGTAGCAACACTTCTGTTTCATTAATTGTTGACCCTTTGGTCAGTGTTGACGACTTGCTGCGAGTGTACCTGCAGTAAACACCAGAAATATCACACACGTGATGTTGCCCATTTTCACCAATCTATCAGTCTTTGACCAGATGTGTCCTTGAGCCCAGGAACAGTAGTGATTCTGGCACCGGTTGTTTCCCATCAGTTAATCTGTGGTCAGAGTTTGTTGAGGAATTAATGTAAGTGTACCTACTGGAGCCTGAGTGTTTGTTTGTGTCCAGGAATGTCCGTGTTGATCCCGGCTGTCTCATTAACAGTGCTACAAACACCTAGCCTACTAGGTGTGATGATTCATGTCCACAGTCTATCATGTGAAACCATGTGTTCTCCTGGAGCACACAGGACAGCTGAATACAGACATGCAGTCGTCAGGGCCAAAAGTGCTTAGGGCCAATATATTTTTGTTTTGGGTTAATAACACTTTTCTGCCAAAGTCAGATGTCGGAGGGGTATGGTGTTGGTCGAGGATTACAGCAGCCTCAATCTTTAAGTACCTTTGATTTCTTTACTCTTTAGGGGCGGTCGGGTAGCCTGGTGGTTAAAGCGTTCGCTCGTCACGCCGAAGACCCGGGTTCGATTCCTGACATGGGTACAATGTGTGAAGCCCATTTCTGGTGTCCCTCGCTGAGATATTGCTGGAATATTGCTAAAAGCGGCGTAAAACAATACTCACTCACTCACTTAACTCTTTAAGTATTTGAAATATTGGCTCCTCTCGGATGACTTAGGGAGTTAAATTATGAAGGACAAGGGATAAATCAGCTTCAAGTGAACAACCTGGTGTAAAATGATTCTCAAATTAAGCCTTGTATCCCTGTTGTTGACACACACACATACACACACACACAATATTATATAATATAATATTCATAGTATATATGGTTGAGTGATGTTTTTAGAATTGTGTTCCATGAAGCTGTGTTAGGAACAATCACAGATACAGAACCTGCAGAGCCAATCAATAGAAAACAATGATATTTGATAAGATCAATGGGTATTGAATACTATTCCATACAATAATGAACAGACAACTATTCTCTTTTGCACCAGATGAGCATTATATTGGCTGCATCCGACAACATGATGTACTTCATATTTTCTATGGTGATGTGTATGCAACTGTGTTGTGTACCCGGCAGTTGTTGAATCGAGGTGCCATGTGTATATGAAGAACTGACAACCTTCCACAGCCCCTGCCTCTAAGCGGCTTCAGTGTGGTGATGGATGGCATGTATTTCTATTGTCTCACAAGCCACTGATGTCATTATGTGAAAATGTGTTAGTCTTGTGTCATGTAAGTAGGTGAAATATTCATGATGGAATATGTCAACCAATTATCGGTGCATTGTGTTGGGGGTAGCTCAAATTAAGCTGCTATGTAGGAGGTGTGTGAAATATTTCAGACGGATTTCAAACACTATTCCGTCTCATATTGCAAAGTGGGTTCTAGTTTTTATTCTGGGAAACTCTTGAAATTGACCTTAATGTGAGTCTACTGTAAGTGCTGCCTCAGTGTGTAGTAACAGGGTGTAGTGGTGAATGAGGTTGTAGCATGTTCACCTCTTCTGTGATTCAACCTGTGAAGATCTGAGTTAGAATAGGTCTTCAGCAACCCATGCTTGTCGTAAGAGGCGACTAATGGGATCAGGTGTTCAGGCTCGCAGACTTGGTTGATGCAGATCATCATATCCCAATTGCGTAGATCTATGCTCGTGATATCAATCACTAGATTGTCTGATCGAGACTTGATTATTTACAGACCACCATCATATAGCTGGAATATTGCTGAGTGTGGCGTTAAACAACAAACAAATCTTCTGTGATTCCCTTTTACCAGGCTGAGCACTTCTGTCCAGTTGATCAGCGACAGACATCACAGGCCCGTTTGTCTGAGACTAATGAAAATATAGGGGGCCAGTTGTTTTCTCTGAAAATCTTAATTATCTTACTCGAAGCTGTGGACTAGAGGGTTTTGACTAATGGTGTTTAGTACTGCAAAGTAGACAAAAACCTTATGAATCAGTGTTAGAAATTGGCACTAGTCCTGTAGTCCTTACCAAACTGCCCAATAGTAAAGGTATCCTAAGGACTAGTAGAAATCGCTCCATTTTGGGGGTTTTGCTCTATGTTATCATTATAAGGACTAGTGGACAAAAACTGTTACTTTCTAACCCTGTGAATGAACTTCTTGATTATGATGTAATAGCAACAAGCTGTCAGCCTTGCTTGACCAGTGTATAAGGATCTATACCAAAACGTTGCTATTACAGTACATGTATATGATCCATGCTCCTTGTCAGGTACTTTGGCGTAAAACTTTACATACTCTGATTAAGAGTGAAAAGGTTGATCAGTTAAGCAAATTAGCAACAGGGACTAAAGTGTATTGAGATGTATTCTCCGGCTAACATCACCATGAAGCTTATCAGGGAGCCCATGTGTATCCTGGATGTATGCAGGCTGTGTGTTTCCTGGTGTTGGCTGCATCATGTCCAGGTGGTTAGCCACTGTCAGCAGCTGGGGATATACCACAGTAGGCGGTATGCAGGCATACCTTCCCCCTGACTGGTGTCACAGCTGGGTGCAGGTCTGTGTAGGTCCTTGCAGGGAAGTCACTCAGGGAAGTCGTCTCGCTGACCGCTTGTTTCCAAAATCTAGTTCAGTGTGTGATTCCTTGCACCTCTCCCTGGATGCAGGTCCAAGTAGATCCATTCAGGGAAGTCATCTCGCTGACCGCTTGTTTCCACAATAAAGTTCAGTGTGTGATTCCTTGCACCTCTCCCTGGATGCAGGTCCAAGTAGATCCTTGCAGGGAAGTCATCTCGCTGACCGCTTGTTTCCACAATAAAGTTCAGTGTGTGATTCCTTGCACCTCTCCCTGGATGCAGGTCCAAGTAGATCCATGCAGGGAAGTCATCTCGTTGACCGCTTGTTTCCACAATATAGTTCAGTCTGTGATTCCTTGCACCTCCCCCTGGAAACCTCTAGATACAGGTCCATGTGGATCCTTGCAGGGAAGTCACCTCTCTGACCGGTTGTGATTCTTTCCACCTCCCCCTTGAAACATGTCTGTGTTGAACCTCACAGTAAATGTACACTGGGAATTCATCTTACTGACTGCAGACTGGTCATTTTCACAATATCGTTCAGTGTGTGACTTGCCTTTCACCTCCCCCACCAAATTTAGCCGAGATATTTCAGTCGGACCGCAGTGTGTAGACTTCAGCCTCTGTTATTGATTGGTCTTACATCTTGTTTCAGTCGGTAATATTTTGAGACTTTGGGCCTCGGAACACTCCTTGGTCGATAGCATGACGAGCCTAGTGCACTCTTAAGTGTGAAAGTTAAAAATGTTTTCTTTCATCTGATATTGCTTAAACGTGAAATCAATTACCTGTGAAGAGATGGTGTTAAGTATGTGGTTGCATAGGAAATATAATCATCATAAAGAGAACTAAATTAAGTATTTTTTTACTGAAGACTAAACTTACTTCAATGTATGTGTTTCTGGTGATTCTATGGCCGTGTTTGATTATCTCTGTGTTGAAGAGAACTTATGTCCAGGTTTGGGAAGAATGGCTTGTGGTTTGAAGAAGAGATGTTCGCTTGCTATGATCATGATGATACGGGGGAGGATAAATGAGACATGACAGTTTACATTTGAAAAACAGAATTTTTTTAAGACATTACAACAGGCATGTTACATGGCTGCCGGGTGATAGTGATTGTTGTACGGGTCACGAGGCATACTAAGGATAAACATTAGCATAGGTAAGGAAAACGGTGATTACAGGTGTGATGATTCCTAGGTTGTATGGCTTAACATGCTCATGCACAAGACAGATATTGTCAAACAATTTTTTTCTAAAGAAACTTACCATTTAGCAGATGTATGACAAGATATATTACGATGTAGTGCTTCAAAACTTGGCAATGATCATGGCGGTAAATGTGAAACTGTTGTAACTTCTACTATTTGTCTGTACTGTTACTAAGAGAGTTTGAAGAACTACATGGACTAAGCTTGCTTTATTGATCAGTAAATCAAACAAATGTCTCTGTATTATCTGTTAGAACATTTTCTTCATCTTTTTATTTCTTTTGATAAACATTCCTTGAGAACTTTTGTCTGAGAAAGAATATTTTACTATTATTTTTCATATAATTTTCCATATTATTATGTATGCTAGTGGCGATTAATGGCCTGATTGATCATTATCCAATATGCTCGAATTTTTTTTCTCATTTGGTATTTGGAATGTCATGTCAAAATTTAATGAAATTATGAAAATGTCCAATTGTCTTTTGTCTCTACCATGTCTACCCAGCGAGAAAAGTCACTGTTACCCGTCTCTATTCGTTTCAATCTTTTAAAATTGCATCATCGTTGTGATCATGCATGATTATTTTGAGATGGAACCCTTGATAATGCTAAGCGACAACATTGCTCAAACAAAGTTTTTTTCAAAGAGAATGTCTTCATAGAAATCAATGTTTGCATAGAACATGTAGAACCCCCATTGATAACTTATCTGCTGACAAGACTTCCCGAACCTTCAATAGCCAAGTTCAGGAATAGAGCGACATCTACAGTTTACAGCAGCCGAGTGTGTGAGATTTGCAGTTGGTTGTTACTGTCTTCCTTGTGTGGGGTTAGAAGAAGATTGTGTGGGTGGGGCTGAGGAGATCCTGTCAAGCTTAGGTCACCGTGACCTACAATTGAAGAAACAACATCTGGCTTGATGTCAGATGTAGCAAGCTGCACTGTTTAACATCTGCATGGGTCGTGTCATTTTGGTGTTTATAACTCGAGGTTTGGATGAGTAAATAGTTACATGGTTTGACATTTAATTGAGACATTATTCATGGGCTGTAAATTCTGTTAAGTGATGTGGTTTCCTTGTCACACTTTTTACAAACACCTTATCAGGACATAAAGCCGAACATGAGTTTTTCTTATGAATAACTTATCACATTAAGGATTCATTTCAAAACAACTTGAAACTCATGAATCTATCAAATCTGCTGTCACTCGCCCTAATCATTCTAAATACTTCCACAAAATCAATAGATCCATATTCCGGGGTAGAATAGGTCTTCAGCAACCCATGCTTGCCGTAAAAGGCGACTATGCTTGTCGTAAAAGGCGACTAACGGGATCGGGTGGTCAGGCTCGCTGACTTGGTTGATGCATGTCATCGATCCCAATTGCGTGGATCGATGCTCATAATATTAATCACTGGATTGTCTGGTCCAGACTCGATTATTTACAGACTTCCATCATATAGCTGGAATATTGCTGAGTGCGGCGTTAAACAACAAACCAACCAACCAACCAATAGATCCATAGGTAATGGGGCAAACATACTTTAATGTTAACATTGTTTGGATGTTTTGTCATGTTTGAGAATCTCTAAAGCAACTGAATCAGCCACCTGTACATCATTTGAATTTAGACATGCGGTATCTGTATGTGCTAAAGTCCTTTTGAGACTACTAGACGGAAAATTGGTCTTAGCATCATTTTCAGAAGATTTAAGTGTTATTCTATAGATGATTATTAGCTGAGCTTCCTACATGTACTAGGATGAACTTAATTTGGGTAAAAACGTATTCAATACTATTCTGATTTGCCTGTATGAATCTGAATTTCCATGTTGACCTTTCGTGAAGAAATAAGCTCATTCAATTTATTTTTGCTATTGATAAAGGTGACTAATAAAGGCTAGAGTTATTCACAGACTACTTTAGTTTATGTTTCGGTTATGGAATTGAAAGTTTTTATTCCACTAATAGAACTGCAGTGACACAGACATATTTCCTTTACAGACACATAACCTTGTGCAAATGATATTCTTATTTCTCTACCATACAAGCATGGCCACCTTCTATCATGCATTTATGCATGTATTGGTTTGTAGAGAGACCAAGGCGATCTTGCGGTTTAATGTGCATATTGTGCATCAATGTTTTGTAACTCATTGTTTTGTAACCCTCTCCATGAACCTGATCTCAATATATATAGCCCTATATGTACAGTCTGCAAACACTTTTGAAACTACTAGCCCGGACCTGGCTTTTAGCGTAATGTTTAGTAGAATTTAGTTTTGTTATATGTACTATTGGTAGCTGAGCTTACTTAATACTAGACCAAACACATCTGTACTAGTACACTCAGGCTTCAACTAGAGGCTGAGGTCACAGACTATATGTACTGTCATCCTTTCACAATTAGGAGCCGCATTTACAGCACTGAATAACTTTATCATCAAGCTCTGTAAGTGAACATCTTTCTGTATCGCTGCAGTTTCAGAGAGATTAGTAACTGAATATTTGTAACATGGTTCGCTGATGCAATGGGAAGATGTGAAACATGTTCTGGACATTGCCATCCACTTGATAAATTGCCTGTAAAAACAAATACAGATATTTTATTTGGCCCCAAATGTTTTGTGAGAAAATGTACCCAATGCCCCCCACTCTTACCTCGTGTAGCTGATAGCTAGTATTTACATAGTGATGCTGCGTTTGTTATCAGGGTACTCCGAGCTGCTACAATAACAGAATGGGTATAGTGTATGTTGTACAGGACTACAAGACAAGTGTCAAACACAGTGGGCTGAATGAATTACCTGCTTAAAGATTATATTTATAATAGTTTTCAAATAGCAAGTCATCAGAATATATTTGTACAGTATTTGCCAGTCATAATGACAATATCATTTGTTATATTTAAATATTTTTGAAAACATTAGATAATGAGTGAGTCAGATTTGGATTCAAATGCGTTGAACATGGATATTGTTTTTATGTGAACAATTGTTTGAAGTGATTCCTGTCATGTAGTAAGCAAATGTGTTTGTGTGTGTGGCTTTATTAATCAGATAATGCAATGCTTGAACATGTTGAAGTATATGATGTATGTTAATTTAATTTTTTTTTTTTTTTTTTTTGTGAAGATTGTGTATTTGTTTACTTCATAAGTAACCCAATTAGATTACAGGGTGGAATTAGCAACCTATGCTGGTCTTAGAAGCAATTTAAAGGGTCAGGTGGTTAGAATCAGTGTCTTGATTGATTTCATGTTGTATCCTGATGGCATGGGTCGTTGCTCATTATATCAATCACTTGATTGCCTGGTCAAGACCTTTTGCACAGGCAGCTGTCAAATGTTGCATCGTACAGAGTTAAACAGCAAACAAATAAAAACTGGATGAATGGTGTTTGGACAGCCAAATGTTCTATGATTACAGAAAGTTAATTGATGACAAACTGTAATATGATAATCTAAAACTCTGTCATGTTTTCCAAGGTTGTGCACATGTTTGAAATGTCCATTAAAAGTCTACAAACCAATCCAGTTCTAATTTAAGATCCAAAACAGATTAGATTTGTAGGATGGCCAATGGTTTTATGTGTAACTGGGCAGGGTATTAGGAGATAAGAATGTGAGTTGTGTGGGGGCAGGTTAGGAAGCCCTCGAAATTCACGCTAGTTTGCCAGCTCGCGACTCCTCAATTGTGCTGAGGACAAGTAAAACACTGATGGTAGTCCTCATAGACTAGTAGCATTTGAGGTCAATAATTCTAAACCTGTTCTCAGTGCTTAAGTTTTACTGCAAATGTGAACTGAATAAATCTGACAAAATGATACCATAGTAAACATTTTTTGTCTTGTTCCGATTGGACTGACTAGCTACAAACTTGGAAACTAGTGAAATAACATTTCCACAATTCCTCTGGACTGGACTAAAAATATGAATATCTGAGGCTGTTATGATCCTGAGCCAACTGTTACTGTAAGCAAATGCTTCTAAATGACATATTGGATGGGGCTGGGACATCTTCCAAGACAAAGGCCCATTACCTAGTTTTCAAATAGGCCAGTTTTTCACACTGTACAAACAGTTTCTTTGCTATGCATATGTACACAGATGTATACTTAAACCTTGATAAGAAAATTTTGGAAAGACATTGCCAACTAACCTACTTTTCTTTTGAAATGAGAAACACAACAGGAAATAATGTTTCAGTACGTGATATGTGCACCGTTTAATTGAAATAATTGTGTTCAAGCAGCAAACAACCAAGCAGAGAAACATGCCATTGCAATAGAATGCAAACAGGTTTGCCCAAGCACATCTTCCTGAGTCAAGGGAGTTAACTGACTGTAAAAGTCCAGTTTCCATCCTTGCTAGACTAACATATAGTCTCTGAAATGAACATATCGTACAGAAAAAACAGTTGTTCAGTTATCTTAATAAAAATATAATAAAAAGGGAGCCCAGTGATTCTCTTCATTTTCAGATACTGCAGTAATCTAGACTTGCCAAACATTATAGACTTGCATGGGCTGTTGTTGATATATTTGTATCAGGGTCTGTAAGACAGACTACATCCTTGCCGAACTAGGCTGTAATTATGGAGTTACATTTTGGCTGGACTAACAAGTCTATGCATAGTCCAATCAAAATCGCGTGACGAACAAGACACCCGGTGCAGATTTCAGTCGACTACATGATTTCCAAAGCATGTGTCGGGAAGATGGCCCCGAGCACTTCTAAAAGATATGTTAGTGTAACCATTGTTTACTCTGTATTGTTGTATGCAAGGGGGAAACTGATCATGATGTTCCAGTCAGTCAGGTTATTATTCTCTTTTGTTTCAATCTCATTAAACTGTGATTAGGAGGAAATACAAATATGTTAAGGTGCTAATTTATGAATTATTTATGGTTTTTATTCACAGATGACTGGTTAAAGCGATTCCCCGGACTAATTCCTTTATGACACATATCCTGTTAGCAGGGTTATGAATGAATTAATAAATTATTAATATGACTTGTTTGTTAAAATGATCAGCTACCACCTAACTGATGGTAAAAGTAGTGGGCAACAGGAATAAGTCACCCTTCCTTCCTGAATCTTACTGGGCGGTCAGGTAGCGTTAACACTTTAACTATCAGTGGTAGAAACTAACATCTTTACTCCATTAGTCCTTAGGGGCGGTCGGGTAGCCTAGTGGTTAAAGCGTTCGCTCGTCACGCCGAAGACCCGGGTTCAATTCCCGACGTGGGTACAATGTGTGAAGCCCATTTCTGGTGTTCCCTGCTGTGATATTGCTGGAATATTGCTAAAAGCGGCGTAAAAAACCCATTCTATACTACAAGTCTCTGACTAACAGACTTTATTTGTTGATTTCAAACCTTGCTGTGTCTCTGGCATTTAAAAGAGAGAAAAATGACAGTTTTGTGTGGAATTGTGATGTAGTATACAGAGACCCTTGTAACATGTTTCCATTCACATGTGGGTCCCTGTCACATCACTGTCAACTATCTACGACACTGCCAATACAAGTCATGTTTGTTTATGGTGTTATGGGAATATGAGAGGTCATCATCGTCACCTGTCGAGGTTTGTTTTTCATGTGATTCTACTCAAGTTTTATCCTCGACATACTACATGTAGTTGAAAGCTTGTTGAAACTGGAAATATTCCTAATCCAACTTGAGTAGTTGCACTTTTGTTCAAGGGTTGAGTAGAGGGCTGAGCTGTTGATCTGCTTGTACACAATATTACTGACTTGTGTTGTCTCAGATCAATGTTGGTAGGTGTGATTTTGAATTACTGCAAATGAATCAATTTATTATTTATTAAACATTATTATTTTATAACAACAACTGCAACAGAGGTCCATCCATTTACGACCCAGAATATGTAGAGGGTCATGGAAAATGATAAATAAAACATTCTTTGGAATAGGCGCGTATACAGCCTCAGACCTATCCAGGCCAATAAACCTGATCTTGTCCTTTTTGATAAATCCAAAGAAATAAGAAATTATTGAATTGTCTGTCCCTTTTGACACTAATGTGATTGACAAGATTCAGGAAAAACATGCCAAATATGCGGGCCTCCCTTACCAAATGTCACGCTTACATTCAAAGGGCGAAGTTGTCCAACTCACCATTGTTTTCAGTGCCTTAGGGTTGGTACCTCCCAATCTGCTGACTTACATTGGGAGAGTACCCAGGTTTGCTGCCAGGACTACAGCCCTTCTGACAAGCTGGCTAATGCAGAAGGCTGCAGTGTTGGGGAGTCTTCACATTCTCTGAAAAGTTGGGTGGTTTTGACTCAAGCAGCGCTTACTGGGAGAAGTCCCATTCGCTGTCTGTGACTGTGCCAGGATCACCCAAACCATCTTTGCCGCATTTATTTGTTTTAATCTGTATGATTAAATATTATGATGAGGATGACGAGTTCTTACCATACCAGTTGTTTATTTTGGACTTGTTTTTGTCAGGGAGAAACAATAACAAAAAAGACATTAACATGATTTATTGAAATTTACAAAATCTTTTAAAGCAGCAAAAGGTAAACTTTCTCACTGTTAATTCACTACAAGTTTTGATCTCTGTGTACAGCCCCAGTGATTTCCGACATAAGAAGACTCGACATACAAAGACTCGACATACAAATACTCGTTACCTCTGTTGGTGCGTGGAGAAATAGGCCAGTGGTTGTGCTTATTGGTGCACTGGCTGTATGTGGCCAATTAAATTTAACTGTATGGAAGTCTGCAGTAATAAGATCCAGGTCGAAGTAAGTGGAGGGAGTTAGAGAGGTCGACCACACATTGACAGTGTTATCCAACATGAGCATGGCCTTTTGATTGAGTGACGTTGAACATGGATATTAATACTTTTTGTTTTGAAATCTTGGCTATGATTGAATTTGTTTCAATATTTCAAACTGCCATACTTTTTGTGATCCTGAGGGACTTTTTGCACAAGTTATTTGCATAAACTTAATCATGTTAATAATAATCTTTTTGTGTTGATATATATACATGATACAGAGATGAAGACTGTGGACTTCCAAAGTTTACGATGGTAGTGTCTCAGGAGTTCAGGTCAGAATGGCTGAAATGACTTAGACTATCAGTACAACACATGGCTTGACTGCTTTCACAAATTTGATGATGTAGAAATAACTGGTTACCTTCATTAATGGATGAAAGCCTCCTGAGTCCACACACAACACCAAGTAGGCTGTCTAGACCAATGCAAATTCACTCACCTCAGCAGAGCAACTCTGAAATACATTTTGAATCTACTAGTTCAAAGATATATGTTCTAGAGATGTATCCAGTAAATTCTGGGACTGAAATACATCATGATACAAATTACCAGACCTAGGCTTTTGAATAGTGGCTTGTGTGGCCGAGACTGCGCTGCCATTGTTTCCCACCTCTTATGTGGACAGTTACATAGCATATTCACTCATTTACAAGCAAGATATCAACTCAAATGAAACCAAAAGAATTTTCATGGTTCCAGAAACATTGTCAATGTGTTTGTTGTTTGTTGTTTAACACCACACTCAGCAGTAGTCCAGTTATATGAAGACGGTCTGTATATAATGAGTTTGGACCATACAGTCCAGTGATTGACATCATGAGCATTGATCTATGCAATTGGGATACGATTACAGGCATCAACCAAGTCAGTGAATATGACCACCATTACCCTTAGTTGCCTCTTACAACAAGCATGAGTTGGTGAAGGCCAATATTAACCTGGAGTTCACGAGTCAAACCTGGAGTTCACGAGTCAGTGTCAATGTGCGTTTCTTTATTTAATGCCTATGTCAATCATAGAACTGACTCAACTCCCATGGAATTAGGACATAGTGTAACAGTCGATTTGTGAACCTGGTGCCTGTTTGTTGCATAATATGGCTTCAACAGCCGACTGCTACATTTAGACTGACATCGTAGTCTTGTTGCTGCCGCTGAGATACAGCTATCAGTGTCTGGTCTCAGAGGGGGAAGGTGGACTTTGATGCATGATGTACATCATATGGTTATCAGATATCACCAGCTTTCCACCACTGGTCCAGACAGGGTCATTGTTGGGACAGCTTCACTCTTGCACTGCAACAAGTTGGCCAAACATCACATACTATTGCTTGACAAGTTCAAGTAAGGCTAGTTCCAACACCATCTGCTTGTCAGTGGATAGTTTTGGCCTACATTTACAGTCTGTGCAAAAGCTATTGCCTTTATGAGCTGGAACTTGGCTTTTCAGCAGCTTTTAGTGTTTTCATATAGACTATTATTAGCATGGATAGACATGGCCACTAGTCCATTAGTCTGACTAGTAACAATCCAGACTGACTGGTTGTTTTGTCCCCAAATCTAGACTTTATTTTACATAACCACTAGTCCAAAATGATCTGTGGACTAGTTGGATATGACCAATGGTAAATACCTCTGATTAGCTGAGCTTACTAGACTGAACTAAATTTTGCTAGACTCAGGCTTTGGACTAGTGGCTAAACATGCTAAAGTCACAGACTGCATAAGGTATTTTTGACTAATGTAGATTCAGCTGGTGGAACTAATCCCCAGTAACTGCTCTGCCTTAGCTTGGGACAATTTGGCCAATGTAGTTGATGCCATTTGGTACATGGGGAAACCTGATCTCCTGCTATTCTTCTACATCGTGTTCTTATCCTTAGACTGTCAAAAACTCCCACAGTTTGCTATGCAAACAATGGTCTTATCATTAGTTTTATGACACATGTTCCTGGAACTGTGTGCCAAACAGTACTTATCCTGATGTTAAACCGTTTACAAACAAGGTTGATAAATCACAGCGGTCACCATCCGCCCATGAAGTTGGTACACAACTTCAAAATAAATGTCAGCTCATTTTAGGATCCTAATATGAAAGTTTCTATTGAGGGACTTTTGATGTGAAACAAGTGTTTTTTAAATCATCAGAACTGAACCAGTAGCATGTTCCGTATCATTTCACTCAAATTCAGTTTTACATTTCAGTGGTGTATATTAAATTATTCAGTGCTTTGATGGTGGCGTAAAGTTATTCAAACTTTTCTGTTTTTCCTCATGGAAAGTTTAGTGAGTGGTTTGTTCAGCACAAAATGCAGATATTGAAATGACTGGTAAGTGCAGCCACTTTTATCTCTGCACCTGTATTGTAAGTTCAACCTCGATGTAAAAGTTTCAAAACGTAGATCAACAAGGAAGTCCAGTCAGGAAAAGGCTGAAGTAATAAACACCTTGATGACGAAGGTGTGAACAGGTTAATACATTCACTGAAAGTAATCTGTGGGTAATTGGCCACTCACTGAAGGAATCTAGCGTGAGATTATAAGTCAAGCGTGACCAGTGATTTAACGGTTAGGTATTTGTGTGTGTGACAGGGAGGGGAGGTCAGTGAGCTGTGACCAGTGATTTATGTGTCAGCTGCAGGCTGTACAAGTTGTGCCCTGTGTCACCACCAAAGGGAAGGACCTTGTACCTTTGATGTACCTGGCTGGGGGGAGGGATTTGTGTCTGGGGAGGGAAAGGGTGTCTGTAGCCCTGGGATCTTCAGTAGGCCATTGTCAATAATGGTTTAGGGATTGTTGAATTTATATATTGAAAACCTTTCATCTGAGTGATATGATAATGTGGACAAATTTGAAGTGGTTTGTTTACTGACAAAGGGTTCTAATTAAAAGACATTTTAGTGTTGAGATATGACAGGGGGAACATTTGCTGATTAGAAATATTAATTATTACAATTCATTGCCTTCTGTTTAAAGTCATTGGCGACTATTACACTGTTGAAGCTGTCATATCAAATGATTGTCATCTTCCATAATTCTGTGTATTACATCTACATCTGTTTTGATAAATAGCAACCCATCTTTGGACACTATGCTTGTCGTAAGAGGCAACTAACGGGATCGGGTGGTCAGACTCGCTGACTTGGTTGATGCATGTCATTGTATCCTGACTGCATCTATTGCTCATGATGTCAATCACTATATTGTTTGATCCAGACTCAGTTATTTGCAGACCGCCTTCATACAGTTGGAATGTACCTCAGTGTGACATTAAACTACAAACAAAACAAAACAAAACAAAACAAAACAAAACAAAACAAAACAAAACAAAACAAAACAAAACAAAACAAAACAAAACAAAACAAACAAACAAACTCTGGACCCATTTGTCGCCATAGCTTCATTTGGGAAGTGATGTCACAACCTCCATAGCTCCCATCTCCACCTTACCGCAGAATTCCTTAGCACAGAATATGGTCTCTGATTGGAGGGCTATTTTAGCATGCAATTTTGCATCAGGCTCAATGCAACACCATGGAAAAGAATGGGTCAAGGTATTTATCGTAATAAACTGGGGATATAATAAGCTGGATAATAGGGGATGATTGATTCTTGTCTTTGTCATCATTTGTGATTAATGACAAAGAGTTTGAGATCATGAGGAACATGTCTGCAGGGTTGGACAAGGCCACAAGTTAACTCAGAGACTGGTGAGTTTCTACAGGGACATATGTTTTCCCCCGAAATCTAAATATTTTACATAAACCACTAGTCTGAAATGAGCTACAGCATGTAAAAATCCAGGTATCGTTTGTAAAAATTGGCTTCATGATACAACACTTGTATCCACATACAAGGAATCTTGGTTACAGCCTTAACCTTGTTAGCTCAAGAAATGTATCATTAACAATAGACGAGGACCCTTGAAAATACTCATTTGGCTTTGTGTGAAGTGTTTGTTACTTGGGATTTTGTGTTTTGAATGATATAAGGAATCTGTTCCGAAGAATGACCTGCTTCTGACCTGGTGAGAGTACAGTCAACCTTGCAATCAGTTGATCCTTGCTGTGGGCAATTTGTTTCTCTAACTAAACATACAATCTGCGTCATGGAATCCCCAGTTTCTCCTGTGCTGGTGGCCATAGAATCTGGAAATGAGGAGCGGAGGCGGAGTGATAATTTGATGAGTTGCCCATCTTAGGGGAACTCTGTCTTTATGGTTTCTGCTTTTTTTCCCAATAGAAGGTTGTCTTTAAAGCCAGTACTGCTGTCTCAGTCGTTGAGTTCTCCCATCTCTCAAAGATTGATCTGTTCTGCAGGGATTGTTCTGATGCTATTTTCGCCCCTTGTGGTTTACAGCGAAGACCTGTTCAAGGAGTAGTGCCAATGTGCATTACAAAACAGAATTAAAATAGTGTTAATAGATGTTATGATATGTGGACTGTTCAAGTACTGCAGTTACAGAACCATAGGTTCAAGTGTCTATGGTTATTTTTGTGATTCGATAAGCAGCAGTGCCAATGTTCATAAAAAAAAGAATTAAAACTAAATAAAAACAGTAATGTTAAAAGAATAAGAGATTTTATTCTTTGGTACATGATGATTTACAAGTACCTATAGTTCATATATACTAAAAAGAAGTTAAGGATCACCTGATTCTTTCATATTACAATAGTTAATCTCTCATGCCATGACAGATTAACATTACCAATATGAAAGAATCGGGTGATCCTTAATTCCTTTTGAGTAGTATATGATAAGGTTGAGATCCCGACTGATACACACATGTATCAGTGTTCGAAATACCCCTGAAAGTAAAGGTGTTCTTGTCATAACTCCAGTGTTACAAGTTACACATTGAAGTGGATCCTAGAATCAAGTGCTGCAACAGCAAACCTCATGGGCACCAGGGCCCCGTTTCACAAAGTGATCTTAGCGCTAAGGTGATTTTAACTACCACACTTTAACATTGGCTTACGATGGTCGTAACACTAAGGTCACTTTGTGGAATGGGACCAGGAGACACCTTCATTTAAAACATTACAGCTTGATGCATGTATGATGCCTCCTTTAGTTCTCATGGTTACAGGATTTGAAAGCTGAAGTAATCTGGTATTATTTATTACTTGGCATCAGCATATGTTACATGCATGATGGTCAATTATAGAATGAAATACAAGAACCCAATAGGGATTCAGTGTACAGTTACTACAATACTCCTGTCTCCTCATTAATGAAATTAGTATGAGTGGTGTATGTTTGTTTGGGGATGTAAGGGCAGGGATGGGGAGGGGTTGAAACTGTGGACCACCAGTGAAAACTGACTGATCTAGACTGCACAGACAGATCTGCCAACTTGATTGACCACTTCAGTTCTTTCAGTAGGCCCACTTTTTTAAAGCATAATTTATGATGTAGCAGAAAGACCATGCTAGTTTGACTCACTAGGACATCACACAGAGGTTAAAGCAGGGCTTATCAGTACATCTCATCAAAGAGTTCACTAAGAAATAGGACTGCTATATTGTTGATAGAAATATGATTATTACACTTTGAAAAATATGTGCATTCAACAAACTGATATTTTGTCAACAAGGAAAATAATAGAAAGTGTTGATAGAAATATGATTATTACACTTTGAAAAATATGTGCATTCAACAAACTGATATTTTGTCAACAAGGAAAATAATAGAAAGTGTTGATAGAAATATGATTATTACACTTTGAAAAATATGTGCATTCAACAAACTGATATTTTGTCAACAAGGAAAATAATAGAAAGTGTTTGTAAAGACCTACCATGATTTGATAATAGATAATATATTTCCATGATTATTCCTTTCAATGACTCATTCATTTATCATGTTTATTGTGTCCTATTTTAAATACAATCTCTGAAGCAAGCATCATTCATTGATGTATCCACATCAATACTTCGTCCATTAGTCCCAGCCCTACAAGGACCTGGTTGTCCATTACATATTACTGTCTGTAAGAACGGAATAATTGGAGATCCTGCTCCCCATAGCGCCAGCCATATCTGAACTAAGCTGTTGTAATCATCAGAAGAAGACCCTGTGGAGGTGCCAGGTTACAATTGCTCCCCAGCAACCTTGCTGGTCGTAAGAAGCGGCCTAATGGATTGGGTGGTCGGTGACTCGGTTGATTGCATGTCATCGTACCCTGACAGTCTTGATCGTTGTTCACAATATCGACCACTGGATTGTCTGGTCCAGAACATTTACAGGTCATCGTCATATAGCTGGAATGTTGTTGAGTTTGGCATTAGACAGCAAACAAAGAACCATTAACAGAAAACATAGAGAGTTATGATTACCTCAGTGATTGCATCCTGGAAGTCTTCTGATAGTTCTATGTCTCTAAGCAGATCTCTTATGATGTTCTTTTTAAGATAACGGTTTGCCCATACTCTTCCTCCTTGTCAAAATGCATCAGTCTTGTCAATTTAGAAAGGAAACAATTTGGTTAAGAACAGGGTCATAAAAATATTTGAGTCTGATACAATTTGGTGGGTCAGTTGTGCACGAGTTTACACCGCATTTAAGAAATGTTTGTTGAGATCAAGCATTTTGTATCTTGCCTTTGATGTCAGTGAAACATGACATGTCAAACAGATATATGCTGTATGCATGCTTGCAGTGTCATGGCTTTGGTGTGAGACGGCTATTATGCTGAGTTGTATGGAAAATAGTTTCATCAATACGCCTTTGGGATCAATGTTTGATATGAGTAAAGTAGGGGTTCTAAGCCCACTACATGTGCCGTTATTAAATGGTCTTGGTTTGTCATGAAAACAAATTGATAAGTTGACTTTGATTTATATGTCATGTTTTATGTTTCAGGCATTTGGAAATGCGAAAACAGTCCACAATAACAACTCCAGTAGATTTGGGAAGTTCATTCAAGTCAACTACAAGGAGAATGGCATGGTCCATGGGTAAGTGTTCATCAGATAAAGTTTTAAAATACATAATGCAGCCTGTCTATCTACATATTGGGAGCACATGTGGCCCTGTGGTCTAAAGTCTTAGCTGTGTCAGGCTGCTAGTATTGGGTCCTCCATGCTGAGTGGTTTCACTTAAGTGGTAAATGTCTAAGGCTTTCTTCCCCATGAAGATCCGGGTAGAGAATAGGTCTTCAGCAACCTATGCTTGCTGTAAGATGCAATTATGCTTGTCGTAAGAGGCGACTAATTGGATCGGGTGGTCAGGCTCGCTGACTTGTTTGATGCATGTCATTGTATCCCAAATGTGTAGATCAATGCTCATGATTCAATCACTGGATTGTCTTGTCCAGAGTTGATAATTTACAGACTGCTGTCATGTAGCTGGAATATTTCTGAGGGCAGTGTTAAATAACCAAAAAAACAAAAAAACTTTAGGCATTCTTCTCACATCAAGCTGAATTACTGTTCAATGCTGCATTAAAACAAACTCACTCACACACTAACCAAAAATCCCCCCCCCCCCCCAAAGAGGAGACTCTGGTTATATCAGGCCCAGGAGGTCAGCAGACTCCCAGGATAAAGGAGCAGTAAGCTGTGCTATCCTAGAAGTGATCTTTGATGTAGATCATGTATGGCTAGCTGAAGCCTCATCCCCAGCCGAGCCAGTTGAGCCAGACTAATATGAGAGGCAGTGACAAGGTATGAGAGCTGCCTGGCCTGAACCTCCACAGCCATCACCCCAGCCCATTCATCCTGTAATCACCAGTAATGAGATTACGCCATCCAGGTTCTGGCAATGCATCAGATTATTAGATTAGTGAAAGCATGGAGAGGGGAGAGATATAACAGTGAGGATGTGTTTGGGTCCTCTGCCTTTGTTTGATGTTGGTGGGTAGATTGAGTTAGGTGAGGTATTTACCCATGACCTTGTCAACATAGCTGTGGTAAGGAGACAGATATTACGGCATGTGTTTTATGATTTTTTTTTTATGGAAAAGAATAAGGACTTGTCTGTTGAGTTAGATGGAGAATTAATGATGGCAGAAAGCTTTAAAATGCAACAGCACAGGAGTTATGTCAGAGAGGGATTTTTTTTATGTTAAATTGCTTTTCAATTTTATTTTTCAAAAGTTATAAACGTGAAAGGAAATCATGTCTGTAAACATGTTATATAAAAAAAATTCCGTCACTTTGAATTACACTTCAAATAAATCTATTCAAGTTTGTATTTAGATTCTGTTAATAAGGATTTGGTACAAAGTGTCTGAGCTGTTCTTATCAAGAAGAAACGTTGCAGGTTATTATGAACTTTTCAGCTCTATTCTGAAAATTGTTCCATTGCATGTTTTCATTAAGAAGCTATTTTCATGGACCATACCATGTTAGATATCTCTTTGAGTATCAGCAGCTAAGTCTAACCCTTAATTGCCATAAGACATAATCATTATCATTTAAAGCTATTATTGCATCTGCCAAAAAGAAACGAAGGAAATATTTGTGAAGTTTTGTGGGTGTGGATAAAGGGGGCTTGTAGGTGTGTGATTGTTATCTGCATGGAGGTTGACACACAGCCAGCAATAGGCTTCCTGTCACTAGACACGGGAGTGTCTGACTCACTGCTAGGACGTAGGATGCAACATGGTTGTAGGTGGAGAGAACTGTGCTGGGAGGGAGTCCTGTTGTTGTGTGGTGCAGTCAGCAACGTTCAAGTCTTGGCATGTAAACCAGTGGTTTATACCATAAGCAATGATCCATGTAATCAAGGTACAATGCTATATAATCAGTCAGGTCACAGACTTTCTTTACCAACCAATCCTCATTTAAGTTGGCAGTTGTGACAGGCATGGGGTCACTAGGGATCTGTCATGTCAGCGATGTCCATGGGGTGACAGATGTACTTGGATTCCCATTAGGAAACAAGATTGAGGTTCTGGGGAACTGATCTGCCATTGAATCATTGGGCTGGGGATAAGCATGAAATATGGGGGACCTATTGTATATTGGAATTCCCAAGGGGAGACAAACATGGCATACTAGGGACCTATTCTGCCTCGGAATCCCAAGAGGTACTTCATTGAATAAACCAGCCTCTGCAATTTGGTGCTCCATATCAACCAGTTGTAAACTTGCTGTAAGACAAGTACTGGCGTGATTTTGGCAATAAAATTCTTCTGTTATTTCAACTAGTCCAGTTAATGGCCTTGTTTGTTGTCTTGAGAAGTAATTGATATTGAGAGTCTCTCAACATACACATCTCAGTGTACAATACAATGTATGCTGTGCAGTTGTTATTTACTGTTTTATTTCCCAGGCCAGTTCCATGTCTATATTTATGTAACAATAGCAGTTGTTCAGCAAGCAGCTCTGAAATGTTTTACAAACATTATTTTCCCATTCAGTACAATACTCAGAGCTCCAGATAAGCTTTTGGTGTTGTGGGTATTTTACCCATGCATTTTAAAATCACTGTGTATCAGTAATTCTATCTGGGTATTCAAATTTCTGTTACCCACTAGTTTTTACACATGTGGGTATTTAAGTTAAATATTTAAAAACACTATTCATCTAGTCCCTGCAAACTGGTGTTGTGTGGGTTCGAGAGCTTTATAGGACTCAAAAATACCACGATACTTCCACAAGTGTGATGGCAAATGATCATGATGTAACTGTCATCATGGAGTTTGGCAAGGTTGACGGAATGCCTGTTTATAATTATCCCCCGCCGCGCGAAAGCGCGAAGCGGGGGATATAGTATTCACGACCGTCCGTACGTACGTCCGTACGTCCGTCCGTCCGTACGTCCCACCTGTTTGTTGCCGCGATATCTCAAGAACTAAACACTGGATTGTCTTCATATTTGGAACTATGGTGTATATACAGACTCCGCAGACACCAGTCGATTTTGGTGACCTTGATCCCATTTTCAAGGTCACAGCAGACAAATCTGCTTTTAGAGTTGGAAAACGGTGTTGCCGCGATATCTCAAGAACTAAACACTGGATTGTCTTCATATTTGGAACTATGGTGTATATACAGACTCCGCAGACACCAGTCGGTTTTGGTGACCTTGATCCCATTTTCAAGGTCACAGCAGACAAATCTGCTTTTAGAGTTGGAAAACGGTGTTGCCGCGATATCTCAAGAACTTAACACTGGATTGTCTTCATATTTGGAACTATGGTGTATATACAGACTCCGCAGACACCAGTCGGTTTTGGTGACCTTGATCCCATTTTAAAGGTCACAGCAGGCAAATCTGCTTTTGGAGTTGGAAAACAGTGTTGCCGCGATATCTCAAGAACTAAACACTGGATTGTCTTCATATTTGGAACTATGGTGTATATACAGACACCGCAGACACCAGTCGGTTTTGGTGACCTTGACCCCATTGTCAAGGTCACAGCAGACAAATCTGCTTTTGGAGTTGGAAAACGGTGTTGCCGCGATATCTCAAGAACTAATCGCTGGATTGTCTTCATATTTGGAACTATAGTGTATATACAGACACCGCATACACCTGTCAGATTTGGTGACCTTGACCCCATTTTCAAGGTCACAGCAGGCAAATCTGTTTTTGGAGTTGGAAAACGGTGTTGCCACAATATCTCAAGAACTAATCGCTGGATTGTCTTCATATTTGGTACTATGGTGTACAGGCGGGGGATATTTCGTCACTCTGTGACAAATACTTGTTTCAAAATAAGTTGCTGATTTGCCAATCGAATACGCAGGGTTACTTCACAATATTTTGAATATACGCACAAGTTTTATTTTTGTAGCGTATCTGCAATGTTCGTTGCGTATTTGATACGCTTGGATATTATTTTACTGCGTATTTCTGCATTTCTGATGCGTTTTTTTACGCAGATACGCAGCTTATCTGGATCTCTGAATACTGGTGATTTAATTTCTGATTGTATCAAGAATTTAGTTATTTGTGTTTTAGCCTGTGATTTAAAACTAATGTTGCCAAACAAAATTGACAAGAAGATAATGTGTTTCATCATACATGAATCTCTGTAATAACTGATCTGAAACATGATTGCTTTGATCGTGACTGACATCAAATGATTTCCAGTTGATGGCAATGCTTCAAGTGTACAATTTGACAGTGTGTAATAGTCTGTATCTAGTAATTGAATTGAATCAGCAGATATCATTATGAACCACAACATTATAAGCCATTACATGATATTTTTCCCTGTCTTTGCAGAGCTATTGTAGAAAAATACTTACTGGAGAAGTCTCGGATAGTTTCTCAAGCAAAAAATGAAAGGTAAGTACATTTGTTTCATCTGTGAATCTGCATTATCTCCTCTGTGCCTCATTAAGACTCAAGTTGTGTGTTCTTCTGGTGACCATACAAACAGGTGTAAAGATATATTGGTGACAATAATCAGAGACTGATATGTGTCAGTTTTGGAAACTCAGCAGAAAATGTTATCAGACTGCAATGAATTTTAAAAAAAGACTGTCATAATTTAAAAAAATATCCAGTTATTTTGAAACCTAACCAGACTGAGACTGGTGGGCGGAATCCTATTTGCAACACTGATAGTACATTGGTTTCCCATGGCCTTTCCAGTACACAAGGGCTGGGATGGGTAACTCGGGTACTCAGGTCGGGTTGCTACTGAGAAGGACCCGTGTACCCACAGGACTACGCGGACCCGGGGTTAGTCACGTGATATATTGTTTCATGACAAAAAATTCACTGTATAATTACAGGGTTACACAACAGTTTTAAGTCTCTATTGTTCACATTTCTTTATGACTATGAACACGTTTCTTCTGACTTATAGATATATGTTTGAACAAAGCTAAAACTTCAGTAAACTTCAGTGTATACATTGTTTTCTATGTGTATCTAGATACATTCTGCCAGGGCTACTGTCAAACTATTCCCAATCGGACATTTTGTACCTGTCTCTTGACATCAACAGCGGGTACCCAGGTAGGGTCGGGTAATAGGGGTGTGGGTACCCGGGTAGTAAATTTGAACTCGTCCAAGCCCTACATTACACGTGTCTCACAGCGTTGTATAGTGTAATCTCTACTGTAATGTTAGTTGGATATATTTGGTGCATTATGTGTTTGACAGAGGTAACACCTCTTTTGTTTCAGTACGTTCGCAATGCCCTTTTCATTGCAGTGTACCACTATTCTTGTTTGGTTTGCCAAGTTTGTATCAAAGGACCAGTTTTGTAGCATTTCACCAATCTTGTGTCAAATCGAGGGCATATTATATTTTGATATTGTTAGTCTTATGTTATACAGTTTCTGCTCATATATACTGGGGGTTCTTTAACTTCTTTTGAGTAGTATATATCGCTACTCTTGAACACAGTGTCGCAGTTTGTTATCCTTCTATTATGAGTGAATGCTATGTAAACGCTATGTAAATCAAGGTACAGTGTGATGGAGTTATTTGCCAGCCAAATTCACTGGACCATATGATAGTGATGTACATTCCTCAGTTGTGGCCTCCTTGTACATGACTTGCTGACGTCTATTCATTGCTAATTGATATGTTGGCGATGTCAGTTTGACATCTTGTAATGTTGGAGGCTTATAATTTCATATCCAATGCATGGGGTGGCAGGCACCTTGATATGTTCAAAGTAACTTGCCGACAGTGGGGCATGTCCTTTTCTACTCTGGTTCTGTTTGACTGTTGAAGTAAACCCATGAACCTGTGATAGTTTAAAGAGATTAGTTAATGATGTCAATGAGTGATGTAAGTGCTAGCTAGAGGCTGTATGCCTAATGTTAAATATATGCCTACAGGGTATAGAGTTCTAGAACTGCTCAAAAACTGATAATTTGCAGTGATGTTTAGTCCACTAATCCTTATAATGATAACATATAGCAAAACCCTTAAAAATGGCAGATTTCTACTAGTCCTTATGATACCTTAACATGTTAACTATTGGGCAGTTTGGCAAGGACTCTAGGACTAGTGCCAATTTTGACAATATAGTGCCTGTTTGACCTATTAACTAACCATTACCACTGTTAATATCATTTTAGTTCTGTCAGTTTTATGAACACTTGAAATGCTTATTTGTAATATTTTCTCCTCATGTATCACGCCAGGGGGTTTCTGGGTTAGAGTGGAACCCAAGCAACCTGTGTTGGTTGTATGAGGCCACTTCATGGAATGGGTGGTCAGGCTTGGTGAATGGGTGTCTTCGTTTGCATGGATTGTGTTTATGATATCAATCATTGGATTTCCTGATCCAGACTCAATTATGTACAGGTGACCATCATATATATTGAATATTACAGAGTGCAACGTTACGGAACAAACTATTATTTGGTATCCAGGAATGAGATTTTTGGTCAAACTTTCTGCAGTTATCATGGCTCGATTTTGCTATATATAACATGCACCAGTGCAACCTATTATTGAAAAGAGCAACCTAATATTTATTTCTATGTGTTTAAAACATTCAAATTTGTGTCTGACCCTTACTTTTCCACACAACAACGATCTTTGAACTACATCTTTAACTCCTGTGTGATAAGACAAGCCATGAGAAGTGATTAGGCTTACCTGATAACGAATCATGTATATGACTTCAATGACATGTAATCACTCACATAACTAGATGTGTTCAGCCTGTTTTCCGTGTCCATCTTTATACCCAAATGGCCACCTTGAACAATGGTGAACGACCTTGAACTCTCATGACAACGTGAGAGTTGTACCACCATCGGCTTATTCCAAGATAATAAAGAAAGCTAAAATATCATAATCTATGACTACATCGATTGCAGATAAAACTCTTTTTGATGATGTCTTCGGATCATGTCAGTGACAGATGTTGGAGTAGAGGCTCAGTGGTTACGACACAGTCTTTTTTTTAAAAGTTTCTTGTCATCTTCTGTCTATGCTGAATGAAGACAAAGTCATAAAGTTATTTATTAGTTAACCAAGTTATAAATAATCAGCCCTGAATATGGACTCGTTGAATAGATGCATGCAGCCTGGAGATAGAGACATATAATATTACTATGTTTTTATGTAGAGATTGCTACTGGCATGAGTATTAATCAGACAAAGTATTAATAACTACTCCTTGCTTCCGTAAAAGGGGTGTTGACTATCTCATCATGACTGTCCATGTGTAGACTAACATTTAGTCACTCACTTCATTTTAAAGACTTCATGTTGATGATTGACCTGTGAAGATCCGGGCACAGAACTGGTCTTCAGCAACCCATGGTTGCTGTAAAAGGTGACTACCTGTATGCTTGTCGTAAGAGGCGACTAACGGGATTGGGTGGTCAGGCTCGCTGACTTTGTTGATGCATGTCATTGTATTCCATTTGTGTAGATCATTGCTCATGATGTCAATCACTGGATTGTCTGTTCCAGACATGATTGTTTACAGACCGCTGTCATACAGCTGCAATATTGCTGAGTGTGGTGTTAAACAACAAACAATCAATTATTCAGTGATATGAATGAACTTCTTGCACACAGACGGATTTGATTCAGTATGAACCCCAAATACAAACAATTTAATATAAGTTTTTGTGCATACAGGATTAAGTGACAGATTGCTTTTATTTCACATAGTACAATTAAAGATTCTGAAATTAAAATTCTGTAGATTTCTAATAACCACAGTGGTGCAAGAGCTGATACAATTCCAACCTGCATTAACTGTTATTAATCCATGATGGTCACAAGTATGAAACCATACATGAATTTCATGTAAGGGACATTGGAATCAGTGTAGGATTCCAGTGATATGAATGCCCTGCCTTGTCAGACCTACGTCGCCCTGGAGGCAGGTCAGGTCACACTGTCTTTGCACAAGGCCTGACTATCTGCCAACTCTCAGACATGTAGGCAGATCAAACTCCAATAAGGAAGTATTGTTGGGATTCAGTCAGTCCCTGGTTAGGCAGATTGATACAGATGCTTGTCCTTATTTGGAAAAAGCATGTTTTCGTCAAGTCTAGGTTTTATTCAATTCTACTGTTATTTGATCATTGCTCTTCATGAAGGATTATAGCACCCAGGAGTGCTCCACTATATCGTTGGTCCTTTGTCAATTTGGTTTGTGTGAAATTATATTAGTTGTTTTTCACAGCTGAACTTGAACCTATTATAGCAATGGCAGATGTGTGTGGGCGAGTGTGAGTGGAACCCCAGGTTTTTATTGTTGGGCGTAACCCGCAGTGTTGTCAGACGGACCCTGGATGTTTGGTTGAGTCAAACCAACATTCATAGCAGCCCAAAGGAAGGAGATATTTTTACTGGGAAACTGCCCCAGTGGGGATGCAGGGATGGTATTGGCCTCAAGTTCCAAATGTTTGTCATTAGAGACTACTGAAACAAGGATAGAAGTTAATACTGGCCTGCCAGACCAAGACCGATAAAAAAGATATCATTTGGGGTCATGGAATTTTCTATCATCTAGTATGTTATTACAGTCCAGCTGTAAGACCTTTAAACTTGTAGTTAATCTGGGATTGATGGGGATCTGATAACAAGGGCAGAGTTGGAGCAGATAGGTTCACAAGAGATGATTGGCTCTTTGCATGGCTTGCTTGGTGTGTCATCAAACCCTGATAACAGGGCACAATCTGATCTTATTATTAATAATTCACCGGGTCTGCTCTCACTGAGTGATGCCTCACATGTTGACTGACTGAAACCATAGTGGCTCTGATTGACAGAATACACATCCATGTAGGATTTACAGAATACACATGCAACACATACAACAGTATGACAGTTCCGATCCATTTATAGTAAGGAAAGCACAAAATAAAAATATTCAATGCATCCTGCCATGTTGAATTTTACAGCGGTTTGGCATCCAGGACGTGTCATACACGTAAGCGTTCAAGGATTTGGTTCAGTGCATGGCACAATATGGCCTCTTGCAGAATGGACACATCCTCGGTCACCTTTCTGTATTCTGATTTGGCTAGGGTACATTTCTGTATACAGAAAAATACCTGGGTACATATCTGTAGTACCTGTGAGACCCTTTCAGCTTCAGTAATGTGTTCATATATAAGCGACAGGTTTATTTATTGTGAGCAATAGCATCATCATGGTGGCATTATTATCAAGTTGCACCCAGAGCATCTTACACCCTCTTTTTTTACACTCTTTAAAGGGTTAAACATTATGTAATGTTAGTCATTTCCAGAGTTATAACAAATGATCATGGAGCATGTGGTGAAATGTTGATAAAGAGGTATCCATTTCCATGTGTTTTGGTTTCAAAATGTTTTAGTCTGTCAACCTTCTGTGCTGAGCTTTGTAGATAAGCACCAGGAAAGAAATGACAATTGAGCTAGCGAAGGAAATAAACACGTCTACATGTCTCAGTGGGTATCATTTCCCTGACTGTTTCAACTCTGGCCTCCTTTCCTGTGCATGGTGGCGAGCTAATCTGGGGAGCCATCTACCTAAGGTGGTGACCCTGTTACCCCCAGTGGTGTGACTTTCCCCATGTATCAGTGGAGATGAGGAGGAAGAGGAGAACACACAGAAGGAAACAAATTGTGGTTACATTGGAGCATTCCATACTGGTTGCCCATACTCTGGATGTTTACAAGATTGTATCGTCTCTATTAGTTTTGTTGTCAGTAAAGCCAAGATGCCATAGCACTGGCTGGAGAGTGGATGTATGTCACTACAAGTGCTGTAGACTTGCACAAGTCTCTAAGGCAATAATTATTAGTTTAAGTTGTCCCAATAAGAGACTGGATTCCATGTACTGTCAACATATCTAGACTTGCCTATCATGAAGATAGAATTACTACACATACATGGACTTATCAGTAGAACCTTGGAGCAAGGCTACAAAGTGCTGCTATTCTCACTTCTCAGTTGGTTTTGGATAGCCTTGATCCATGACTGTACTGAATGATAAGTCCATGAGTGTATAGTAATTCTATCCTTATGATAGGAAAGTCTAGATAAGGGAACAGTACAATCTCTTAGAATGACAACTTGTTCTTATTATTTATATGATCAAGAAATTATGATTGTAACTAATAATTTTTGCCTTCAAGACTTGTGCAAGTCTAGGTTTTGGGTGGAAGTGGGAGTCTGAGTGGGTGGGGGTGGGTTGAAAGGATCAGGTTCCTTCTCTTCTCGTCATACCATTGTGATACTCTTCAAGTGGTTACAAAGAAAATATGATGTTTCTGTCATAGCAAAGGTTATCTGTTGAAGATTAAGGTGGAAAATAATTCCTGCAGGAAAGAATTCACTTTGTTTGTGTTGTGTTGGAAACAACAATAAGTGTATGTCCATGGTGTTAAGTGGGTTACAATTTGACCTGGTAATGTGTTGATGGGAATGTTTGTAGGTCGGGGAGAAGATGCTGTTTTGGATTGGGCACATGTTTGCTTGTCTTTGCTTTATTGATGTGAGGTTGGGAAACATTCTAGCAGGTCTAGATACTGTTCATTATTATTACCTTAAATAGTAACTCTTACACATACATTTTACCAATTGTATGTCCACAATATGATCCACATATACATGCATGATACTGACCTATATTTTAGTTGAAAACAAATGGTGGTATGTTTCTCGTTTTATTGGCCATTACAAGTAGTTGAAGAGTTTGTCCATTTCAGGAATATTGATGTACATAGCTACAAATGTATTGTTGTAAACACAGGGATTTATCTAGAATTATAAACTAAGTCCCATTAGCAGGCAAATTTGGAAAAAAAGTGTGATACTGTTCAAAATTGGAACATTTTTCTGTTCTTATTTTCATAAATTCTGAGATATTGGGACATTTTTTTCTGTCATTTGCTGCAGACTTGGGGCCGAATATCGGTCTCTGAGTAGGTCTAGAAAAATCCCAGAAACAGCTCTGTCTCTTTGCCATGTTTAGATTGGATGGTCATTGCTTCAAATCTAAAATCTGTTATTTCAAACTGAAATGCCCAGTCGGGATTCCAGCTTAGAATGATCCCCAGCAACCTATTTCGGTCATGAGAGGTGACTTAATGGATGTGACTTGGTGACTTGGTGACTTGGTGACTTGGTGACTAACTCAACATGGAGTCTCTGCATGGCTTGTAGGGCCCAGACTTGATTATTTACAGGCCGCTATCATGCAGCTGAATATTGCTGAGTACAGCCGTAAACAACAAAGAATATGACTGAAACACTTCTCAATATACTGTTGAAAGCACCAACTACCTCACTCAAATTGTGTGTTTAGCCAGATACCAATGTTGTCCTTCTCTACGCCCAAGGCTTCAATGGGTCATATTGGAGTCTCCCTCACATCCATCCTACGCTCCAGCAGTGTACAGGACATAGTGGATAGTTCACACAACTCACATATAGGTCTTGTGAGAACAGGCAGCACAAAGAAACCCTTATGAGGGTTCATCAGATCAGACATGTAAACAATGGCCACCTCCTTCAGTTTAGCTGGGGAGGAAGTTATGTTATGAAAACACCAAAAGTTTGTTTATGCATCAGGAGGAGATTTTTTCCTGCCCTTTACATGCCAAAGTTCACTTGTGTGCTGCTGAGATTTGAACTTGACGGAAGAATTTGTAGTTAGCAAATATTTGAAATTAATATGGTTTGAGAATGTTTTGAATTTGTAAATTGTTCATCTGTGGTTTGAAGAAAATGAGTTTTAATTGAAATAAATAATAATAATAATAAAATCCATTTTTCTTCTCTGCTCATTGACATTTGCACATTCAGAAACATTAGTATGTATTAAAACTGACAGCATCTCAGATGATCATGTTATAGTCATTGGTTGATAGATAATTTTTATGCACAAATAACCTCAAAATGTCTACGAACTGCTATCCACAAGCAATAGCGTATGACACAGAGATATGTAAACAGAGCAACATGTAGTATGCAAAATATTGTTATGAATTTAACAGAGAGGAGAGGCATGTCTTTAGAAACATTTGACATACAGTTTTGGAAATTACATATGAAGAGCTTGCACGAGGGTTTATTAGGATCTTCAGATTTTGTATGTAATTTTTATGGCCATTGATAAGGGGGAAAATAATTTGTCTTTCTTTCTAAGTGACAGTGTAGGAGGAAATGGTCCTTATCCTCAACCTGACTAGAGATGCAATGTTTTACAGTATCTTTCTTCAGCCTTTGTGTTAGTATGACGACCTCCCTCATTATCCAGCATGTCTTTAATTTATGCCAGGCTGTTCACAACTATGTGAAGAGATTAGTTGGGAAATAAAATTAATGCATGTTGTAAATGTATGGCCTGACAAGGTATCCCTGACAATACTTGTAACGTATACCCATGTACACGGTCAACAGTTGTTGAAGCCAATCTGATTCCCAGTAAATGTGTTTGGAACATAATGCAACATGTAGAAGACACTCTACAGCCTTGGTACAGCCTGGTACAAGAAACACTGGTGGAGTTTTAGAAGTTTTTCTTCAGTTTACAAAGAAAAAGGAAACTCCACCCTTGGATCTCATGACATGGACTTGTACTTCTGAACAACTCCACACTGGGAAGTCCGGGCACAGAATCTGTAGTCAGTGTGTAGACCCTGCGAAGAGTAGTACACTTTTGACAGGGGCATAGACTTGCACAAGTCTCTAAGGCAATGTATAATAGTTTAAATCATAATTTCAAGATTATAAAAATAATAAGAAAAGACTGGCATTCTTAGACTGTCTAAGACTTGCCTATGATAATGATAGAATTATTATACACCCATGGACTTATCATTCAGTACAGCCTTGGAGCAAGGCTAACAGTAGCCCTTCATACACAACTTGCTTTTTCAACCTGATTATGATGACGAGGAAATAGCTGCCCTAGACTGAGATAGGCTGAGATGTGTGAGTGCAGCATGTACGTGGTTGCAGTACTACCCCAGCTGATGTAGACTTGCACAAGTCTCTAATGCAATAATGTTAGTTTAAATCATAATTTCTAGATTATGTACATAATAAGAACAAGTTGTCCCTATAAGAGATTGGAGTCCACATATCTAGACTTGCCTATTAGGAGAATAGAATAACTACACATCCATGGACTTGTCTTTCAGTACCGCCTTGGAGCAAGGCTACTGTAGCTAATGTTGGTTGAGACACTACTACCATACACGGGTAGCCTAGTGCAGCATGTTGTGTGTTATTTGCCAGCAAGCTGTTTCGGGACAGATTTTAGAATTGGATTTGCTTGGATCATGCTCTTACTAAGTTATTGACCAGCACAATACTGGTGCTAGGTTTTTCTTTTGAATAGAAGTGTTAAGAATTTTCTCACGAGTGAAAAGAGTCAATAGAACATGTGGAATAAATTCTTTGCTTTAAGTTTGAATATTGATTGTCTGTGTTGGCCAGTCATATGATATTGATTATGTCTTGCTTGAACATTCCATTGAAATTGGGACAGGGAATCTATGGGAAGAGATTCAGATGAATCATGCAGAGAAATAAGTGAACATTTTTCTCCTTGATCCATATATTTTGCTTGTGTCAGACACTGCCAGTTGTAGAGAAGTGATTTCAGATTTCAGTTACTCACTGCAACACTGATCATGAATTCAGGACAGTAGTGCAGCCATAAATGTGTGTCAAATGCAGAACTTCCCAGTTGTAGTGAAAATAAATACCTTTTCTAACCACTCACTCAAATTTTAATAACATGGGCCAATAATATTTGTTTGTTGTTTAACGCCAAACTCAGAAATATTCCAGCTATGTGACAGCGGTCTGTAAGTAATCGAGTCTGGACCAGACAATCCAGTGATTGATATCATGAGCATCGATCCGCGTAATTGGGATATGATGACATGCATCTACCAAGTGAGCGAGCCTGACCACCCTATCCCTTTAGTCGCCTCTTACGACAAGCATAGTTACTCGCCTCTTACTGCTAACATGGGTTGTTAAAGACCTATTCTAACCTGGATCTTCACGGGGAGGGCCAGTAAAAAGAATAATTGTGTTTTACATTATCTCTGGGTAATGGTGCAATTGTTCAAGCTGTCAACCAGTTGTTCACAATATTAGTTATTTGCAGGTGCTGTTATACTGCTTGACTGCAACATAAAACATTATTCACTCACTCATTTTACCCTGTCCATAGAAGCCAATTTTTGATTAAGCTCTTCATAGAACCAGAAGTCGTTTTCATCATTTGAATTTGAGCTGGTAAACTATCAAGAACATGCCTGTGCGATGTTTATGTTTTGAAAACGGTTGGACATTTCAAAACAGTAGTGACAATGGTTCAGCTGAGCCATGGTTTGAAGTAAGCATGCAAATAAAAGCTGTGTGTAAGGGTTTGGACGGGTAACTCGGGTACTTGGGTCGGGTGGTTCCCAAGTAGGACCCGGATATCGACAGGACTACCCAGACCCGTGGTTAGTCACATGATATATTGTTTAGTGACAAAAAATGTTCTCATTTCTCTCTGACTTTATAAATTTGAATAGAGATAAAACTTCAGTCAACTTCAGTGTATGCATGACCAAATCGTTTTATACGAGTATCTAAAGACATTTTGCCAGGGCTATGGTCAAACTATTCCTAATCGAACATTTGTATGTATCATTTCTATTCTTTGGTGTGAATTGGTCACGAGTTTGGACACTGACAATGTTTCATCCATGTTTTGTTTATTACAGAAACTACCACGTGTTTTACTATTTGCTTGCGGGGGCAGACAAGAATGAGAGGGAGTCACTGTACTTGTCTGAACCAGAAGAGTATTACTATCTTTCTCAGGTGAGTGATTTACTCAGTTGTAAAGACAACGTCAGGTGTAGGTTTAACAACAAATTTGTATATAGGCAGCAGGCTTGCTGCTTTCAAAAGTTCCTGGCCCTTCTCCAAACTAACTGGCCTACAACTAAACACAGCGACTATGCTACATAGGAGGACCCTGAAGATTTTGGAACACCTTTGAGATTAAATCTTGGCTTCCATTTGCCTCATTTTGTGGTGATTTAGGAGCAAATATGGATGTTGTTGTACACAACATTACAGAATGGCTGCCGTTTGTGTCATTCTGCCTAGATGATCGGGAAATATTTTTCTTCGAGGTTCATCCCCCCTTGACCTCATCCTCCCTTGATATTTAGGGGGGATGAGGTCACACGACCTTATCCCCCCCCTAAATATTTTCTCATCAAAATTACATAATTCATGAGCAATGTCAAATTGCAAAAATTAAACATACACAGAGGAGGGGTGAAATTTCAACAAGCCTTTTGTCAATTTGACTGGCCACGGGCCAATGGGCCACAGTTAAATCACCTCTGAACTTACATTAGCCCTAGACATACATACTATAACAACACTTGAGTGTGATATGTATTTGAAACATGTTTATTTCATTATGATTTACATTTGAATCAATTTTATATCATGTTAATGCATTGTTGATCAAGGATTATTGGTTTGAATGCTATGTTAAAATAAATTATCAGAATACCTCTGAATTTAGGAACATAAGAACTTTAAACAATTCCAATTTACAACAAAATAGCGAATTTTGCCCAATTAACCAGCCAAGGGTGCTTAGCTTGGAATCCTAGGTAAATCCCTTGGTATATGCTCATATTATATTGGCAGAACCTTTCAGAGAGTAATAAAACTGATTATTTTATGATGTCTTGATACTCGTCCAGGGCAATCTGTGGCATAATTGTCTGTCATTCTGTTGATTGATGACTGAGTGTTGATGTAATCTACACTGTTATTACATCAGTGGTAAATGTAATTAATTCTATTGACACAGCTGACTAGATAGACATGGGGTATCAAAGTCTGTATACTGTAAACATGGGATTATGTAATTGCCTTGTATGTGACAGACCTTCCCACCCACAGATTTGGCATGAGTTTGGTCGAAGAGCGGAATATTATTTCTATATTTCTTGTTTAATTTAAAAGAATAGTTAAGTGACACTTTTATGTTGGAATCTTTGTTCATGTCATTAGTCTTGTCATGAGTCAAGGCTTAGTTCCTGGATGCAAATGACAGAAGGGAATACTTGAGGATGAGAATTTATGGATGTCAACTTTTTTATTATGAGGAACACAATGTTTTGGAGTATATGCTTACTTCATGTACTCCAAAACATTGTGTTCCTCATAATAAAATAGTTGACATCCATAAATGCTCTTCCTTGTGTGCATGTCTAACTGCCTTTCAAAGACAGGAAATACTTGGTTGTTTTATTGAAATATTCAACAGACATCTAATATGTGTTCTCACCACAAAGGGTCAAGTTTTGAAATAGTATCCTGTCCATCGGATTGGTAGAAATGCATTAATGGATATTAAATATGGAGTATAAGCTTAATTATTCTGGATTGGTACTAGTTGATTTCTGCTGTATTTCAAAATACAATATTTGAAATATTCTGAGATTAGTGAACACTCATGCTGGTGTAATGAAATATTGACTCGGCCCTCCTTTATAACACCAAGAGCTCCCCATGACATGAATGGATCAAAAACTATTAGCTATCCAAAACAAACAAGAGAGATAGATCTAGATAGGTCTTATGATCTGGGTACTGTGATATTGCCTTGATCCAAAGCAGGCTTCCCAGCCCCCTGTAGATTGGGAATCAGAGCCACTTGCTGGGGGTGTAGGGGGGAGGGAGATGGGGGGTAGAGGCTGCCAGTAATGATGTTATCACCAGTGGTTCTGTTCAGTGTTATTCACTGCTACCTGCTACACAGTTGTTACCTTGGCTCCTGTCACCGCTCCAGCTCTCTGTACATTACTGCGTTAATTGACTACACTTACTTTTGAGAACTTTCAGATTTTCGCTGGCATTATGGATGTTATTAAACCGGACTGGAAAATGTCTGTCTTGATTTGTATGATGAAAGTATAACAAGGAGTAATTTCTTTATTGTATCAACACAGTGATCCAGGGCTACTTCTTGCCCTTCACCAGGTGATTGAAGCTGATCCGCATCCATAATATTCCTCGTATATCCATCTTCTAGATGCCTCTAGAGACTCTTGTAATGAAGTTGTGATAATTAGCCAGCTGGACAGCAGTAGGTTTACAGCTTACAGCAGCCAAAATAACTGCAAGCATCTTTCCAGATCACCCGTCTGTAAATTGAATTTGTGTTTCACTTGAAATATTTGCAGCATTTTAACACAAGCCCTATTTTCAAATTATGTGCTGGGTCCTGTGTATTGCTAGAGTCATCAAAACAGAATCATCAAAACTGTCTTCTTTATTACTTTATTTATCTGGGGCCACCCGTAAAGATCCGGGTAAGAATAGGTCTTCACTTCAGCTCTTACTGTCAAAGGTAACTATGCTTGTTGTAAGAGGCGACTAACATGATCGGGTGGTCAGGCTTGCTGACTTGGTTAATGCATGTCATCGTATCCCATCGTAGATGCACATGTTGTCAATCACTGGATTGTCAGGTTCAGACTTGATTATTTACAGACCGCCGTCATATAACTGGAATATTGCTGAGTGTGGTGTCAAACAAATAAACAAACAAACAAACAAACCAGCAAACATCTGGGGCCACGGGGCACAGTCATCTAAGGTGCTGCAAGTCCCTGTGCAGAGTTGTGTCCCTTGGGATCTGTGATTATGGGTTCGAATCCCAGTTAGTCTTGATTATGTTTCTAGGTTTGTCAGTCCTATACCCGTGCTCATGGGTTTCACCAAAGTGGTAACATTTAAGACCTGCGTCACTTTGCTCTTTTCTCCCACTTAGGCAGACCTGCTATGACATTACTAGAATACTGTTAAAAGTGGCATTAAACTCAACTCATTGTCTCACTTATGACAGTACTCAGTGTCTCTGTGCTGTTACCGTACTGTTTGGAGCTGATGTATTAATGTCTATACGGCTGTTATCAGGCTTGTCAAAACAACACAGATACTAATGACAGTACCTTTACAACACACAGACGCTTTGGGATCTATTAATGTAAATGTTGAATAATTCAAATATAACATACATACATCATCAGTATCATCATTGTGTTGAGTAATTACGACCCTATGATGATACTGCAGCAGGGATGTTTATGTAACCTCCTGGACAGAGGGCTTCCAAGTTGTCAGCAGTGACCACACCGGTGGCAAGCTGTAATCTGTATTTACATATCTGACCACACCGGGATCCCAGAGGACTGGTGTTATTTGGTCTCAAGTCTAACTACCCTGAGGCAAACTTTGACATTAACACAGGGTCAAAGGTGGAGCAAAGACTGACCAATCGATAATGAATATGGCGTGATTGACACTTGATCAATATGGATGGTATTACCTAGGCATGTGATATATATCTCTTGATGAGGAAACAGCTTTGAGTGGATGAATAATGATATACTGGTTAAAAGGTCTCGGTGAAAATTGGAATGTTGATCACCATCCCTGCATTTGCTGTTTATTGATCTTGAGGCTGTTGGCTTTTGAATGTTTCTAACTGTTGGGGTTAATTTATTAAGAGGCCTGAAAATATCTTTAGAAAGATGATGTGAGCATGTGCATATGTAGTTGCTATTAATCTTTACTTTCATAAATTACTAGGGAACAAAAATAAGTTGCAGTTCTTTAAATATGCTGGCTACATTAGGGAATTTGATGGCATAAAAAGTCATTATGTAAATAATTAAATTTTCTAATGTAATTATTTTTTTTGAAGAACATTTGCATTATGGTAAATAGGATATGTCTGATTATTTATTTTTGTCATTATCAATTCAAACTTAGAGCTTCATCTTATTGTATTGGACAGCATTTCATTGAAGTGTCTTCATGTTAACTTCTATTACTGCTATTGTGTGACAAGATTTAACCACAACTCAAAATTCCTAAAATCTTCACCTTGTGTCGGAATAGATGCAGATGAAGGTACAGTGTTTGAAATTAAGGGGGTCCTTGCCACCTTGAGGTTTACTGCTGTAGTACCTGAGTCTGCACACCCTCTCAATTTCAACATTCAACATTAGGGGTATGACAAGGCCCTCAAATTGACTTTCATGCATCATTTCAAACACTGAAATAGATACCTAGGTATGTATTTGAGGAACTTTGGTACCTTTATCAAAAGAGATCCATGGTATGTTGTATGGTCAGGGGACAAGATCAAGCAGCTTATCATGACATTCCTTTGTTTCGTGAGAGAGGAGTCTACATAGCTGTGCCAGTGTGGTTCCAAAAGGACATGCATCACTGTTATCAGTATCTGTGTGGCCCTTTGTCCACGCACATCTCAAGCATCTCCACCCCGGATGCTGTACTGTAGTGAGAGGCTACACAACTTACAGAATTAACTCACAAATAACCCCGAAATAGTAATCACTGTTGTGCATTTGGAAATAGGGGATTGGACATGTTATCATTTGATTGTGCTGTAAGCCCCTCCAGCAGGAATATAGTCATCAGCTGAAATGGAACATTGAAGTCATGATATTGTATAGACTGACATTTAGTCCTCAGAAATATGTTATCTTATTTAAAATATATATCTACAAAATAGAATAAGAATATCCAAATGGAACATTCCTTAATTTCAGGAGCTGAGGAAATTTAGACTTGCCAAATCATTCTAGACCTGAGTTGGATTCTTTTTTTAGTTTATTCTCTTGGGTCTGGGAGCCGGATTAGATATTGTATTGCAATACGTTGTTTGTGAGGCACTATATCCTTGATAAAGTAACGTATCGTGAATGTGATAAAATTTTAATATCACTGAGGAAATGAGGATTTTCTTTTTATGCAAAATCAATTTTTGATGTCAAATGTTAAAGTTAATTAAGAATTGACTTCAGTTTTTTTTTTTAGCGTTTATGGAGATATTAATGTAAAAACAACACATACTTTCATTCTTCCCACTGTTAAAAACGTTAATTTGCTTTGGTGATTTAGGGAAATGTGAGTCTGGCGGTACTGTTATAGCTGGTATAATATCAAACAGGTGTATATCAGCTAGCCGTGACATCAGTAGCACATATACCAAGGATTTCTGACATGTCATTTGTCAGATGGCCTTATCCTCGGACCTCATAGCTGAACATCAATGTGTTGCCAGGCAACTGAATGATGATGTCCTTCCTATTTCATATGTATTTGTCAAAAAGTGTGACTGTCCTTATGTGTAGGAAAATGATATCACCAAGGATCATTTTTTATGTTTTGTTGAAATTGTCTTTTGTTTATTTTGCTTGTTTTTGTTTTCTCAAGTTGGATATGGAACAAATGTGAATTTAGCTGAAAGTTAGGAACAATGTGATTGAAATCTACAATGATGTGGCATGTTTAATGAATCTAAGGAAACCTAGGGATTAAGTCATACATTCTGTCTAGTTGTGGAATTTATTCACACAGGTGCATCAGTTTTGTAATAACTTGAATTGGGAAATGTTTGCTTGTAACTTCTGAAATTTGCTGTAGATCTAATATCAGCCTCAGAGCTTGAGTTAGTTTGGTCATGCACAGTCATGATATATATATGTAATCAAGTTAATATTTGGGACTTATCGGCTGATTGTCCTGAAGTACGATTAGTAGTGTGTTTTTATCTACACCGTTTTGTGTTGGAGGTAGGAGTAATGAACAATACAAGTTATGCAATAATGAGCAACTAAGCTGTAACCCTTGATACAATGTAGCAACCACACCCACCTATAATGAGGCAATACATATAGCATGTGTGTCCTTGTCAACAATGAGTCGCAGTTCGTGTTCCTGTAACAGGTTAATACAATTTGAATGATCTTATAGTAACAGCTTAGTTTCGTGAAGGTGGATTTGGTGGTAAGGGTGGTAACACAGAGGGTTATTTTGTATGCAGTTGTTTCAGTAGACAAACATTTGTCTCTGAACACATGATTTGATAGGACAAGCAACTTAAATTGAAAAGGAGCCCAAGTGTGATGGGGGATTCAGAACCTGAATCTGTGGAAAGTCTAGATTGCTTCTGAGGGCTGTGGCATTACAGTAAGGGATGGGAGGAAGGGAAGACGATGTGGTTCAGGGACTTCGAGACAGCTTCAAAGACTGTGTGATGCATGTGGCTTCAAAGGCTGTGTGATGCATGTGGCTTCAAAGGCTGTGTGATGCATGTGGCTAAAAATGTGACACATGCTGATTTTATAATAAGTGATTCAGTGATTACAGTAATGAATAAATCACATGATAGTTTGATATTTATGCTGTTGTGTCCACCAGTTTCCATCTACCCAGTACTTTTTAGAATCTTTGACCTGCTTCCAAAAGTTTTGAAGTCATTGGACAGGAATTATTTGGAATTAATAAAAGAATACATTGTTTGAAGTTAAGGAGTGGCTGGGGGTCCTTTTCATTTGAATCAAGGTCCTAAATCTTGAACTTTAGCACTGGGTTTATGACAGGGTACCATGGACTTTCATTCCTGATATAGTGAAGCAGTAATTCAGACTTTATTATATCAATGTAAGATGATGTAATGTTATAGTCCCAGCATAATCCTTATCAGCACCATGGTCTTATATGGGCACTTCGATTGTTTGAATTGAAACTAATAACAATTTAAATGTTCCCTAGTACTTTGAACTAACAAATATTTATTGCATGTTACTTTTTAGCGGGGGTATACACCATGGGTCATATCCACTTTGTCCACTGCTCTTTTCGGATTAGTTGTTTTTGTGAAACCTTTTTTGGGGGAGAAAACAGCTAGCCCCTAAGCTATATTTTCACTAATCTGAGACTAACGGACTCCTCTGTGTAGGGCTGTTTTTGTAGCACAAGTATTGTGATGATGTTTAGTGTGAATAATGAAATAAAATCCGGAAGAGACTAATATGTTCAATAGTGAGGGGTAGGCGGACACCTGCTGTTATTCCTGTTTTCCCTGTGCCAGGGCCCAGCTACTGGCAGTAATGATTTATGTCCAGTTTGAATCAGTTATGTTTAATCGGGCAACTGCTTGTGTTATCAAGTGGGTCCACCTCATCTCCACTGATGTGGGAGGGAGACTGTTTCGGGGCAGTGCTGGGCCAGTGGGTCACACCAGACTACTCAGGGATCTCGGGAAGATTATTGCAGGGGTAGCTGCACAGCTGTTATGGCCACTAATGGAGGCTGCTGGTGGTGGTACACTCATCGATGATGGAGGTTGTTGAGGCTGCTGATGATGGCTATTGGCTAATGGTGCTTGTGAACATCATTTTGGTCCGATCCAAATAATTGAAGTTTGAGATTCATACAGTGATAATGACAAATAGTGAACTATGTTTTAAGAGGATACAGCTAATACAGGGTTTGATTCCGCTGTATCCAAGCTGCACCAGAGGTAAAACAGGTAACTTTTATTGCCAGGATGCACCAAGTGCAGGTAACATTTCCATACAATTGCACGGTAGCATTTTTGTTAAAAGTGAGAAAGTTAATTCTTTTAGAAATGGCTGCAAATCTTTTAGAATCCAGGAAAAAAAAAAGTTCAAGAAAATAGTGAAATACGCTGGTCGGAATTGAGTGAACTTGCAGAACTAATTCTTCACAATTACTACTAGAACAGTCACTCATGAGGTTACAATCACAACAAAAGACACTTTAAAACTTCTGTTGAAGGTTGTTTACTTGATATCAAGATGTGAAAAGCCACATTTTTTCCCCCCAAAATAAAATACCGGAGGACATTCTCAAGTTTATTTTCTCTTTGAATTTATTTAATATTCAAAATAACTGCAAAATACAGTATTTCAATTTATGTTAAAATGGTGCAGTCAATATTTTGGTGTGCAACCTGATTGATTCACTTGGTTGCACTTGGTGTAGGTGTTAAGACACCTGCATTTGAACAGTGCATGCATGTGAAATCATGGGACAACCATGTTCCACCCGAACAGTGATATTACATGACAACAATGGTCCATCTGAACAGTGCATGCATGTGACATGTGACAACCATGTTCCATCTGAACAGTGCATGCATGTGACATGTGACAACCATGGTCCACCCGAACAGTGCATGCATGTGACATGTGACAACCATGGTCCACCCGAACAGTGATATTACATGACAACAATGGTCCATCTGAACAGTGCATGCATGTGACATGTGACAACCATGTTCCATCTGAACAGTGCATGCATGTGACATGTGACAACCATGGTCCACCCGAACAGTGATATTACATGACAACAATGGTCCATCTGAACAGTGCATGCATGTGACATGTGACAACCATGGTCCATCTGAACAGTGCATGCATGTGACATCACGTGACAACCATGGTCCACCTGAACAGTGATATTACATGACAACCATGGCCCATCTGAACAGTGCATGCATGTGACATGTGACAACCATTGTCCATCTTAACAGTGCATGCATTTGAAATCATATGACAACCATGGCCTATCTGAACAGTCGCTGCTGTGGTTACTTCATAGCTACTGCACTCAGCTCTGGCTGCTGCTTCTGTGCCAGCCAGTCACACTGCGCATTACATTCGTAACTAAACTTAATTATTTTTGGCATACCTCCTTTGCATTTTGTACGATTTCCCAAGAATGTTTAACTCAAAATCCTATTTACACATGTTTTTAAAGCATGATGCCCTGGTGTTTTGTGGAAATGCTGCACAAGCTGGTGGAGGGTCTTGACAGGGGGTGTGATGGTCACTGTATTAATTAAAGTTTAGACGATCTTCAACTATGTGTCATTCTGTATATCCCTTATAGGGGATTCTAGGCAGATTGAATCCTCGACAAATCCTTCACTTTGTAAGAGTGAACAGAATTGGGGATCAGGTGGCCACGATGAAAGCTTACTCTAAATTGAATTTGTTTTTTTGGTTGTTCTTTTCTATTAAGCTTTCAGTTTCAGGTTTATTGCTCAATATTTGCTGATACATTTATTTTCTTTTTTGCTGATATACTTTATAGGAATTGGACAGTGTGTCTCTTAGAGGATATGAAACCTTGGTAACCGATGCTTTGCTAATACTGATGTGTATCATAATTCATCTAATCATGACAGCAGCAGCACACAGTACTACTCCATATGCATGCCATATTTCCACCAGTGTATATATATCTGAAGATGTTTTCATTAGCAGATTTTGCACATGAGTGTGTCTCGACTTTCAATGTTTACATTTATTTTTTATACGCTGCTAATATATGCTGTGAAGGCTCCTTAATTTTGTCTGTTGGTATGTTCTGCTTCTGGTGGACAGTGCTGTGAAACCTTACAGTACTTCCCATCCTGTCCGACTCTCCGTGCGTGTCGCCGAGAGTCTGTGTGGTAGGCTTCTCATTAGATGCAGCTCCATGTCAGGGAGACATTGCTGTTCAAGAGCTGCCACTCAGGGGAATTTAATATTTTAAAAATATTGAATATTTAACCCATGTGGTCTTTTCGGGCTTTCCAGTATGAATTTTTATGTGTTTTTAGGTGTTAGCAGATTTATGAAAAATGATTTTGATTTCAGAGTGACTGCTACAGTGTTGAAGGGGTGGATGAAGAAGATGAATTTGCCAGACTTAAACAGTCCATGGAGATGGTCGGCTTCTCACATGAGACGCAGAAGAGGTCGGTGATATGACCATGAGGAAATCTCCCCTGAATAACAAATATGAATGTGCACAGGTGTATTTATGTATAGTAGTAAAATGTACTGACTCAGTCTTGTTCCTGCTGTCATTGAAAGGTAGAAAGTTTGGTAATCAAATAAACTGATAAATATGCAGTGTTAGAAACTAAAAGGGTCCCATGTGGTACTTGAGGTTTATTGTTATATAGTATTGAAATGTATTTTTTTACATTAAATTTATTGCAAGCACCCCTTATGTTTATCTAAATTTTGAAGACCAAATGTGCAAAGATAAAGAATTATTGGACCTGTAATTGCTGACACAGCTGTTTCTGATTCTGAAAGATGTGAAAATGCAAGAACAAAATGAATTGAAAAGTTCAATGAAACTGGTATCTACCTGTTTGGTATTTTACCATCTGACAAGGATCTGTATGCTTAATGAGAGGAAAGAAGAGCAGTTTGTTGACATGTTGGATCCAGGATTGTGTCAGATGTCTAATCTGTGACAGAAACATACAATCCCATTGCTAACAGAGACAGGAAATATGCTACAAGTAGGAGCATCTGCCCCTCAGTGATCCATGTCTTGCGGAGATGTACAAAGGGAGACAATTCTCCATGGGTCCCCTGGGGTAATATGGTCCCACCAAGCCATACTTGTTGTCCCCCGGCATATATAACGTGGGGGGGTATAGTAATCATCTGGTCTGGCTGGCTGTCTGTCTGTCCGTCCGTCTGTCTGTTTGTATTTTGTTTCCAGATACTTGAAAACCATGACAGATATTTCATTCAAACTTAGTATATGTGTTAACCAGTGGCTAAAGTAAAGTCTTGAGCTATCATGGGGACCGGGGATTTGTCATTTACTTTGATAAGTCCTGTTGTAAGGGGCTTCTATGGAACAGGTGGTCAGGCTCGGTCACTTGGTTGACTGTGTCATCGTACCTTGATGGCGGGGTTTTCTCATATCAATCATTGGCTTGAGGAGCCCAGTCTCCACATTTACAACCAGCCATCATATAGCTTGAAAAGTACTGAGTGCGTCATTAAACAACAAACAAACAAGCATAAGGAAGTTCATAAACATTGATCTAATAATGTAACGTTATGTACATAGGTTGCCATGTCCATGTGGGATATCTTTGTTTGCCTCCAATTTCATTCCTTGTTTGTTGACAGGATATTTGCAGTACTGTCAGCAGTGTTGCACCTGGGCAACATAGAGTTTAGAAAGGTATGTAGGTGACTGTCGACATACAAGTGTATCAATAAGGAAAAGCCTGCATGAAGCTGCATTTATTGTCAGCATTCACTGATAATTCAACAAGGAAAGTGTTTATACTATTGACAGATACTGAATCATACTTCCAATCAACTATATACATGGAATTTGTTTTGTGAATATATCCCATTATCTAGAATGTATGTTTGTGATATCTAAGGAAATAAAAGTTTATGATATCAGTATCTCCTGAATCATGGCCCTTTGACTTCATTTAGTTAATAAAACTGTGTGCAGTGTTTTAGATCAAATTGAGTTCGCATTTTCTTGTCCTTGCCCCTAAAAACATGATATTATTTTTACATGGAACGTTAGCATGACATGAAACCTGTATCATTAAATTTTGATTTCTTTCAATGAATACCATATTCGACGTAATAAGCGCCCAGGGCACTCTCAAAATTAGAAAACGGGGCTCTTGTTAGAATATTTTTTGGGTGAAAAATACAGAGTTGAAAGATAAATTTCGTTGTTTATGCTGACAGCCTGAAATGTTTATATAAGACAGATATATTATTCCAGAATTTAAGTGTCCATTATTAAGGGTGAATATGACACACGAGTGCGTATATACGCGAATAAATAAGTCTTGTGTACATTGATCAATCGGAAGGGATGCTAATTGGGATTGCTCACTTGTTAATATATTAGAAAATATCGCCGTGGGTGCTTATAAGAGCGGGGCGCTTATTACGTCGAATACGGTATATAATCTTATGCACGTCTTTCACTGAATTTGATAAGGCTTGAACACTTTAATTACCCTATCTCCAAAATAACCATCTCTTTAGAGAGATGTTGGTGTAGACTTGCGGCTGAAGCATCTTCTCATTATGCTGAAGTCTCAGGTTCCATCCCCTAGGTACATTATAGAAGCCTGTTCTTGGTGTTCCTGTGTTTTTTGCCTGGAATATGTAAACCAAACACACCCTTTTAAAATGGGAAAGAATAATTTTTTGTTAGTGATTTATATCACAGATGTCGGTTGATATGACCAGCAACTAAATTACTTCCCTTGCTTAGAATGGCTGGCAAAAGAAATGGTAGATGTTCTTTTATGTCTCACAAAAAGGAAACACTTTTTAATGAAACATTTATTGACATGTTGAAGAAATGTAGAATAAATTTGTTGTCATTTGCTTTTGATTTGACCAAGGACATGAGGATATGATGAGTATATTGTGGCCTAATGGTTGTATCATATTGATGTGAACTCGTGTTGTAGAAAGGGGATCAGCACCATGACGAGTCCGTGTCCGTGAAGAATGAAGCCACTGTGCAGATCATCTGCAGTCTACTCAAAGTATGTACTCTCTGTATGGCTATCTGTGTGTGTTTGAAATAGTCTGTGTATATGTTTAACACACTATTCACTAGCATAAAGCCTGATACCAGAATATATTAGTTTGACATGGAAATAACAGCTGATAATTAGTCCAGAAATTAGCACCAAAATGTACTGGAAATAATGCCAAGAGACAAATTCTGGCTAGTATTCTCAACGATTGTTGGCACAGACAGATAATGTGGTAGAGAGAAACAGGAAACAAATACCAAACAATGGATCATTTGCAGGCTGAGCACTTTTGAATCTGGTCATTGAAACAACACTTTGCCTGCCTACTGCTTGGTGATCTAGATCTATCGATCTATGGACATTTAATCAATAACATTTATTACAAGGAAACGGTGTCTCAATTTCACGAATTTCTAACAGTGACTGAACTTTAACTAATTTGGCTTATCCTAGCAAGTTTGATTCAAGGCATTCAATCACCACTTTACTGCTAACTCACATTTTATGATGTCAACCTATTTAAGATTTGTAGCACATGCAGTATATGATTACATTTATTGCACAGAATTCATTGTCTTTATTTTCCATCCACTTATTGTGGCATGAAAATAACCACTAGACTGGGATCCCAGTCGATATTGGGGATAAAAACAAGAAATTAGTGCTATTCATCTTAAGAGCTTTGTCAGTGAATTGTGAGAACTTGCTGAACATCAGAGTAGCCTCCCCTTGTGAATATTTTGACTGTTGAAAACTGCAGTGTGTTGACTTGTGCCCTCCTGTTTATTCCAGGTAAAGGAGAAGACTGTGCTGGAAGCTCTCACCACCAAGAAGACCGTGGCGGGGGATGAAACGGTCGTCATCAACTACAAGATGGAGGATGTAAGATCCCTGTTCAGACCATCGCTCTCACTCCTGCCATTCCCAGTTTGATACCAGGACTCCAATGCATGAGTCCAGAAGTTGTCACCTCATTTCCAACTAGTCTGCAGCTTATTTCGGTCTCGTGGCTTATGCAATATAACTACATTTACATCTACATAAAAAAACCAACTTGTCCCAAAGGATTTTCATTAGTCTCGGACTAACAGACCAGCATCTTCCCGAGGCAAGAGAGTTAACTGACTTTAAAAGTCAAGCTTCCATCCTTGCCGAACTAGGCTGGAATTACTGGGCTCGATCGTAGCGCCACCAGTGGCTATTTAAACCAGTTATGTCCCTTCTAAGCCTCTCCTATGGACCAATCAGATTCCACCTCTCGTATCACTTGTGTTTGCTTCACACAAAATGGTGGCGCCCAGTCAGAATGATCTGATTGATAATCAAGACCAGTATTGTGATAAAAGGGGTCTTACATTGCGAAATGCATCAAAATACTTGAGCACCATGATTATAAACATGAAAAGATTTGGAAAATATCTGCTGACAACGAGTTGGCGGTGCACATGCTTTGCAAATCTTGCAATCGATCGAAATCTGCACGACAGTTTACGATTCCGATTTTGATTTCCCTGCGCGATTTTGATTGGACTATGCATAGACTTATTAGTCCAGCCAAAATGTAACTCCATAATCGTACCAGCCTAGTTCGGCAAGGGTGGAAACTAGACTTTTATAATCAGTTGACTCTCTGGTCCTTGGAAGATGACAGACCAGTGGCTGTGTCTATCCCTGGAGTCCAGTAAGTTATGACTGGACTGCTAAACCGTTCTAATAATTACGAATGTTTTGCATGAAGTGGGTTAAAAATAATTATGCTTTGATTTGAAAAAGAAATAAATGTTTTGTTCTCGAAAGAGCATCACTACATATTTAAGCATCCTCTGATTGAAGAACACCAAGCGGCACTTATAGTCCAAGGTACCGGTACATATATTTCACTGTCCACTGGATTGTACATGCATTCCTCTCCACTTTCAGGCCATTGCTACGCGAGATGCCATGGCAAAGTGTTTATATGGATCTCTGTTTGACTGGATTGTCCTCAAAGTGAACCAGGCTTTGCTAGCCAAGAAACACAACAGCGAACATCAGGTACTCCCACTAATGATGCCTAGTTAGATTATTGTGAGCAGACAGACGGTAACGTGATCTCTTGATATAACTGATCTTAAACAGACCTTGTTTGGTTCAGGTACATGATCAGAATTATTTTGTTTTCGAACATTTTTCAAATGCTTGCAATATGAAGCTGCAAGGTCCTTCCTATTCCTACTAACACCATCAGAATCATCATGTGAGATGAATCTCTGAATTGTATCTCTAATAATATTTTTTCTTATCTGCAGCTTTTTAAGATTGATGCATGTTAATTTTTCTTCCAAATTGGAGCGTTTCAAGTTTTAAGATATGTTACATGTACACTTTGTATACAATTTACATTTCAGTTCCCCCTTCATCATCTTTTGTTGCTGTTCCTATTCTCTCTCGAGCACCTTCACATCAGTATATAGGCTAGCTAGCCCAGTGGTTCCAGTGTTTGCTCTTCTTGCACAACACCCAGTTTGATTCCACAGATGGGTACAGAAGCTCATTTTGGGTGGCTCGTCGTAATATGGCTGCAATATTGCTTAGATCGGCATTAAGCCCAACTTTCTAACAGTAAATTCAGAACACTGAAGGTGCAATTATGGATTGATATCATGTGCCGTGTCCGCGTTTCAGGTGCCGAAGGAGGTGGTATTAAGCACATCTGATTCCAGCCCAGAGTCTAATGGCCCTCTTCAGGGTCAGCTTGATTTGGAAAGCGATCCTTTGGCTTTGGTACGATTTTGTGCAGCTGAATTCTGCAACCATTTCCCTCGTTTCCTCTCCATCCTCCTGTTACCGCATGCAGTTTTGGATTTCCTTTCTGTGGTTCTTCTCGTTTGTTTTCCTATCATCAAACTGTGGACGGGAACTCTGTTCACATAGCTTACACTGCCTGCTTCCCTTCTAACATGGGGTCGTTGATTGGGGGTTGGAGGATAGACGTGTATCATATTAGTTGAAAAGTGTACTGGGGACGTGTTGTCAGACTTTGTATCCTGAACAAAAAAAGTTAGGGATCATGAATATTTTCGGTGATATTTTTATAAGATTGTGTACTCAATCTTCACTACAAAACAACATCGTCAAAATATTCATGATACTAACTTGTTTTGGTCAGCATATTATCTTTCCATGCATAATTGTGTGGAAATGATAAACCAGAGATTTTTTTGTTTTTTTTGTTTTTTGTTTTTTTATAATTAATTTTGTTTTCACACTTTTTGTTTTAATGATCTCAACTTTTTCCATGTCTTGTGTCAATATGTCAATGTTTTATTTGTACTAGCTTAGGTTATGCTATTACATGGTTTATCATTTTGTTATGATGAACACACCAGTCTAAGGTCATCAGGCTCCTACTTAAGGATATATGTAACCATGGCCTATCTCAAGCAAACACTGTTTATTGCAAACAAGTGTTTTTTGACTAGTGTTTCAGTTAATGCTTGCTTTCACAATTAGTCACAGATTTTAACTGCTTCAGCTGAAACAGCCACATTTTTGCCCCTGTGTTAATATTTGCTTTTTTTCACACTGTAAACATTGAGATGGGAAAGGTAGTCAAAGTTCACCTGCACAGATAGAATAGAATAGGATCAAATTCCAATAACAGAGATGTATTTAGGGTAATGGAACCAGTGCTTCATATGGCCATGAGTCATTTTCATTGACCCCTGAAAAAACAAGTGCTTTCCTCTGTATTGAGGGTGGGTGGGTGGGGGATTTGTGTCCCAGACCCTTCATTTTCACAGGGTAGGGTATTTCACATCAGTGTAATATTTACTCAAGGGCATGGCTGTTCAGGCTCTGTTCTTGTCAGAGGTGGCACAGTTGTATAGGGTGCCGTCGTTCACCGTGCAGGGTTGCGTCCCTTGATTGTGCCTGGATCTGATGATGCTGGGTCCAGTGGTGACTCAGAATGTGATTCTTGGTTTGACAGCACCATTACTGTGCTCACAAATGTCCATGACCTGAATCACTTTGGGCTTTCCTCCCACATTACATTGACATAAAACTGAAATGCTGTTAAAAATAGAGTTAAATCTCACTCATCATTGTCAAATCATTGTATAATTGTTCACAAGAAAGTCATCAGTTGTGAATCCTTGAGTGTGTGATATGGTGAGACAACTCTCCTCCTGTATAGCTGCCCCTCATTGCCCCATGCCCTGCACATGAGTAACATCCACTTATGTACTAATGAGGTCTGTGGTCCATAGTTCCTTCTCTACTGTTATGTTTCAAGTTCCTTCCACACTGATTTCCTGGTTTGGTTATATTAGGAATGAGCATGGGTATTAATGTGTATAGTATTCCTTCTTATCTCCTGCCTCAACACGATGGAAGGTGTTAAATAAACATGTTTCGTCTCTTCATCCTTTGATGTGCCTGTCTCCTCATTTCACGTCTGGATCGAAGCAGAAACTATTCATGATGTATTGAACTTCTAATAACAGGGTGTCTTGCAAAGTTTGTTTCTGGAAATTTAACTTCAAAAGACATTCTTAAAAATGAGACGTTTCAGACAAAATGAGTATGGCAATGTTCTATTTGGTATATAGCTTTGTTACCAGCGGTCACTTTTCGCACATGTTGAAGGTCAAGGTCATGCCAAAGTCATTCGCACAGCGAAAGATTAGCAAGATGGTTCATGGAGTAATTGAATTGTCATAAGGAATTCATACATGACACATGGTATATGTCCCAATAAGTAAATATTTTGGAGATTTGATGATCTGACCTTTAGATTCAAGGCCACTTAAGAAAACTCATCACGAATTCTACAATTTTACAAATCTGTGCTGAAAAGTATGCAATCTGGTGTGGAATTGAAGTTGGACAGTTGCATGTTGTCTGACTGAAAGGAGTAGGCGAAGTAGGACACAAGACAGAATGTGGTGCTGATGTGGTCCACACACTGTTATGCTGCTTTCCCCTTTGGTGATTCTGGGTTAGAATTGTTCCCCCTCAGGATATGCTGGTCGTAAGAGGGGACTACATGGATTGGGTGGTCAGACTCGGAGATTTGGTTGATGGCGTGGATCGTTTCTTACAATATCAGTCACTGGATTGTCTGGTCCAGACTTGATTATTTATAGCATGCTGTCATATAGCTGGATTGTTGCTGAGTGCAGCGTTAAACAACAAACAAACAAAACACTATTCATGTTGCTATCTGCTGAAATCAGTCTAGTGTTCATACATTGATGATACCATAGGTATGGCGGGGGATATGGACAACTTGTTGTCTTCATCTCATTTTCTGTTGTCATGGTTGTTAATCATTTGTCATTGTCGTTAGGTAAGAGTAGCTTAGTTTATCAACATGGTAAGTACTTGTCATCAACGAGTCGGTCAGAGCTTGGCTTTCAAATGTTGATGTAAATCAATGATACATTGTGGCTGTCACAAATCCTGGGAATTCATCAACAGCAAAACAGCAATGCTCACTGAGAAAGTTTCTTAAACTGTTTAGCAGAGTGGATTATATTACTAAATTTAAATTTCTGACTTAATGCCTTAACATAATAATTACCTGAATTGGCCTTTTCAAAACTCTTTTTTGCGAAAGTAGTTTTGTTTTTGTTTGTTAAATATATAATAAACTCAGCTAATAATAGTCCATATCATTACTCTGAAATGGACTTAAAATAATGCAAAGAGCCAAGTTCAGGACTGTAGACTCCAAAGTTTGTTACGCATACTGTGTTAAGATTGAAGTGAGAGAGCCACGGGTGTTGTTGATTCACATGTACATGTTGGCACTCAAACTGATCCATGCATGTGGAATTGGTTTCATGCAGTTCTTCATTTCAGCTGCCACCTGGGTTTGTTACAGTGGAATGATACAAGCAGTAAATTTACACTGGAACAAGGTGTTGCAAGGAATTTATGGTTGCAGGGATCGAAAATTGGAAATATTGTTGTTATGATTGAATGTTGGACTAGGCGTCATTGTGTGGGACATAACTTGACCACAGCTGATTTTATGGTGATGTCATGTTTGTTATATTTAAAAATAACCTATTTGATACCTGAAATGTGTTAGGATTTTGAATGATTTTGTAACAAGTGCTTGATGCATGTTTTTACCAAACCAACCCTACTTGATTTTACCTCCAACCATTGCATTCCCTTTTTTCATATAATGTAATGAAATCTATGACTTAGTGCTCCTTTTCCACAACTTACAACTATTAACTCATGTCCCTTTTATAAAAAGACGTTTTTCTGCAAATAATTGTGCAAAATTCAATAATTATCCTGTCTTTAGTCTTTGCATGTAAAAGAAGAAAATCATGCTCTCTTCATTTTGTGAAGTAGTCAGCACTAAGTAAAGCAACCCTGACTTATTGTGTTGTGTTTCTTGCCTCTTGGGGAAACATGGGTGGCTCATGAGTCTAAACTCTGCAGTTAGCTGTGCAGAGTTGCATCCCTTAGTTGCACCAGGATATGATGATTGTGGGTTCGTTGTTGTAGCTGTTAAAATATGATTGAAATCTTCTCATCCGGCTTGATATTTTGAAATTTTGTTTGCCATTTTCAACAATACCAGTTATGATAACCATGATGATATTCAGTCTTTCTCTCCAAGGTGTTCCTACATTGTATAGAAAAGAATGGGTGCTCATATGCTGTGGTTGGTTATAGGGAAACTCCATAGGCGTTCTTGACATCTTTGGCTTTGAAGACTTTGGCAAGAACAGTTTTGAGCAGTTCTGTATCAACTTTGCCAATGAACACCTTCAGTACTACTTCAACCAACACATCTTCAAGTTTGAACAGGTAATATACACATTTATTATAATACAAGCATAATTAATCAAATGCATGTTTGTGTTTTGAAAGGACACATCTTTCCCTTTCTTAATAATCAATCACTGGAGATCCAGTACAAGAAATAGTGCTAAAAAACAAATTTGATTTTGTATAGGACACAGGATTGAAGAAAAAACTGAATGCTGAACTATGCATGGGGATTTCAAATTATTGTGGGTTGCCAGTAACCTATGCATGGCGTTGAGTTGACAGAGTGGTCATACTCTGACTTGGCTGATTGCCTGCCATTGTTCCTTGATGGTGTGCATCTTTGTTCACGCTTCAGTCACTGGTTTGGATGGTCTACTCTCAAATTTTGAAGGCAGCCACAGAGCTCCAGATAAGCTTTAGGTGTTGCGGGTATTTTACCCATGCATTTTAAAATCATTGGGTATCAGTAATTCTATCTGGGTTTTCAAATTTCTGTTACCCACTAGTTTTTACACATGTGGGTATTTAAGTTAAATATTTTAAAACACTATTCATCTAGTCCCTGCAAACTGGTGTCGTGTGGGTTTGAGAGCTTTATAGGATTAAAAAATACCACGATACTTCCACAAGAAAGTTTGATGGCAAATGATCAATATGTAACTGTCATCGGGGAGTTTAGCAAGGTTGACGGAATGCCCGTTTATAATTTCAAAATAAGTTGCTGATTTGCTTATCGAATACGCAGGCTTACTTCACAATATTTTGTGATACGCACAAGTTTTATTTTTGTAGCGTATCTGTAATGTTCGTTGCGTATTTGATATGCTTGGATTTTATTTTACTGCGTATTTCTGCATTTCTGATGCGTATTTTATGCAGATACGCAGGTTATCTGGAGCTCTGCAGCCATCAGACAGCTGGAATATTGCTAACTGCAGCATAAAAGACAGTATGAAGGCTGGAATACACGAATACCTGTTCTATGACCAGCTGATGCTGGTACGCATCCGATTGGCGTTCAAGTCAACCTCCCAGTGATTGTTTCCTGTTTTGTTTCACAGGAGGAGTATCAGCGTGAAGGCATCCAGTGGAAGAACATCGAGTTCATCGACAACACAGCCTGTCTAGAACTGTTCAGCAAAAGGCCTAAGGGTCTCTTCTGTCTCATGGATGAAGAGTGCAAGTAAGGTTACTTAGTTTGTGTCACCAGTCACTCAATACAGCTGTAGGGTAATCAAGATTTACAGGAATAATTAGTTCACTGTGGAAGTCTGTATTTAGAAATCCAATCTACAAGGACTACAGAGCAAAGAAGACACCAAGTAGAATATTACATTAGTCAGAAATATAATGTGACACGCTTGACCTGATGAGACACTACACGTCCTTGCAATATATAATGATGTCGCCCACCATGACAAGTAGAGAGACTTTTGATGTTCTGATAAACACTCTGAGATCATGTTTACAAACCATTTTAAATATTGTTTGTCGATGTTGGCATGTTCAAGTGCAGGAGTTTCTAACATCTTAGCGCTGAGATTGTTATGTGTGAGTAGCGAATACATGAAATGGTTTACACACATTGCAGCATACTGGAGGCTAAGATTATCTTTACTTGACACTGACTCCTTCAGTCTCAGTTTCAGTCTCAAGTTCACATGTATTTATGATATATTAACTTCTTCATTAGATATACATACAAAACTAAGATACACTAAAGTCAAATGTTATTGTATCCCAATTGCATAGATAGATGTTCATGATGTCAATCACTGGATTGTTTGGTACAGACTTGATTATATGCAGACCGCCATCATATAGCTGAAGTATTGCTGAGTGCGGTGCTAAACAACAAACAAACAAGTCACATTTCAGGAAGTAAATTTGTTATATGATTTCACACATTTGCACTTGACCACACTACAGGTTACGTTTTTTATAGGTGTCAAGTTTATAACATTGAGTTTATTTCCTGGACTGCTTTTCAATCACACTGAGACTTTTCATGTAAGAAATGTGGTATGACCACATCCCAATGAAATAATTGCCTTCCCCTTGTCTTCCTTGTCAGTTTTCCTGGTGCAACCAATGACACGATGCTGTCCAAGTTCACCCACCAACACACCAACAATCCCTACTACCAAGTCCCGCAACTCAAAGAGAGGGCCTTTGTCATTGTGCACTATGCTGGAAAGGTCAAATACAGTATCAAGGTCAGTGATTTGGGCGGTCTGTTTCATTAATTTTGAAATGCAATTTATGATGAAATGGGTTTTTTAAAAATATTGTAACAAACATTGCAGGACCAGAAAATACGATCCTCTTGAACCATATATCCATTTTGTTGAATTCCAGCTCAGTTTCACTGCTATTATATTTCATAATTATTTAAGACTGATATATTTTGATAATGTGAATTGTTTTAGATGACTATGTGCAGTTGTATGGATGAGTCTGCATTGATCATGTATATTGATATATTTCTATTGATAGATTTGTAGTTCCATATGATTTCTTCCTGAATGTGCCCTGAGCTCTCCATGGAATCTGTTTGCAGGATTTCCGAGAAAAGAATGCTGATCTTATTAGAACAGATATAGTTGGTGTTCTGAAGAAGAGTAGTCAGTCCTTTGTCAGGGAACTTGTAGGTAGGTGACGTGAACAAGTTTGTGTTTCATGTAAGACCACTGGGGGAATTCTGGGTTAGAAATGGTCCCTAGTAACTTATGTTTTTCGTGAGAGTCAACTAAAAAACCTGGTGGACTTGTCCAGTTGGTTGATTGTGTATCACCTAACAATGACGTTGTGGGCCGTTGCTTGTAATATTAACCACTAGGTTGAATATTGTTGACTTGAACAAACAGGTTTTTGAGTGTACTATTACAGATATTCAACCTGTTTAATTGTATGTGTAGGGAGGTCAGGCTAATATTGTACATCGATTATTTTATTAAAGTTCATATCGCTACTTGTAGTTCATGCATAAATGAGTAAAAGACACTTTTCCTATTTGATTAATGTCAAAACCTTTTGAGATATGGCATTTTTAATGGTTGTAAAAAGCAGCCATTTTGTGTTCCAAGATGGCCGCCATGAAGTTTGCTTGTGTCACAGCATTGAAAAAGGCTGGCAAAACAAATTTGAAATAACAAGATGGCCACCGTGCCTGACATACCCAATGAATAGGTATTCAGATAGACTGAATGGTGTTAAAAGCTTTTATAATCTGTTTGTCTCTACCTTAGGTATTGACCCAGTGGCTGTGTTGCGATGGTCGATAGTACGGGCTTTCTTCCGATGCTACCATGCTTTCTTCCGTGCGGGAGAAAGGTACAGGAAAAATGGAGGTGAGTTGCCTTTGATGTGTATCATGTAACATCTTCCTGAGGCAAGGGAGTTAACTGACTTTAAAAGTCCAGTTTCCACCCTTGCCGAACTTGGCTGGAATTATGGAGTTATATTTACCCTGGACTAACGAGTCGATGCATAGTCCAATCAAAATCCTGTAATGAAATCGACATCCGGTTCATAAACTGCTGTGCAGATTTCGGTCGATTGCAGGATTTGCAAGTCCAAATCTTTTTATGTTTTTTTATCAAGGTAGTCACATGATTTGATGAAGTAAGACCATTTTAATTACAATATAGATTTTGGTTATTGATCAGATCGTCTTGACGGGGCGTCACCATTTTGTTGGAAGCAAATACAAGTGATATCAGAGGTGGAATCTGATTGGTCAATAGGAGGGACAAAGAAGTGAATAACTCGTAATAGCCACTGGTGGCGCTATAATTGAACCCAGAAATTCCAGCCTAGTTCAGCAAGGGTGGAAACTGTAGACTGCCTTGCCTAGGGAAGATGATCATGTATTTATACATGTATCTCTGAATAATGCTTGTACTCACTCACTCACTCAAAATATTGCTTAATTGCTGAGTGCTGCAGTAAACAACAAAAGGTTTTAGAAAATTATTGCCATCCTGGAAGTTAAAATCCTGATAATGACATCATTATTAATTTATACACATATGATATGATACAGTAATGGAACATGGTCTAATGAGTGCATTTGTTTTCTTAGAAGGAAGATGTTTTTTATTCCCAGGACCTGAAAAGAAAAAATTGAAGAAGAGATTATCTGACTCTCAACTTGAAACCAGTATTGGTGAGAACCTGTTAAGGTAAGGTTAAAGGGTGTTAATACAACGATGTTGATGCATTGTGTATTACTAGACAGTTCACATTCTTGTCATCTCACATCCAATAGTCCTGATGTATTGACACGCAAACCCAAGACACCAGTCTACTCTCTTGTATGTGTCATGTTTACATGTCTATGTAGTCACTAGTTGTTTCTGTTATATATAACACAGGAATATATCTTTGAAATATGCATATGTATGCTGCAAAGTTTATTAGTTCCTAAGCAACAAGAAATGTAAATGAGAAAGAAAAAAATGTTTTGGTGTTTTAGAAGGTAATGGTTGTACTTTTTACCAAAAAATAATTAAAATATTTAAATATTGATGTATTGTATCTTGGAGCATGAATTTATTCATGATCACTAGTTCTTCTTGAGGTTCATTTTAAAGAATGTAAAATAATAGCATGGCTCAAACACCTTATGTCAGGGTATGAAACTCCAAAAAATTTCAGCCAGACCACAGGACTGGCTAGCTGAAATACTTGCCAGCCCTGACCAAAACCTGCCTGCCCAATATAATCATATGTTTCTCAGGATAATTTAATTAAAACTTTAAATCGAATTCATTGAACATGAAGTAATGCAAGAAAAGAAATAGCAAACACTTTTTAGGTTAGATTTGTATTTAATATCCTAGAATACATCATGTAAATAATGCTTATCATCCAGAAATATTTAGAATATTTTTACATATGAAATATAACCCGACCGTCGGGCAGGGGGATTTGAAAATCTGGCAGCCCGAGTTGAAATCAACCCGTCTCGGACGGACGGGCAGGCAGGTATTTCGAACACTGCTTATGTGCAGAAATATTTCACCTATTTCATTCAAACAGTCTGCCAGCAGTTTACATTTACTTCTATTCATAGGAATGTTTTGGGCAATGCTTACCATGCTTGCAAGAATTGGATCTCTGACACAGAATGTAGTCTTTCTGTTTACATTCTCTTTGTTCACATATATGATTGACAGCATCAGTTAGCTGTCCCCGTAACTGTGTGGGTGACGACATTATATACAGTGTATGTGAAGTCTGATGTATTATCATATGTGTTGGGATGAGTGGCAGGCGCACTGCTGTCGTTCTTCGTGAGCCAGTGATATACACCACACTTGAAATATCTCACTTGAAGTAGTGTAGCCTCCGCTAGCTTTGCATGAGACTATTCTGTCTGTAGACATCTTTTACATGTCCATTTCATGCTCTCGTCCCTTAGATTATGTGGACTCTCCCGGAATGAGCTGATGGAAGGATCCATTGTTAAGAAAAAAGGGGAAGAGGGGTAGGATTAGCTGACATCTTGTAGAATAGCCATCATCAATTACTCATTGTCATGCTCATCGAAATTAGTGTTAACATCTTGCAACCCATCATATTTTCATTCGCTAAACATTAATAGAGTATTTCCGTTACAGGTTTGTTTTTGTACAATTGTTTCAAACAAGAAAAAAATGTAATAAAGAATAATATAGTCAATATGTTGAGTCTAAAACATTCAAGACAGTCCTAGAAAGTAATAGTTTTGTCATTTGATATTTTAATAGCAAATACTGTTTGACAGAAGCTAAGAATAATTTATGACCTTCTACTGTTTCTTTCTATTTGCTTAAAGATTTTACCATGTGGCTCACACTATGCGAGTGCTACATAAGATACAGTAAGTCCTGGCTGGGAGGAACGCACTGCCAAGCTGAGTCACAGGGGGATCTTGTCAGAGACGGGATAGGGGATCTCATGTCATGGACCGGGGGAGGAGGATCTCATGTCGTCACAACAGGGTGTGGGGATCTCATGTCGTCACAAGAGGGGGTGGGGATCTCATGTCGTCACAGGAGGGGGTGGAGATCTCATGTCGTCACAGGAGGGGGTGGAGATCTCATGTCGTCACAGGAGGGGGTGGGGATCTCATGTCGTCACAGGAGGGGGAGGAGGTCTCATGTCATGGACCGGGGGAGGAGGATCTCATGTCGTCACAGGAGGGGGAGGAGGATCTCATGTCGTCACAGGAGGGGGTGGGGATCTCATGTCGTCACAGGAGGGGGTGGGGATCTCATGTCGTCACAGGAGGGGGTGGAGATCTCATGTCGTCACAGGAGGGGGTGGAGATCTCATGTCGTCACAGGAGGGGGTGGAGATCTCATGTCGTCACAGGAGGGGGTGGAGATCTCATGTCGTCACAGGAGGGGGTGGAGATCTCATGTCGTCACAAGAGGGGGTGGGGATCTCATGTCGTCACAGGAGGGGGTGGGGATCTCATGTCATGGACCGGGGGAGGAGGATCTCATGTCGTCACAGGAGGGGTTGGAGATCTCATGTCGTCACAGGAGGGGGTGGAGATCTCATGTCGTCACAGGAGGGGGTGGAGATCTCATGTTGTGACAGGAGGGGGTGGGGATCTCATGTTGTCACAGGAGGGGTGGAGATCCCATGTCACAGGAGGGGGTGGAGATCTCATGTCACAAGAGGGGAGGGAGATCTCATGTCACAGGAGGGGGTGGAGATTTCAAGTATGCACAGACAGGGGATTGGGGATTTCATAGTCACAGAAGTGGGAGGGGCAAATCTCATGTTGCTACAGAAAGGGAAAGGAGCTGTTATACCACAGAACGGGGCGTGGTCCCTGTTATCACAGAAAGGGAAAGGTATTCCTCTTGTCACAGAAAGGACAGGGAGCTCTGTTGTAGAAAGGGGAGGGATCTCTGTTGACAAAGAAAGGCAAGGAGCTCTGTTGTAGAAAGGGGAGGGATCTCTGTTGACAAAGAAAGGCAAGGAGCTCTGTTGTAGAAAGGGGAGGGATCTCTGTTGACAAAGAAAGGCAAGGAGCTCTGTTGTAGAAAGGGGAGGGATCTCTGTTGTCACAGAAAGGGCAGGAGCTCTGTTGTAGAAAGGGGAGGGATCTCTGTTGACAAAGAAAGGCAAGGAGCTCTGTTGTAGAAAGGGGAGGGATCTCTGTTGACAAAGAAAGGCAAGGAGCTCTGTTGTAGAAAGGGGAGGGATCTCTGTTGACAAAGAAAGGCAAGGAGCTCTGTTGTAGAAAGGGGAGGGGGGTATACTTTGATTTTCTTGATAAGTACAAACTTAAGTTGCCCAAATGAGGGTAACTTCCAACAATGTTCAAGATAAAAAAAAGAAGGGGAGACATGAACTGGTATTGCTGTGATTGAACTCTGACAAGTTCCTGCCCAGCTGTCGGCAGTGTGTTCTGGAGCTGTGTGACAGTTGGTTACTAATTCATGTAGGCGTTCCACTTACTCGCATGATAATCAGGCCAAATGTGTGGCATTTTAATCAATTCTAAGTTAAGTCAGGGTTGAGTTTGCATGAAGTTTTCTTACTAAACCAAGTGATAAGTGTAATTCGATTTATTTTTGTGCATGACAGTCAATGTAAGGGTAAATGATAAAAGGTGATGGTTTTTAATTTTAGCGTTTATGCAATGTCATTTGGACATTGAGAAGAGATTGCGACACATATTGTTTGATTAACAAAGTCTTCATTGTTTTCGCAATAGTAGAGTATTGTAATGTTTGGTATGAATTTGTTAAGTGGATGTAAAATCATTAACAAATTGCCAGTTTGGTTCATGGTAGACATTTCAGGAAATTTACTTAGCCTTTGAGTCATTTTGTACTAATGATTCTTGAACCTTTTTATTTTGTCTTGTGAAATTCTTACGGTCTATTAAAATTAATGGTAGATTGAAACATGAGTACCACAACTTGACATTGACAGAGCACCATGATGTAGTTTCACTGACAATGATGTAGCAAAAACAGCTAATGATCATGTGTGCATGTCTGTTCACTCACAACACTATGGCTGTGTGGTAACCACTTGACCTGAAAACACCACAAATATCAATACCAGGTCACTTTAGATGTCTAGCACCATTCACAGGGTTTCAATTTAGCAAAAGTCTGTGAGTCCCAGACGAGTACAATTAAGAAAGGACCAGTTTCCTTGTGGGCTTCCTTACCATTAGACAGATGGCAACTCTGTGGCAGATCATTTTTGTGGACGAGTGCAAATATAAAATTGTTTCTAACCCAGAATCAGTTATCTTCTTGATGTTCCTGGAAATACAATAGAACAGGATGTTGTAATAGGATGACAGGGCTCAATTTAGCTATATAAAACATGCACCAGTACAACCTATTATTGGAAAATGCAACCTTATATTTTTCTGAGAAAATATGAAGTTTTACATGTTTTGAAATTAAAATTCTTTTTTTTTTATTCAACATTTGTATGACCTAAAATATGAAAACTACGTCATGGATTCTTTTCCAATTGGAGGTACAGTTTCTATACTAAAAGGAGAGGTGCAGTGCTAAGTTTGATTTCGATAAGTCTATTTTCTGAGAAAATATTGCTTTTGAACTAAGAAATATGTTGAGGTTAGGGGTATGCTCACTTTTTGCCTTGGTTATCATACTGCATCACTAATATCTGTGTTATGTGTAGTTCATGACCCGTGACACAGTCATCAGGGATCGGGGATTGTACTTGTTTAGACTAGTTTATGCGACTTTGTATCTTGGGTACATTTATAGGACCAGGTGCAACTAGTCGTCTGGTGGAACTACGTTTTCATGTCAACATGCACCAGGTGCAAGTTAAATCAAGTGCCTTAATCGAGCCCTGGATGCTAAAATGAGGCTTACTTGCCAGGCTTACCTGCTGAGAATCAAGTGACCAGAGACAACCAGTGATGACCAACTTTCCACTTGTGTTTCCCTATGGTGTGGATCACTCTGTTGACCAGTCTACTGTTCTGGGCATAGTCACACTCTGAATGTGGCTCAGATGTAACTGAATGTTGCCGACTGCGGTGTTAAACATCATTCAATCACCCCTCCATCAGTTGACTCAAACTAGTCTGATGCGCTTTAAGTTTAGCAAGAAAATTCAGTGATACCGCAGTGCATTATACACATGTCGTCGTTGAGTAGATGTTGAAATGACAGAATGAACCTGGAACTCCCATGTTTGTCCAACTCACCAGGACAGAGAATACTCCTCGATGTGCTCATGTGTTTGCTTGTTTTGTGACATTTTGACACTGTAGTTGCTGCAGCTCTATTGACCTTACTCTCTCCATAACCCTTACAGTCACAAACATAGGCGGATCCAGAGGGAGTCCAGGGGGTCTGGATTCCCCTTCTGAAAACCAAATGAATGTTGTAGGCAGTAAAATCAACTGAGGAAGGATTTTGATATTTTGGACCCCTCCCTTTTAAAAATGCTGGATCCGCCCTTGAAAAGCTTATGCTAATATTACCAAGGGGTATCGAGAAGTAAGAGTCAATGTGCCCAATAAAACTGGTTTCTGCTGATAGCGATTAAAAATAATTTGAACTGTTTACAACATAATGTATACTATAATTACTTTATGCCCATACCAAAAAATATGTCCCCAGACTGGCTGCAAAACTCGGAACATGCATGCCTCAGTGTAGAATGTATTCAATGGAACCAGTTTTGTTACTAGCTTCTGTACAGATTGTGCCCATTATTTTTTGTGCTTACTTTTTTATTTTGCTGTTTTGTTTATCTAGTCATCCGCCGGATGAACAACGCTCACAATCTAGTCCGCATGATAGCCAGTCGAATGCATGCCCATCCACTGTTGACGAGTGTTTTAGCGACGATGACAGTGTGTTTATCAGGCAGCATGGTGACTTTATGCACGAGGAGAAAATATTGGCGTCCCATATGTCCGCTGCAGACACTCGCGTCATCCGTAAAGCTACAAAAATCATTATGTATGTTGGTCTTTTGTATCAGATATGACTGAGGGTAGATTACACTCAAGGCAGTTTTCAAGCAAATAGCATTGCAATCTAACATGTTTTTATTTTTGTCATGTGTGCTATCAGTGAATCTCTAAAATCTGCCTCGTACCTTTTTGTTTTGATTTTATTTGTAATTACCTTTGATTTACCAAATGTTCATGCACATGTAGAAGCTAAAGATTTTTTGTAGATGTGATAAATGTATAGATGCACTAAAAGTGAAAATGTGCTTTGTATTATTGTATAGATCTTGGCCTTGTCTTCAAGCCACCTGTCTACACAAAACAACTTTTTGAATATTGCATTTTTAGTATATTGATAAAGTGAACATGACACGACTTGTGCTAATTTCAGGAAAAGCAGATCATTCAAACCTAAACCAAGACCCTCTCTGGTAAGTTTAGTTAAAATGATGATTTTTGTATTAGAGGCTTAGAAACTTTTGATATCCCTTTGTCATCTGATATTGTAGTATCCTTTTCTTTATCATTCCACCGGCAGTCATATTTTGTCATATTTCAGAGTTTCCGTGATATCAAGACATTGAAAGCCATAGCCAGCAGAACAATGATTTCCTTCGGTGGCAGCCGTGTAGGCTCCAAGAAACAGCCGCCCACAGTTGGCGCCCAGTTCCAGGTAAGTGCCTCCTCACCACAAAAGTCATATTGAATTGAGAATTATCGTGGCTTTATAGAAATGCTCGTATCTTCATGTAGTGATTGAAAGTTCACTGTTGACCATAACAGTGGCTACCGAAAAGTTTTCACCCTACTGGAACGAACTTGGGTCCTAGCATACTTTACATTAGAAGGACAATTATTAGCTGAGCCTGCTTGAGCAGACAGAATGTTGCTCGGCTGATGCTTTGACTATATGTGAGCCTGCATGATATCCTGCTTCCTTCCAGTGGTCCCTGTCCAGACTGATGCATACTCTCAACAAGGCAAACCCTTTCTTCATCCGCTGCATCAAGTCCAATGCTGACAAGGTAAACTATGCACCAGTATTAGACATACCACTGATGATAGACACGGACACTAGTCTGTTGGTCTGAGATTAGTGAAAATGTTTTCTACCAACATCTAGTTATTTTACATAGATCAGTAGTCTGAAATAAGCTGTGGACTGTTGGATTTGACCAGTGGTACCCTGCTCTGATAATCCCACTCAATTTGTTTTTAAATAAGAATGTTTAATGTGTTTTATCAAGAGAGACGTAGCTCTAGTAAGGTGTATTCCAAGTCTGTCAGGGTGGGCCTACTTTTTGTGTGCCCTATGGGCCTGACAGATCAGATTTAGTAGTGTTTCTATGTATAATATCTAACTGAGATATTTAATAATAATCATTTGAACAGTTTTGGTCTATATTATGAGTATTCAAGGTTATTTATTACTCTTGTGCTTGTGATGATTCTGTGTCAGACATATGTCCTCAACAACCTATGTTGGTCGTAAGAGGTCACACAGTGGCTCGGGTTGTCAGGTGCGGTGAATGATGCTTATGTTGATTGCATATCATTGTACCTCGGATCTTTGTTCATAATGTCAATCACTGGATTGTATGGTCCAAATTTGATTACTTAGACACTGTTGTTATGTTGCTGGAATATTGATGAGTGTGCAGTTAACGGAAAACAAACTTATTACATTTGTGTATTCATTCAGTAGTTGCCTAGCAGCTTGATATGACCATGTGGTTGTTTAATGTAATAATGAATTATCATTTTCCCAGGCTCCATGTGTATTTGATGATGAAATAGTACTGAGACAGTTGCGGTATACCGGTATGCTGGCCACGGTGAAGATACGGCAGTCCGGCTACAACTACAGGCTCACATTTGAGGTATGCTACAACAATTTACTACTGCGCACAAGTAAACAACAGAGCATATCACATTATCTTATGTTAACAGTAAATGAGAGCCTTTGTCGGCATTTAGAAGTTTTTTGCTTGTTCAAACTAGTATGTAACCAAATAAACAGTTGTGCGCCTTCAACCTGAGAAAGGACCACCCTACATAAACAAGCACACTAACTCCTATTGCCGCCATGACCATAACTAAAACTTATTTTTTTAGTATATAACTGTTCTAAATATATAGGCTTGACTCGGAAAGTAAATTAGCTCGTAATTGTGTTTTAGAAATTAGCTCTGTTGTATGCATGCTGAAAAAGCTTCATTGTGCAATTATGCGTGATGTTTTTAAACAATTAGGTTTTTCATTTAGTATATGCATTTCTGTATGCAAGTTTCTGATAGTAATTGGGTAATTTTTCAGGGATATTTTACCCAAATATGCTGCTTATCTGTAGCCCTGTATGTCATAACAAGCTGAGATAAAATGGTGCGACACCTTATGGTTGTAGGAGTTCATCCATCTGTACAAGATCCTGCTGCCTAAAGGACTCCTCAGCTCCCAGGAGGATGTCAAGATATTCCTGGAATCCATGGATCTCAACAGGGACAACTACCAGATTGGCAAGACAAAGGTACATGAGGGACTGTGTTCCGCAGTGTTGTCTAGTTTCAGTCATGTCCAGGCATTTTAACTCATGCCTGTGAGACATCAATGGAGATGTCTGTATGCAATTAGGCTAATCAATAACAGATAGTTTGATTTATATAATAAAATATAAGTTATCAGTCAAACTGGTGTTGGAACGATTTGTGTCCAATTTGTTGGGACTGTCATTTTGCCTGAGCCTAGTCCTCCTTTAAAGCTAAATAGTTGAGTTGTGCAGCTATGTATAGTGTTTAAAGTGTTGCAGTGTTGTGTTACTGTTGGAAGAGGTGATTAAGTGAAGATTGGGTGTGACATGGCTGGTTGTGTGCCATCACACCTTTACAGCATGGATTGTTGCTCTTGGTTTCAACCTTTTGAATTTTACATGCTCGAATATTATCCTCCAGGTGTTTTTACGTGAGAGTGAGAAGCTGATGTTGGATGAAGCACTTCATCGTGCCATCATGGAGCGTGTCATCAAGATCCAGCGGTGGGCAAAGACCATCTTGGAGAGACAAAACTACACCAAGTTACGAACAGCAGTGGTCCTGGCACAGGTAAAACAATTGCATCCTTTGGCTCCCTTCTTTTGAACTTGAACCACCTCGTTGTCTAGTCTAGTATCTGCCAGGTGAGCTATCCCTGGCTATGTCATCCTAAAAGATGTTGGCAGATTGTAATTGTTGTTACCCTGCCTGATTCTTGGTATTAAGGGGATAAAAAGAGCCTGCTGCATGGTATCTCAGTGGGCTAACACTATAAAACTTAGGGGGCACGGGTGGCCCAGTCGTCTAAGGCGCTGCGATACGCTGTGCAGAGTTGCATCCCTTGGGCACGCCAGAAACCTATGATTGTGGGTTCGAATCCCAGTTCACCCCGATTATGTTTCTAGGTTTGTTAGCACCATACCCGTGCTCGTGGGTTTCACCAAAGTGGTAAACGTCTGAGACCTGCATCACTTCGGGCTTTCCTCCCACTTTAAGCTGACACGCCGCGATATAACTGGAATGCTGTTAAAAGCGGCGTTAAACCCAACTCACTCACTCACTGATTTCACCTGACCACACTACAGGCCTTCTCTAGCCTCATCAGGACCGATCAGTACCAATATGATAACCTTAACTTCTGCTGAACAGATGCACTGATGAAAAGGAAGTATTTGCTTTACTGCACATAATGTTTCCCTCAGGACAGTACATAATAACATACTGGATACTGTTTTCAGAAATGTACAAGACGATGGATTGCCCAGAGAACTCTCTCTAGTCTCCGTTTGGAGTATGATGCTGCTATAGCTATTCAAAGATGGTACCGGGGTAACCATGTCAGAAGGTGGTACCAGGAATATCGGAAAAACGTGATTTGTATACAAACATCAGTCCGAGGCTTCCTAGCTCGTAAAAGGTAAAATTGCTTTGCGGGATCACACTGGGTTGAAAGATCACATGTATGTATGTCTGTCTGTCTGACCCTCGGCAGAACACTGATATGTTACTTTGCTAACAAGCAATTATTCATGATACATTTTTGTTAAGGAGCAATTATCCATGATATATTTAAGAAATAAAGTTTGTTCTACCCCCCATGTGTTTTGTAGTAAAGAATTATTTTACCGGAACTATTCCATGATTTATTACTTTGTTAACTAGTAGTTACGTTTTGCCTGCAGACATCACCAAATGTTGGTCAACCGTGACATCAAACGGAAGGCAGAAGAAGAGCAAGTGCGGCAGAAACTGGAGGACTTGCAGTCGTCCACCAGCGATGAAGGCGTGCTGCTGAAAGGCTCCAGTGCAGAGGAGTTGTTGGAACGGGAATGTGAAGCTTTACACAGGAGAGACTCAGAGGAGTGAGTACATACTCCACTGTTGGTTGTTCAGTTCTATTAGTTGGATTAAAGTCCAGGGCCTCATTCCTCAGAGCTATCTTAGTGCTATGACAATTGTTACCCCTATACTTTAGCATTGACTTGGTTGATGCATGTCATTGATGCTTGTGATGTCGATTATCATCAGACCGCATAATATCACTTGATTATTGCTTAGAGCGGCGTTAAACAGCAAACAAACAACAAACAAGCAAAATGTTAGCATTGACTTATGACAGTCAAAGCTCTAAGATGATCGTAACTTCCATTCACTGACATTGACCTTGACCTCCAAGAGTCACTCCGTAATAAGATCACTGTTTAGACTTTTGAAATATGAACTGAATAAAGTGAGGAGCGAATGATCACAATGTTTTAACTTTGCTAATCATGTGGTATCATGGACATGTTTTATTGATCATGCTATCAACCACTGGTCCCGAATCATTTACTGACAGTGATATAGATGTAATATTGCTGGCTGGTGTAAGACACATACCTTTTTGGGTTGGTGTGAAAACAACGATAGAAATCATTTGTTTTGTAAGATACCTCTTCATTTGTGTTGAAAAAAAGATTTGACTTTGTCTATTTGGTACTGATATATTTGGTACTGATTAGTGATTGTTAAAGAGTTTGTTTGCAAATGACTGTGATAAACACAGATGTTTCTTATGAGAATTTGTTGATCACTGTAAATCTTGAAATTAACTCAAGCTTGAATTAAATGCGAAAAATGCAAGTGGTCTTTGCTTGCATATTAAATATCGCATTTATATCAACAATAAGACATTTTGGATAGCAGAAATACCAACTTAGACATACGCTGAAAACAAACAACTATGTATTCCACATCACTGTTTATTGAGCAGCACTTGTGAGAAGTATATAAACAAAGTCAGTCAAACACTATTTACATCCTGTGTATTGTCACTGTTGGGATCAAGACAAGAGTTCTACACATTTATGTCATCACTGATCACACCTGCAAGTCCAGACAGATGCCACCCACGCAAAACGGTGTCTTTGTTCTTTGCGACAGCGTCAAAGGCCAACACGAGCCAGCGTGCATGTATTGTTTTAGCGGAAGTACTCTACTTAGCGCTAATAAGCGGTGCTATTTGGTGTGTGATTGGATTAATGTAAGGTTCTCCTGTAAACCTGACATTTTCTTTAGAATTAAATCCACTGATGCTTGAGAGGAGGGGGATGTCGCATTCATATTGAGCAGCATTTTTGGCTAGGGGCCAGCGGTCGCATTCTTTTGAAGACGCATTAATTTCACGATTTACTGTATTCCCTTTTGTCAAGTGCATGTTTTGTGTGTTACCAGGAGCAGTGGTATCCTGGAAGACTCGGAGTCCGAGACGACATCTGAGCCCAAGAGCCGAGTCGTGTCAGGGACATCACCTCCTATCACCCCTACCAGTTCTGGGTCAGGGTCAGTGTTTATAACTCGCGACTTGGGAGAAAATAAAGATGATAGCTGGGAACATACCAGGAGCCCTGGGAGGTAGGGAGACCGAAATGGAGGTTGTGGTACTGGAGATCTCAGTAGGACTGTTGGGGAGGTTGTGGTACAGGAGATCTCAGTAGGACTGTTGGGGAGGTTGTGGTACAGGAGATCTCAGTAGGACTATTGGGGAGGTTGTGGTACAGGAGATCTCAGTAGGACTGTAGTAGGGAGACTGGCGAGGTAAAGGAACAAATCGAAGGGGTCTTGAAATGGTTCTTGTTTATTCAAGTCTGAAGCAGTGAAGACACAAGCATGATAAATTAACGTCCTGTCCATACAGCGCCGAATAAGGCGTACTTATCTGCTACATACATGTATGAATAAACGCTAACTGTAATGAGTCATCAACAATAATGATTTACATCAGCTGTAACTTACAAATTTTCCCCTTCATCAGCAAAGAAAACCGGCCTTATGCCCACCACGCCAAGTAGGGTTATCGCGCTTGCTCACAAAGAACCATAACTCTAATTGACTGTTAATTAATGACGTTGTGAATGTCAACATGCACGCAACACTGGTTCGAGTCGCACCCATACAACGCAACCTAAACATACTTTTCTTTTTCCCTTTTTTTCCACATGTTTTACATGCATAACAAACATCAAAATATTCAACATCTCTAACATAAGAAAGTACTTCCTTAAGTACATGAAAATCAACACAGCATCAACTCAGAAGCCCATACAAACTAAATACGTGTGCATTAATGTTGTAAGCGCAACACTCTCCCAACCATGCGAAGGATTCGCATCAAAATGCACATTAATCATTCCTCGTCAAAACCCTCAGATGGATACAACACGGCAATCTTTGTGACTGGTCTTTGGAACTCTCCTTTGACTGTCCTAACTTTGACATTTCGGACTCGTCCATCTGCCCCTGGGTACACTTCCACAATCCTTCCCAACTTCCACTGTCCACGAACTGCATTAGGATCAGCCATAACTACAACGTCATTGACGCTCACATTTCTTCTGTGTACATTCCACTTCTTCCTTGGAACAAGCGTTGGAAAGACATCCCTGATCCATCTCTTCCAGAAAACATCAGCCATTCTCTGAACAAACTCAAACCTGTGGTGTGGATTCCTTGTTTCTTGAAAGGGACCTTGTGGAACTCTACTTGTAGCACGTCCTAAAAGAAGATCATTTGGACATACATATGATCCGTCATCTGGGTCATTGGGAATTCTTCCAATAGGTCTTTGGTTGACAAGATTAGCCACCTCCTGCAAACACGTGTACAACTCAAATGGTGTTAGAAGCTGAGATCCTACAGCCTTCTTCAGGCCTTGTTTGCAGCTCTTCACTAAAGCTTCTGCACATCCATTCTGATGAGGTGCTAATGGTGTTACAAACTTCCAGTGTACCTGTTTCTCAGCACAGTATTCCTTCAGCTCGTCCTTGCCCCAACCTTGAATCATCTGTCTTAGCTGTCTCTGAGTACCAACAAACTGTGTACCGTTGTCACTTTGTATTTGACATGGATAGCCTCTGACTGCAAAGAACCTTCTCAACACTTGCAGAAACTCCTGAGTAGAACAGTCAACTGCCAGTTCCAAATGCACCGCTCTTGTGTTTAAACAAGTGAAGATGACGCCATAGTGTTTTGTTGTCTTGTTTCGGCCAACTTTAACATCAATCGGTCCAAAATAATCCACTGCAGTGTAAAAGAAAGGTGGTGAAAAGGGTTTCACTCTTTCCATGGGCAAATCACTCATCCATTGTTGCTCAAGTTTATGTTCAAAGGCTCTGCATCTTGCACATCTATGCTTGATTTTCTTCACCAACTTTGTTACTCCAATGATCCAGTATCACCTCCTCACCCTGGCTGCTGTCGAGGCAACACCATAATGACCTGTCTCGTGAACATGTTTTGCAATCAGGTATGAAATATGATGACTTTGTGGCAAGAGTGCTGGGTAAGCTGTATCATATGACAGCCTCTGATTGTTGGTCCTTCCACCAACATAAACAATCTGATCTTCAACAAAAGGACTTAGAGTTTTGTAAGTGTCAAGTGACTTGAGCTCCGTTTGAGCTTGGAGGATCCAATATTTCTCAGATGCAGATAGTTCCTCAACTGTAAGTGGACCGGTAATGGCTGGCTCCTTTCTTCTGCAGTTGTTGATGAATCTCTGCAAATAAGATGTAACTCTAATCAGTCTTCTCCACTTTGAGAACTTTCTTGCATCAAACACTCGTTCAGTCTCTGAAACTATCAATACTGTTTTCTCTCTCTTACATTCTTTTCCAACTTCATCGCAATCAGCTTTGGGATTTGACTTTGGCCATTGCTCTTGGGGCATCTGTAGGAATATCGGGCCATCTCTCCAATCCCCTGTCAAATCACCAATTGGCACACCCCGTGACACTTTGTCTGCTACATTGTATTCACCTGGAATGTGAAACCAATCAGTAGGATCACTTTGGCTCTGAATTTCAGCAACTCTGTTGGCGACAAATGACTTCCACTGACGTGACTGACCTCTTATCCAGCTCAAGACAATAACGCTGTCAGACAAGAAAAACACTTGATCAAAGGATACTGTCATTTCCTGCTTTACAGTTGTCGCGAGTCGAGATGCTAACACAGCTGCTTGTAACTCAAGTCTTGGCAGTGTCAAGGCTTTCAAAGGCGCAACTCTTGCCTTTGCTGCAACAAATCTTACACCAACAGTTCCATCAACCGTTATCCATCTGGTATAACAAACAGCACCAAACGCCTTCTCAGAAGCGTCACAAAATGTCACTAACTGACGTGTCTCTGCAGTTGGCTCCGGGATGAGACATCTGTCAAAGCTGACTCCCTGAAGCTCTTTAAGCTCAGAAAAAAAGTTGATCCAACTGACTGTCTCCCTTTCACCAAGTTCCTCATCCCAGGAAACTCCACGTGACCATATTTGCTGCATCATAACCTTTCCTTTGATGAGATATGCTCCAGCAAATCCGATCGGATCATACACCTTTGACAACTCACTGAGAACAATTCTCTTGGTCAGGTTTGATCCCTTTAAGTCAGGTTGTTTGACCTTGTATTTCAACACATCATCCTTTGGATCCCATACCACTCCCAGGATCTTCTGTTCCTCTGTCCACATGATATTCTCTTTGTACTCGCTATTCTTGAACTTGCCTCCGTTTGAAGTCCAACTTTTAACCTTGAATCCGCCAGATGCCAGGACTGCATCAATATCCTCACTCAACTCCTTCTCATTCACATCAGTTGGTACTGATGAACATATGTCGTCCATGTATGTATCTTTAAGTAAGGTTTGTGCTGCTTTTGGATGTTCTGATTCTGCTTCCTTAGCTGTCTTCATCAAAGCAGTTATTGCCAAAGCCGGTGCAGGCTTGTCTCCTGGGGTTACCACTTGAAGAACATATGTATCAGGAGGTCTCCTTTCAAAGTTCCGCCAGAGAAACCTGTGTACGTGTTGATCGCGCTCTGATATCCTCACTTGATAGTACATCTTACTGATGTCTCCAGCGATGGCTGTCTGATACTGTCTAAATCTTAGAGTAACACCTACGAGACTCTGAAGCAAATCTGGTCCTTTGTCCCAATAGTCGTTGATGCAGCCTCCTTGGTACTTACTTGATGAGTTGAAGACTATTCTGATCGGTGTACTCTTACTCTCCTTTCTAATGACTGCATGATGAGGCAGATAATACACTGGACCCTTGTATTCACGGATCTCTTCTTCATTCAATCTTCTTGCAAATTGTCTGTCAACCAACTCTTGTATTGCATCATTGTACACTTTGGCTGAATCTGCACTCTTCTTCAACCTTGACTCAGCTGCTTTCATCTGAGAGAAGCACTGATTCCGATTGTCAGGTAACTGGTCTGGTGACTTTATCCATGGATATGTAACCTCCCAATGATTATCAACTCTTTGACATGAATCCCACATTTCATGAGCTTGTGAACTCTCTTCTATTGCCATGCATCTTACTCCCATTTCTTCAGTACTCCAGAACTGACTCAAGTCAACTGGTTTCGCTAGCTGTGCAACGAGAACTTGACTGTTGGATGCACCTCCTTCACTTGATCCAAAAACAACCCAACCGAGTGGCGATTTGCGAGCAACAAATCCATCAGCTTCTCTGATCTCTCCAACATGCATGCGAGCATTGTTCACACCAATCAGCAGATCTATAGGTCCTCCTCTTCTGTGTATAGGTTCTCCAAGATATTTTTCAAACTTCTGTTTCAGGCTCAAACTCATTTCTGGTACTTCAGTTATCTCTGGAACCCCTACTGCAATGACAGAAAATATCTGCTGGTTTTCTGATTTCAATTTAACTTTGTATGCTCTGGTGTTATGCATATGGACCTCTCCACCAACAGTTCCTATCTCCACTTGTACTGGGTGACTCTCAAATTCGCAATCCTTGGCAACCTCCTCTCTGATAAGAGTGATGCTAGCTCCTGAATCAAATACGGCGTTACATGTCCTCCTCACAATTTCAACACTGATGACTGGCAACATTCCATTTTCATTTTCACTGCAGACTAAGGCTTGCTGCGTATGTGGTCCTGACTGAACATGCAGAAGTCTATGATGCACAGCATCACAATTTGGGCATTGCTGACGCCAAGTACATGTTGTTGCTTTGTGACCTTTACCAGCTATCTTCAAACAAGAAAAACACACACGTTTTTCAGTTGCTCTCTTAAGCCTCTCAGATGGTGTTAGATTTTGGAAAACAGGACATTCATCAGGCCAATGATCATCAGGACAGTTCCAACACTTGTTTCTTGATGTCCCTCTCAACATTAGAACTCTGCTGCGGTAACCAGGGTTTTCCCTTGTCTGAGTCAGTGTCTGTTGACGATCAACCATCCCGAATACAGGATCATTCACTTCTATAGCAGCTGCTCTGACAAATCTTGTCAAGTCCTGCAAGGCTGGCATGTTTCCATTCATCCTCAGTTTGTAAACCTCTCTAGCCCACCTCTGTTGTAGAAATCTTGGTAATTTCTCAACAATACTCTTCAATGTTGCTTGATTGTTCATCTCATTCAGATACCCGAGTGCTTTCAGGGCTTGATGACAATTGTCCAAATCATCTGCATATTCTTCCAGTTTGCCCACTTCAACTCTTGCACGGCGGACTGTTACTTTTCTCACCCAGGCCTGGACAACCACTCCATTTGTACCAAATCTCTCCTTCAGAGTGAGCAATGCTGATCGCAAACCTTCATCTGAGGGTTTCAACAAGCAATGATCTGTACAGTCAAGGGCTCTACCTACACACAATGATCTCAGCAAATTGAGTTTTACACCATCATCATAGATATATTTTACACTTTTTTCATAAGATGCAACAAATGCATGATAATGCAAAGGATCACCATCAAACCTTTTTGCCTGTGCCCTAGGCAAAGCCATGGCCTGCATCATTCCAACCATTGGATTCGTTGCATTACTACAAACATCTGTGGGAACATTGTCAATCTTTTCTTTTACATTTTGTTCATCAATGTCCGATACACTTTGATTATCAATATTACAACTTTCATCATCACTGTGAACAATTACATTATCATTTTCAGCATTTATATTCTGATCTTGAACATTACGTTTGGGCTTTCTTGAACTTTAATCATCAGTCTCTTTCAACAACATTCTTGCCCGTCTTACAGTTTCCCTGTAGTCACTGGTCACCCTTTCCATCCATCCCTGCTCTTTGGCATATTCCTCGTCAGACTCGATTACATCAGACAGTCTATCGTGAGCCTCTTCCACAGATTCCATCCTTTGATCAACCTTTAACATCAGTCTTCGCAGTTCAGCCACGTCTGTCTCTTCCTGTCGCACCTCGTCGATCAGTTCTTTCATGGCCAGCGTCAGTTTTCCTTTCCGGTTTCTTCTCGCCCTCTCAAGCTGTTCCTTTTCCTCAATGGTTGACTGCAGATCGAGGAATTTACTTGAATTGTGGCGAGGTAAAGGAACAAATCGAAGGGGTCTTGAAATGGTTCTTGTTTATTCAAGTCTGAAGCAGTGAAGACACAAGCATGATAAATTAACGTCCTGTCCATACAGCGCCGAATAAGGCGTACTTATCTGCTACATACATGTATGAATAAACGCTAACTGTAATGAGTCATCAACAATAATGATTTACATCAGCTGTAACTTACAAATTTTCCCCTTCATCAGCAAAGAAAACCGGCCTTATGCCCACCACGCCAAGTAGGGTTATCGCGCTTGCTCACAAAGAACCATAACTCTAATTGACTGTTAATTAATGACGTTGTGAATGTCAACATGCACGCAACACTGGTTCGAGTCGCACCCATACAACGCAACCTAAACATACTTTTCTTTTTCCCTTTTTTTCCACATGTTTTACATAACAAACATCAAAACATCAAAATATTCAACATCTCTAACATAAGAAAGTACTTCCTTAAGTACATGAAAATCAACACAGCATCAACTCAGAAGCCCATACAAACTAAATACGTGTGCATTAATGTTGTAAGCGCAACAGAGACTGAAATGGAGGTTGTGGTACAGGAGATCTCAGTAGGACTGTAGTAGGGAGACTGAAATGGAGGTTGTGGTACAGGAGATCTCTGTAGGACTGTAGGAAAGGTGGAGGTACAGGAGACCTCAGTAGGACTGTAGGAGAGGTGGAGGTACAGGAGACCTCAGTAGGACTGTAGGAGAGGTGGAGGTACAGGAGACCTCAGTTGGACTGTAGGTGAGGTGGAGGTACAGGAGACCTCAGTAGGACTGTAGGAGAGGTGGAGGCACAGGAGACCTCAGTTGGACTGTAGGAGAGGTGGAGGTACAGGAGACCTCAGTAGGACTGTAGGAGAGGTGGAGGTACAGGAGACCTCAGTAGGACTGTAGAAGAGGTGGAGGCACAGGAGACCTCAGTTGGACTGTAGGAGAGGTGGAGGTACAGGAGACCTCAGTAGGACTGTAGGAGAGGTGGAGGCACAGGAGACCTCAGTAGGACTGTAGGAGAGGTGGAGGTACAGGAGACCTCAGTAGGACTGTAGGAGAGGTAGAGGCACAGGAGACCTCAGTTGGAATGTAGGAGAGGTGGAGGCACAGGAGACCTCATTAGGGAACTGAAGTAGTGGCTGTGATACTGGAGATCTCAAAAGCCTAGAGTGGTCCATTACTCTGGACCCATGCAGCTCGAAGTTCAGTAAGATCTTGAGAGAGTGCATTGAGAAGATTTGTAATGTGAAAATTCCCATTTATTGTTCCAGAAATGATACACTTGCAGGCATGTCATAGTTCATCAAGATGGAACGTATTAACATATATAATATTTTTAAACAATATTGTATGTTTCAGAGTGCAAGAATTGGCTAAGGCCTTCCAGTCTCAGCCATCTACGCCCAGTAAAGATGAGGTAAGTCTTGGTGTTGGCTAAGCCATTGCACTTAAAATTCATAAACAGTAAAACACTGGTAGATGGCATAGGCACGGGGATACAGTGGGCGGGAAAGTATCAGGAAAGATCTTACTGTGAATACTATCTACAATGAGAAACCAATTCTATTGATGACTGGTGTAATATCTGTCTAACATAATCAAGTTCAGATTGTTATTGAGGATAGAAACAATTAAAACGTTGCTTTGGCTCGATTACATTTTAACATGTAAGATTTTGGTGAGCAGGGGTCATTGTTGCTAACACTTTAAAGCTCTGCTTCTTTTGTATTATTTGTGAGCACATATACACATATATAGTTTTAAATGCTGTAATTGTGAAAGCAGAGTAACTTCCCTTGTCCAAGTTGAACCAGAGTAACCTCCCATGTATAGTAGTTCTGGGTTGTGTCGCATGTGGTCAGTATGTTATTTTTCCCCCACCATAAATGTTTATCAAGAATTAATTCATAAGTGTTGATTCAGCATTCAGTTGAAACAGGTCCCATATTATGATCTTATTTTGACAAATGTTTTCTGAGTTTGGTTAATCAGTTGTAAGTTTTCCATAAGATTTTGTTTAAAAATATCAAATAATTATCATAATTAAAGAAAATTATTTACAAACCTTTATTTCTATTTTGTTTGCTTTCTTGTGATCACAATGGCTAGTCACTTGTAGTGCGGTAAACAAATAAATAAATAAGTTATTTTTAAAAGGGTATGGCATGAACTTAACTTAGTGGCACCTGCAGAAGCAGCAAGCTGCACTACGTGTTTCTCTTGGTGTGCAATCACTCCTGAGTCTACACACACATCTCTGCGCTCCCTTATTCTGGTGGTATTATATGGAGCATGTAGGGTTGCATGACGTGACAGCACTGGTAACTCAGCACACAGACACACAAAGTGGTTGCACAACTTTCTCTCAAAATGTCTGTATTTCTTATCTTTGTAGTCTGTTACATTATGAACTGTAGCTGTTTACTACTGAGAATGTTTAAGATCAACAGTTTTGTATGTGACATCCAGATGATCATTTTGGTCAGGATGTTCACCTTTCCAAGATATTTACATCACACGGTTTTCATATGCAAGGAAGAAGGTAAATGGGAAATGATTCTGCAGTAAACACCAAATTGATCATGTTAATGTCGTTTTGCAAAGTTGATTGTCCAGCGCATTTAGAACACAGTAAGCTGTTAACGGAATGCATGTTGTAACATGGATAAGCACAACTTGCACTTGAAGCCATTGAGACTGGGTTCTTGTTTGACCATGCAACTCCTTTATTGCGCCAATCAGAATGACGGCAGGAAGTATTTTATCCGCCGAGGATCTCAAAGATGGAAACCCAAAGAGCAGAGCCCAGCCCCTCTAGCTAAACAGGAGTCTTTCTCCGATATGGTGAGGCATCGTCCCCGTTTGTTGCCGCTGCTGGCTAGCTTTGTGTCCCTGTTTGACAGTCATAGTGCATTCGTGCAGGACACTTCACTACAGGTCTTATCTGGAGAACATTCTTATAACGGCATGCCTGTACAACCACTGACAATGTGTATATTACCTGGACTAGCACAGGGTTTTCCCAGCCATGACTACCATGGTTAGAAGGAAATCATTCCTACTATCTTCAGGAGTGAAATGTTTTTGTTTCTTGCATGAACATTTGGAAATCTAAATGGGAATTGTACAGTTATAGTTGTTAGTTCATTTTGTGGGTTTCTATCCAAGGTTGCTGGTAACTGTGTACTTGGCTGTTATGAACAATTTCGTAACAACATATTATGCAGAGAGTTCTACTTGGGGAGTCCTTTAAAATTGATTGCATCAAATAAGCAGAGTTACTCTTTCTGGGAAGACCCTGTATGTAGAGTATAGTATTGACAGCGACTTTAATGTTTAATTTCTTGACATGTCAATTTCTTACTAACTTTGTACAGATGATATTATTTATTTTTTCCAGTTATGACAAAGAGTCATGCTGTATTTGTAGTAAAATTCACGAAAATAGTTGGCTAACTGTAAATGTTTTACGTTTGCTCGCATTTTCTGCATTATCTCATAGCACAGTAGAAACAGTATTAGACTAAAGAATTATTTAATGTTTATTCTTTGTGATCTTTAAAATTTGGACACCAAACAAAAGTGATTTACAAATATCAAAAGTTTCTTTGACTTGTAAATAATGGACATAACTGACAGAGGGTTCATATGTTTCTCCAGATAAGAAAACCTCATTCATTGGTCTTTTTCCAAACCTTGTCATCTCTGCCTGCCTGTCAATCTGTCTGTCTGCCTGTCAGTCTGTCTGTCTGTCAACAAATCTGTCTGTCTGTCAACAAATCTGTCTGTCCGTCCCTTTTATTGGCACATCACTTTGCTTGTGTCACGTATTGTCATGGAATACAAAACTGTGGTGCAACCTTGGATGACAGATTGTATTGGTTTAAACTTTTGATAGAAGTGAACTAGACTGATTGGTTATCTTTAAACTTATTACTCACCATAGTGAAACTAATGTGCATGCATGCATCAGTGGAACAAATGTGCAAAAAGCCATTTTAAGTTATTGTTTTGAAAATGTAAAAAGTTGTATTTGGATGTAAAAATTCTAATGTAAAGCACGGCAAGAGGAATATGCGCTTTTTTCTCAATTTCACAAGCCTTACATGACCTTATGTCAGCTTTTCTATAAAAAATCTTCAATTTCTTTCAGGCTGACGCTGCTTCATAAAACATGTTTCTTCATTATTCTCCAAATTACCATCGCAAACCATTTGTGTAATGATTGACTGTGTTTACAGTTCCTCGTGACATCTGTGTTTTCAGTCGTTCACTCGCTTCTGCAACTGTTTGTCATGCTTCTACACACTTTCATCATTTTTTCTTTGCTCATTGAAAACATTTGGACACAAAAACGTTTTCTTGGGGAAAAAAGGACCCAAACATTTTTTTGTTTCTTTTAAACAAAAACAGGTATGGAAGTAAATGTTAAAACTTAGAATACTAGCAATAGGAGGTTTGCAGTAAGTGATTTTTCAACTGAATCCTCTCCTAGAACAAAATATCAAGCTGTCTTTCTCCTCTAAAGCAAGATAAAGAAATTGCTCTGACTGAGGTCAGGTATTGATAGGTAATATCCAAGTACAGTTTGCATGTGATGTTTCATCTTCATTTAGCACTAGCAGTGTGTTGTTTTTAAGGAAGTGTTAACCAACATGGATACAGCATAGGTGTACAGTTTCAGTTTTGATAAACTTATATCATTATGTGGTCATCGACACTATCACGTATCAGTTTGACACAAGTTATTTTCTGGTTGCTTTGGTCCCCGACAACAGGAGTCCATTGTATTTGGTTTTGTGTGATATGCCGTAACTAGGCGGTTCACTGATATAAAACAGTGAATACCGAATATGAAGTTTGATCATCGTGTCAGCAACAGTTTTGATTCCTTGACATACACATAACTGCCCATAATCTTCCAACTTCATGAGCTGAAGCACTAACTTGCTATAATGAATTGTCTCCTTTGTACAGCTTTTGTTTCCTGCGAAAAGACATGATCCACGCTGATACTGTGTTTCAGTCATTTCAATAAAAATACTTTTCTCCAGTTTTGTAAAATGTTCAAATACTCCCATGTTGAATGAAATGATTTGCAATCTGCATGGATTTATGGAATTTTGTTTTTCAATTGGGTTGTGGTAAAACCAATTTGTCTCATTATATGAGCTTTGAAGGAAGGATTTGGAATGCCTGTTTCGAAATACTATTGCCACATGCTACAGTTTTGCTTTGGGAATTTGATGGAACATATTCGGCATATGATCATCCGCGGGGTCACATTGTGTGTCTTGTTTATGTGTTGACTGGTCACAAGCAGAGAACCTCTCTGTGGACAGGTCATAGTTTTAGGTGCTAACAGATAAACTCCAGGCTACTTGCACAAAGCGATCTCAGCTCTAAGACTATCATAAGCCTATGTTAAAGTATGGAAATTACAATCATCTTAGCGCTAAGATCGTTTAGTGCAAGTGGGCCCTGGTCTACTAATATATCTAATTCACTAATTGCTTAACACTGGCAGATTTCATGTGTTGAGCTCTGATGTAGTTTTCTTTGTAAGCAACCAGAAGCAGGCAAGGAGATTCACTGGATTATTTTGTTAATTTTCTTGTTGTGGACCAGTGGTATACTATTTTATTGGATACAGCGCCACTCAGGTGTAGAGTAATCGTTATTAAAGAATGAACAATGAAAGATCATACTATTACAGTATCATATATGGAAGAATACCAGATCAATAGTGAAATTTAAGAATGACATGAATTGCTGAAAGTTTCTTTTGACCAATCAGGAACTGTCCCCTACGCAGCCCTCGGACACGTTGACCACAGCATTCCCCTTGTCTCCGGACAAGATACAGGCCATCGAACATGTGGTGTCCAAACACAAGGACAGACACGACCATCAGCAGGCGGAGGGAGACCGGCTGCAGCCTGATGTGGCAGGTGGACCTCCTCATCTCAGCCCATTCCATAGGGTAAAGAAAGGATTCAAGAACATGATGGGAGGTGAGTCGACCTGTTGATCTTGTCTGTCACTGTCTGTAGGTGCTTCTCTCTGCATTTCACAGTTAAACAAACTAAGCTGTGTATTGGGCATGGATGATGTGTGTTTGGATCCCGAGTTTTGTGTGTGAATCTTGCCCTCTGTATGTTAGTGCATGTTTTGTAGTAAAAGCTGTAGATGAATTAGGTCGTTTTTTACTTTTGATGTCTAAATGAGGGATAAGTGGTCAGGTAATTTCAGTTAAGATCAGGTGCGTCTGATTACTTTATGATAGATTGATATTGAGTTGAGCATTACGTCTTGCTAACTGATGTTTGGACATGTTTTAGCTGATCACAACTTACAGCATGTTTCTTTGTACCCTTGTTCCTCCTTCATTTTTTCACATGATTGTTAATGTGTGCAGTGTAAGCCAATATGTTGATCTCTAGATTTTATAGACGCCAAAGGTTGTGGTCCCTCTACCCTTATCATGCGCCACACAAGGAATTCGTTCCGAACTCTATTTCGCGACAAGAGTGAGTTATAAGCGTGTGTCTGGCCTCGTCCAGTAGTGATACTTTGCTGCACATGCTCACTAACCCTGACACTCTCGACATGGCATGCACAGTGTTCCACTCTCATCCGACTCTTGGCTGCAGCGATTGTCTCAAATGTTCCAACCTCTGGTGCTGAAGCTATGGATAACTGCTGTTCAAATACAGAATGGTTATGTTAATCTATACAGTATCTTGCTTAAGTATGTGAATTATCAATAGTTCAGGTTTCTTTTCTGTGAACGTTCCCATTTATTCCCTCAAGCAACCCTCTCTGTTGTAATTTCCATCTGAGAATGAGATCTTACTGCTAATGGTATGCTCCTATCTTCGAACAGCGTACCGGTTTCCTGTCTAAATATGTATGAGGCTTGAAATGAATATTGTGTTTTGTCTTTCTGAGTACTGTACCACTATGCATAACTTAATAATTAACTTGTTAGATGCACAAATGTTTGAATTTCATAGCCACGTTAACATTTTCTCATTAGTACATCAGAAAATCAGTTGATCAGAAATCTCGTAATTAATTTCACTGAAATGAAAAATGATAAGATAATTCCAGATATCATTCTTTTGCCATTTTCTTCTTTCATAATTCTATTATATATAGTAAATTCTTGATCCAACAAGTTTGCCATAATTTGAGAAATAATTTGAAAAGGATGACACTGATTTAAAACTCATGGTCTGACAAGTAGTACTTTTTATTTTCATTGTGATGGAAACATGAAAGCCACAGTTAATTTTCTAGTATTCATAAATGAATCAATAGCTAGTCAGGTAGTGGCCTATACCAGTAGGTAGGAGGGGACAGTTACATGTCTAAGTATGATCTATGTCAAGCAATGTTTGCAAGTGAGTGGGAGTGTAGAAGATGCTGGCGTTGTATTCCAGGTAAGAAGAAGGAAAGAGGACACACAGACAGCGACGAAGAACCCGAGGAAGTCGGCTCACCCAGCAGTAAAACTTCACCCAGTAAACGCCCACAAGATCGTAAGTGATCACACTTGGGCTCAGCGATTAGTGCCTGGACAATTTCTTTGTTAGCTTGATGGGGCCAGTGGTTGAAGTGTTAGCTTGTCACACAGAAGGGTTTGATATGCCATATGTGCAGTGTTTGAAATAATTTTATAACCAAAAAAGACAGTTGGGCAGGTGACCAATAAGTGTTTGCCTGCCCATCTTCAAAGTTACCTGCCCGCATTTAGACATTATAATTATTGAAAAATCGCAAAAAATAAGAGACAAATCAGTTGAAATAATTCAAACAGTTATGACTCGATTTTGTAATGCCAAGTGTGTCTGAAACGATTCAGCGATGCACTAGTCAATCTGGTTGGAGTCACAGTTACTTGTAGGAGTTGATCACAAAGAATATTGAGCAGTAACGTCTAGTAGGGGGATATATCAGTCATGATTCGAAATTAACAGAAGTCTGCTAGTCTGGTCCTAGTAAAATTCAAGTAGGGCCATTGACATTTCCTTGTGGACTACAACATTTTACCATTAGGTAGATGGCTGCTTTGTTGCAGATCATATTTGCAGAATAGTGAAAATAAATTGAATTTCTAACCCTGGGTCAATGAAATCAGACTTAACATGGATTTCAAGTTTTTTGTTTTTTTCAATATGACATGCGGACCCCACTTCATAGCATGTGATAGCTTCCAAAACGGGGCATTGGAAGAGTGGAAAGAGAACCTGATCCCATCAGTGTTCATTGATATGGCCGCTTCAAGAAGCAAGTTATGATAAGGATACATCAATATTGACTTGCTTGATAACGGCATTAGAACCTGCACCAAAACATCGCTCCTAAATGTAATAAAGAAATTGTTCATCCATATATCTTATCTTTCTAAATGCCTCAAAGAAGTAAGGGAAACAGTAGTTTGTGATTTCATAAATATGTCCCTCAGTCCCACTTTCATATCAAGAGTTGAATGCATGACTTCATCAACATCAACACAAAAGACTGGTCTTATGACCTCTAGCCTGAAGCCCAAGTTCAGCAATTCTTTAGTCAAACCCATTATGAGACGGTCAACACTACTGAGAATAACACCTCTAAAAATACATACTAAACAATATGTGTGACATAAACAATTACGCATGTTTCCTCCATGTTGTGCTCCCAAACGTCAGCAGTAGACGCATGTTACTTACACTGTAAACACTAACAACAATCGTCCTTGTAACATATCATCACGTGGCAGGACCATCAACTGCCTGGTCCAGAGAAACAGCAGCGGCGGCAGCAGCAGCAGCAGCACTCTCCGCAGGGTTAATTCAGGGCTAATTACATGACCATGAACTGGCATCACGTATATGCATGATAAGAAGCATGACTCATGTTCATATCAACAGACATGTTGTTCTTTCATCATGTTTTCAGCACGGAGTAGGTTTTGTCAAATATTATTTAGAAAATACAGTCATTAAACTAAACTTGTAGTCATTGGTACAATATTTATGTTAAATGTGTAATTGTCATCTTCCTAGGTTTCTGGAGGACAACTTTGCTGAAGTGCATTTAGTTTAGTATTTGGAGGCAGTACATATCTACATTTATATCAATATTCCAGTAAAATAAGTAATAGAAGGCAGCAACCGTTATAGGGATTTATGGCTAGGCAGTTATTCTTGGCATTGAAGAGTGTAAGGTATATAATTTCAGCCTTTGGTAGATATGTTTTTTATGCACATTGATACATACTTATGCTATTTTGCATACTTCCTATGAGACTAAATGACTGATTGCACTGGCATTGAAATTGTTATTTTTGTTTAAGTTCAAGATTACCCTCCTCACTTCCTGGTTTTTTTCTTAAGGTTGATATTTCTGAATATCTTTTTACAGCCAGTTCTAAAGAAACATGGGTCTTAGGTGTGTAAGAGATGATTGAGGTTCTACATGTGTGGGCTTGTTGTACCACCAATCTTAATAAGGACCTGTAGTCTCAGTTAGAGAATGAACACAGCCTAGAAAACAATTACAAAATTATTGTTCATTATTTCACATTTTGAGTTATGTTTTAAAAAAGAATGGAACGATTTTTTGTTTCTGAATGTGGGTTTATGACATGGGTAGATTTGCAGAGATCCCTAACATGTTTACATTGTAACTGTTGGGACCCTCGCGTAAGTAGATTTGGTGAAGATGAGCATATAAGGAGAGATGTGTTTCTGATTGGATTAGTGTGTAGGAAACTCCATTAATGACGTTAATCCATGAGTGATTTCCCCCATGTGGACAGCAACATAATTATGATAATCGTATTCACACATAGTGTACTTCAGGAAAGCTCATGGTCAGTGTCTGTTGTTACCCAAACACGTAGCTTGAAGCATGTGCCATCTTTATGTCAGATCGGTCTTTGATAGAGTATTTTCACCAAATGGTAAAGGTAAGAATTGAATGTAGTTATTACAAGTTAGCACCACTGTAACTAAGTTGTCTCACTGTTGATACCGGTAATATGTCTGGTAAATAATATTTACTGGTACTGTTATTTTGTACAATTTTAATGTTTTCAGTTTTCACTGTTGCAATTTGAACAAAAAGTGTTGCCGATAATTGTCAAATTTAAGACAAGATCTAGATTTTGAAATGGATGTAATCAATTTGTGGATGACCATTGCCAATAAGTTCCATATTGAGTTTAGTTTCAAGCCATAATTTGCAGATTAGTTGATTATAGGCATTGATTGTGATTTGTCTATTTTTACAGTTGTTGGTCTGTCAGCATTGGGAAATGTTTTTTGTACATAGGGAATTTCAATGATGTAAGAATTAGAGAATTGCTTGTGGGCTTAAACTACAAACGAACAAACAAACAATAAGAAGATGTAGCTTTCTAACAAATCCCTAGCAGTTTACTCAACTGAGGAAATGGCAGACATGTTAGACATGAAATTTATAGGGGTCATTGTACCCTTTGGTTTGCTGCTACAGTATTTTAATCGGAGAACCCCCTAAATTTCAGATGTTAGCATTGGTTTCAAGTACTGTTTAGTGTTGACATGTTGTTGAATAAGAACAGGAAATCTGCATTGCGACAAGGTTCAGGGATTTATGCTGTAGTAGTACAAACAAATCAGAAGTTTCGTGAGTGTATTTTGAACATGACTATCCTCGTATTGGCGGCGACCACGAAAGTGTTTTGAGTATTCTGGTTCGGGCTGTGAAAGTGATATTTGTAAGTGTTGGGTATCCTAATTTTCGTGGACATTTTAGTTGATATTGCCATGCTTCTCCCTGATGTCTGTGTATGTTGTACTTCAGTGGGCGTGTCAGTGTTGCCCCCTCACCCGACACCAGCGCCCATGTCACCGAGGTCCCCCATGAAGGAGCGCAATGAGAGAGACTTCCAGATTGTGTCGCAGCATGGCTGGCAGCGAGAGAAGAGGAAGAAGAAGCGACGTCAGCAAGGACAGGTGCAGTCTCGCGGCAACTGGAAGGTGGAGGGGACGTCCCAGTGGCAGTACCCAGCGGAGCTCGTCATCACAGACTTACAAGAACTCATGTTTCTGGATGAGTTCATTGGAAAGAAGGTAGGGACAGTTTATCCAACAATATTTATATTCATATTTTCTTTCTTTGCAAGTCGTTAATTCAAATATTGATGGATTTTTGTATTATTTCAACTTTACACTAAGTAAAAAAGATTGGTGCACATTTTATCAACTTGAATGCTGTGTCTGAAAATGTGTATGTCTTATTGTTCTTATTGTGGTCGTTATGATTTTTATGTTTGATTTCAGCATGAAGAAGTGTTCAAGAATGAGGGCAAGCGGGCGACAATCTTTGATAAAATATTTCAGGGAGCTATAGAAGAATTCCGAAAAAATTTAAAGGCTATTGTTGGAACAGAAAGCCAGGTAAACTTTGCTGCTATCAATTGACTTGGCACATAACCCAATACTTAAGCACTGTAACATGTATGCTTGTATGGGTTTTTAGTAAAGCTCATTCTGCACAATGTCTATTTAAAATTATGAGTGAGTTGGGTTTTACACACTTTAGCAATATTCCAGCAGTATCATGATGAGGATCACATATGGGCTTCACACATTGTAATCATGTGGGGAATCAAACTCGGGGCCTTTGGCATTTCTGGCGAATGCTTTAACCACAAGACTACCCCATTGCCCCTTGAAAATATAAAGAAAAGAAGAAGTCAAACTAATAAACTTGTTTTTACACACTATTAGTTACTCTTTAAGAAGGAATGATGATTTGTAGTTTCTAAATGTGCATTGCTAACAAGGATACATTGGATTATGGTTACAGAAAGATACTGTGTCTGTACGGTATCGTGACCTGCTGTCTAACTTCGAGCAGAGCCTCAGCGCGGAAGTCAAGCATGAGCGGACTAACGCCACATTCCCTGTCACTATGGGTATCAATGCATTTCGGGGATTTCTCGACGAGTTCATAAAAAATCATGCAGGGAAGAAGAGAGAAGAGAAGAAGAAGGAGGAGAAGAAAGTAGAAAACAAGAATGCCAAAAAAGATAAACAGAGGAAGGATGCTGTTGTGAGTACTGTTGTGCTGTTGTGCTGTTGTGCTGTTAAACAGGGACTTGACTTTGGCCAGTGAGCAGTCATAGCTAGTTTAGTTCAGGTCTTCAGAAAACTTGGTTATTAAAATTTTATGATGTATTATCTTGGACAGTTTGACCAATAGTCTGTGGTTCTCTGCTGCCCTGGTGAATAGATTCACTTCTATATGTTGTTACAGCATCCCCATTGTGAGACTGTTGAGTTGTGGAGAACCACACCAGGAGTGTAACGATATCTTGAACTATCAAACTGTTGCAATTGTTTGCCCTCTGATAGTACTGTATTCATTGAAATTTTGAAATACCAATAGTATTACTAAAAGTTTCAACAGTTGCAGTTAGTTATAAATAAAACATAAATTATGTGAATTTCAAACCTTCCTGTCTGTTGATTATCAAGGATTAGGACTAGCTCAGATTAGAGTTACTTTGAGTTGAGTTATGACAGGGAGGAAAATTGCCAACTTTGAGATTGTCAGCAATACTTAATTCATTTCTATTACATTGAATAAAATAATTATCAAGTCACAATACTTTTGCAGTAGTGTGCACTACTATTGGGCTATAGTGAAAGTAGCCCCTAAAGTCACCCATAACCAGAGACATCCATATGAAACAGCGTAATTGTCATCTTATGAGTGGTTTAACTGCTGCACCAGCAGTTTCTTCCGGGGTAGAATAGGTCTTCAGCAACTCATACTTGTCGTAAGAGGCGACTAACACGATCGTGTGATCAGGTTCGCTGATTTGGTTGATGCATGTCATCGTTTCCCAGTTGTGGGGTTCGATGCTCATGATGTCGATCACTAGATTGTCTGGCTTGAATATTTACAGACTGCAGTCATATAGCTGGAGTATTGCTGAGTGTGGCGTTAAACAACAAACAAACAAACAAACAAACAAACAAATACACAAACAAATTTTCTGAGCTGTATGAAGAATTCCAGTAACACCATGCCCACAGTAGAACAGTGATGAAGGGATCTTGAGTATTTTGAATGTATGTTTCAGGAGCATCTCGGTCACAAGTTTCTGCAGGTTCAGTTTAACATTCCCACATTCTGTGAACTGTGTTCCTCCCTCATCTGGATCATGGAGAAGGGACAAGTCTGTCAAGGTACCTAGAACACTGCACTCCTTTGCTGCCACATTGTGTAGATTCAGGGGCAGTACAGGTTCCCTGTACTCAAAACATACTTGTCTCTCCTTAAGTAGTTTCTAGGGCAGAGTGGATTTCAAGTACCCTGGTACCCTGATGGATGGAGGGAGGGAGGGTTGGACGGACGGAGGAAGGGAGTGAGGGAGGGATGGAAGGACTCACCTCAGATATTCTTGGGCAGGTTCCAGTACCCTGTATATATATATCTGATTTAGGACCAGCACAGGTCCCCAGTAACCCATGCTTGTTGAATTTGGGATTGGGTGGCTACAAAAGAATTTTGACATGCATGAAAAACTCTCAGCTGTGATCTGACTGATTGTGTTCATATTTTCTGTGATGGTGTGAATTCATGCTATCAGCCACTTGTTTGTCTGGGTTTTTGTCCCAACAGGCAACCTACTAGGTAAAACACAATTGACTCACTCACTCACTTTGTGAAACCTGTGATAAAATAATACAGTCCTGCAAAAAATGCAAATCACTGTTTTTACCACTTTCATATATGACTGATTTAACATTTACCAAAGAATTAGTGAACCAGTGATATTTCATGTTTCAGTGAAGTTTATGAAACTCTCAGCATCATAGATATCTATGGATTAATGTTAATACAATGAACGTTGGGTTAGATTTAATGTTGCATTAGCACTTGTAGTTGTATTTATTGTCAATTTTCTTGTTTTCAGTGTGTAAATATACATGTCATAAAAAGTGCAGCACCAAGACGATGCCGACCTGTCGGGGAGCTCTAGATACTCAGGTGAGAGCACACATGCTTCATATGCCCTGTAATATCCGCCCCCTAATACCTGCCCCATAATCCCTGCACTCTAATACCTGTTTCCTTATACCTGCCCCTTAGTACCTGCCCCCTAGTACCTGCCCCCTAAACCTGCCCCTCAGTACCTGTTTCCTAATACCTGCCCCTTAGTACCTGCACCCTAGTACCTGCCCCTTAATACCTGCCCCCTAAACCTGCCCCTCAGAACCTGTTTCCTAATACCTGCCCCCAAATCCCCGCACCCTAATACCTGTTTCCTAATACCTGCCCCTTAGTACCTGCACCCTAGTACCTGCCCCTTAATACCTGCCCCCTATATCTGCCCCCTAATACCTGCCCCTTACTACCTGTTTCCTAATACCTGCCCCTAGTACCTGCCCCTTAATACCTGCCCCCTAGTACCTGCCCCTTAATACCTGCCCACTAGTACCTGCACCATAATACCTCCCCGCTAATTGTCTGTAGCGTTGCCGACAGAGGTGTTAATTAAACAACAAAGAACAAATCATCCAGTCTTGAGTATTTACAGGCTGCTGTGATTTGGATGTTGTTGCTTATTTCTGCCTTTAAAAATATGACCATAAAATGAATGTTTTGAACAGATGAATATATCCTGCTCAAAAGAAGTTAAAGAATACCAGATTCTCTCAAATTGCTAAAGTTAATCTGGCGTGCCATGGCATCATAATATATCAATCACTTGATTGTCTGGTCCAGACTCAATTATAGACAGGCAGACGTCATATGGCTGGAATATTGCACATGGCTGGAGACAATCATCTTCTTACCACTGTCTTTCTTGTTGCAGGGAAGGGTGACCTCACAGACATTTGGTGCTGGATTAGAGTCGCTGGTGTCAGACGGTCTGAAGGTGCCAAAGGTGGCGGAGAGACTGATACAGACGATAGAGCTGCATGGGATGTTCACGGAGGGCTTGTACAGGAAGTCCGGAGCAGCGCCTAAAGTCCGACACCTACGTCAGATTATTGAAGCAGGTCAGTGGACGCGTTTATTTAGACCAATGCTTCCACAAGTGTGGATTGAAGTAGAAATTTAAGAACCATCTCTTCTTCATCTTGTTATGTCTGTTATCAATTATCAATAATTGAAAAAATAACCTCCAAGTAGGTTAGAATAGGGAGGAAGCAGAGTTTTTGATCGGTTCATTTTCTCGGAATGGTGTGTGGTGAATATCATTCAAAGGGTCCTGAAGAATGTTTTTCAAATTTGGTAGTGATAAAGAAGAATGTTCTTTCAAAAGTTGAAGAATGAAAGCATCCTTATGTCTTTTGTCACTTTCAGAATAACTTGGGAAGTAACCCTTTTGTTTCATTTAATTAAATGTCATCAAACCGATAATTCTTATAGAGATTACATTTAAGCATGTTTGTATTTATGTATGTTTACTAAGACCACTTTATGAAGTTATTGTTGTTAAAGTTATGCTCTCTTTCATCCCAAGTGGGGTTTCTGCAGGAGTACACCATTCTTGTCAGTGGTCGGGGTTTGAGAAATGGTATTCCGGGGAGAATTGTCCCCAACAATTTATGCTGGTCGTAAGAGGTGACCAGATGGATTGGGTTGTTGATGGCGTGTCATCTACCCTAAAAGCGTGGATCGTTGTTCACAATATCAATCACTGGATTGTCTGGTGTAGACTTGATTATATACAGGCTTCTGTCACATAGCTGGAATGTTGCTGACTGGATAAAAATTACCAACGGGAATTGGGTGGCCACAAGAAGTGTGTGTGCAGTACCTGAATAGGTGGCCTCATTGGACCCCCAGCTGATACAGTGTCTCTGTTGAATGTTTCCACTCTGATCTTGATGTCCACAGATATAGATGCTGTAGACTTTGAGGAGTATCCTGTCCATGTCCTCACCTCCACACTCAAGTGCTTTTTCCGTGAGCTGCCAGAACCTCTCCTCACCTTCGACCTCTACGAAGACTTTATCCGAGCTGCAGGTATGTACAACTGGTCTACTAGTATGGAGAGTAATATGAGTAGCTTCTTAGAATACACATACTGTCCATATATATATGTCATGGATTCCAGGTTAGGATAGGTTAGATTATCATACCTCCATGTCAGAATGATGTGATCTGATTGGTCCATGTGATCTTGATAAAATAAATTTCTCAGTGGGAGAATAAATCTCTTATACCCCGCCACGAGCACTAGCTGCATATCATTTCTGAGAGACGGAATAAATCCTTTATACCCCGCTTCAAATACCTCACGCTTTTTCTGAGGCAATGGATGTCATGTGACATTGCGCAAGCTAACCTCAATCAAGCAGCTGTTTTCTATCAATTTGCGGCTTGTGGTATAAAACCTTACGCGGTGGGCATAAAACCCCATGTAGCCCTCGTGATCCTGCTACAACTTATAATATGCTGGCTGTAAGAGGCGACATCATGGAATGGATGGTCAGACTTAGTGACATGGTTGGCAACATGTCATCATACCCTGCCAGCACAGATCTGTGCTCATGATATCAATTACTGGATTGTCTGGTCCAGATTATTTACAGGTCGCATCACATTTCTTTCTGTTGGCACTTGTTCCAAGTGGCCTGCCAAAGTTTTTGCATGTAATACAAATTCTATTCTATTTATCTTGTTTGACAAAATCTTCTTGGTTATGTTTTGAGTAAATATTTAACATTGAATATGATAAAAATTCATTCATTCATTTTATGGAATTCTATTTGCTGTTTATGGTTAAATAGATCCTGTGTTTCTCGTTTTGATATATGTATACATAGCACCAGAAGTTATTCTTATCTAATAATGTTTTCCTTTCACCAGAGATCAAAGACGAGAAAGAAAAAATCCAATCATTATTTACTGTGATAGAGAGACTCCCCAAGGCCAATTACGACCTCTGTGAGAGGCTCATGTTCCATCTAGCCAGGTAGGAGTAACAGGCTTCAGCATTAGAAAATCTCCTAATAATATTTTGTTTGTTATTGTTCATTATTTTATTATTTATGTTGTTACATATGAATGTGAATAATGCTCCTCGCCAGTAAGGAGTCTGTAACTTTCCTGTGTTTATTGTTAGTATGATGTAGAGTACCACTTTTTCAACTCAAGTGAATCTTTGTTAAGTCAAACTTTTTTAACTCAGTGTATGTATATTCTTAAGATGACTTTGCGATCACAAGAGAATCTGTATCGGAACTATGGATAATAATGTTTTGAACTTGGAATGATGTGCCATATTTATGTTTGATGGTCCCCAAGATTTCGAGATGCTTCTAGGGGCGGTCGGGTAGCCTAGTGGTTAAAGCGTTTGCTCGTCATGCCGAAGACCCGGGTTCGATTCCCGACATGGGTACAATGTGTGAAGCCCATTTCTGGTGTCCCCCGCCGTGATATTGCTGGAATATTGCTAAAAGCGGTGTAAAACCATACTCACTCACTCACTCGAGATGCTTCACTGAACTGAACGCAAGTTTTGTTTATAAATAGGACAACATGATACTCATGAACACAACTGTCTGGTGTTTCATACATGTAAATGATGCAGAGAATATTTGTCAGTCAAAAACACGAGAATTTGACACTTATAGTTGTGTTAGTTTGAAACATGTGGTGTGCATGGACTGTTTTCTCTGTTGCAGAGTTGCAATGCATGAAGGCAGCAACAAGATGTCGTGCAATGGCCTGGCCATCATATTTGCACCCTGTCTGTTAAGAAGCAATAAGGTGATGCAAGCTCAGGAGAGTCTCAATCAGGTCCCCCGACAGACACTGTGAGTGGTCGCAGGATTAGTCTAAGTATTCACACAGTTACCACCAAATCAGCTAAACATGCATACTTGGTTTGGTTTAAGATAAGTCAGTTTGAATACACAAATGCTCCATATTTCAAGAGTAATTTTTCGTGGGTTTACCTCCAGCATCCAACTGACATGCCAGGATATGACCTAAATTAAAACAGCTCACTAACTCCTTAACTCCCATATATGATAGGTACTGGGTTATAGGGGTAAGTGTTTGCTCATTCCCAAGTAGCCTGGGTTCCATTCCTTGCATGGGTACTATGTGAAGCCCAAGCTTGCCCTGCCATTATATGGCTGGAGTTACGCTCAAAGTGGCATAACTGAAATCACTCACTCACGGTATTTTGTTTTGCAGGTGTATAGAATTTATTTTGGGAGAGCAGCTGATGAAGGTGAACGCCACTCTAGAGGACATCCACACGTTAGAGTCAGCAGAGAGATCTGCTTCTGACCGCTTGTCCTTTGTCCGAGCCAGTATCAGGGCCCCTAAGGTAAGATCCCCTAATGCCTTGTACCATGCTGACAAACCATGTACGATACATTTACATCTTCTGATTGATGTGTGTTGTCTCAACAGACAGGGTTCATGCCGATGTTTGGGATCAGTCATCAAGGTCACCTCATGGCTGCCTCATGTGGAACCTCTCATCACTAATATGTATCACATATCAACCCCGTTTTACCAGTATGATGTTCATTCTTTGTTTTATTTCTATTTGTCATGTAAACTTGTGTTATTTTCTAAAATATTGCTTTGGCTACCAGGAAAATAATATATTCATTGCTAGGTTTCATTCTATGGATTACTGTTCTGGAACCGAAACCAGCCCACTTTTGTTAAAATAATATTACCTTTTATCTACGGGATCTGGTGGTCAGGCTCACTTACTAGGTTCATGCATGTCATCGATCTCCATTGCGTGGATTGATGTTCATGATGTCAATCACTGGATTGTCTGGTCCAGACTCGATTATTTACAGACCGCCGTCATATAGCTGAAAGTGAGGCGTTAAACAACACAGCAACCAACCAATCATACAAGGCAATTATAACGATTGGATGGTCAAACTGTGTTTTGCTTGTCATTTTATCCCGAAGGTGTGGAAAGTTCCTTCTCTTATCATTACCGGCTTGTCTGGTCCAGACTTGACTACATGCAGGCTGTCGTCATGGTGTAACGCTGAGTGCTGAGTTAATTTGACCCAAACTCTTTTGCAGGGTTCTTGTAATGTACATTTTATCACATGACCTTCCGTTTCATGTTGTGACATTTTGTGTCTCCAGTCAAGACCTGTGTCAATCCACAAGCCAATATCTCCCATACCGGTCAAAGAAGAGGAAGAGGAGGAAGAAACGCTGCTGATAGAGGAAGCACGTGTTCTCTCTGCTCATATAGCCTCCATACACAAAGAAAAGTATGTCAGTTCTGTCTCACAGCAAACACTTGAAACCAGTTTGAAAATATACTGACAAATTTCTGAATATATAATGTTGCAAACGAGGTAACAATGAAAAGGATAGGGATGCAAGCTTTACTGTCAGTACATTTTCAAATGTAGCGCCCGTACAAATTCAACACATGTCAGAATCAAATGTTGAGATGTGTTTGTGTACATTGTTTCCAACGCGTTCTGGTGGACAAGGTTGGGAACCCATGATAGCATATCATTTTACTGTGTCTAAAACTAAGTGTCTCCATATTCATTTCCATCTGTATACAAGCTTCAGGTTTTTAATTCTGTGTGTAACTATCAACAGACTTTAGGAGATAGATTTGACAAAATCGACTCCTGTTGAGTTCACACAACACCCTGCCAACTAATTCTCATGTTATATAAACAAATTTGAATCTTCCACTTTCTTGTACTGTAAGTTGCTCCCACATACAGGTTGTTTAATGAATTCCATCACTCAATATACAACCCACATTTTGTCTTGAAGAGTCTTGCACCACTGGTCTGAGAAGCAAGCTTAGCAAAGTATCTTCCTGTGTAATAAGCCCAGGCCATCATAATAGTCAATATGTTAAGACTCAGATTTACTGAAAGTGAAGCCAAAGATCAGTTGAGTTTGCTAAGGTAAAACTCTCTCTCTCCTCCTCCAGGGATAACCTGACCACGAGACTACCAGTGCTGGAGCCCCGCCAGGCAAGCTCTGATGAGGACATGTTGACGGGCGATGAGTTCGAGAGTTCCTTCGACCCCATGGATGACTTGGAGGACAATGAAGAGTATGCCTCAACGTTTGATCTGCCAGGTAGGTCTGGAATTCCGGGTCATCTGTGGATGTAAAACAGTATATGTCCATAGAGGCCATGTGTTATGGCTTGGGGACATTGGTTTATATCATGCTCCTTTTCTTGATGAAGAACAGGGTTCGCACAGATTTGAAAAGGCCTTAAAGTTTTAAATCTGTCCTAAAAAGTCCTTGAATATATACTGCTTTGAAAAAGCCTTGAAAATGGATAAACTCAAGTTACTAATCTGAAAAGAAATTTTCACAATGAGACCAAAACACTTTTGAAATATGTTTTGGAGGAAACAGTTTGTCAAAAAGAGAACTATTTATTGTTGGTAGCCATAGAGCAGCTTTCCAATGAAGGACTGCTTCCCCCCTGCTGCCATCAATGGATGAGAGTGTTAACTGGACAGTGAACCTATCAAGAGCTTTGGATAGTATAATGTACATGTGTTTGAATGTTAAATTTGCATGGCCTTGGGAGACTGCTTTGAAAAGGCCTTGAATTTGGGGCTAAAAAATAATAGTCTTGGTTCTCAGGTGCCGCCAACATAATCATTAAGTCTGCCGCACATTTTGTTTATATTTTCATTTTCTAAAGAAAAAAGATCCTTAAAAATTCCAAATCGAACGCACGACCCTGGCAGTGAAATGCTACAATACTTAAAAACAATGTGATCCAATATAGCGTGCAGTTACTTCCCTTTACATGCACACTGCTTTACTGCACATCTTGTGTTATGGTCATGGCGGCAGAGTTTGTGTGCTTTGTTTCAAGGCAAGTTCATGGTGAGTTGTGATTTGCCGATCAGTTCGTATACGATTTTGCTGAAATTAATGTAAACAATATTGAATGAAATCTTCGATTCAAGTAGTAAAATGGATTACAAATGTAAGTCCAGGTACACAATGAACACTCATAGCCAGATAGTGTAATAACAGGACTAACTTGCGTACTTCAGTACAGTTTTGTTGACATGCTTCTTCCAGTGTTGTGTGCTTACAGTACCATCTTTGTATTGTGAAATAAAATCAAAGCTCATTGTACGCGCGTATTATGCACACACTGGTATACCATCGGTAGTCAAATACTGTATTTCAGTATTTTACTCATCAAGGAATACATTTATGTAGGGAGGCCCTTTCCAGGGTTGATTGTACACAATTGTTAATTGGTTACATACTAGTTTCAACAACAACAAAAAACAAAAGACCGCCCTCCTACCCGCACCTACCCCTCCTGAGAACCAATTCTTTTATATTTTTAAGCTTTTTGACCGGAATTCTGAGCGAACCCTGTGTTATATAGCCCAGAATATATCAAATGCATGACATGTTTGAATGATAATGTGATGTTGTATTCAAGTATACACTTATCTAATGATACTACTACTGTATAAAGACAAAGCTTGCTCTGTAAGATAACTGAACTATTAAGCTGTATATCAGACTTATGAGAGTGTATACTTATAATGATTGTGTGAATAGATATAGTTATTCTTCATGTCTGTAACTATTTGTCTGTTGTGTTGTTCATCCGCTCTGTTGTTTTCTCCATGTGCCAAAATCTCTATGTGCCGCTAGGTTCTCTATTTGTAGTATTAATCAACCTGGGGAGGCATTTCTGATTTGCATTAAAAATTAAGAAAAATATGTGCATTTGTTTCCTTGTATTAAAACATACTGCTCATTAAAGGTATAGGAACACCTGATATTACTTTCATATTACTATGTAAATTACTATACACGGCATGACAGAATGACAACAGTAATATGAAAGAATCGGGTGATCCTTAACTACTTTTGAGTAGTATATATCAATCACCAAATTATCATCAGATGATTTTCACTCGTTTATAGAAAGTTATCAATGAAGCTAATAATGACGGGACTAGATTTTCAGGTCATGAGTATTTGTAGCTGTTGGATGGCACATGGAGAAATGTGTGCTTTCTGTTGCTGTGCTTCTCCTTCCTTCTGCATGCAGATATCATTTGCAACTCCTTTGTTTTGTTTTAGCTAAAACAAATGGTGACAGGTAAAAAGTCTTCAGTTTATGAGCTTTGTATGTATTGGAATTAACTATGTAGATATCCCCTGCCCTTGTGTACACGCCTACTTGGAATGGGATCACTAACCTGTAGGAAGAAAAACTTGGATGCTGGTGTCTAGTGTTAACTTCAGCCCTCATTGTGTCATTGAGTAAGCAGAGAGATGGTCATAGCTTCCTGGAATAGATCAGTGGCAGACCTGATGTTCATCGCCAGCTCTAGGTAGATCTGACAGGCTTGGCTGGTTGCATGGACTTGGCTGGTCTGTAGGCCTTGGTAGGTCTCATAGACTTGGCAGGTCTGATGGACCATGTTTGACCTGGCTGGACCAATGGTCTTGGGAGGTATGATGGCCTTGTTTGGTGTATAAATGGTCTGATGAACTTGGTTGGTTGGTCTATAAGGATTTGCATAGTCTGATGGACATGGTTGGTTGGTGTATAAGGACTTGGATGGTCTGATGGACATGGTTGGTTGGTATATAAGGACTTGGATGGTCTGATAGACGTGGTTGGTCCATAAGGACTTGGCTGGTCAGAAGGCTTTGGCTGGTCGGATGGCTTAGGCTGGTCATTAAGGACTTGGCTGGTCCAAAAGGACTTGGCTGCTCTGTTGTAAATGTTCATTCATTAATATATATATATAATAAAAATCACTTGCACCGTATATATAAATAAGTAAAATAAAAAAATCACTTGCACAGTCCTAATCTTATTGTTTATCAATGTGGAGGGGGTTCATATATTTCATCAACATCATTCCTTTATCACACTTTTCATGGGTGCACAGAGACCTAACTTACATACAAGCTTCACTTACAAGAGTTCACTGTAGGACATTATGCTGTCTTTATATAAACCATGCCCTACTGATGTGTAATGGGAATGAGTAGGCCCCTTTTAATTGGTTACATTTATTGACTTCTTTAGTTACCCACTCTTAAAGCTATAACTGTGTTTAGCAGGTGTGCAAATGTTTATTCAGCATTGAATAAAAGACAGGATATGTAAGAGTCAGGCTATTTGTTTGTGTTTCTTAGTCAGGTAAGAGCAGTCAGTTTAATGGCCTCAGCTTATGGGATTTCAAAAGTTGTAACATAAAAATTTAAATTGTTGTTCAACATAGTTGTGTTACTATTGACCATCCTTTCCAGTGAAGTATCAAGTTGTCTTTTCCATAAGGAGCATTGTTGGCCCAGTCTTCAAAGGTATCGCAATTTGTAGTGCAGAGTAGTCTGTCAGAAATCTGTGATGATAGGTTCGATTCCTGACTTGCCGTCATTGTGTTTCTTGGTGTATCACCACTAGGCCTGCATCACTTGGGCTTTCCTTCTACATCAAGCTGACACTCTGTGATGTAACTGAACTACTGTTCAAAGCCATTTTAAACCAAACTCACAGGTCTCTCCCTTACATGAGATTTTTGTCCAGAAGAGAAGGATGTGTGATGTATGGCATGGGACCATGATAGAGTGTGAGGGCTGAAGCTAAGACTATTGTCAATGTTGCATGTGGACTAAGGCCAAATGCCTGTTTGAGAACACATAAGAACTTGTCATAGAGGAGTATGGTGCTTTATTGAGATCCAAGTAGGAAATTTGACATGTGTAGATTTCACTAATTCAAATGCAGAAAAGTAGAGCAAATATTATTACTTCTTGTAGTTTCTAGTGAATGAGAGTAAAGATGCATTGCAGAGATCTGTCTTCATCCTCCTTTCTGTGACTGACATGTTCGCTGTGATAGTCTTGTAGACGTCTTCCTTGTCTTTCAAGGAAACTCTTTCTTACTCATGCATTCTGATCAATTATGATTAATGACTGATTACTTGCAAGGTACTCCAGCAGTGATAGACTGTAAGTGTCCACCATCAATTGTGGAGAAAGAAAGACTTTTGTTCTCTATTATTATTATTGTTATTGTAGAAAAAACAACAACTGATTATGATTGATGAATGACAGGGCATGATGTCCCAAAAGATTGTGTCAGTGATTAATCATTTGGATCAATATTAATGATTGAGGATAAATTGCCAGCCTATTCCCTAAACAGTCGGGGGGGCTAGGGTAGCCTAGTGTTTAAAGCCTGTTGATTGTGATGCCGAAGTCCCTGGTTCAGTTATCCACATGGTTACAATGTGTGTCCTCTGCTGTGATATTGCTAAAAGCCGCATAAAGCTCCCTCCCACACCCACAGTATATCATCTCAGTGTAGCTTGAGAACCCCCTGACCCTGGTCATGGGAAGGGCAGGGTGGGGACACACAAGTGTTGTGGGTAGATACAAGAACCTTCACCTCTCAATGGTATTGTTCTAGTCATAGGGTTTGCAATGAAAACGATCAAATATCTCCAATGTCAAAATACTTCATTAAAATACATTATGTGTACTTTTGATTGTGTTTCTGTGGTTGTGCTCTGTGCATTGTGTATTGAAAGCCAAAATTCATGGGTCTGGTTTGTCGGTATTATATCCATGTTTGTTAATTTCAGCAACGTGATAAAACTCAACTTTTACTGTTCAACATATTTATTATATAAAGGATAGTGTTATTGTTGCGACAAACTGGGTATCATAATGCAAATATGCTTATCTAGGAGGAACTTCTTTTAAGTTCCTAACATAGATGCAATGTCTGCTTGGTTAATAAACTTGCTTATATTGTTCCCAATGAGGTTAGATAGGACTTTCCTGATGTTTGGGTTTTAATCTGTATGATAAATGGGTCAGTTCACTCAAACATTGTAGTTATATTTATTGTAACTTGATTGAATAAATAACGTCTAAGACTTTGATTATTTGGTATGGAGATTATTAACCTCGTGTATTTCCATAGCAGAAATATCAAATATTAGGAATAAAAACTATGTTGTACAATTTGTATTCCTAATATAAGATATTTTTGCTAGGGACACATGCTCAGCTAATACCGGATAATCTCTTTTTCAAAGCTTACTTGTTGAACTATGTAGGATTAACTGCACGGTGTGTTACACACAAGCTGCTCTGATAAAGCAAGTTGTTGCTTCCCAATTCCCCAACAACCAAACTATTGCCTCTTTCGCAAGTATTGAACCTTACCAATATGCATCTGTATAAATAAAAAGTCATTGCAGAGTCAAAATAAGTTGAGCCATAAGAATCTGGTTATTTTCATACTTAATTTTGAACTGACATAACATCTATGGACATTCTATGGATGAAACTTCTTTTGTTCTTTTTAATGATGTTTCAGAGCTACTTCTTGCTCCTTCATCAGAGTATTCACCTGATGAAGGGGGGCAAGAAGTGGCTCTAAAGGGAATAAAAGAAATTTTTATCCATAAAAAAAGTGTTATGTATACATGGTCTTCTAAATGCCTATCAAAGACTAGATCTCTCATGAGCAGTCGAATGCAGCTTTTTCAAATTAACATCATTACCATTCTAAGGCATCCTGGGAGAGGTAGAGAATGTGTATAATACCGTAACATAGTTAACCTTAAAGGTGAAGGTTATCACTTTTAGATCACATGTGCAATTTCAGATATGTTTCAGAATGTAGGATCAAGTAACCTGTCAGTACTTGTTATATCTACTTAAGTAGGACATTGCATTTGCTTTCAACATTATATAACTCATCCACCTTTACGATTGTATTTCTTTAGTCATACAGTCATTTTTTAAACATTACAGTGGATAACACATTTTGAACTTTTAAGGACTTATAGGTCACTGTTTAGAAGTTTTTTCTTAAGTAAAAAACAAACTTTTTTGATTTACTTATTTAATTTTATCTATTTCAGTCAGTCCCCCCTCTCTTCTACATCTGACAAAGAGAAGAACGATTCAACCGTTTAAGAAACCACCATCAAGGTACTCTGTTGCTATCAAGAAGGCGCGATTACGGTATCAGTCGTGTGGGAGTCTTCCTGATGATGAACTTGACGATGTGCCTGTGCCAACAATCACTGTACAGAGGACTGACGTGTCAGGATCGTTTGTTGACCACATGGTCATTGAGTCCAGCTTCGTATCAATACCAGACTTTAAGAACATTGCTGAGGAAGATGAGATTATGGTGTGATGCTGTGTGAAGCCAAACTGTGATTGGTTCAATTATGCCAACAGGCGAAAAAAGTCTTTCATGTTTGGATTGGCCAAAAACAATCGGAGGTTGATAACATAGATCATTTATTTCCCAAAGGCTTTTACTCATAAGTTGTTTTTTCTTGGTATCTCTGCCATGAACTTGTGCGAATGAAAAAGGAGGATTACTTCCCTTTGATGGTCAATGACAGTGTGTTGAAGACATGTTGGATTCAGTTGTGATGGAGACAAAACTTCCCCCATGAGATTCAAAGTCTGTGATTGAAAGAAGAACTATAGCAAGGTCCAGGAAGACTACTTGTGACAGTGATAGACTGAAGTACTTCATGTTCCTGTTAGACTGCAGGTCTAGACACAACTCATGTTATTTATACATCCATTTAGAAACATAATCGACACACATATTTATATACACTGTAGGCCTTTGAACTCAAAACTGAGATTTCAAATGGAAAATCATCCAACAAAGTGATGAATGTGTGTACGACAGTGAGAACCTGTGGGATGTCTGCTAGTGTTTTGGAACTGTGGACAATGATTTGTGTCTGATGAAGATGTGGAGAAGTGTTTGTCTAAGGAGATTGAATCAAAAAGAATGGAACCCTTGCATTTGAAAGAACTTCTGGAACTCTCTTGTCTGTGTGTTGGATTAAAATATCTCCAGTTCATGATCTGTGAATATCTGAGGGTGTGGAGTGTGTTTTCTGTGGACATAATATGGATCCATGCTGCGTGTTGAGAGTGACGACTGGGTGTTGACCGACGATTGCCTTGTGTCTCTGAGGTGCTAAGGGTGTGGCCAAGGAAGATAGCCATAACCACATGACATTATTTGGGGGGGGGGGGAGGGGGGAGGCGGGGGAGTGACACTCAAGAACACTCATATTTGTCACCTGGTGAAATATGGTCACATGATGCGACAACATGTCGGAGTATTTTAAAATAAGACATTGAACTTCAAAATACGAGCAATATGTTCCTGAAAACCTGTTGGGATGGCCCGACATAGCTAACACCAACTCTGTACTGTGCCCTCACACAATTCAGCTGTGAGGATCTCTTGCTATTTCCATTTGTTGTTACATGCTCCTTTGCTATGTTTGCTTTCCTCTAGAATTGCTCAATTATGTGCCAAGTTTTAAATCTTATGTGATACAGCACAGCATTTTAACTTTGTTGGTCTGTCTTTTAGAGGCTTTTCAATCTCATGCACTGTTACATTGACTGAGGACTCAAACATGGATATAATACAAGTCAATTTAATGTGAATGTTGAGTTAATTTTTATCATTGCTATGAGTATATTTGTTACAAGTTTCTTGTTGTGTTAAAGTTGTTGGTTAGCTCAGCTTTATGTTTGGTCACCAATCATACTAACACTGCTTAGCAGCATCATTGTATACATTACTGCTTGTTCCATTATTTAAGAATCAGGTTGCCATGACTGACATTTTGCATTGAGTACTACCTCCAAAGAATAATATCCTTTTTTTTCTCACCACATTTCATTCCATTTGTAAGCCCCTTCATTTATGACTTTGTTTTTTGCTATAGGCACATAATTTATTTTCCATTTCAATAAAATACTAAAGATCCTTTGAATATGAACCCCCCACCATATATATTTGTATTTCTTTGTTGGTGACCAATCATATTATGGAGAGTAGCTCAAACGTTTGCCTATGTAGCTCAGTCTTTAGAGGTTATTTTTTCTTTATCTTTCATCATATCAGCGACTTTATACTTTTTCTTTGTTATAAAATATGGTTAAATTATAGTCAAAATATGGATACTGAAAACAGGTAAGAAGATGTTCCATTCTGCCAGTGCTGCTGGGGTCTGTAGGTTTAACACATTCATGTGAGTCCCTATTTTGTACATCATCAGTACTGGTATACAACATCATATGGACACTTACAATTGTAAATCTCCAGTATTCCAAATAACTTAAAACTGTTTTATCAAAATACCATAATATTGGCTATATGCAGTAAGGTGTGTTGAATATTTACTGAAGGCAAAGGAAGTAAGATTATGTTCCAGTGTGATACAACTAGATCTTGATCTGGTTGTAAACTGCAGGTGATTTCATGTTCGTGTGATATCACTGTTGTTAATGCTCATGCCCACATTCCTATCATGGATTCCATATCCGAGAATGTTAAATAAAGTTGTGGTTTATAATCTCTGGAAAATACATAAACTCCTCAATTATGATATTCATCTTCAGGCAACAGAGGTATCCATGTTTGTGCAAATATGTTCCAAGTTCTGGGGTAACACAAGTAGTGAGCATCTATTGGCGTGTACCTTGTTGGATTCAACCTGTTGGTAGGATGTAAACTGGGCACAACAAGGTGTACGTTTTCATTCTCAGGAATAAACACTTGGGTTAGGATACCTTTACAGGGACACTGCCCCAAACCAAAAGCTAGCAAATCAGATACAGATACGAACACCTCATAATTTTAAATTGAGTGGTTTTAATCAAACATATTTCAGGCACAATATGCCATCTTCAAATGACATTTGTTTCAAGTATTCATGGGATTATTATCCTTGAAACAAGAGCCAGTCCATGCCAAAAACTTGTGAATCTAATTGCCTCAACTTGTCTTTTTCATTTTCGGTAGATTTTGGTGATGATAAATGGACTATTATTATCTGATGTCACTGGACAGAAACATTTTGATACTTATCATCTGACAAGTAGCTGATGTGCAGACTTCCATGTGTAACTCACCGACTCTCCTGATGCACAGTTGGAGCCAGCAGCCAGTATATGTACATATGTAAATACAAGCATCTGTACCATTGCCTGTTAGTGGACACAGCTAGGTCCATGAGTGCATGTTCCACTGTTGTCCATAGAGCTGTGTTCATATTGTGGCTCATTCTGACGGACCCCTCTCATGATAATCATACAACACTCATTCCTGTTTAGTGAGACCCTTCTGTACTTCAATACTGTCCAACTTCATACTGGTGTATGCAGATTGCTGTCTTGTTGGATCACGTGGGTTAGTTGATGATGGTACACAGATCCTACAAGTTTATCATCTGCTTCAACATGATCCCCTGTCTCAGTACTGCAGCCTGTGTGTTGTGTTATTGAGAAGTGAGGGACTCTTCAGATTCCTGAAAAGGTATCTATTCTCAAAGGAAAAAGTATGTCCTTACGTTATTAGTTGTCATGCTGTATTGACGTTGAAGCACCAAACACACAACTACCATCTATTTCTTTGAAATATAATTTGTACTGGTGCTTGATAATGTTGAAGATGGACTGATAGACTTTCTACAGATTTGTGCGTTTGTGAAAGTAAACTTAAGACAATTTCAGATTTTTAGACTAAACTTCTGCTGTCTGTATTCTCTCAAGGTGTATTGTGTTATCTGGTTATTTTCATTCTCTGTTAACATTGGTAAAAGCTGAGTAGTTTGAACGGGAGCCTCGTACTTACTAAAACAGCATCAGGCGAGCCAGGTCTGTCCATAAACATACTGGAAGCTTGTTTACAGCTAGAATATTTACCAGTTTATAAGGACATATAGTTCATATCATTGATATTGTTATCAATTTTTTTGGCAATCAATAAGCTGATGTGATCGTTTGCTTTTGCTGTGGAGTTTGGTTTTGAAGTTCCTTCATTTCTTGAACATTACTTGGTCTTCAGCAACCCCTGCTTGTCGTAAGAGGCGACTAATGGGATCGGGTGGTCAGGCTCGCTGACTTGGTTGATAAATGTTATTGTATCCCAATTGCATGGATTGATGCTCATGATGTCAATCACTGGATTGTCTGGTCCAGACTCAATTATTTACAGATCGCCGTAATATAGCTGGAATACTGCTGAGTGCAGCGTTGAACAACAAACAAACAAATCTTGAACATAACTTGTCCAAGTTGCAGGACAACTTCTGACAAGCAACTTGCTACATTCAGTATCAAGCTCTAGGTCATGTGCAATAAGTCTTAGGCCACAGAAAAAAATTCTTGTTTTCTCATCACTTTAAGAAGAAAATGTGCAAAAAGGATGATTTTGATTCACAATGAATCTAAGGTAAATTCACATTTGTATCAAAAACATTTTTTTACAACTACAATCTATGCCATTCTTGATGTCACTTAGGTTAACCATACCCCACTCAATTGTATTTCATGTTGTATTCCTCCAGCACTTTTTAGAAAGAGTAGTTTTCTTCTTGGTCTCCAAAGTACATTTTTGTCATAGAGCTATACCATGTCCATCTTTGATTTAGGAATGTTCAGGGGGCAATTAGGCCCATAGGTCTGTTTTGCTTGATATGCACCAAATATTTCTGGAACTGGAAAACAAATTCCAATTTTTGCGTACTGTTTTATCAGATGAAAAACCTTAATTTGAAAAGGTTCACACGGCTTTACTCAATCTGATTTATGTGTATGTTTTTACCATATACGTTTACAAGAGAGTTAAGCACCTCTTTAAGTATGGATATCAAAAACTGCCTGAATCCTCCAGATGCTGAAAAGAATCAAACAACTCCTGTGATCATGTTAAAAAAAAAAATCATAACTGCTTCCTCTATTCTTATGAGATATATTTCATTTTGTGTATTACTGATGTTCAAGGCATGGTTTGTGCAAGTTAAGTGTCATGGTCACATTTTTCTCTTTATGCAGAAATGACTGTTTTGTTGATATCAGTCATTATCTCGTATCAAAAAGCAATATTGTTATTGTGCAGCTAGTGAGTCAGGTGTGTCTGCTTCAATTTGCCATGTGTCTGGAGTGTGTATTACCAGTGTCAAATATGCAAGGACATTGTTGTGACAGCAGTGTTGATGTATCAGATCAATTTCTCAGTTTTGTAGCTCTTATTTTTAATTTCATTTTTTGGCCTTTAATTTACTGAATTTTTTAGATTGGGAACGTTAAAGAAATAAAAGAATTGTAATGGTGATGAACAGCTGTAATAATCTGTGTGAGTTTGTGATTCACAAGTCATATTTATGATACTTTCTTTACCGAGTACTAAACAAGGCATAATTGTGAAAAGTTGCTGGTAAGAGGACATTTATATTGTTTGTCAGAACCTCATGAGGTGTTGGTTTGACTGATAGTATTTGTAAAATGGGTGGTATAGTTTTCTGTTCCAATCTGCTGCCATTCAGAACTGACTAATTTTGGGCAGATGGGCCTGAGACTTTCTTCATGATTATATCGTTTTGATACAGTTTTGTTTTACCCAAAGTTTACATTGTGGAAACAACGTTTTGAGACAATTTCTTCCAAACCTTTATTGATTATTAGCTGAATGTATGTATGTTAATTTTTTTTTGTTTTACATTAGGGTTGATATTTTCGTATTTATTTTAACATTTTTATTTGAGGTATTAAGATATTACATATTGAGCCTGCAGTTATTGCCTAACATAACAAAATAAAAAAGATATTCTCTATGGATAACTTTTTAATCATATCATTCATTTTATGTTCAAATAATGTTTCTGTCAACATTGTGTTTATATTTGCTTTGATGATTGTTCTATTCTGTAATTAGATACCTTTGAGTATCTGAGGTTCCTAACAAAAAATGACCTCAAGCACAATAATTCTTATCCTTCATCCCTTACTGTGTAACAATTTAATGAAGATAAAGCATTTGTGGGTTTTTTATGCTCAAGAGAGATAAATGTTGCTTTAAGAATATACCTTTCTACAACACTGACACAAATCAGAATTAATGAGGGTGAAATTATAATATTTATGCAATATGCAGCCTGTCATCACATTACAAAAGCAATAAGAAAGGGATAATCATGAGATGTGACAGAACTGGGCCAGTGGGTGACAAAGCCTATAATCATTGCTGCTGGACGAACAGCAACATTGTAATTACTTGTATCCGTATTGATTAGCTAATACTCATCTGGATGTATTTATTCAAGTCGACATTCAAAACTCATTGATTGAGTCTGTATATTACCTCTCTGTGATGTAGTCTATATAAATTACACTGTATGCTGCTAGTAACATGCAAGTCATGTCTCTGCCAAAATACTATGTTCATTTTGCCTCTATGGTCATTTGTCTGTACAGTGCTGTGCAGTTAAAACTGCCAAATGTTTGTAAATAAACATGTATGTATGTACTTATGATAATAATAACAATAATAAACTAAATTTAAGGAATTATCACTCAAGAACTTGTTGTTTATGCTTGAGGACCAACTTGGATATGTGTGTTGGAAAAAGAGCCAGCAAACCTGACTGGGCGATCATGAAGTTTGTGTGTCACATTTGAGCAAAATAAATGGACTTTGTGTGTGGTGAGAATGGTATTCGGAATGCTGTTTACTATTAATGGCACTTTGTGTGATAAGATTTCCATTCTCTTGTCATTTAACAAAATCCTGACAATACCAAGGTACACTGGATTGAACAAAACACTTTCGGAGCCGTATCTTTTAGAAAGCTTTGGGTAGCTTTTTTTCCGTTTTAACTATCCAAAGTTATCCTGAGTGAATGCTACGTTTTGTGATGGGATTCTGTTTTTAATGTTAAAGTATAGGAACTGTGAAACCTTTGATGAAGTGATCCCAAAGTGATGTTGATATGATTATGGGAGTTGCGAACAATTCAATGTCTCCAGGTGCTATTTAAATATGCAGTGTGTTGGAATCATTGCCTCCTGAATGGGCACTGGCTATTAGTTATCCTAGCCATGAGGTGGAACACATCCTATTGGGGAAGGGTAGTAAAACCAAATCGTAATTGTGGTTTGCCATTTACATGGTGCTATATCAGCCACTTGGCTTGTTAATGTTATCACTAGATGTTTACGAATCTGAGTCTTGTCAGAATTCATCAGTTACCATGCCAAAGAGCCTATTAAGTACCCCATAATGTAGTTTACAGGCAAAGTACATTCCCAGCATTTATCATCCAAACCCTGCAACTTTGCGTTCACTGGTGTTTTTCGGAGGCGTTTCAAAGTGGGTCAGTGTGTGCAATTGAGAGAAAATAGAATCAGTCACCATCAAAACATCTTCTCAATGTTACAGGCGTCAAAGCCCTTTCCATAATCATAAAAAAAATCTCTGCCAAAAGCAGTGCATCATGGATGTAAAGAAATCCGATGGAGAGTAGAAATTGTTTATTATAGGAACTTGTATGTATGCAAATACTATTGAGGATAGGGCAGAGAAAAAAGCCAAATCTTTTTCAGGTGAATGGAGGGATGACAAACCGACTTCACAATAACATGCATAATTGTCATGGCAATAGTATCATAATCAGTGAAAATCTCATGTGTTGCTGAACATGGATATGGAATCTATTCCAATATTGACACAGTGGCTATTCTGGTCTTCTTTGTTACTATTGACATAAAATATTGTTTTTAATAGTCAATCAAAGTTATGTGTTTAACAGACAAATCAGTCAGGGAATTTCCCGATTGTATCAATGAAAGAACCCAAGGAGCATTAACTATTGAAAGATGTTCCACAATGCCAGGCTTAGAGAACTGGAATGTGTGTAGCGGCTCTCAAGAGATTGAAACAGACAATAAGGTGGTAAATAAGCATTTATAAGGCAAATAGAAATAGTCTATGATGTCCTCATGAAGATTCTGGCTCGGAATAGGTACCTATTAGCCTATGTTTGCTAACTGAAGTCATTTGAAGTATTTCACATCATTGTATAGGAGCAACATACAAGAAGAACATAGTTACATGTGTCAGTGGTGTGTAAGTGAGTGAGTGAGTTGGGTTTAACGCCGCTTTTAACATTATTCCAGTTATATCACGGCGTGTCAGTTTAATGTGGGAGGAAAGCCCGAAGTGATGCAGGTCTCAGACGTTAACCACTTCGGTGAAACCCACGAGCACGGGTATGGTGCTAACAAACCTAGAAACATAATCGGGGTGAATCGGGATTCGAACCCACAATCAAAGGTTTCTGGCGTGTCCAGGGGACACAACTCTGCACAGCGAATCACGGCGCCTTAGACGACTGGGCCACCCGTGCCCCCCAATGGTGTGTTAAAGGTCTGAAAGTCAAATGAGCTTATGTCGTGGCCAAGCATAAACACCATCTCCTTAAAAAAGCACTAGACAAGTGAAGATGAAATTCCACATGCTTGTCCTCACTAAAAATATGCATTTTTGTTTGAGGTTTGAATCCGAATTTTTGTTACAAATGTCTTGAAATTTGGTAGTTATAAGTGGGGCTCAAGATATATGTTCCGTGTTTTGTGATATTTCGAATTTTGACCTTGATTTGACCTTCACACTTCAACCATACTGAAAGCTGAAACTTCTTATGGACTTGAATGAAACATCGTATTTCAAGATGTAATAAAATTTGGCATATTTGTAGTAAATGATAGGGCTCAACACATGTTCCGTTATTTCATGCTATTTTAGATTTTGACCTTTATTTGACCTTGCATTTTGACCATGGTCCTAAATTCTCCCAAAATTCATTCCTCTCAATGTAAACACCATCTCATCTGAAACTTGCGAACCAAATTAAGCTGAAACTTCACATGCTAGTATGCACCAATGATGACACCTGAATTTGTTTAAGAGGCTCGAATCTGAATTGTTTAGTTCAACACATATGTTCCGTTTTTCAACATTTTGAATTTTGACCTTGTTTTTTGGCATGCCCTTTAATTATTATCCCAAAGGGCATATCTGACTCTGTAAACAAGTTCCGCCATACATTGCCTGCATGAGGAAGCTTAAGCTGAAAATCATTAGATAAAGGGTTAAGCAGTCAATAATGAGCTACTAAATGGATCGGGTGATGAGGCTCAGTGACTTGGTTGATTGGGTGTCATTGTCGACGTTGGTCATGTTTGTCTGGTCCAAGCTCGATTATTTACCAGCCATTGTAATAAAGCGGTATTATTCCTGACCGCTGACAACATGATGCATGGTGCCCAAACTTGTTCAACAGACGAGCATTAATCCAACACGCGTGTTCTCACTTATCAGAAACATTGTCTTGAGGACATCCTCAGCAAGTTCGATCCGATTCAAATCCGGAGTTTACACTGGTTAATTATTTCATTCTGAAGACACTCAGGGACTACTCTGACCATGCTCCTAGATGCTGCAAATATGACAAATTTGTGATTATATGGATCCATGAATTGGAACCTGAATCAATGTCTCTTGCATATTGATGCATAAGATGTGAATATCGGAACACGTCATGGGATGACGGCAAGCTCATGCACGGAAGACCCTAAAAACTTTGTCTCTAAAAGTGCAAACAAAATTCAGATCTGATATTTTAATTTGGGCGCCAAATTCATAATGTTAGCCAGTTTGCGGGGTTTGAGTGCATGTAAGTTGAATGAGATTTCTAGTGTATATATTCAAAATGTACGTTTGCCTTACAATGGTCAGTCTTTTCGGCGTGTATTATTGTGAGATTGGTCAGTTGATATGAGAGGACGTGATCAATGAGTATTTAGATGTTCGGTCTAGCTTTGGTCTTTGCCAAAAATGACCCCCCCCCCCCAAAAAATAAAAAAAAATCTTTTTAAACTGCATACAGTCGACAACCTTTCTGAAGCCACTTCAGCCATGTATACTGTCATGGTGCTAGAATGGACAATTGTTTAATTGAGCACAGTTGCAAATCTGGATAAAACTATCTGGGGCTGTTTTATGCTTGAGACCAATATCAATCAAAAGATAAAATATGCATGTGGTCTGATTTACAGAACTCACACTTGCCCAGATTAAGTAAAAAAACACCCGTTAGTCGCATAATGCCACATGTTATAGTGCATAGTTACAAACATGTTTGCAGTTCATTTTGCGATGACTAATTGAAGTAGGACGAATGAATGAAGGCATATTGTAAATGGAGATATGTTTATTGTCATGTGCTACACCAGGAATATGTCATTCTTGGAACAGAAAGAATTTCGTGTGGATATTTCAGCATCGGTGATTTATAGAGTGAGTGTATACGGTTATACGCCGCTTTTAGCAATATTCCAGCTATATCACGGCGGGGGACACCAGAAATGGGCTTCACACATTGTAACCATATCGGGAATCGAACCCGGGTCTTCGGCGTGACGAGCAAACGCTTTAACCACCAGGCTACCCGACCACCCCGGTGATTTATAGAAAGGTTGTCACATGCAACACTATAGTCAAAGAGAGAATCGGTATTCCGGTTTATGATAGGCCCCCAGCAACCAATGATGGCCGCAATCAGATCGATAGAGCAGGCGGTCGGGGTTTGTTTGTTTGTTTGTTTATCGCCGCAACTTTCCATAAAAATATCACGTCTTCATGTTCTTCCAACTTCTAATTGCCCATCAAAAACTTTAATTTTTGCAATCAAACATTGATTTGGCTTGTCCGGACTTATGCACTGTTGGTTTACTTCGTCCTGTCGGCATCTGACAGTCTGTTCCAATACCACTTTCAACCTGGCCCCCCTTGCACAAAGCGATCTTAGCGCTAAGACTATCGTAAGTCCATGTTAAAGTATGGGAGTTACGATCATCTTAGCGCTAAGATCGCTTTGTGCAAGTGGGCCCTGGTGTATGGATTCTTTGTCCCGACAATACCGTGCTCATGGGTTGTCACGAAAGGTTTGTTGTTTAACGCCGCACCCGGCAATATCACAACTATATGACGGCGGTCTGTGCCAGACAATCCATTGATTGGCATCATGAGCATTGATCTTCGCAATTGGGATACGATGATATGTCACACTATCTGACCACCCGATCCCGTTAGTCGCCTCTAATGACAAGCATTGGTTGCTGAAAATCAGGTGGTCAGGTGACCTGTTGGATTGCGTGTCATCATCTCCCGACGGCTTTGCCCTTGAAGATCCGGGGTAGAAAAGGCCTTCAGCAACCCATACTTGCCGTCAAAGGCGACTATGCTTGTCGTAAGAGGCGACTAACGCAATCGGGTGGTCAGTGAGTGAGTGAGCTGGGTTTATCGCCGCTTTTAACAGTATTCCAGTTATATCGCGGCGTGTCAGCTTAATGTGGGAGGAAAGCCCGAAGTGATGCAGGTCTCAGACGTTTACCACTTCGGTGAAACCCACGAGCACGGGTATGGTGCTGACAAACCTAGAAACATAATCGGGGCGAACCGGGATTCGAACCCACGATCATAGGTTTCTGGCGTGCCCAAGGGACGCAACTCTGCACAGCGAATCGCGGCGCCTGAGACGACTGGATGTCTGGTCCAGACTCTGAATTAAACACGCATTTAAATACAGGCTATATACGGCGCAATGAATACAGAGCACATGTTATCTAAATGACACCACCAATTATTTTTGAACAATGAAACGCGAAAAATGGTTATCAAGTATCAATTTTTTGTAATCCTACCCGATCCAAACTATTACTTTAAAAATTTAGTCTAATAAATTGTTAGCGAAGATGCTTCGATTTGAGGAAAAGTGTAATGTCATTCTGTTACATTATTTTCACTACATGCCAACTCGGACAGTATAGGGCTGTTGTTTTCTGAATTTTATTTTAGAGATCAATAACATATAAATCGATATTGTCTATGGCTACAAAAAAGCCACTAAAGAAACCATCAGTACAATATGTCACATCCCCACATGCAGTGAACTACTTCCAATGTCAATGTTCCTTGAGGTTGTCTTCAGTGAGGTTCGCGTATTGACACAATGTTAGATTGACCCCTCATCATATCGGAGGTGTACGCATTTTCCGGTTAGAGATGCTCAATGTTTTCCGATAGAAAATGATACCTAGAATGACAAAGGAGAGTTGTCGCTTATCTTGCTCAGCGTCGCGTTAAATGGATGTCTTTTGTTGAATCAGAGACAGAATAGAAGGTTCAATATTCCACCGCAGTGATCCCTGAGATTCATGATGTGATGGCGTGACCCGTACACTCTTGTAGAGACATGAAATATTTCCCCAAACACACGAGTTATATAAGGAGCCTAATATGAAACACGTTACACAAAAAAAACCATTTTTCAGTCAAAAAGCACTTTCATTTATCACTCTCTCATACGTATGAAACTTTATGGAAATAGACGTCTCCCTTACTACCTAACCGTCTCAGGTGTATTAATCTTAGAAACGGACTTTACTTGATAACATTGTGCACGGTTTATGGTCTGTCAACACGTACAATTAGTTTTAGATACAAGTCTAGTTGATGTCTCCATGTTCAATATTCTCACTGAATTGCCTTTCTAATTAAACAAGGGCACGGTATTTTTGCTGTGGGATGGAACTGTACCATTGTGTTTTAAGCGCGCAGTTACATTTAAGCCACTAACTAAAGTTTTATGATGGTCACATAGAGCTCGATTTTAATCCATCGTCATTGCTGGGATAATCGGTCATAAAATTTGACGTGGAGAAGTAATGGATTGGCCAAATAATACCTCACATTCTTGCCACTCCTTAGAGAAATAACCATGTAGGTCGCATGCACCTACTGATTACATGTACTCTGCACGCTCCTCTGTGTGGAATCTAGGCAATGAGTAATGTGTTTATGAATCACTATCAAATAGTGATGATACCAGGGGATCGCGAAAAGGTAAGCGTACCCTACCATACCTGTGGCACCCGTCAGTCAATGGTACACCTGAAAAAAACACCACAGGAACATTATGGTACATGTCAAAATAGGGAATTGCATCGAACATCATTTTTGTCACTGATGCGTCAACTGTGGATATGTCCTCCGCTTGCCTACCATAAAATCTTTTGAAAGCTCTGGTGTCATTTTGTCACTCTGAATCTTCACGTCCAGATCTAAATACGAAACAGATGAGGCGGTCTCATTCGACTCCTTTAAACGTTTTACGGTTAAATTGGTAACCGTATAGAAAAATGATAACTTGATATTTCAGTAAACGAGGAACTGTTATTAAATTGGACAGGCTTAGCTCGAGAACATGTATGCATGTCAAAAGAATTGATATTTCTTTTTCATATCAAAAGCATATTCTCATAGCCGGCGTAGGCACCCACATTGTTTGACATTTTGTTTTGAATTTTGTGAAGTTGTTTCCCATGTTCTTGCTAAATCGCAGTGCTTTCATTGTAAAATATTCAGAATTTCTGCCACGTTAAATAGCCATCGGAAATGACGTGTCTGTACAAAAGCAACGAAAGCCTTTGGATAAGCAGAATAAATCTCAGAAACACCAGAATGTACGATTCTGACTGTATCATGAGCATGTGTTTTTGAATCACTGTCAAATAGTGGTATACCAGGTGTTGGAGAAAAGGTGAGCGTACTCGACCCCAATGGTGGCTTCCGTCAAAGCACATGCAAAGGCAAGTCAACTGTTCGCCTGAAAACGCATGGGAACATATGGTACAAATTGCATCTGACATAATTTTGATCACATGCATCAAACTTGCAAATGTCCTTCACATGTCTACGTTAAACCGTTTTGAAGGCTTTACCTTGAATGTAGTAACCCTTATCAAGCAACGTTTGAGCAAGCGTCGTATGACGCTTTTTGACATCTTCGTGGAAAGAGCATGGTCGATTGTACCTCAAAAGATGTGAAATTTACACAAAACGCTTCAGCTGCTGGGAAAATGCTCGAAAAAAGGAAAGCCATCCATCTTGCCATACAGTCTTGTGTATAACTTTTCTCACTCTGAATCTTTATATATAGCTCTGAATATGAAATGAATGACGCGGACTGACTTGTCACCTATTCTAGACCTATTCTAACCCGGAACGCCACGGGCCTGCTTTTATAATGAGCCTCCAACGCTGAATAGTTGCTGAGTGTAAGCGAGGGGGTGTTTACATCATAGCCTACAATGTTGTAGTGTATGGAACTATTGCTTAACGCCATCGTATAGATGTTACACTAGGTCTTCCAGTTTACATAAGGTACAGTCCGTTTGACTCCAAATGAGAACGATGAATTGCCAAATAACTCGAAACCCAGAAAAGTGTATGAAACATCAATACGGTACTTGACCATGAATACCCTGTACCCAACAAAATCTGAATATTGTTTAATTTAAGACCCATGACGGATGAAGTTCTTTAAGAAACTATCATGTAATTTTGTATAGAAATGTGTACATGACACGTAGGGGGACAAACCGTGGAAGGAACAGCATGCACGCATGCACTGCACGTTCTGTGGTAGGGGAAATGACAGAGCGTTAGAGGGGCCGTCTCATGATAATTTCAGTCGCAATCTGACTCGCTCATGCCATAGATCTCGTCGTCGGAACTGCTGGTGCCTGAACCGACTGCCACTATTATAGGTTGGACTGTTGCTGGCCGTAGGCCATCTCGTGACCAATATCGTGGCTCTATCTCGTCAACGACTGTAGTCAAAGTCTGTCATCCATCAATTGGCTTTCCGCGAAATCTGGCTACAGTATGTTGTTGCTTAAGTGAGAGGACAATACAACTTATACCTGTAAACAGTCGTGTTTGGACCAGACAAACTAGTGATTGATAAACAATGAACTTAACACATTGCATAAATGTGGCCAATCCAATCCGTAGTCGTTTGACATTGTGGGGAGGAAATGGCTTAACCACGAGGCTACCATCACATTTATTACCTCTGATTTCTGTCTGGCCCTTCTACAATACAAGTCTAATTGCCCTATACATCTGTAAATAACTGATGAGTAGCCACCATTCCAGGGTACTTAGTCTGGCGATTACAGGGTAAGATCATCTAGCACCTTTCACACTGCTGAATACATGTTGTCTTGGTTCGACACATTCACAATTAAGTGTATTTCATCTCCATTCTTTTAATAAAGATCTACGAGTATATCATAACATATGGGACCCGTGAAGATCCGGGGTAGAATAGGTCTTCAGCAACCCATGCTTGCCGTAAAAGGCGACAATGCTTGTCGTAAAAGGCCCCAATTGCGTGGGTCGATGTTCATGATGTCAATCCCTGGATTGTCTGGTCCAGACTCGATTATTTACAGACCGCCGTCATATAGCTGGAATATTGCTGAGTGCGGCGTAAAACAACCAACCAACCAATCATAACATATGGAAAATTTTATTTAGTGGATAATCGAGGATGGGTCCGACAGCGTAGGTTTTCTGTTGGTTGTTTGTTGCACCATCAGCCAGAACTGTTTCTGTCCTTGACTCGATTTCTTCATGAACCACCACGGTAGTATAGCTGTTGCTGTTTGTGAGGTAAAACCATTCGCTCACTCACTGTACAGAGTAGACAAAAACAACCCAACTCATGTCAACATGACACAGAGCTCGCCGACCGAAGTCCATTCACGAATCCCCCCCTGGCCCTGAATCTCTAAATGGCACCTATTGCATCCTTGTTTATTATGAGAATATGTCAAACTTTCCATGTTTAATCTGCACACTGACAGATCAACCTTGCTTTACAAGAAGCACTTAAGCCTTTAGTAATCTTGATTTAAATAGCATATTATGTAAATTGTTGCATCTTAGAGACCGGCGCTAATGGACACTGTCATGTTATAACTTACGATCATGACATTGAAGGCAGTGTCTCAGCAAAAGTACAATGGTTTCATGTCAGAGTAACCGATAATCAGTCTCTCTATGAGGGATGGGGAGAAAGGGAACTACGCTTTAGGAATCAGCACTCATCTCGTAAATTTTGTATTGAAAAATATAGCACGACAGTTTTTATTTGGGAATTTTAAAACCTATCAAATGATAATGACTGATTTGGGACATTACTTAAAGTTCAGTGAAACGTAGAAGACATGAAACGTGAAACACTTTATGTGATCTGTAAACGAGTGAGTAAATGTTGCTTAGCGCGGCAATCTGCAAATTCCAGCTATATCACGGCGGGATGAATAATGTTTCTGGACGAGACAGAAAAGTGACGAAAGCATGTGGAGTATGAGATGACACCATCGGAGCAGGATCGAAAACAAGTGGGGTGAGGTGAAATGGGGTTTAACGTCGCGTCCAAGATTATTGGGCTTATATAGTGACGAGTGTGTATGCTTGTAGTAGTCATGTCTAATGCCAATTTCATAGTGCTAGTCCACTGAGATCCCATGCCACAGTTTAACATGAATACCCCACTCTGACACAGTAAACAGACTCCGAGACGACCCGTCATTGTTTTAGTCCCTTAATGCCGAGCGACAGGCAGGGTAGCAACAAGTACCAACTTTTAACGTCTTTTGGTATGACGCGGCAGGGGATCGAACCCCGGACCTTTCACTCTCCGGACGGACGCTCTACCACTAGACCATGGCGGCAGTGATTGCATACAGTCAGCCTTGAGTTGTCACAATGCACACGGGGCTTATTATATGAACTTTTAATGTAGGCACTATATATATTTATTCATGATACGAATTTAAAAAAAAAGAATGTCCTTAGGTATTGGACATCGATAATTAACATATATCTGCCCTTAAATCAAACTAACAACCCGTGTCTAGAACAGAAAGTACATGTAAAACAAAAGCGTTTACCATGAGATGTCCATAGTTCACTCAATTATTTCCAGCGCGGGAAGTAATCTCCAGATACAGGCCAATTCCTTTCAATAGGTTTGAATACACCAGATTCAACAGAAATGATAAAACGTGGAAATGATCACATGTTTGATTCCTAAACTGATAACCCTTCTAAAAGAACAACTGAAGCTCGGATGAGTTCTCCGCTGCCATCACGTTAAATGCCCAAAGTAATCGTTAATGGTTTAACATAGGACTAGATCAGATTCAACTAGACTTTCATCCATTTTCAATGTTAAAACATACCGAAAGAGTCTCAATGAATTGCCTTTCTAATTAAACAACGACACGCCAATCGTGTTGTGTGTTGGAACTATACCATTGTGTTCTCACCATGCAGTTACATTTAATCCATTAACTAACGGTTGTGTGATGGTTTGAAAAAGCACTGCATCACACACGGCTCGTTTTATTCCATTGTCAATGTTCGAATAATCTGCAAAAAAAATACTTGACATGCGTGCCACTCCATAATATTATATGGATTTATTTGTGATGCACGTACTGACTACACTGTAAGCTACTCTGTATGCAGAGTCTAGGCGATCTGTAAACGTATTCATTTACAAGTAATACTCTGCAGATGAATTGGCAAGGATTGGCATTTCTGGCTTGGAAGCTTCCCGAATGGATTTGGCAAAATACACTAATCTATTAACCTAAAAAAATTGTCTGTGACTTAAATCTTGCTTAAAGCATTGTATGGTCAGAATGGCACGATGTTGGAGGCAACAAATATACTTTTCTTACCGATTTTGAATATTTAGCTAATATTCTGTTTTAACCCATTTTATATAATCAACCTAAAACGTAGTCAATGTTTTAGAACAATACATCTCTCATTGGGGTTTAATAGGTGATAATCCCTTTCACTAAATTTGAATCCGCCCGACTCAACAAACATGATAAAAATGTGAGCATGTTTGCATGTTTGATTACAAAACTGATCACCCTTCTGAAAGAACAACTCAATATCGGATGAGTTGTCCACTGGCATCACTCACACTTCGACAACGACCAGGAATGCTTGTCTTTAAACGACATGTTTGGAGCAGCCAGTGTATGAGCAAAGCGTTGTCTTGAGAACATTCCCCAGCACGCTCGATGGGACTCAATGTCGGGGTGTTCACCTGCCAAATGTTTCATTCTGAGGGTACTCCATGGGATGCTGGCCTAATGAGATCGAACATTATCCTCCGTTGGAAAGAAGAGTCGTCATCAATCGAACAGGTATAAAGTTTAACAATTTGGTGAAGGATTTCATCACAATATACAAAGAAACATGCGTTCTCACTGATCAGAAACTGTTGTAATTGAAGGAAAGACATAATTCCTGGCCGCAATGAACTCCATCTGGAACTATGGCAGTGTGTGTTAAGAGAGGAATATTTTGGTGCCAGAACTACAATTTGTGATAGAATGGATCCATAAATTGAACCCTAAATCAATGTGTCTTGCAAATTTTGAAGATGTGAAATGTGGCTCTCCCGAACTGAAAATTGACCCGAGTTCACATCATGGAGTGATGCTTCAGGTTGTGGGGAGGATCCCAGCAGTGGTGTCTCTAAAAGATCTCACAGGACTCAAGAATGTGTTTTCCATGTATATTTGTTGAATGTGGTGGTGGTGGGTTTGTTGTTTAACGCCGCACTCAGCAATATTCCAGCTATATGACGGCGGTCTGTAAATAATCGAGTCTGGGCCAGATAATCCAGTGATTGATATCATGAGCATCGATCCACGCAATTGGGATCGATGACATGTATCAACCAAGTCAGCGAGCCTGACCACCCGATCCCGTTAGTCGCCTTTTACGACAAGCATAGTCACCTTTTACGGCAAGCATGGGTTGCTGAAGACCTATTCTACCCCGGATCTTCACGGGTTGTTGAATGTGGAGTGTGTGGACGTGCTATGTTTTGTGTCGAAGTATTTTAATGTTGAGACCAATTATTCTTCGACCTCCATGTACTATGTGAGTATCTAAGCTGTATATTCGACATCTGATCTTGGTCTGTAATGCTGAAAACCTGAATGCAAAGTGATCAATAAGTATTGCTCACGAAATTCCTAACTAATTGATTACGTCATTCAGTATGTGTATTTGACCGAATATCAATCTCTTCTACGTGTATCATTGTGAGGCTGGGTTTCCAGGTAATATGAGAGTACATGTTCAATGAGCAGATATTTGTTCTAACTACGACCTTTGTTAACGCAAAGTAATCATTTTAAGCCGCATACAATCGAACACATTTCTGACACTACCTCAGTTATGTATACATCCTTAATATGCCGATGTAGTCGACAATTGTTTGTGTTAGCACAGTAGTAATAAAAAAAGCGGCTTCCTCTGTTCCATGTTCGAGACTATTATTAATTTAAAACATATGCATGTGGTCTGGTTTGCAAAGCCAACACTTGCTCAGATTAAATATTAAAAGAACACACCTGTGAGCGGCATAGTGTCATCTGGGACAGTGATTTTTTTTTATTAAAATGTATAAAGTCATGTATATTCGTTCTGCGACGATGATTGGTAGTTTAAGTAAGACGAATGAATGAAGGTATATTGTCCCCTGACAACTTGAGAGTTAAATTTTAACCTCGCATTGGCATTATTTCAGCCATACAGCGACGATATAAATGGAGATATGTTTGCTTTTTTTCATTGTGTTCCATTATGAATATTCTTGGAGACAAAGCAAGTGTATAGCAGTGTGTGGCTCACAAACGTAGGTTTATTATTGCCATGGCGCAGGCCTTGGAAATAGAAAATGTATTCTGCCTTGGGTATTGGGCCCCAGCAGTTATAGATCAGGTGATCCACCTCGCTGAGGATTACGTGTCATCGTCCCCCAAATGCGTGGATCGTGGCGCCTAAGATCAATCACTGGATTGTCTGACCCAGACTCGATTATTTATTGTTCATATAGGTGTAATAGTGCTGACTTCCGAGTTTACAACAAACAAATCCATCAGAAAGTGTATACGAATCTTTGCAGCGCTTGGTGCTTGTCTGAAGATTAGATGTATTTCCAGCTGCAGTTGCAAAACTAATTATGTTTAAAAAATAAACAATGAGCCTGATTAATTTTTAAAGACAAACACCAAGCAACAATGCTATTTTTGTGGCAGAATTTCCTTTTGTTTCAACAGTCTGACACATGATTATTTCTTCCAAGGATTTTCTGGGACAATTATATTTTCTTGATAAAATCCCAATTCACCCCCTCTCTGAATATCAATGGTCGGTTCTTTAGAGAGAATACAGTCATTGTCTGAACACCTCGACAACGACGATTCATAGATCTTCACTCCCCAAGGAACAGTACCGATGACCATATTGTTTCAGTGAGTGACACTATACACGATTGATTTACATTTACGTTTTCCTATAATTGACGCCAGTTCCTATGTATAATCCTCTGTCCAATCCGCATTTACCACGCATCTGCATGCAGATCCTATATGTTTAAATGACATCACACATAGTTTTGAGTGAGTGAGTGAGTTTGGTTTAACGCCGCTTTTAACAGTATTCCAGTTATATCATGGCGTGTCAGCTTAATGTGGGAGGAAAGCCCGAAGTGATGCAGGTCACAGACGTTTACCACTTCGGTGAAACCCACGAGCACGGGTATGGTGCTGACAAACCTAGAAACAGAATTGGGTCGAACCAGGATTCGAAACCACAATCATAGGTTTCTGGCGTGCCCAAGGGTCGCAACTCTGCACAGCGAATCGCGGCGCCTTAGATGACTCGGCCACCCGTGCCCCCACACATAGTTCTGAGGATAGACAGATATTACTAACTAATAATAACCGTATGTAATGTCATAATCTTATTAGATATCACTATCTCTTTATCTCCATGAAAATTACTTTATATAATGATAGACTCAAAAGTTGTATATACTCAAACTGTGTACACAAAGATGCATTGATTTGCAACGAGCGTGTATCCTTTCACTCAACTTATTCAGGTAATGTTCGTCTGTGTCGTTTTTACTACTTGCGATCAGACAATATTGGGAGTTTGTTTTCTAAATCTTCTTTGTAAGGTCAATAATATTGAAAATTGGAATTTCAACCTCCTTTCATTGGCAGCAAAAATCCATTCAAGACTTCATCTATTCATTATGCCATATCCGACATGTTGAGATAGTAAACAACTTCTAATGTCAATATTAGCACAATCTTCCTTGTGTAATAGTCATTAACGTTGTCTGCGGAGAGATCCGAGACATCGTTATCATCTTTGTCAACGATGAGGTTCGCTTCAAAATACATTTACACTGACCGAACATTCTCATTTATCACCCTCTTATCCACATGTTGATTCATTGGGACTGTCAAAACATACATGTCAATGTCATCACGATTTTTCTCATGTATATTTTAATGGCCCAATTAGCTGATATATATAGGAAGCAATGGCAAAATCATGATCATTATGAGGAACCCTTACATATGATACAGCACTCCAAATTTGTAGCCTTAAAGATACACGTATATTTGTCAAATGCACCAAGAAATCCTTAATGGTTTAAAATATGACAAGATCTGATTGAGCTAGGTTTTAATGCACTTTCAATGTTAAAACATATTGAAAGAGTTTCCATTAATTGTCTTTCTAATTTAACAGCAGCACTGTGTTTGTGTTGTGTGTTGGGACTGTACCATTGGGTTCTAACAATGTAGTTAGTAAGGGTTTTGTGATGGTTTGAAAAAACACTGCATCACACAGGACTCGTTATTGTTCCATTGCAAGAATATTCTGTACAAACAATAAGTTCGGGGACATGTGTGTGTTTATGTCAAATTGTTACGAAGGGTTTTCTGATGGTGTGACTCACACAGGACTCGTTTGATTCCATTGCTACATTAACCTGTACAAACAATACTTTACATACGCCACTCCATAATATTAAATGGATTTATTTGTGATGCACGTACTGATTACACTGTAAGCTTCTCTGTATGTGATCTGTAAACGCATTCAATAAAAGGAAACGTTCTGAAATGGCAACCATAAAGGCTTTAGTTGATAAAAACAAGCATCAATGATCAAAGGATATTTGAGCAAACAAGGAAGTGTTGTTTATGAAATTGGCCTCTCTGAGAAGTAATTGCATGTTGTGGATAAGTTCGAGGACATGTATTTATTTATGTCAAATAAATTCCAATATGTTCCAACAGAGTAGGATCGCAGTAAAGATTATTTCTTGAAATATCACTTCGAAAATTTAATGATTGCAGTTTGCATAATGCATGAGAATCCTTGATTCTGATTGCTTTGAAATGTCCATGCAGTGTGACTCTTGGGTCAGGCGAATTTTGTGGCGAGCACAACATTATTTCGCCATAGACCCGCAGTTGTTTCATGCTTGTCTCTATTAACGAGCCCTCCCTCGCGGAGTACTTGTAAAGTGTCAGTGAGGTGTTCAGACTATAGCCTTCAATGTTACAGTGTGTGGAGCGACTGCTTGACGCCATCGCATACCATGTTACACTAGAGTTCCTGTTCACGTAAGGTCTTCAAGAGATGTTATCCACCAAGTGACAGTCCACCCACACAGCACTGAACAAGCTATATGACGACGACCTGTAAACAATCGTGTCTGCACCAGACAAATCAGTGATTTATCAAGAATGAGCTGAACACATTGAATCAGGGGACCCGTGAAGATTCCGGGGTAGAATAGGTCTTCAGCAATCCATGCTTGCCGTAAAAAAGTGACTATGCTTGTCGTAAAAGGCGACTAACGGGATTGGGTGGTCAGGCTCGCTGACTTGGTTGATGCATGTCATCGATCCCAATAGCGTGGATCGATGCTCATGATATCAATCACTGGGTTGTCTGGTCCAGACTCGATTATTTAGAGACCGCCGTCATATAGCTAGAATAATGCTGAGTGCGGCGTTAAACAACAAACCAACAACAACATTGAATCAGGGTGGACAAGCATGTGAACCATGAGGCTACCCCGACTAATATTACCTCTGATGAGACTATCTTTTCGAGCCCTTCTACAGTACAGGTTTATTTGACCTAAGCATCGTGTAAAATCTAATGAATAGTAAAAATTCCAGTTGAGTCTATATGGTACTGGGCCTGGCGATTACAGAGTACGATCAACTTGTACATACACCATTACTAAATGCATGTTGTCTTGGTTAGACACATTCACGTATTAAAGTATTAAATCTCAATCAGTTGATACAGATCTACGCTTATATCTTAACATATGGAGTGAGTGAGTGAGTATGGTTTTACGCCGCTTTTAGCAATATTCCAGCAATATCACGGCGGGGGACACCAGAAATGGGTTTCACACATTGTACCCATGTCGGGAACCGAACCCGGGTCTTCAGGGTGACGAGTTAACGCTTTAACCACTAGGCTACCCGACCGCCCCCTTAACATATGGAAGACACGATACACTGGATATTGGAGGATGGACTGTGGGTTGTTTGTTGGTTGCTTCCTGCACTGATTTCTGTCCCAGACTCCACCACAGTGGTATAGCTGTCCTGCTGCTGCCTATGAGGTAAAGACATCAGCTCACTCACTGACTGTAAAGAATAGACAAAAACAAACCCAGCTCATGTCAACATGACACACAGCTCTCCGACCAAATTCCTTTCACGAATGCCCTTTTTCGCTTTGAACTAGCTTTTTGAATCCGTTCTCATCTAAAAAATCTTGTATTGAAAAATATGGCATGATAGTTGACATTGGAATTAATGTGATGAATAGATGAGTGAGTAAATGTTGCTTACCACTGTAATCTGCAGATTCCAGCTATATCACAACAGCCTTACCTTTAACCCAGTCTTGACCAGACAAAACGTTGTGAAAGCACGAGGAATGATCAACACCATTGAAGCATGATTGCACGCAGTCAGCCCTGTCACAGTGCCTGGCCACCCAATACAGTTTAGCCTGCTCTCTTGCGACAAGCAAAGGATACGGGGCCGGCATGGCCGGGCTACTAATTCTCATGTGGAGACCCAATAGGGCTAAATAAATGTACTTAAATGTTGGCACTATTATATTTATGACCCTAAAATAAGGGGCGGTCGGGTAGCCTAGTGGTTAAAGCGTTAGCTCGTCATGCCGAAGACCCGGGTTCGATTCCCGACATGGGTACAATGTGTGGACCCCTTTCTGCTGTCCCCCGCCGTGATATTGCTGGAATATTGCTAAAAGCGGCGTAAAACCATACCCACTCACTCACTCCTAAAATAAGTTTGAAATTTTCTTCAGTTGTGGGACATGGATAATAAATATAAAATGTTTATGTACTTAAATCAAACCTCTAAAGAATGCACAAATTAACATGAGCGTCATACAGCCCTAGTACCACTACACTCAGTTTTTACCAGCGCGGGAAGTAATCTCCAGATATGAATCCAGGCCAAATCCGTGTGAGCCATTATAGTCCGCCATAATGTACACAGGAAATATACCAGGAAGAATTATCTCCCCAAATACAGGTTCTGTGAACAAAGCCTTGATTACAGGCATCCAATTCTTCGTGTAGTTCAGTCTAAGTATCTCCACCTGTGGATTTGACAAAGTAATTCATGTCTTAAAATGACAAACATGTCGGTGACTAAAATCTTGTTTTACCAATTGTATGATCAAAATAGCAAAAGGTTGGAGGCAACAATATGTTTCCTACCGATTTGAATATTTGGCTAATATTGTATCCATTATAAAACATTCAACATAAAAATTATCCATATTTCTGAATTGCGAGAATTTCATAGTCAGTGTTTTAGAACAACAAATCTTTCATTGAGGTTGAACGGGTGGCAATGCAGAAAAATTTCTTTAAAACCACCGGATTCAACAGAAATGATAAAAAGTGAAATGTACGCGTGTTTGATTCCAAAACTGATCACCCTTCTAAAAGAACAACTCAATATCGGATGAATTCTCCTCTGGCATCACCACTTCGACATCATTCACTTCATGAATGACTACCATGTGACAGAGTTGGGCAGGACTTACAACCGATCTTGTAATAGAATAAGTCTTAATTGGAAGCTTGAAGTCAAGAGATGGTTTGACAAGAGGAAGAGGAATGAATGAAATGCAGCGTTCTCTCTGGCTTCTCTCAATGCCAGCATGTGCAGAAGGAAGCAACTTAATGCAAGAACTCACAAATGTATCATCTGATACTGATGACCACCACAAGGGTACAAATAACAGACAAGCAAGAGTTTCACAAGATATTCTGCAAGTATTGCAGTATCTAGAAGACCGAAACCCTTTCTTTGAAGATTCAACTCTAAGGAGCATTGCCACTGGCATGACATCAGAGACTGCAGTGCATGTTGACAAGGCAAGGGGAGTTGGGTGGCACATTGAAGAAAATGACAGGGAACAGTGTCACACTTCGCAGTCATCAGTGAAGATTGATGGCGAAACAGTTAAAGCGGATCCACAGCTGTTATTTCAATGCTTTCTTACTGCAGCAAACTTTTCACATGAGAAATTAACAAATGTGCTCAGATATGAAATGTGTAGCCATCCATCAGCCCTGTTTGATTCTCATTCTCTGCTACAACAAGCTAACAAATTAATTCTTGCAGACGCCATGTGGTCACTGTTGCCTTCATCTCAAAGTTCTCCTCCTGGTGATGTCCACTATGTGCAGGATGGTGGTTCTCTCCTACACCGACTTCCATGGTCTTATGGTTTGACGTATGAGGAGATTCTGACCTTGTCAAGAAGTACAACATGGCGATAATTGTGTTCGATGGTTATGGAGAAGACATGACAACAAAATATGTTGCACACCAAAGACGTACCAATGGCAACATGTCACCAGTAATCAACTTTCGTAAGGACATGAAACTGACAAAAAAAAGAGAGCACATTTTGTGACAAGGTGTAAACCAGCTTTACGTGTGTCCAGCCCCAGTCATTTCCCCCAGCACAAAATGCTGCTCGCGTTCACAGCTACAGGGTGTTCTACCTGATTTAAGAATGGGCAGACAGATCAGGTGATATGAACCCTGCAGAGTGGGGTTGGGAAATACCTAACCAGACATATGCCAGCGGCTCCACAGTCACTCCTTACGGTGATCAGTTGTAACTGTAAAACTGAGTGTACGTCCATGAGATGTGCTGAGTGCGGCGTAAAACAACAAACAAACAATCCATGAGATGTTCTTGTAGGAAGCATGGTCATGACTGTTCAACTGCTTGTGGCAAGTGTATGGGTGTCAGATTTGCCAATTCCAGTGCAGCTGATCGGAAACATGAAGATTAAAACATCTGCACATTAGTTAAAAAATTCAAATGCATGATCAAGTTGGTGAGTGGCTTCAGTGAAATCGTGTTAGAGTACCATTGTAACAATTGCGGAATTATTCACCGTATTAAAACTTTTTTAGACACGATCAAGTGTCTCAAGAACTGAACAGTTGAATAAACCTTTAATAGTGTGTCTAATGCTTGAGGTATTTTGTACATACAGTAGAACACGGATATAACGAACTACAAGGGACCAGAGAAATCATTTCGATATATCCGTTGTTTGTTATACACGTTTTCGCTCAGAAGCGTCCGCCATCTTGGATAAGACTAAACACAATACACGTAATTGCAGCATTGATTTGTATTAGCAGTGATTATTCAATTGATAACAATTTATAACATTCATTTAATAACATTAAATTCATAACATTTTCCCAAGATTGTTATCAAATACATGTACAAAATGTAAACATATTTATCATTTTACGATTTACATACGAGATGTGTAGTTGGTGATTTTGCTTTGGCCTCGTTTTGCTGAATGCATTCGTGAAACGGCATCGTTCAGATCAGCCAAACTGTCAAATGATGTCATGTCTTTTGATTTTTGTGTGTTCAAGAAGAGCTTTAGAGTTTCAAACGCCTTATTTGCATCGGCAAAGGAGGGCGGGGCTGATTCCACGCAGTCAATCCCATCTTGCAGGTCTTCATCGTCGGAATCCATTCGACTAGTGCCATTTCGCTTGTCAACAATTGACTGGATAATGTCGTCATCGCTCGGCCGTTCGGCAACAAGAATATCTCTGTCGGCGTCTATGAATTCTTGGAGTGTCACTTTTGATGGAATGTTTGTGACCTTCTTTAATTCGGCCCATACATCCCGCAAGTCTGATAACGCAATGTCATCCGATTCACTGTCGGATTCAGCCACACCATCCGTCAATACGACATACATGAATGGTCTGGTTTTCACATGTAAACAAGGACAGCGAGAGATAACCTGAAATTATCAGACATACACAACAATGGCATATTTGCAATTGTTTGATCTGATCAATTGCATCTGGAAATACTTAGATGATGAGTTTCTTGTCTCATAAATATTGTTAAAGGCATGTCATTATGCAAGAAGTATATCAATAATCACAGAGTGACTAATATCAGCTTTCCATAGAGTAGTTATAAATATGTTCTCGGTACATTTCTGTTGTAATTATAACAATTGATCAAAATCAATTAAAAAGTAAATTAATTAAGAATAAATTAATTTATGAACTTACTTATGTAATAAATGATACTGTCTTATGTCACAAGCTGAATACATCTCAATAAATATATTTTCATATTTTTCAAAGTGTATATTGATTACTTATTTAGTTGGAGTCAAATTAAAATATTTTCCCCTCGATGGATTCACTAAGACTTTTTAGTATAGTGTTCGCCAATGTTGTCTGAGTACAAAACAGCTTGATTTATTTCTGGGTCAATTTGTTTATGGTCAAACTATTTCTCCTGGCCTATTAGTGGCTTGTTCTGATAGCTATTGTTTCGTGCCAGTAAATTTACGATTTTTTTTTGAACGATAGCACCAAGGTATTTATAGGATTCCACATTTCCTGAAGTGTATTCACCTACACTGAAACTGTTTTTCTAATCAAATTTTAGATCCGCAAAAAATAATAGCTTTAGTCTTGGAAATATGAATATTAATCCTCCAGTTTTTACAATATCTATGAAATGAGTCTAACGTATTATGTAAATGCCTGGCCACTCAAACCATTTTGTTCTGCTCTTACGAGGAATATGCTATATTAGGCTACGGAGTCAGTTCCTACTGGAATTCATATGGAGCGTATTAAATGAACTTAAAAGGGCAGGTAAAGTGAAAAAAAAATGATTGCGAATTTTTTTGCGAATATCAATTTTCCTAAATACATTTAGTCAATTACCGAGGGTGAAAAAAACATAGAACGTATTTAAATGTCCAAGTGAAAGTGCTGAAATTACACGCTCCGTTATCAGCTTCCAAAACAAACCTCGTAAAAGGCGACTATGCTTGTCGTAAAAGGCGACTATGCTTGTCGTAAAAGGCGACTATGCTTGCCGTAAAAGGTGACTATGCTTGTCGTAAAAGGCGACTATGCTTGTCGTAAAAGGTGACTATGCTTGTCGTAAAAGGTGACTATGCTTGTCGTAAAAGGCGACTAACGGGATCGGGTGGTCAGGATAGCTGACTTGGTTGATGCATGTCATCGATCCCACTTGCGTGGATCGTCTATGATGTCAATCACTGGATTGTCTGGTCCAGACTCGATTATCAACAGACCGCCATCATATAGCTGGAATATTGCTGAGTGCGGCGTAAAACACGAAACCAACCCAAACAAACCTATTAGGGGGCGTGGCCTAAAGTTACCGCCGCAGCGATGACAACTGTTTTCATTGGTTTTCTCGCGTTTATCTCGTGATTCTCAGCCGTTTTACATATACTGTTTCTGCTATTTCTGTTAATCCTACAAATATAATAACATTGTATAAATTGTTGAATGTGTGAAACGACCTTTGATCTTGACATTTTGAATAATTAAAAGAACAAACTAACAATCGGTAACTTGCGTTTTATTACTAACATCCTGTTTGGGTAATAAAACACCAGCTGCCCTCGGCCCTATTCTCCACATTAAATGCCTGTCATGGATTAATCCCCTGAGTAAACAACTGAAGGCAACTTTAGTGTTGTTACTAAGGTGACATAAGTTGTGCATACGGTAATCAAATGGATGAGCATACAGAAAAAAGACAATGTCTTAAAGAATCCGAGGTAGAAGCATATCCTAGTTATTGTTGAAATTGCGCAGCGCGTCAAACATTGGGAACCAGTTTCAACCCCACTGAGGGCAATCCCCTTACTGGAGGAATTTTTCGGTTGTGGGGACGATTTCAAATTTCATTTTGGTCAAGCATTTGTTATTAAGTATGGCCTAAAGTATTTAAATCGGTATTTTTTGCTATATTGATTTTACATGCCCTTTAAATGTAGGCACTATAATATCTATTCATGATATAAAAATGTTTTCTAATTTGTCTTCAGGTATTGGACCCAAATAAAAGTTATGCACTTAAGTCAAACCACTAACCTGTGTCTAGAACAGAAATTAAAACAAATGTTCGAATTTACCATGAGATGTCCACCTCACAAAACTAAATTAAAATAATAATTAACGTTTATTTTTTTAATTTGTGGTGTATGGACGTGCTATGTTAATCGTCGACGTATTTTAATGTTCAGCCCAATTATCCCGCGACCTCCATGGTACTATGTAAGTAAATAAGCTGTGTAATCGACACCTGATCTTGTTTTATAATGCTGAAAACCAGTATGCAATGTGGTGATGCTGCTCACAGAATGTCAAACAAATTGATTACGTCATTCATTCAGTATGTACATTTGCCCAATTATCAATCTCTTCTGCATTGTTATATTAGATTTCCAGTTAACATGAGAATACATGTTCAATGAGTAGATGTTTGGTCTGACTACTGAAGTCAAAGTAATCGTTTCAAACTGCATACACCGGGCTTCCCTTATGACACAATCTCAGCTATTTTTACAATGTAATCCTTAATACGCCGCTTCAGTCGACAGATGTTTGTGTTCGGACAGTAGTAAACCTGAACAAAAGCAACTTCCGCTATTTCATGTTTGAGCCTATTATTAATCAAAACATAAAGCTCACACTTTCTCAGATTAAATATTAAAAGAACACCTTAATAATGTCACCTGGGACAGTGCAATCTTTTCTGAACAAAATGAACACAATCATGTATGATATTCGTTCTGCGAAGTTGATTTCTAATTTAAGTGAGACGAATGAAAAAAGGCATATTTTCTTCCGACCGCTACGATTTAGATGTAGAAATGTTTGTTCTTTATCAACGTTTTATACCAGGAATATGTTATTTTTGGAGCCAAGACAACATTTTGCATCGATAAATTCAGCAATCATGGTGATGAATAGAAAGGTCAGTGCAACCGTACCTCTGCATGCGGCTCATAAACGTAGGGTTGTTATTGCCTTGGCGAAGGTTCTAGAAGTAAAACGTGTACTCTTCCTTGGGGATTTCTGGTAAGGATTTGTCCCCATCAGCCTCTGTTGGTCGTAAGAGGCGACGTAATGAATCGGGTGATCAAGCTCGCTGACTTGGTGGATTGAGTGTCATCGTCCCCCGAATGCATGGATAGGTGCTCGTCCTGGCCCGGGAAGATCCTTGGTGTAATAGGTCTTAACCAACCTATGCTTGCCGTGAAAAGCGGGATCGGGTGGTCAGGCTCGCTGACTTGGTGGATTGAGTGTCATCGTCCCCCGAATGCATGGATAGGTGCTCGTCCTGGCCCGGGAAGATCTGGGGTGTAATAGGTCTTAACCAACCCATGCTTGCCGTGAAAAGCGGGATCGGGTGGTCAAGCTCGCTGACTTGGTGGATTGCGTGTCATCGTCCCCCGAATGCATGGATCGTTGCTCGTCCTGGCCCGTGAAGATCCGGGGTAGAATAGGTCTTCACCAACCCATGCTTGCCGTGGAAAGCGGCTATGCTTGTCGTTGGAGGCGACTAACGGGATCGGATGCTCAGGCTCGCTGACTTGGTTCATGCATGTCATCGATCCCACTTGCGAGGATCGATGCTCATGATATAAATCACTGGATTATCTCGTCCAGACTCCATCATATAGCTGGAATATTGCTGTGTGCGACGTTAAACAACAAACCAACCAACGTTGCTCGTCCTAATTATACGTATATCATTTGATTGTCTGATCCAGACTCGGGTATTTGTAGGTCATACAGCTACAATAGTGCTGAGAGCGATGTTAAACAACAAACAGATTCATCAGGAAGTATATTAGAATCTTTACAGTCCCGATTTCATCTGAATAAGAGGCAATGTAGTCTACACAATCCCTACATTTGCAATAAAAACGTGTTTTTCTTCCGCAGAAAAAAATACATTTTTTCCCTTCAGCGAATTCAGGGAAACGAACAGATCATAACAATTAAACTTGGTCAATACAAATTTGAAATTTGAGATAAAACATCACTAGACAAGATTATTTACCGATTAAATTGTATTATATCTCATCAATTCTTATTATATGTTAGTAATTTGCGCTTCTACAACATGTTTAGGGGAAATGCGTTTAGGTAGTCAAGTATTAATTTATCGGAATCTGAAAATTACTTTTTAAAATTTAAATTTAGTTAATGCCATTCTGTGTTACTTCATTTTCACTCTATGGGAACAGGGCTTTTGTTTTCTAAATCTTCTTTGTAAGGTGACATATATTGAAAAAATGGAATTTTAACCTTCTTGCCTTGGCTGCCCAAACACATAATGCCATATCCCACATGGAAAGATAGTAAACTTCTTCTTATGTCAATACAAGCAAGGGCGGTCGGGTAGCCTAGTGGTTAAAGCGTTCGCTCGTCACGCTGAAGACCCAGGTTCGATTCCCGACATGGGTACAATGTGTGAAGCCCATTTCTGCTGTCCTCCCGCCGTGATATTGCTGGAATATTGCTAAAAGCGGCGTAAAACCATACTCACTGACTCAATACGAGCAAAACTTTTCTTGTGTATTAGTCTGACTCATGTACGTTGTCTTAGTCACCATTGGCCCGCCGTGATATTGCTGGAATATTGATTAAAACGGCGTACAAATATACTCACTCACTCACCCAACATTGGGGTTCGCGTCAAAATACATTTACACTGACAACACGCCCTCGTTTATAGCCCCCTTATCCATTTTGATAATGTAATGTTATAATGTTCAAAGGGAAATTCATCCATAATGTTAGGGCTGTCAAAAACATACATGTCAATGTCATCACACTTTTTCTAGTGTATTATTGAGGCCTGATTATTTGATGTACAAAGCCAGCATCATTACCATTACGTGGATTCTTAATATGTGATACAGAGCACTGTAGCACCTAGAAGGCACACGTGTACCGGTCTCAAAGGTATTTGTTAAATGCTCCAAGTAATATTTAATGGTTAAAATTGGACAGAATGAGATTGAGCTGGGTTTTCATCCATTTTCAATGTTAAAAAATACTAAAAGAGTCTTAATGAATTGCCTTTCCATTTAAGCAACGGCACAGTATTTGTGCTGTGTGTTGGAACTGTACTATTGTGTTTAACAACGCAGTTACATTTAATCCATTAACTAAGGCGTTTGTGATGGTTTGATAAAGCACTGCATCACACAGGATTCGTTTTTCTTCCATTGTCAATGCTGGAATAATCTGTAAGCACAATACTTGACATTCATGCCACGCGATAATGATATATGTATATATTTGTGATGCACGTACTGATTACACTGTAAGCTACTCTGTATGCAGAATCTAGGTGATCTGTAAACGTTATGAATAAAAAGAAACGTTCTGTTACTGAAATGGCATCCAGAAAGGTTGTAGTTGAGAAAAAAAGTCTCAATGATAAATGGATATTTGAGCAAAAAAAGAAGTGTTGATTATCATCTGGACTCTCTGAGAAGTAAAGTGCATTTGCGGTATCGCTCGGGGACTTACATGTATGTCAAATCAATTGTCACACGCTTCAACAGAGTGGGATCGCAACGATTTATTTCTTGAAATATCACATCGAAAAGGCCATGGATGCAGTTTGCATAATGCATGGCGATCAAACGTTGAATACTTGCAAAATGAGGGGGTGTTCTCATAATAGTCTGTAATGTTACAGTATATGGATCGACTGTGTAACGCCGTTGTATACGATGTTACGCCGATGTCTTCTAGTTCACATAAAGGGCGGACCATTTGATCTTTGACGGGTAGGGATGCGATCCATCAAATGACCGTCCACGAAACGTGGCTACAATATGTCGTTGCATAAGTGAGAGAATGTTTTCTTTAATTGTAGTTTAACACCGCACTCGACACTATACAAGCTATATGACGACGATATGTAAACAATGTCTTGAAAAGAAAACCATTATTGATCAAGAATGAGCTTGAAACATTGGATGTGGACAATCAATCCCGGGTCGTCATTGCGACGAGGCTACCCCCACTAATATTACCTCTGATAAAATTTATCTTGTCTGGCCCTTCAACAGAACACGTTTATTTGGACATTAGCATCGATTAGATCCCCGATGAGTCGTCACAATTTCAGTTGAGTATGAATGGTACTTGGTCTGGCGATTACAGGGTACGATGAACTAGCACTTATGCCATTGCTGAATGCATATTGCCTTGGTTCGACACATTCACTATTAAGTGTATTAATTCTCCATTCTTTAGTAAAGATGTACGAGTATATCATAACATATGGAAGATATGATGCACTTGATAATCAAGAATGGGCCCGGCAGCATGGGTTGTTTGTTGGTTGGTTGTTTGTTTCCTGCACTAACAAGCAGGACTGTTTCTCTCCCAGACTCCATTACTCCATGACACTCCACTCTAGTATAGCTCTCCTATTGCTGACTATGAGGTAAAGACATTCGCTCACTCTCTGTACAGCGTAGACAAAAACAACTCAACTCATGTCAACATGACACAGAGCTCGCCGACCGAATTTCATTCACGATTCCCCTCCTGAGCCTGAGCATCCAAATGGCAGCCACTGCATCATTGTTTATCATGAGAATGTGTCCAACCTTCCATGTTTAATCTGCACACTGACAGATCAGCCTTACTTTACAAGAAGCACTTAAGCCTTGAGTATATAATGTAAAGTATTGCATCTCAGAGGCCGGCGCTAATGGACACTGCCATGTTAAAATTTCAGAGCATGACATTGAAGGCAGTGCCTGAGGAAAAGTACAAAAGCTTCATGTCAGAGTAACCGATAATCAGTCTCTCTATGAGGGATGGACAGAAACAGCTTTAGAAATCAGTACTCATCTCATAAATCTTGTATCGAAAAATATAGCATGATAGTTTGACATTTGGAATTTGAAACCCTATCAAATGATAATGACAACTACTTAAAGTTCATTAAAAAACAGATACATAAAAAATGGCAACTCGTATACAACTTTAGTAAAAGTGCCTTACTATTGACCATATCTCATATCACTTCTTTCAGTGGAATTTAGAAGTTGGTGTGATGAAGAAAGACAAGTTCTATGGATGAACAACTTCTTTATTACAATTAGTGCGACGTTTCGGGGTTGATCCTAACACGGTGTAGATCACATGCTTGATAAAGCTGTTTGGATCTACACCGAAACGTCGCACTAATTGTAATAAAGAATTTGTTCATCCATAGAACTTGTCTTTCTTCAAATCTCATATCAGGAAAACAGAACACTGTATCCACGTGTTTTCTGTGGAAAAGATGAACTACCCCACAAAAATCATGTCATATATGGTGTGCGTGTGTGTGTGTGTGCGTGTGTGTGCGTGTGTGTGTGTGCCTGTGTTCGTGTGTGTGCGTGTGTGCGTGTGTGTGCGTGTGTGCGTGAGTGCGTGTCATCTTATGAAAGGTCACAAGCTGCATGTGAAAAGTTGAAAAAGATGAAATCAATATCAATCATGGATATAGGATTGAACCCTATATCAACTGCTCGTGTCTCGGAAAGGGAATTTTTCTGTCTGTAATGTTTGTGGTCAACTAACTTGTGGTCGGGGAATATAAGATGTTTGGAGCAATACAACGTTATCTTTGTAGAAAGGTCCAAGGACTTCCAAAACAAGCAGGCAACCCTGTTGTCCTTGACTGTCTCAATCTTGTCAGTGTTGAGTGTTATATTGATAAGCAATCCCTTCTAATGTTTGGAAAGCTAGGAAGATCATGATGTAAGTCATATATAAACATATATTATTCCACCGACCCTGACAATAAAAATGTGATACAACCTTGGATAAACGATGTTTTAATTCTCCTCATTTTAATATGTTGAGACTTGTACATAAATTTGAGCTGTGTGATGAATTGAATCAGTACGCTTAGAAACCAGCTTTCATGTGAGGATCACTCATCATCCCTGATTCCCTGCCTAGTCCATCTCGGAAGCTTGACCGCTGTCGCGCTAGGTGAATATATATGATTAAAACTGACTTTTACTATCACCACTATATTTTGTACTTGATATTGACAACTGCCATCATATTTTTCATTGCTGTTGAATTTTGTATTACCACTCTATTGTGTACTGCCATTGTTATTGCTTTGTAGAAATTTGTTTTGATTTGTAAACGTAGTTAACTCTTGTAATACCTTTCTCGATTGTATACCGCTTCTTTGTTTCGCACTAAGTTCTCTTACGTACAGATTTCTGGGTTCACAGATTGTGAATCGACAAGTAACAAAATCTGTTTCTGAGTTGTCATTCTTCGGTATTGTAAAGTTGTAATCTTCGGTATTGGAGGAAATACGGTATCAGTCAATCAATCACGCTAAAGAAGACATAACTTAAGAGTGTGGCATCGAAGGCTAAGCAAACCACTACCCTGTGTCTAGAATAGCAAGTAAAACAAATGTACAATTTTCCATCAGCTGGTAATTTGCTGTCCAAAGTTCTTAACTCATCGTTCTGATGCAGCGTCATGAGGTCCGCGTCCTACTACACTCAGTTATTACCAGCGCGGGAAGTAATCTCCAGATACAGGCAAAATACTCTTGTGCCATTATGTACACTGGAAATATACCAGCTTGAATTATCTCCCCACCTACGGGTTCTGTGAAGAAAGTCATGATTGCTGCAGCACGCAATTCTGCGTGTATTTCAGGCTTGGTAGTTTCCCGTATGGATTTAGAAAATAGATTTGTCTATATAAAGCATGTTGTGTTATTAATTCCAGTTTTATCAATTGTAAGGTCAAACGTCACGATGTAGGAGTTGACAAAAAGGTCAGAATTCACTCGAAGTCAATCAAGAGTTACTAACGCAAAAAAAGGTTACGATTTCAGGATGTCATTTTTTCAGGTGTCTTGTTGGTTTCCGCAAATTGATCTTAAGGGTGGAAAGTAAAGTTTCTGAATAATATATTTACACATTATTTAGATCTTTTCCTAACACAGATATAGTTAGAACAGGTTCGTACGTAAAAGGTAATAAAAACTTGTCTCGGACCATTAGAAAATAATTAGTTAAGGGTACACTAACGCTGTTATCCATGTTTACAGTAAAACCTTATGTTACATCTATATTTAATACCTATTCTGTATATTTGGCAAATATGATCCATTGGCAAACCGAACCCATTATTCTATACTCTATCAAAATCTACTTTCCTGAATTAACAGTACCATAGTGAATGCAAAGGTAGAATGATAAATGGTGGCAATGTGAGCCTGTTCTGTTATATAAATCCATTGAGGCGACGCCTTTTAAGCAATTACTGAATACCTGAGTTCGTGTAGGCAAGAATAACACTTTGACAATGCCCAGGAAAACTTACAATCAAATTCCATTCGTTCTCTGAAACATCTGCCTGATCCTGCAGTATGCCTATTGTCATTTAACAGCTATCGGTGAGCAACACGTAACATTGTGTGAGCACATCCCCAGTGTCGTGTGACCATTATGGCGTAATATGGATGGACTTTATCGCCATTTGGAACGCTGACGTCATCAATGGTGCCGGTGTAAGGGTTTCTAATTGGGTGAAGGATGTGATCATGATTTTTGAAAAAAGTGGGGTTTTAATTCCGTATTTGGAGAGTGATTCCGCCCTCTCGGGTGATTCTTAAACTCATGCTTATGATATAGTAGGAATTGTACAGTGGACTTCGTTTTCAGTAGAGACTTCTTAAGATTCGATCCGTGGATCGTTCAGTACGTTTCAAGCACGTTTCCCTCCCTTTTAACAACCTACCTATAACCAAGACTAGGTAGACTGATGAAGAGAAATGATTGTTTCGAAGTTTCTGCGCCTGTAACATTGCCAATTGCGGAAAGAAGCTGAGGACCTATTTCCCTTTTTTGTCTCAAGACAATTCGTCAGTAATATCGAACAGTTGTCTTCTTTGGAAAGCATGTTTTCTGTTTCCTCACTTCAGAATCATCTGCTTGTAACTGTGCCCCAGCCTGTCCATTCAGCCTATTTGATGTAGAAATGGTTCTGCTTGAATTGCAGCCTAGTTGTAGTGAGAGTTTATGGGTGGTGTGCGATAACCATCAGTCATAAAGACGTTGTTTGGCGTAATGGAGAATGGAGAATAAAAACTCTGATTTCAACCCGGAAACATTTAATGGCATCTGCACGGCGGCATCCGGAATGCCATTTACAAGGTCTTGGCATCCGACTTGCCAAAAGTACAGGCACAGGAAATCCATGAGTGTTTTGTCAACCCATTTCTGTGAAGCACTGGTGTTCCCCACCGTGATATTGCTGAAAGCGGCGTAAAACCATACTCACTCACTTTTGCTTGTAAGAAGCTGAAGTAATTCAAAATTGACATATCGTTTTTAGTTTTAACACGCGCTATCGTGTCACTGGATTGTCTGGCCCACACTCACTATCACTTGATTGTCTTGATACAGACTCGATTGTTTGCAGGCTGCCGTCGCATGGCAGGAGTGTGAGTGGAGTCGTTTGTGTGAGTGGAGACTGCTACCAGTAGAAGTGGACATGCTTACATCTGGTGTCATCAGTGATTTTCAGTAATCCATTTTTCATCATTATTTAATCTTTACTGATTTATCTTTGGCGTTGATGACTTACATATTATATTGCAGACCACAACGTGGCGGCATTCAAATGAATGATAATAAATTGTATACTTACTATTCTTTAACCACAGCAAGAGCTAATTTCAAAATCGGCCGTCATCCTTGACAATCTGTTAACGACGGCATCTTGCGTTATATGGACTAATAACATACACATACGCATGTCATCGTATCCCAATTGCGTGGATCGATGCTCATGATGTCAATCATTGGATTTTCTGGGCCAGACTCGATTATTTTCAGACCACTGTCATATAGCTGGTGTTTAACGCCACTCTCAGCAATATTCCAGCTATGTGACGGCGGTCTGTGTATAATAGATTCTGGACCATACAATCACGTGATTGACTTCATGAGCATCGAAGCGTGGATCGTCATTGGAATACGATGACATGCATCGGCTATGTCAGCGAGCCTGACCACCCCATCCCGTTACGACACGTATCGGTTGCTGAAGACTAACTAACTCAAGAATGAGGTAATGTGTACCCGTTCTGACCTTAAATTCCCACAGTGCAGACAAGCATGATGTACTGTGGACCCGTCCTCGCCTGGAATCCCCACAGTGGAGACAGGAGTGAGGTACTGGGGACCTCTCCTGACCCTTAATTCCCACAGTGCAGACAAGCATGAGGTACTGGGGACCCGTCCTCGCCTGGAATCCCCACAGTGGAGACAAGCATGAGGTACTGGGGACCCGTCCTCGCCCGGAATCCCCTCACTGGAGACAAGAGTGAGGTACTGAGGACCCGTCCTCACCCGGAATCCCCACAGTGGAGACAAGAGTGAGGTACTGGGGACCCGTCCTCGCCTGGAATCACCACAGTGGAGACAAGACTGAGGTACTGAGGAAATTAAATTTGAGGTCCGTTCCCTAACAGATATTTGGCATTTGGAATCCTGAATTGTAATTACCCTCGCACAGCGATTCCCTGTTAACGAGTGTTTTTTATTGCAGGGACAATCCGTGTTCACCCCAGTCTTGACTTACAGCGATTTATATTCGCATTGTCTCCACGTGTTTCCACAGCATCAAAGTACAATGTAAACCAACCCGTCAAAACACAGATCCCCATTAGACATGATGTAGAACAATCAGTATACGTTGAGTACCTGGGCTGACAGGTCAAGATTTCAATGATTAAACTGTCTCTTGTTACCGAAGTGACTCTCAATTTCATTTCCTGTTCATCTCAATCTACGACCTCAATGAGATCTGAATCACGACACAAACGTTAGCAGATGCTGATTGACTGTGGCCCTGCGTGGCTGACATGATATTTCATTGTCAATCAAAAGTAGACAGTGGGTGAAGTACATATAATTATAGGTGCTGCTTTCTCGGGGTATATTGAGGTATTGTGACTCCTTCATAAGGAAAACAAAGACCTTGACTGTGTCCGTCTAAAGCTTAAAAAATCATAGTGATCCATTTCAACCACCCGTATTTTAAGCTGGTATGGAAAATGACGTCAGCTTTAATATCCTTCTCCATCTTCTTCAAAGGTTAGCCCCCCAAAAGACCCAGGAAAAAACCAGTAAATACTTTGTTCATGTATTAATTAAATGTGACGACTCTCATCCACAGCGGCAAACATATCTCTACCTTGCAATATATCTGAAAATAAGAAGAACAAGTTGTGTTTGTTTGTTGTTTTACGCCACACTCAACAATATTCTAGTTATATGACGGTGGTCTGTAAATAATCGAATCTGGTTCAAACAATCGGGCAACTGACATCACGAGCATCGATCTAAACAATCGGGATACGATGAAATGCATCAACCTAGTCAGCGAGACTGACCGCCGATTTCCATCAGTCGCTTCTTGGGACAAGCACAGGCTGCTGAAGAACAATTTCTAACCCAGATCCTTCACAGGGAAAAACAAGCTTGGGTTGATGAAGACCAATTCTGACCCGGATCTTCAGGGGGCAATGTTGCAATAAGGTTATTCATATTTATGGCAGCACTGTATCATATTTATATCAAATATGGGATCAGTAGGGTCCAGTACTAGGCTCACAATCCTCCACTGATAAAATCTTCACCGCTATTCTGCGTTTTGCCCCCAATGGAATCGGTTCCGGTGGGCATTTACCGACACTGGTAATTCTCTGGCGTTGACGTTTGATGTGTATATTGTCAGTGTGTCTTCCCAGTCCTAGGAACCACAATACTTTGCTCTGTAGCGGTCTGTATCTGAAATTATACATCAACAAAGTAATACATATACGGACAATCATTGATAGAGTTAGGAACACGTAGAAATGTGTAGCGTTAACATCAAAGAGAGAAATGCTTGATGAGTGGTTAAATGCATTTTTTAGTGCTGAAAATTGATCTACACACGAACTGACAGTCCGGATTTTAAGAAATCACAACATGCAGATCATGTTTTAAGAATTGTAAACAATTACATCTAGTTATTAATGATGGTACAGTGTTTAGTGTGAAATACCGGCGATATTCTGTGACTTGTCCGAGTCAGCCGAGGTCGTACGGCGTTAAATAACAAACAAACAAACCAGAAACATGATCATTTCTGGTCGAATAAAAAAGATTCTTCAGAAATATCACCCATGACCCAAAAAGACACGAATACTGGACGCATAATGATAAGTCGTCGACTGAGGCTGGACGAATGTTCGTATTGTACAGCTCAAACGCCACGGTGAAATAGCAGAACACAGAAGTTGATTGTGTTCTACAAGGTACAGACTGTGGTCGAGGACAAAAGTGAGCTGACGTCCAATCCCCCAGGGAGTAAAACTTAACTGCTGGGAGTGCTGGGAGGATGTCGCCAATCTTCTTTGTAGTCCATCTTTTGTATATGTTGACATTTATGTTTTGTATACATTTATACCCAATCTATGTAATTAACTTGTGAATTGTTTTTGCCACGTCACAGCATCGACTTTCTCCGACCAAATAAAATATAAAACGTCAGAGAATAATCAGTCATGATGATTTGCCGACACAGAATCCATTGGTCGCAAAATGCGAAATGGCGGTGAAAAGTATTTGGATGGACCACTGAAAATCTGTAATGACATCAGGTGTTCCCGAAAAAGGTAAGCATGACCTGCTCTACCGGTAGCACCCGCCACTCACACACATTTGCATAAAAGGTAAGTGTTTGTTTGTTGACTGACACCGAAATGAGACACAATAGTCTTTTAGACTTACGAATACACATCGACAAACCCCACTTCGCGAGAAAAAAACCATTTTGTACCTGAGCCGATCATACATACCTAGAACAGTCTGTCACAGTAGGACAACATGGCCACCGACGTAACACACTACCAGGCTGTCACAGTAGGACAACATGGCCAGCGACGTAACAAACTACCAGGCTGTCACAGTAGGACAACATGGCCATCGACGTAACAAACTACTAGGCTGTCACAGTAGGACAACATGGCCAGCAACGTAACAAACTACTAGGCTGTGACAGTAGGACAACATGGCCAGCAACGTAACAAACTACTAGGCTGTCACAGTAGGACAAAATGGCCAGCGACGTAACAAACTACTAGGCTGTCACAGTAGGGCAAAATGGCCAGCGACGTAACAAACTACTAGGCTGTGACAGTAGGACAACATGGCCAGCGACGTAACAAACTACTAGGCTGTCACAGTAGGACAAAATGGCCAGCGACGTAACAAACTACTAGGCTGTCACAGTAGGACAAAATGGCCAGCGACGTAACACACTACTAGGCTGTCACAGTAGGACAACATGGCCATCGACGTAACAAACTACTAGGCTGTGACAGTAGGACAACATGGCCAGCGACGTAACAAACTACTAGGCTGTCACAGTGGGACAACATGGCCAGCGACGTAACACACTACTAGGCTGTCACAGTAGGACAACATGGCCAGCGACGTAACAAACTACTAGGCTGTCACACTAGGACAACATGGCCAGCGACGTAACAAACTACCAGGCTGTCACAGTAGGACAACATGGCCAGCGACGTAACAAACTACCAGGCTGTCACAGTAGGACAACATGTCCAGCGACGTAACAAACTACTAGGCTGTCACACTAGGACAACATGGCCAGCGACGTAACAAACTACCAGGCTGTCACAGTAGGACAACATGGCCAGCGACGTAACAAACTACTAGGCTGTCACAGTAGGACAACATGGCCAGCGACGTAACAAACTACTAGGCTGTCACAGTAGGACAACATGGCCAGCGACGTAACAAACTACTAGGCTGTCACAGTAGGACAACATGGCCAGCGACGTAACAAACTACTAGGCTGTCACAGTAGGACAACATGGCCAGCGACGTAACACACTACTAGGCTGTCACAACCAAGAGCACTTCCTTCCGACATGATCCTTCACCATCTTAACAGCACTAAACGAATGGCTAGAATCCGTACGACTGACTGATTGCTGTTACTCTAAACACCCGCTCGCTGTCATCTGTGTGCAGCGTGTGGCCTCCCGCCAGATTAGACAATATTTGGTTGCTGTCTGAGATGTTTTACCTTTTTTGTAACGGTCATAGGTCAAACGGAGAAACATACGAAAACGAGATGTATTTACCGTCATCCATGTGGTCAACCTGGAAGCGTTTTGTGCTTTGTTTGCGAAGTTGAACTTGTATAAAAATCACTGCATGGCACAATCTTTGAGTTGAAAAAATATCAGTTTATTTACAGTATAGTCCCTGTCTTCGTTACATGTGCCCAATCGTCAAATGCTCCGGGATTCGTTTTTTTAGAGTCGCGTTCCTTTAGACGTGCCAGGAACCTATAACAGTGGGTTCAAATCCCAAATTTGCCGTGATTTTTGGTTTGCAAGCCCCCAAAGCTCTTGGTTTCGCAAAAGTCGCATACGAGTCATACTGATGTTAAACTAACAAGCGGGTGGCGGGGTAGCCATGTGGTTAAAGCGTTCGCACATTACGCCGAAGACCCTGGTTCGAATCCCCCTTCCCACATGGGTACAATGTGTGAAGCATAATTCTGGTCTCACCCGCCGTGATACTGCTGGAATGTTGCTAAAAGCGGCGTAAAACCATTATCACTCGCGATAAACCAAACTCGATTATTTGATTTACAGCCAAGGTGCATGTTGGTCTCCAGTATCCACTATGTTTATAAATAATCTCTCCTTGTTGTTTTCACGGAGCCATCGACCCTCTGCTGTGGGATTCTGACATTAAGTGTTATACAGTTAGTGCAAGTCTTTAATCTTTTACAGGTATTGCTCACCATACATGCGGTGTTGTACCCGACGTATATCGTCACGAAACAAAACTGTTTGTCATATATTTATTAGCATCAGGTGGGTAATCTTTCTCGACAGTCGACGTGCTGTAAACTGTAAAAAGCGGAAGGAAGTTCCTGTCTTAGCTGTGCCACATACCGGAAACAAAGTTGAAACTGAACCGATATATTCATTTTACGAAAAAACTCCAGAGCATTTCTAATCTACAGCAATAAACACCCATTACCTACCCCCTTTATATGGATGGCCTGGAACTTATTGCCAATGGAGGATCCACACTAAGGAAACAAATTCTCCTTGTCGAGTCCGTTTCTAATGATATCGGCATGTCTTTTCGACTCGACAAATGCAACATTGTTCATCTGAAACGTGGGACGGTAGAAGAGGGAGGATCAGTCAGCATACTTCGGGGAGGAGTTATTGACCATCTCGAGGAAGGTCAGGCTTATACGTACTTAGAGATGCAGGTTAGGGACAAAGTCCAGAATGCCCATATCAAGGAAAATCTTCGGACAGGGTAGAAAGGGAGGCTTAAGAAAATCTGGAGTTCAGATCTGAACGCTCGCAATATAGTCAAAGCCACAACTACTTATGCTGTACCCGCCCTTTCGTATTCTTTTGGTGTTGTTGGTTGGACGAAACAAGAAATTCAGGGTATTGACACCCTCACACGAAGAATCATGTCAGACAACAGGCCCCACCACCCTCGTTCTTCCCTCAATCGCTTATATTTACCAATTATAATGGAGTGTCGTGGTTTGATGAACGTGGAGGCTCTTCATGATAGAATTGTAGTGTGCACTTTTGAACACTTTTGGTACCTCCCAATCTGTTGACTGACATTGGAAGAGTACCCGGGTTCGCAACAAGGAATACAGCCCTTCTGACAATCTGGGTAATAAAGAAGACTGCAGTGTTGGGGAGTCTTCACATTCTCCGTAAAGAACTGGGTGGGTTTGACTAGGCAGCGCTTCCTGGGAGAAGTCCCATTTGCTGTCTGGGTTGCATGTAGAGGGGCCAAGGGCCCGGAGCTGATGATGAGCCTAACAAGCCTGACTGTTCCAGGATCACCCAAACCCTCATTGCTGCCTTTATATTTTATTCTGTAAATAATAATAATAAAGTACAGAGCTACTATAATCAGAAGTTGCATGATATGCGTGTTTAATAATTCCGACGGTATGTAATTAAGAGAGTTTCATGTTTTATTTAGATTCTTTTTGACAATTTAGTTATGGAGTTCGACACTATCTGTTTTAGTTGATTACATGTTTAGATCTTTCTAATTCTGTTAAGTTAATTGTTTTTTTAATTAAAGATATCCCTTGGTTTCCGGCGCTCAGTGTTAAGTACACATTGTGTTCTACTCGCCCCAAGCAATACTCCTACCATTATACAATTATAGTATATATTCATTTTGAAATGAGAACGGCTCGGTCTCAGTACAAGAGGTCAATCAACTTATTGATTTCCTTGAGAAAATTTAAAAAATGGGTTGGTGGAAAGGACAAGAGCACGTATTATTAGATCGATGTATCACACATTGTTAAAATAAATCTGATTAACTGGTGACTTTTAAATTACTGTCATGTTTAATTTTGTCATTGGATCTTCGTCTAAAACCAAAGGTGTACATGCCCATGTTCCCAACATCTTGACATATCTATGCATAACCGTACCACAATTGGATTATGAGTGGCCTCATGATACATCCACTCTGTAACATTGACAGCGAAATTTGGATTTATTTGTCAACCAGATGGCCTCTGTCATCCTGGGGTCTCTGATGAAATGTTGTTTTGCTATGCTTTCTTATATGCAAAATGCAGCAACATACGTTCAGTTGGTGAGGGAAAATGGGGTTTAACGCCGTGTTCAATATTACTGCACTTACATCGAGACGTGTGAGTGCGTGCGCGTGCGTGAGTTCGTGAGTTCGTGAGTGCATGCGTGTACGTGTGTGTGTGTGAGTGTGAGTACATGTGCTTGTACTGGTCCTGACTAAATTAAACCCGGGTTAGCAATATCAAATAACAAAATGAACTGCACTCGCGTTTAGTCAGCACTCAAAGAATACTTTTACATGAATTTATTTTTTAAAATGTAATTTGATTTAAATTTTTTAAAATCAAAAATAATATTTCGCTTAATACACAACTGCGGATGTGTAACTTAGACATCTTATTATGAAAATCTACTGTTGCAGGAATGAATGACGGTTAGATGGACAAAATCAAATTTAACACCACTTCTTTGTTTTGCTCCTCGGTTTTTGTGGGAAAGTTTAGAGCAAAGGGTTCAGCGACAAACGGGACAAACAACATCTGCACGAGGATACATAAGGAGTAGTTTGTGATTGTAATTATAAAATCATGTTCTCGACGACACCAGAGACTGCATGACAATAGGGTTGACGTCAACTTACCCTTTATGTTGAGCAATATTCCAGCAGATCGAGCCTTCAGTGGCTACATTTCATGATTTTCAGGTGCAATCGAGCATGTTCTTTCTACCAAGATCTCAAGTCATGCGACTTTTGCTTAAAACCTCAACAAAACTTCAAAAGGTTTATGGTAGACATGTGGAGGACATTTTTAATTTGACGCATCAGTGACAAGAAAATAATGTCCGATCCGATACCATATTTAAACCTCTGCCATGTGTCCCTAATTTTTTTCAGGTGAGTAATTGACTTGCCTTGGCAAGTGTTTGCAACACTATTTGATAGTGATTCATACATGCTCATGATATAGTCAGAATCATCCATTTGTCGTGTGAGGAAATATTTATGAATATTGAAAGGGTTTTATCGCTTTTGAAATTATGCAATAAACGTCTCGGTTCATCTACTGATGCTCAGCGTATATCACTCAACAACTCAGATCACCTAGCTATGATGAAATTGTTGAAATGTGAGTATTTGGCAGGGATGTTGGGTGTAATCTAAATGACACAAACCCATTGATTACGATGATTCCGATGATGTTACATGATTTTACAACCAATTCCCATCACCAGTGTGTAGTAGGATGACATCGAACACACCATCCTGAGGATGGCGCATTGAAGTGGTAAGGTTTTGAGTGACCTGCATTGAATGCCAAGGCCATTGGAATGATCTTTCTTAAGGCACTTCTGCTTCTTCGAGTACTGAACCAAACCCTGTGTTTGTATGGCATGTGTGTAAAAGTAAGTAAGTAAGTAAGTAAGTAAGTAAGTATGGAGGTCAAGGTCATTACACGGTCAAGTGCATATCACTGTTTCATACGGTAGCTAGAGACATGGACCCTCTATTTTGAAGCTGCCATGCATTAGAAGTGTGTTTTTGCAAACCGGGAATTATATCATTAAAAAAGAAGTGCCAACAACTTTCTTATTAAATGTACCTGCAGGCATTGAATTTTGCTTTTAAGTTGTTATGCATTAGGCTTATGTTTTCCCATAACGGAAGTGATGTCATGAAACCAAAATGCTTATCTTTGGGTAGCTAGAGGCACAGGACTATGGTGTCATGTATTTGGCAACATGAGGGATTCGAGATGAATATACATAAATATTGATGAGGTCAGCTGTCACTTGCTTTGATGACCTCAACATGGTTTATGAGGCATGCTTCCGGTGGTAACGTTTTTGCATATTCAGGAAAAGGTGATGATGGGGCTAGTTCTGTTTCTGCATGTAATGCCGACGCCGTTTAATGTTGAAGACAGTACATTATCCATTAACGTTTTATCTGTTTACCATTACGTCTTTGAAAGGCATTTAGAAGTGATATACATAAGGAAGAGAATTTATGGAAGTCAACTTCTTTATTATGAGGAACACAACGTTTCGGGGTATATGCTTACTCGCTCATAAGTTGAATAAATGCTATGAGGCAGATAACATATATATGTACCTGTAAGAACAACAAGAGTAATAACCTGAAATCCCCTATTTCCGAACACATGCTCGAGAAACAAGACCATAACATCATGTGGGAGGCCACTAGAGTCCTGTCTACCAACAACTGGCGACAAAAACTACAAGAAGCCATGGACATCAGAAGACACCAGCCAGTCATGAACCGTGACAAGGGACCCTATCTGCCCAGAGCGTGAGATTTATTGCTTTGATCTCTGTAGGTGCTTATTATCTAGCTGGCTTCCATTTGTCCATTGCTATTTCCATTCTATTATCTACCAGTGCTAATTCCCTATTGCCCATTGCCTATTGCCTGTTACTAAGCAGTGATAAGTTGGCTTCCCTTTGTCGATTGCTAATCACCTATCAGCGCCAACTACCTTTTGGCTCCCCTTGTTAAGTTTCCACCTTTGTTATCTTATTACTTTAGCATTTTTTCACCTGATGAAGGAGTAAGTATAGACTCAAAAACGTGTTCCTCATAATAATGAAGTTGACATCCATAAATTCTCTTCCTTATTGCATCTTTATTTAATTAAAGAATACAATAAATGTTGAATGACATCTAGTCACTGAATAATTGGGGATAATCTTTGACTAATAGGTTATAAAAGTTTGATAGGTCGTCAGATTGGTCACTCTTACATGTGTATGTGGGCTGAATGTCACATGATATTTCCTACAACATGTCACTAAGTGTCTTTTCACTCAGTATCAATCATCATTTGATCCACCAAGACTTGAACACGCTGTGGAAGACAACTACTTGGATTGGGCACCGGCTGGAATAAATCTCAGTTGTGACCTGAATAATTGCGTACCATCCACTAATGCAGAATGGGATGCCATCCTAACATCTGCTTTGAGTTCCAGGATACTACGACTGTAGTTTATGCTGGGGACTAGTTAGTCGCAGTATCGTACTTGTGAAGGTGCTTTCGTGAACTATAGTGTCAAAAAATTGTACTGAATCATACCATCTATAATACACGTGTGAAAAATCAATTAATTGTTTGTCGGTTGTAGCTAATAAGGGCTTTCAAACCATGTGAGTGTATGAAATGATTTGTTGGCCATCTTTACATAATTCCCTCATCTTTCAGTATTTTCCCTCACTGTTAAATTGATTGATTTACCACAGAGCCTAACGTTACAACACAAATACATATTTGTTTAAACAAAATGACAGCTGAGTGATATCTAAAGAGAACCAAATAAAGGAAGTTATTTTTGTAAAAAACATTTAATTCTGCTAGATATTTCTGCAAGGGAATATATATTCTGCCAGAAATATCTGCAGTAAAAAAGGATTCTGTGAGCATTTTCTGCAGAAGTGAATTTGTTGGACATGAATGTGTGGCCATGAATACATATTGGGACAAAAAGCAGATAATTTCATCTCATCCAAAGATATGAAGTTAGATCTTGTGGCTGTATCCCTTCTGTATGGTCAAGTTCGGACTGCGGTTCATTTAAAAGTTGTCCCGCCTTGCCTTTGAGATACTACGAAAGCCCATTAGGACCATATTGGTATTTTGTTTTTCTCTCTTTTAAAAGTCGTAATTACGAGAATAAAGTCGTAATCACGACTTTTGTTTTCATAATAACGACTTTATTCTCGTTATTACGAGTTTTGAAAAGTCGTAATTACGACTATATTCTCGTAATTACGAGTTTTGAAAAGTCGTAATTACGATTATGTTCTCGTAATTACGACTTTTAAAAGACAAAAAGCAAAATGCCAATATGATCCTAAAGGACTTTTGTAAGATACACATGCTCATTGTGCAAACTCACGCATGACATGTATCAATAGCCATCCGATACTTCTGGAAGTACTAGGCAGTTGATGAACATTTTCATCTTTATTTCGACTCTAACAATAGCTCGATGAAAACTGTACATATATTTAGAAATATATTATTTGAAAGGTTTCAAAGTGGGTCAGTATAATTACGACAGTGTTGATGCCATGCTCAAATTACCCGTCATTAAAATGTCGAAATGGCACGTTCTCTCTAAGTCGAAGTGATGTATAGTGTTGTTAAGGGAAGAAAAATAACACCTTTGATACTTAACATGGAATATTGAATTTGGTCATTATGAAAAATACAATAACAATTACTAAAATTTCTTCAGCAATCGTATCAAATGTCCTCTAAATATTGTAAATACATTTAAATCACAATTTATCTGCCTCGTACATAGTTAGGAAAAGTGGCACAGCATGCCTGCACTAGAGAACATTTGGATTGATTTTCTTTTCCAACAGCTTAATGGTTGCATAATAATACAAACTATTCTGGTTGAAATAACGCTACGTGAAATTGCTTTTCCGATACTAACAATTAGTCCACGACAGGAAATTGCAGTGTTGTGTTCAAATTACTTATTCCTGTTTTATCTGTTGAGAAACACGCCCACAAGAACTTGCAGGAAACGGGCATGTGGAGTTTTAAACAACTTCCGCACCTTCTTACAGGTCATCTTAATTTCTTTTTCGAAAATACATTTTGAATATTCTCCAGCACTTAGTAGGGTATATCATGCAGAACTCTTGTATATTTGTAGACCGTTGAAAATGACCGTCGTTGCGACACAGACCAATGTTTTTTTTGAATATATCTGTATTAAGTTCAGCTCGGTAGCTCGGTTGATTGCCAGTAATCATTCCCCGACGGCATTGTTGCTCATAATATAAATAACTGCTTTATATGGTACAGATTCGATTACTAGAACACACAGGCTACAATCACATTGTGCATACAGGCTACAATCACATAGCTGAAGTGCTCCTTCAAACAAACAAACAAACAAACAAACAAACAATACTTATATAGTGTACAGCTCTATTGTGTTGATTGAAAGGTTGATTCAATCTCATGTATCCAGTATATTATACTGGGTCACAGGCTTGGAAATGTCTCAGTAGAAACGCCTTTCGGATCATTTATTTAAAATTTCACCGTTTGTCATTGACAACCTGAGCACGTTAACAATTTAGAATGATGAATGTCAATATAACAAGGGAATACAAATACATTTGCTCATACCTGTAAATCTTCCAACAAGGAACAGTGTAGGCCTGTTTTTCTCACACAGTGCCATGTTTACAACATATCGTCTATCAAGTGTAAAAGTGAAAAAAAGGGTGTATTATTGAAAGACCTTAATTCTTCCCAGGGGACTCAGCCAATCTTAGTTTTTATGGCCTATTTATATTAAAAAAAGGAGACATAATTGCACTTCTATCAAAACATCAACAACGCTTTCTTTGATTGATAATACATGATTGGATTCTTTATTTCAAAACCTTCGTGTGTTCTGTTGCAAGTGAACTAGTTACTTTTATCGGGCCGTGAATCAAATATAGGGGGATCGTTCATTGAAATCTGGGTGTTGTCGTTTGGTTGTTTGTTGTGTAACGCCGCACTCAACAATATTCCAGCTATATGACGTCGGTCTGTAAATAATCGAGTCTGGACCAGACAACCCAGACAGTGCACCCAGGCAGTAAATTCTCGTGGCTTGGTCATGGTATGAATTGTGGTAATACGTTTCATAAATACGTTCACCGTTGTGGCTCGTTGTGTTGTGTGTGGCATGTGTGCAACCGACACCGGTGAGAGAAATTGCCCGTATGTGTCGCATTTATGGCCGCAATTCATGTATATTTTGAATTACATCTGCTGTGAACTGAGATTCTGATGTTCATGAGTAAAGAAAAACGTTTAAGAAATGTGCTAGATTTGCAACTAAGTAGGGTGCAGTTTTGATGTCTCGGGCCAAACATTTCTTTTGTAGTTGTCTCAGCATGGATATATGCTACTGAGCTTATGGTAAAACTTAGGGACTTCAGTCAACCAGCAGAAACATCGACCCTGTTCCAGTAGATATGAAACATCAACGCAGGAGAATAACCATTAAAACGGAATATATGCTACTGAGCTTATGGTAAAACTTAGGGACTTCAGTCAACCAGCAGAAACATCGACCCTGTTCCAGTAGATATGAAACATCAACGCAGGAGAATAACCATTAAAACGGAATATATGCTACTGAGCTTATGGTAAAACTTAGGGACTTCAGTCAACCAGCAGAACATCGACCCTGTTCCAGTAGATATGAAATATCAACGCAGGAGAATAACCATTAAAACGGAATATAGCCACTGCACAATCCTTCTGTGGTCCCAGTTGTGACTTAAGATGTGTGTTATATGATCAGTCTTTCCTACTGGACGACTCTTTGATATAGGATATATTCCTGAATGCACTTTATTGATATTGTTTACGACCAACGACGCAAGGACAGACTAAGGGGATTCGTTAACTGTAGCTTGTTATTTGACGTAGTCTCATACATGATCATGTTTGACATTTAAACTGACAATCCGTGGTGACAGGCCTGTGTACGATGTAACAGAAGATTGTGGTAGACTTCCTTTGATGTAATTAGTTAATAATACAGATGATGTACAGACTGTCTCTGACCATAAGGGTTCTTCACGATATGAATGTGTATGTGGTTGATGAGATTGAATCTGGCTTCATTACATGCCGTGATTACATGCAGGGCTAATAAACCAGGGATAAGAGGAACATACAATGAGACACTTCGAAAAACCAATATTCAAGTTGGTCTATTACTCTTGTTTGTTTTAAATGAACTACTAATAACGTAGAGTACATTCTCTCATTTTGTCTGCAGGGAAACGACAGCGTTGTGCGACCACTACCGATCATACTCTTCGGATGTTGCTTGCGACGACGTTCATCCGATGTTTGGCCCTCACTCTATGAAGGATCATACTCAAATGAACTCACACAAGTCAATTCTTATAATTTATTCCTTTTTCACCTATGTTTTACATCGATTGATGTAGTGTAGTACGCGTGACTTCATGACAGCGACAGCAACAGTCATCTATACCGCTGAATAAAGTAGATGTCGCTTTCATGAAGCTACACGAAAAACTTAAACAAGAAAGAAATGTTCTTCTTTTGAAATCGCGTAACTCAATCTGCCATCTTGTTTATTTGACTTATTGGCTTTTGCCATTGACTTATTACATTTCTTGGTGTGAATGTTGTCCAAACTGCACGAAATTGCTTAAAATGCAATCAAATGTTTAAAAATTTCGGGGGGAGCATGCCCCCAGACCCCACTAGACTTTTCCTCTTTTTTCGGGAAAACCTGCTCACATCCCTGGTAATTGGTTGGCACGACTTTGCGTCACATCAGGGCTGGGGGACACCAGGTAAGGGCTTCAGCATTAATTTTGTTAATAAGGTGTTTGTCATCAAGCAGACTCTTTGTCAAATAGTGTTCCTTAGCACATTGATCTGCCTTCTGTAGTTCAGGATGCAGGGCTGAGTCGTATAAGTCTCCGCAGTTCGCTGTTGAGGGTAACAGCGCCTTGGCTCACCAGAAACCTATAATTGTTGGGGTCGAATCCCAGATTCATTAAGATTATTTTTCCTGGTTTGTCAGCACCATATCCATGCTGGTTTCACCAAAATTTTAAACGCCACATAAAGATACGTTGAACCAAACTCACTCACTCCTCTTCATAAGTCCTGTCCATCTTGCACATTTAACACTCGTCATGATGTGGCTGAAATATTGCCGATGTGACGTTAATTTAAAGTCACTTACATTTCACAACAGCTATGTTTGTTTTATTGTGTACTTAGTTGGTAAAGGAAACGATGCGATGTGTTAAACTGAGGCATTGCCTCTGTGTAATTATTTAAGAATTGACCTTCACTTTGTGTGAATTTATTGGAGTATGAACAGTCCTAGAGGGAGGGTCAGATTGTATCATAGTCAATATCTTACACTTTTTACTGTCACTATTTTTCACCTCGAATGATGTAATTCTAAACACAATTTTATTAAGTACGTGTGGCTTTATGCTTACACGACAGCCAAACAACAGACAACTGAACCTCGAAATGAAGTCGTTTCTGAAAAAGAGAGGTGACATTAGCGTATGTATGCTCACATTATTCTACATAGACATCTTATGTAGTTTGTTTGTAACAAATATATTCAAATAATAGCATTAGATGAAAAAGGTCTGTTAAGAACTACCTAGTAAGTCAGTCACAATGACAGCGCGTCGTAATACATTTACATCAAGACGTCAAAATGGCCGACACGATCAACGTGACGGGAGAGATTTCCGAAGTTGTTGATGAACCTGTGGCGATTACAAGTGTTGGTCATTACTGATCGACCCGTGAAGATCCGTGGTAGAATAGGTCTTCAGCAACCCATGCTTGCCGTAAAAGGCGACTATGCTTGTGGTAAGAGGCGACTAACGGGATCGGGGGGTCAGGCTCGCTGACTTGGTTGATGCATGTCATCAATCCCTATTGCGTGGATCGATGCTCATGATGTCAATCACTGGATTGTCTGGTCCAGATTCGATTATTTACAGACCGCCGTCATATAGCTGTAATATTGCTAAGTGCGGCGTAAAACAACAGACCAAACCAAAACCATTCACACAAATGGAGACATGCCTGTTATATGCCACCCATCAATCGCCACCAAATTTGAGAGCTGCTAACAGATTCTAGAGTAGATAACATTACCCTGTACAACTTAGAGCGAACAATGGTTTTCGAGATATATAGACATATACAGTAGTACGTTAGTACTGTGCCGACATTAATGTTCAATGATCTGTCTGTGAATGTATCATTGATTACGGCAGATTGAGATGGGTTGAGGGAAAACTATCGTAAGGTTGCTTTGTTTTTGTATTCAGCTTGAACCGTTTCGACCTTTCAACGCATTTCTTAGACGTGCTACACCAGGGTATCAGAATAAATGTGTTCAGTATAAAACACCTGTTTGTCAACATTCCAACAATAATGTTCATAACTGAGATGGTCCCGATAACTTGATCTCGGAGGTCTGCAATTGTTCATGTTGCAATTCTGCAAACATATGACTTCTTAGGCATCTCTGCAATTAAGGGATCTATTTGTTCCCAAAGGACTTGCTGGTGTTCTTCTAATGAACATTACGCTTCGCCATGGTTTTTCACGTCACTATCGCAATATGTGCGAGGCCCAGCAGAGACCATTGGTATGGTCTTGATATTAGCACTTCAAAGGGATGTGAAATTACAAAACAGACATGACTTCACAAAAGTCCTTTGAGAAAATATCCCCTCGCCGAGTTTTTGTCATCAGTTTGCGTTGTTAATCGGGAGAGGATTTAATTTTACCGGAGATTGTAAGGCTTGTATTTCTGGACTGCGCTGTTCACGGACATTCATTTGGAATAAAACATATTAGTTCTTCGTGAAAGTTTCACACTTGAAAAATAGAAAAATACCGGCTTATGTCAAAGTATAGCCCTTTTTGTGACCCCTTTTAACACGTATGGTCATCACGTCCTTTGATGATATATCTCAACATAGTTAAATGTCAAAAGAACTTTTGCACATTTGCACTGTTATCCTTAAGTGAATTTAACCTGAAAGCTGAAATCGCTTTGTCGGTTTTTCCCAGCATTGAATTTCTGAAACCGAAACGATGAGAAAAAAACTAAGTAAACCTCTCTGGTCTGTGTATAGTCAACGGTTTGCGAAGTAATGGGAATTCTAACATTGCTTCGGAAACATTCAGCGATCCATTCATATAATTATCATCCCGATTTTGTCTTTGACGCCCAGTGGAATCTGTTTCCTCACATAATCGCGACTGATTATTCACTAATAAGTCTTTATCAAACGCCCCGTGAAGATCCGGGGTAGAATAGGTTTTCAGCAACCCATGCTTGCCGTAAGATGCGACTATGCTTGTCGTAAGAGGCGACTGAAGGGACTAGTTGGTCAGGCTCGCTGACGTGGTTGATGCATGTCTTCGTATCCCAATTGCGTGGGTCGATGCTCATGACATCAATCACTGGATTGTCTGGTCCTGGTTATTTAGAGACCGCCGCCATATAGCTGTAATATTGCTGAGTGCGGCGTTAAACAACGAACCAACCATCTTTATCACACATGCAAAGTCAAGTCAATTATTCACCGGAAAACACAGGTACAAATCAAAATAAGCACTTGCATCGGACATAAGTTTTATCATTGTTGCGTCAAATTTGGCAATGTCCCCCACTTTTTAACCGTAAAACACTGTGAAAGCTTTACTAATGCCTGAATGTGCTAACGCTTGCCAAACAACTTTTGAGAAAGATTTGTATGACGCTCGTTCACATCTTCGTAGTTAAGAAATGAAAACAAGTGTGGTGCATTATATATTTCTCTTCAAAGTAGTAATCGGTCCTTGTGACAATACCTTTACGCAAAAGAAATTGCTGCATGAATTCAGTATACGGAAAAACATTATCGTTTAGAAATATTTATCATGTGTCAACAGAGAGATGCGATATTTTGATAGCTTTCTTCGTAGTAGAACACCGGCATTAATAGATCTTTATTGGTCGCTTTTGTGGATATAGCAAAGTAATGAAGATATAAAAACAAATTATTTATCACTGACTTGACGTTTGAAATATATTTTGTCTACCATTGTAAATATGCAATGAACGACTTCGTCAATTTGGAGGGCCGATACCAAACATTCACGTTTTTCAGCTAAATCGAACGTCTGAACAGTGACTATACAATCCGCTGAGATTTATGCACCACATTTAAAGGATCGTGTGCTGTTCCCATGGATGCTTGTGTTGTGTTTTATCTTTGAATGCCGTCTTCAGAAACTATGTCCAAGGGCAAAGATACAGTTCCAACCAATCATTCACCATGTGGTTATATGCTGTAGTAGGGTGTGCGACAGATGGCATTGAACATCAAACGAAAGATGATGACTGAGATAATAGCTACCCAGTCAGTAATGTCAGTGGGGCGGTCAGGTAGCCTAGTGGTTAAAGCGTTCGCTCGTCACGCTGACGACCCGGGTTCGATTCCCGACATGGGTAAAATGTGTGAAGCCCAGTTCTTGTGTCCCCCGCCGTGATATTGCTGGAATATTGCTAAAAGCGGTGTAAAAACATACTCACTCACTCAGTAATGTCAGTAATGGGACACTGACCATCATCAGTGTACAAGCTGAGCATTTATTGTCTAAATATCTGCTTTAAGGAATACACCATGACAGTCACAATTATAGCGCAAAGAACTACAGTTGGGAAGAAATGTTTGAATATATTTATACAGGCATTAATTTCTTGTAGTTAGAGGCATTTAGAAGTGGGAGTTCTAAGTAAGGGGGGGGGGGGGGGGGGGGGGGGGCGGTCGGATAGCCTAGTGGTTAAAGCGTCCGCTCGTCACGCCGAAGACCCAGGTTCGATTCCCGACATGGGTACAATGTGTGAAGCCTATTTCTGGTGTCCCCCGCCGTGATATTGCTGGAATATTGCTAAAAGCGGCGTAAAACCATACTCTCTCACTCACTGTAAGTAAGGATAAGAGATATGGACGAGGAACGTCTTCCTAATGTTACGTGTCGATTCCCAAATTGAAACAATATGTTCGTAAAAGAACCTAGTGTGAAACAACAAACATCCAACAAGTGGCAATAAAAAAATTAACTTAGTTTGCAAATCATTACAAATTACTGCATAGCAATGACAATGGCAGTACACAATAGAGTGGTAGTACAATATTCAATGACAATATATAATTTGATGGCACTGGTCAGTATCAAATACAAAATTTCAGCGTTGATAAAAAAAGTCAGTGATAATAATATGTATTAACCCAGCGGCGAAGTTGTCAAGCTTCCAAGATGGGCGAGGCAGGGAATCAGGGGTGATCAGCGATCCTCAAATGAAAGCTGGTTCCGAAGCGACGAAAAGCGTGTCTTCTTATATACAACCTACCCAGTCACTGGAAAGTTCCAGACAGTGCCCTCACCAATCCATCGGTACCAGAACATTAAAGAAATTTTCATAATATACTATCACCGTCCTCGGTATACCGAACCGGAAGTTTACACACCACACTAGCATCTAAATGTATTAAATTCCTGACGTCAACCGAATCTCAACAGAAACAATGTAACACAGTTACACTCACTGTCATATATAACTAATTGCAAAACAAATTCCTAATTGAAAAAAAAGAAGTTGTTCGACCATATATCTTATATTTACTCATTAGTTGCCCTTTGCCCCTTAGGTTTCTCAGTTGGCAATGGTTTTGGTATGTCATATTGCGTCCTAGAGCTGACGTTGTAAAGTAATTTCATCAGAAAAACAATTCGATGGTTACACCACAACGCTTCACGTTGATTTAACGCTGATTTCGGGATTAACGAATCAATAGTATGGACAAATACCCTTTGCACATCAGTATTCATCTGGAAGGCGGGCTTTATTAATTTATGTCATATACAATTATAGTTATGCTATGTAATATAACAGTTTGTTATATTATGAATAATGCTAAATACGTTCAGTGTTTCTGAAAACAGAGAGACACCCAAACCCGTACGCTAATGTTCCAGTTAACCCGCCCCCCCACCCCCCCAAAAAAATAAATAAAAAAAAAAAAAATTAAAAAAATTATGGGCTTTGTACATTCAAAACAGTTTTGCTCGGAAGGCTGGGTTTCCGGACTTATGGGTCCGCACTGTCTGTGTTACAAGCAATAATATAAACTGTATTTTATTACCCTTTATGTTATTATGTTATGTTTATTTCTGTAGGAGTATAGTATTGGTTAGGGAGTGTCCAGAATGTGTTTCACGTACGTGTTAAAAATAACATTAAGCATACTCGTTTACGCCCAGCATGCACAGTAAAATGACCATGTTATCAATATAAGCTGGTAGAGATATCTCTGTACTTGGCAAGTTTCAAAACAAATGTTTGGGTTGTTGTCGGTTCTATCTGTAGACCTACAAGTGGTTCGTCATTATGTACTTGTGGAGCAAACACAAGACTTAGAACCATAACAGGTTATAATAGAGATCTAATTAAAAGTCAGTTCGTGAAATGTATATAATAAGGATGATATTGGCAATATTTCACCCTGTCCTTTAATACAGAATTTATTACCACGGTTGTGTGTCCATGCACTCTGCAGAAAATAACAACTTGATATAATTGAACTTTTCACGGACTGACTCACATGATAACTAAAGTCATTTGACAACAATTCCCTTTCTTTATACAGCGATGTTCATGACAAGAACAGTTAAATCTCATCCGCAGAGATTCTCAACCCAATCCCCAATCCAACATTATGTGTTTGACTATTTAGTTGTTACAGCGAGTCTAGAAGGCCTGAAGTACAACACATAACAATGCTTATACATGTGCCAAAGTTTACTTTTTCAAAGCATTTTTATGATACAGTTACGTATTAATGTGTTGTTGCAGAAAACAAACTTAAACTACATGAATTGAATTGTTTCAAGTTTGTTAAATCAAACCCCCCCCCCCCCCCCCGAAAAAACAACAACAAAACAAACAACAACCCAAAACAAACAACAACAACAAACAAACAACAAACCAAAACAAAACAACAACAACAAAACAAAACAACCTTTTTCATTTCACTTACCAAAACTTTCATATCATTAAAAGCACTATGGAATTAAAAAAGTATCACTCGGATATTTCAAAACAGATTTCCGGAGTACGGGTGATGGTATATTGATTTATGGCCGATTGCAACCAGACAGTGATGTTGCACATACTCTGTCTGGGAAAAAGGAAGCAGGAAAGACTAATTGTATCATTGTGTCAAAGATGTCAAACAATCAGGGCTTGTTTTCCAGTCAATTAAATTACGTGGACTCGAGACGACAGTTTTAGCACTCATCATGCCGAAAATAAAACTCCGAATAACAGCCTACTGCACTGACTTCCTTTGCAAGGTATTTATGTGTCTGTACAAAGTGGGCTTTCTTAAAATGCCTTGGCAGGTACTGTCTGCTAGATTTGTTATGCGATGCGTCTGAGTGTTTCGTATTTGTATATGACATTTCAAATATTTAGCCACAAACTTTATGTTTTGTTGCAGCATATCCCCAGAAGAGATTGCGCTTCCCAAATCATCAAAAAGCAAGTGATTTTGCAAAAAAGCTGCTCTTGTTCTTTTCTTTTTCAATTAATACATAAATTCAAAGCGTCAACGCCACTGAATAATCAGTCTCGACTATCTACCGAAACAATATTTTGATAAGAAACTCATTATCCTAATATCATTGTGTATACATATATTACAAGAGGGCATGTGTATCAAAATAAATACAATACAAACATTCTGTTCATTGACCCCTTTATGTTTTGTCTCCTTTTAACAGATAATTATTTTGTATGCCTTGATTCAGCGAACGAATGAAAAGTATTCCTCTAAGATAACCCCAGCGTATACACACATACACAATGATACCACCGCCTTTTCGGTGATTGCTACATGCTACATGTATATACGGAGGGCATTTCTTAATTTCAATGAAATCCAATTTCCGTTAACCTGGCAATTTGATGATTTGCACGAACTATTTCATCAGGGAAAGTAACGATGCAGGACAATAGTTGGAAAAATTACCTTATGCAGTCAGCGCTGGACACTCCTCATAGAATACCAACATTTTGGACCCTACATTATCCGTCGGTGTTTTAGGCATTGGCGTTAGGCAACACACAAACACTTACCTTTTTATGCAACATGTGTGAGAGGCGGGTGCTACCGGTAGAGCAAAAGATGCCACCCATTTCGCGAAGACATGATGTCATGACTAATTTTCATTGACTCATTCATATAATTTCTGGCACCGTCTTGCCGTTTATGCCCAATGGAATCTGTTTCGGCAGATAATAAAGACTCATTAATACTCTGGCGTCGACGTGTTATAATTATTACATGAAATGGTGTTTTTTTAATAACTACAGCCTCATGGAGAGATGTGAAGGACACCCTGACCACACCCAGTCATTTATGTCCTTTTGGTGGTCCTCTTGTGTTATAACAGCGACTGTCGTGGTTCAACTGGCCTTAATGGTATTCATTATTGCAGACATGAAGACAATAGATACGCAACCTGGACAGAGATGATTATACAACCATTGTTCCATTAATGAGTCGACATCTCAGTAATCATCTCTTTAATGTGATGGATAACGTATCATCTGCCCTGATACTCCATCATTGTATCCTATAATTTATCATACGGTAAATGGTAGCTCTGAACTTTGTCTTCGATGGCGAACAATGTATTACTGCAACCTTTTGAAAGCCGGCTTTGAAAGAGAAATAAACACGACATTCCTCCGCAGGAATAGCAAGTGACTGAGTTTAAGCAGTGCGTAAGTATAGCGGTGTTAAACAGAATTGAAGGGTGAGATCAAGGCTCAATCAGCTAACATCATGACTTGTTCTACCTACAGTTAGTGTTGCTCATTTCTCAAACATTAGTATGTGCTATTTGCAAATATAAAGCCATGTTCTTACATCACTTCCCTATACATTATTATCAAGAAGAAAGAAGTATATATATATTATATGATTAATAAAAATAACATTCACTTGAACATCTGTGTCATATTTCCTTTGATGTGATTTTTTTGATATTGATAATTCAAGAAGAATTTGTGTCCATTGTACGATTCCAAAGAGATCAATGACGCCAATAAAGAGATCGTTTTACGCCCAATTAGAAAAGATGTACATTGCGAGTGGGATTCATGCACTTAACACAACTTTATTCAAGTGACTTGTGGCATCGGTTGTACAGGACCCGCTAACCTTTCGCAAATATCCGGTATCATCATTTTGATAGTAATTCAGAAAGACATGCTAATGCTTTTAGCATAGATTTCTTGCAATTATTGAAATAGTTTTGTTGCAGGAATTTATATTTATCATACACGCGAAGAGGACCAGAAAGGTAAAACTAGTTTCATAGTTAACATTTTAAATGACTGGCCAACATGAAAACATCAGCGCTATTACATTGATGGCTTAGTAACGCTCTACTGACAAAATACACAAAAGACAACAACACAATGTAAGACTAAAATTGTCAGCAATCAGTTATCAATCTACAATGTGAGTTATTGTTTCCAGTAATGGAACCAACAGAGTAACTCTTCGTATATTGATTGACTTAGTTTGCCAACAAAAAACGGCTTTGATTAAACTGGTTTATCTAAAAGCTAATCTACAGTCAGTGTTTTCATGTCCAAATTAATGAAATCCATATAAAACCATCAGTGGTGTATATTATGTTGCTACATATATCGGGTTTGTTTAATGCAAGAGTTGATGGATCAGTTCTTACCCTCACATAGAAGGAATAGTGTAATAGTTAAGTATTTTGTTTGAACAAAGAAGCATTACCACACACAATCTTGAGTCAATTGAGCAAACTATTTGCAGCAAGTCAGTGAAATAAGTAGGGGTCTGTGATCTTTTGAAAATTGAAAAAAATGAGGACCGTACATTGATCAAATTTACTACTCCTGACCAGTAGTACCATGCCCCAAGTTTAACACGAATACCCCACTTAGACACAGTATACCAACTCCAAGCCGACCAGTTCTTGTTTCATCCCCTAATGAAGACGCTCTATCCACCAGACCACAGAGGCGACTTAGTAAGAAATATGATTGGTGATATCATTATACTGCGCAAACTCATACAATATTTATGCTCCCCGCCAAAGGAAACTCGAACCACAGAGACATATGGCGAAGTGTGTACGTCAAGAAGACATGTTTCCAATGTGTACCACTTAATGACAAAACTAACGGTCAGTCAAGTGTCAACACAGAGTGTCTTTATTCTTATCACGATATGCTGCACGTGATTTCCAAACTTTACACGCTAATCCTGCACGAGACAAATGGTGCAACTCCAGTCATGGATCTATGACGTCACATGTGACGTGTTAATGAGCGTCGGTTCACACAAAAAAAACCCAGTATGTTCGTTTTTACATCGAACCCATCTAATGTCTCTTGAGTAATTCTTCATATTATAACCAACATGTATGGTATTGTCGGTGAGTACATATGTGCGTCATCAAACCTTGACAGTTACATGGAGATGAGTGCAGTATGACATGTTTATCGCTCGGATTATTGAATATAACTTTGAATTGGGCAATATGTGATGGATTATTACGAAACTGCTGTATCATAATTGATTCTCTACTAAAACCATTATAGCAATTTAGCTACAGCTGTCTAGTGACCTTGCTTATGATGGACGTCCTCTGCTATGTTTTAATGTAAAATAAAGGTTACGTCACTGACATACAGTACATTGTATATGATTTAGGGTAAGTGATCTTAATAACCTATTTGTCTGATGTATTTTCTGCAGGGCCCATTTGCGCAAAGTGGTCTTAGCGCTAAGACCACTATAACTCCCACACTCCAACACAGGCGTACATTAGTTTTGGGCAAGGGCTACAGTTGCCTTGGGCAAGAGCAAGTCCTGGTGTCCTTAAATGACAATTCCAAAAGGCATTTGCTGAATATGAATGTTTCATTCCTGTATATCCAACAAAAAAACACTTGCCCCAGTAAAATATACTGAACAACAAAAGTTACTGTGACATTGAATAAGATTTAATGCAAAGTTATGTTTTTTACCAAATCTGAAACAATTTCGGTTTGCAACAGATAAAAGACTCCTGTAAGTGTTCAAATGGTTTAATTTGCCATACTGACTTCAGAAAATGCGTGACTTCATAAAAAAAACATGAACATGCCAAAATGTCAATTTACAAATCAATAGCGTGTGTGTCCACCTCTGGTTGCAATGCAAGCAACACATCTTCGTCTCATGGAATGGACCAGGCGTCGCACAAAGTCCTGTGGGATATCTGTCCATATCTGCTGGAGCATGTTTCGAAATTCCTGGAGTGTCTGTGGAACACGGGGTTGACGTCGAAGGCGCCGATCCATCTCATCCCACATGCGATTGATTGGTGAGAGATCAGTGTAGCGAGCCGGCCAGGGGATGACATTCACGTTGTTTTGTTGAAGGGAATCCTGAAGAAGACGAGCAATATGAGGCCGGACGTTGTCATGTTGAAAGGTAATGCCTGGGCCATGACGAGGCAAAAACGGTAGAACAACAGGGCCGATGATCGCGTCGCGGTAGCGCTGTCCATTGAGATTTCCCTCTACCACTATCAAACGGGTCATCTGTCTTGCTGTAATCTCACCCCATACCATAACGCTGCCGCCCCCGAACCTATCCTCTTCCATGACACAATGATTGACGTAACGTTCACCTCGACGTCGGTACACTCGAATCCGTCCATCGCTGTTGGTGAGGTAAAAACGAGACTCGTCAGTGAATAGAACTTGTCCACACTGCATGGCCAGCGTAGGCGCTGTCTGCACCACTGTAGACGTGCTTGACGGTGATTTCCTGTCAAAATGGGACGTCTGCCGGGTCTTCTGGTGACAACCCCTGCACATCTGAGGCGGCGACGTACGGTTTGTGAAGATATTCGTCGAAGGCCAGGGATGTCATAAACACCAAATGGTGTTTCTGTGGACGTTAAATTGTCTTGCAACATCACGTTGACTCAGTGTGACTTGATTCCATGCATGTACTAAAATATTGAAAACCAAACTTTACTTGTTTGAAAAATACACTAAATATTGGTGTCACGGGAACTTTTGTTGTTGAGTCCAATCATGTCACACACGTATCACTCAACTCGTAACCTTATTGGTAGCTGTTTAAGCCATTACGTTAAAGTGTTTGGGCAACGTTATCGACAATTTTCTATGCTGAGTTTTTCCACCTTGTCAAGGACGTTTTGGTCATCTCTGCATCGCTTTCATGTCTTCTGTTAAATTTCCAATAATATAATAGGGACTATGCTCCACTGTCTGAAGACAATTTTCACACCTTATAATGTGAACCAGCTGATCAAGAAAGAGTTGTTCATGAGACTTGACTCACTTTCAGTGTAACTTTTTATTTAGCCGAGTCTAGCCATCACGGGGTACCGCCGATTTTGAGGTACCCTCTTCACGTGATATACTGAATGGCATTTAGATGTATGCCCATGAGAATGAGATGAAAAGAGGGCGACGTGAATAATTATACGGGTTAGAGGACCCCGTTTCACGACTCTCATTTTTACCCAAATTCCCCTATTCAATTGAAATACATAAAAGCGACAAAACCCTTTCTATAATGAAAGGAAATAAAAACAGTCCATTGTTCGAATCCGACAATTTCACATTCTTATCACTATCAAAAAGTGATGATACACGGTGTTGGCGATGTCTAGAAGCATTTTCAATTTTACAACTGGTATGGAAAACACTCAATTGTTAAAAGTTGTTTGATGTTGGTAAATGTTTTTGACCGTAAATGGTCCGCAGCGTTTTTGGGCGTTATGACAATATGCATCTTAAACGACATAATTTAACAATTGTAACTTACATTAATGTATTCATAATAGCAGATGTCGAGGCAATACATACGCAACTTATACAGTGATGATTTACAACCAGTGTTCCATTAATGAGTCGACATCTCAGTAATCACCTCTTTCGTTTGATGAATGACGTATCATCTGTCCCTATACTCTATCATCGTATCCTATTATCTATCATGCGGTAAATTGTAGATCGGAACTTTGTCTTGGATCTCGAAGCAGGCGTTGAAAGAGAATTACACACGACATTTCTCAACAGGAATAACTTGTGAATAAAAGCCATCACATTACAATACATTGTACGATTCCGACTATGTTGTGAGCATGTGTTTATGAATCACCATTAAATAGTGATAACACCAGGTGTTCACGAATAGGTGAACATTAAGTGTTCACCTGAACAAACACTGTAATATGGTTACCATCAATGTCTTGAACGCTTTACTTAGGCCTTGATCAAACGCTTTTGAGCAAGAGTCATGACCTAGTAGGTAATGCTATGAATAGCATACCCCCTGCTCGCTTTTACGTTGAAAATATAAAAAGATGGTGAAGTATTTCATGTATCTAACCACAATCTTTTTGTTGTTGCTTGGACGAATTGCACCGTTGCAGAGAGTGGACTTGACAGCTAATGATTGAAATTCCGCTAATTGTGACTGCCAAGAGTCTTTATGGAACCAACCTGTTGCTCATATAGTCACAGGTTATTTCTTTATTGTTGACAATAACAACCTTCGTCGGTTTCATAAATATTGTGAATAGCCTGCGATCAATTGGGATCACAACTTCAAAATCATTATGGATGCTGTCGAAGCATGTGCTCAAACATGGGCCAATAGAGATGAACCTGTTGAATGTCTTTCATTCAATCGAATTCATACCACGTGGGTGCTGAAAAGCTCAAAGGGTTTCCTGAATTCTTGCAATCTCAGAAATGAATCAAGTTCAGTCCTATCAAAACATTTGATTTTTCACTTGTACACCACTATATGACAAATTTTGAGGAAAACTTCGTTCCTTGATCCATTGGGCACTAAACGTTTGAATTGTTTTATCACTATACGTGGTGAGCACAGATATGAACTTTCCAAAAAAGTAGAGAATCATGAAATATAAACGTTATGATTGGTCTTCAGAAGAAGGAACAGCTTTGAACAATGACAGCCAAATAGAGAACGGTTCCGGACCCAAAACCAAAACCCACCCGAAACATTGCACGTGCACCATGCAATTCTTCCGTGCACGTGAGTAATAGGTCATTCTTGATTTTGACATTACAGTGGTAGGTCGCCAATCGCTCTAAGCAATTAGTCTTGTTGATTTTCATTACTCATAGAAACACTTAAGCTGTCTACTCTTTAATGCAGTATTTGTGATCAGACTTGGAATGTTATTTGCACTCTGGGCTTTGCAGACTTTGGAACAGGTGCCTGCAGAAACAAAATGTTAATGATCGACCCCAACAAAGAACGCCAATGGTTGAGTTATCAGAAACCAGGCTTAAGAAATACAGCTAAGTGTACATGCTCGACGACCACGTGTTGTACCACCGTCAACAAATCGACACATTCCAGCCAGACGCCAATGGTATTTGGAGTGTAGAAACTGGGGGAATCGCTGAAGGTCTCGCGTATTGTTTTTAACCTGGACTTTCTAGATAGGCATGGAACATCCACATAAGGCAACCAGACATGTGCTGGTGGGTCTGTAATGATGTGATGCGGTATCAGTATGATTGCCAGAACACCAATGCATATTGTCTATGGAAGGGTCACTGGACAGTACTTCCTAGAAACCATACTGGAGCCAATAGTTGTGATGGTGACATTTCGGCAGGAAGAAGGCATCCCCATGGACATTAACTTTGCTTGTCTCCCTAATGACCTGTTACTGTATGCATACGAGTCATTCTTCGGGTATATGAATTAGCCTTTGTGATTCAAATGGCCCATTCCCTTTCACTGATTTACCCACCCCACACAGGAATAAAAGAGACCTGGATGCCGTTGTACAAAGCGATCTTAGCGCTAAGGTGATCGTAACTCCCATAGCTTAACATAGACTTACGACTGTCGTAGTGCTAAGGTTGTTTTGTACAACGACACCCAGTTAACTAGCATCATCTGTTCATATATAGATCTATTCATACAAATTTAGAGTGACTATCCACAAAACTGTATTACAAGAGGAATGACTAAGTCTTCAAGTTGGACATTACGTCGAACAATATTCCAGCAGCTCCAATCTTTCTGATTTTAAAGAACGTCATATGTCTCTTGTCTCTGTTTGATCAGAGTTACAACATTCAAGGACATTCAAGAAAAGCGTAATGGGCAGGTGTTATTTTCAGGTGAACAATTGGTTTGCTTTTGCATGTGTTTATGACGGGTGGAACAGATGGGGCGGAATAAGCTTACCTTTTCACAAACTCCTGGTGTCATCACTAGTTCATCATATAGTCGAAATCGTGCAATGGCCTTTACGGGTCTACATCGCTACTTATGATGAGGGCGGTAGGGTAGCCTTGTGGTTACAGCGTTCGCTCGTCACGCCGAAGACCCGGGTTCGATTCCCGACATGGGTACAATGTGTGAAGCCCATTTCTGGTGTCCCCCGCCGTGATATTGCTGGAATATTGCTAAAAGCGGCGTAAAACCATACTCACTCACTTACTCACTTATTATGAACGCTATGTTCATTTTAACACCCTAAAAACTCTACTTTCTGGTGAATGTGTTACACACGTGTCATCGCCAGTACCTTGAGTCCCAGTATGATATAAACCGTCCACGCCAGAGAATACCAGTCTTGATTATCCCACGAAACATATTTCCCTGGGCATAAAAGGCAAAGTAATGGTGAAAATTAAATGAACGCATAATCAGTGATGACACCAGGGTAAAATGGTAAGCATGACATTTTGTATTACCATACCGGTAGCACCCGCCCCTAACACAATTTGCATAAAAGGGTAAGCGTATGTTGCTTCATTGTGCTGCATGGACACATCTGTCAATAAGATAATTGGAAATTGATTTTTAATTTTCTTATTAATCTTTCCCTTTTTGTATTCACTGTGTGTCCACTTGACAATATTGATCAAACCTAAGAAATGTGTAGTTGATGCATTTTTCAAGAAATGTAACTGCATGCAGCCATCTCATATGACCGAGCTAATGTCACTGCATAAAACAGTATGTAAACAACACTCGCGATCGTATTCCGGATGGTTTAATGCCTGTGACATTACGAGAACCTGCTGTCAGCCTTTCACAATGATATCATCTTGAGATGTATTTGAATTTCATGCTTCTATTTTCAGATTTAATTCATTTTTTGTGTGTTTTTGTTGAACAGAGAATTGTGTAAATGTGATCACCTGTATTTATACTCCAAATATGTCAAAAACCAAACTCGCACATGGTTTTTTCCTTTTTGAAGGGATTAAAAAAAATGATGAATTTCTCTTTTAACGTCTGTTTAATGGGGATTTCTCAGAGCAAGGTTCTTTGCTTTGCTCTGAAAGGTTCTTGAAGAAAACGTATCTGCATTTAATTATTCAGGCAATGGGTTATGCACAGAACAATTAAAACATGGCTTAAATAGTTTGAAGTACTAATTCAGTCTTGATACAAGTCAGTTCAAAGCAGAAGCTGTTTAGTTCTAGTCTGAAGAAATTCTAGGTAAAGATATAAAGTTCTATATATTTTGTATTTGTCTGAAGATTTTAATGGTAAGAATAATGTAGAATGTGTTAAGTACTTGTCTGAAGAACACCAATATTTACAAAACCAAATAGACGATAGTACTATTGATTGTAAAAACGGTATGTGTGTGGTGGGATATATTGCTGGCCGTTTTCAGTGAGGGATACTCTTTCTTTCTGTTCTTTGTTGTTTAACGCCGCACTCAAAAATATTCCAGAAATATGACGGGGGTATGTAAATTATCGAGTCTGGACCATAGAATCCAGTGATTAACATCATATACGAGGGGTGTTCATTAAAGATTTCCCCTAAACCACTTAGGGTTATCATATTTGGTTGAAATTTCACATGTGTAATGATACATGTATCTATGGGTTATGTCTGAATTTGCAGCACCGAACTATTAATCTTACCACTTTTACAGGTGTTATGATCGAGTAGGGTGTAACAATGAAGCCAGTAGAATACCGAGCAGTGATTAGGTTTTTATATTTGAAAGGTAGCACACCAAAAGAAACTTTCGATGAAATAAAAGCAACTTATGGGGCAGATGCCCCATCATATGACGTTGTTAAACACTGGCATCGCCAGTTCAAGTGTGGTCGGACATCTGTGGAAACAGCTGCCATTCCTGGTCGCCCCCATTCAGCCATTGATGAGGACACTATCCATCAAGTGGAGACCGCCATTTTGGCAGACCGACGTATAACTGTTCGCCAGTTAGCACAAGATGTCATGATCAGTGTAGGGTCTGTGGAAAAAATCATCCATGACAATTTGAACATGCATAAGGTGTCTGCACGATGGATTCCCAGGTTGCAAAAGCAGGAACGAGTCAATTGCTCAAAGGATCTTTTGGACATGTGCCAAAAAAAACAGGGAAACTTTTTTAACAGACTTATCACACAGGATGAAACATGGGTCCATCACTATGATCCTGAGACTAAAGTTCAGTCGATGCAATGGAAGCATGTGGAGTCACCACCCCAAAGAAGGCACGTGTCCAACCCTCTGCAGGCAAGGTCATGCTCACGGTGTTTTGGGACCAGCACGGAGTAGTGATGATGGATTTCTTGGCAAAGGGTACCACAATTACAGGAGCTTATTTTGCTTCACTGCTGCGGAAATTGCGGGACGCTATCAAGCTTAAGTGTCCGTCTCCTGCAATACAATGCTCCAGTACACAACTCTCATGTTGCCCAGACAGAAGCGCGTTCCTGTGGCTATGAAATCCTTCCACATCCTCCTTACTCTCCTGACCTTGCACCATCTGACTTCCACCTCTTTCCAACCATGAAGACATTTTTGAAGGGAAAACGTTTCACAGATGATGAAACACTGATTTCTGAAGTCAAGTCCTGGTTTGAGACGCAAAATGAGGGCTTTTACAAGCGAGGTCTCAATAGTTGCATAAAACGATGGGAGAAGTGTGTAACTCTTGGTGGTTCCTATGTGGAGAAAAACTAATACCTATGCCAAGTTTCATTCCACTAGATCCATCGGAAGTGGGTCAGTGGAAATCTTTAATGAACACCCCTCGTAGCATCGATCCACGCAATTGGGAGAATACTCTCTTCAAATCTTATTAGCTTTGTGTTTCCATGATAAACTGTGGTAGTGAATAAACATCTTTGTGTGGATACCATGAACACTCCCGGTTGATTTAACGTGTTTATATTTTACCTACTTACCGAATCGTGGACAAGCTTCAGAGTGAAGAGCAAACTTGCACCAAACGAATCGGCCAAACTGGAGACTTGAGGCAATGTACCTTCATCACAAGTGTATTTTCTGAACAAACACCATGTGTTTAGTAATATTCTACTGATGTTAATTATTCAAAGCACGGGTTACATTGATGGACGCCCGCCAAAGGTTTATGTGAAGGCTGATGGCTGTTTGTTCTTCTACGAAAGAAAAAAAGAACTATCAAATCATACAAACGTTTTCTTCTGCCATTGGGGAAATAACTACGACTCGTTTAAAAAAAAGATTAATGAGAACTTATTGACTTTGAACACAAGCCTAGCTTGTAACAATTGTCTTCCTTGCTGAACATGGAGTAACAATATTGTTTTTCAATTCATCCCTTGACGGTTATTTTCATTAAATTTTCAGGCTGTGTGTCCAGAAGACAAGATTGTTGGCACATGAATTAATTGATCATAATGTGCTTCTAATATAATTGAAACGTACTGTCTAAAATAGTCACAATAGGGAATTGCATCGGACATAAATATTTTTCAATGATCATGATGCGTCAAATTTGGAAATATCCTCCACCTGTCTAGCATAAAGCTATTGAAGGCGAACTGAAATATATACACGCAATACAATGCTTACTTTTTACTTCTTAGAAACATCTGTATTCATAAACCCTCTTTGACTTGAACTTAAATATGTGTTATTTATTTTTTTATGAAAGGGAACTGTGCCTCCATTTCACACACCGCAGTAATTACAACATCTGGACCTAGGCTAAACATGGGCGCCAGATTGTAGTTTTGCTTTGACCTGATAGTAAAAAATAAATGAAATTGCTGAAGACAGTGTAAAACAACCCGAGGCAGTTTTCACCTATCCAAAGGATCTATACCGAAACGTCGTCTTTACAGTAAAATAAAGAAGTTGTTATCCATAAATATCCATATATATTATCCATATCCTTCATTGCCATCCGTCAACTTCTAATAAATGCCTATCAAACTATTCATACATATTAGTATTATCGAGATTTAGCTAGGCACACCAGTGGTTGACAGCGTACAATCCACGCCATCGACACGATGACACACAAACAGCGAGGTTACTTGTAACCATCTGATTCAGATAAGTCGGCTCTGACGGCAAGAATTAGGTACAAGAGATCTATTTTACCCCCGAATCATGTTAAAGTGTGATTAAATTAAATTAGATTTGATTATATAACAGCTAAGATAACACTAATTGAAGTATGAAGGTATATTCATCCTATCTGCTACAATGAAGGCTTCTGCGTATCTTTTCCTTTCAACTACTTCACCACAGATTATTTTATTGAATAGAATAGAAATTATTTTTTAATGTTTTTCAATGTTTGATGGCCATCACTGGACTAAATATTTTTATGCGGGGCTCACGGAGGTCGACTGAAGTGGTGCCATGTGGGACTCGATATATTTGAACTATTTTAACCAATTTTATACAAACACGACAGGAACTCATTTACAACTTACAGTCTCGCGTCCTGCCACTTGAGATTCGTGTTTCTTTTACGTTCCTCATGAAAGTGTCAGGATCAGGAGATTATGTTACAGTTCAGGTGCGCAAAGCGATTTGTCAAAATGGAGATGCGACCCACCGATAACCATAGTATATCCGGCTATGTATTCAGAAATAAAATAATAGTAAAGACAAAAGTCAAACTCTATTAGGCTATTCCTCACGTAATGAACATAATTTTGCTCAGCTGTTGGATTTTATAGAATTAATGCATTTGTTTCATGTTATCAACAATGCACCAAACACATGGCTACACGTATTAAATAGCGATAATGGGCGCGTTAACGAGGTCCAAGTCGAACAAATAACACTTTGTATGTCTGCTAACTCTAATTCCTAGTAGCAATCCAACGGTTCATGTTTACTCTGATTCGAAAGCAGCAATGTCTCAGACACGTGCTTGGAAGTGTGTTGAACGCCATATACGGACTGGAAATGGTCAAGAGGCAGTTGAGTATACGTAGTACCTCGTTAAATCTCATTCCCCATCCCTTTGTCTGAAGGAACTAAGATAGTCTCAACTACGAGCAATCAATCCTTCATCCGATTCTTAACCTTTCATCACTATCAGCGATAGATATGTTACATTTTATGTATTGCAGTTAAACATATAAATGTCATCTTTATTGATTTCAGTTAATGCAGGAAAGCAAACAAATATTTTTAATTAGCTAATACGATATTCACATTTCGGTCGATCTGTGTGACAAATTCGTTGGTCATCCGTTTGAAGCATTCTGGCCTGAAGTATGAAAGAAGAAAATGAAGATAGGATTTTCTGTGATTTGGAAATGTTGTGGTGATAAAGCCGATGGTGTAAAGGGTTCCCTCTAACCCCAATCACTATTCATGTCCTTATCTTTTCATCGCTGGTGGAATAAATCTCACAGATAAATCTCTTTATTACATGACGGGATACCTCTAATCAACCCTTGGTAATAAAACGCAATATAGACCAACTAAAGCAATATATTTAGCATATAGTGCTGGCAACGATGTAGTTGTCTGTATGTGATACACGTACACAGGTCGCGAGGGATTAACGTGTACTTTAAGTTTTAAAATTATTGATTTGTGTCGATTTCAATATTGTAAACAATCCTGAAAGGTACCTCATGTTATACACTTGTCAGAGTTTGTTAAGGATCAAATTGTGATGAAATAAAAAATTCAACCAACGAATAAAGATTGATCATGAGATATGCAAGTTTCATGATGAACGGACAGAGGCATACAGTCATGAAAACCTGTGTTTGGATGTATCGTGACCGAATCGTTGCACATCGTTATCAGACAGCACAACAACATTTGCTACTGAGGATTGAACAACTGAATGCTCTTATGTCCCCTCTACGTCAAAGTCGTCGCTTGACGACCGAAGAATTGGGCAGATGCATAAGCATGCTTAAAACTGGGTCAACACAACGTCATTTTCCAAACGTCTTCGGTGTCAGCAAAAGTGTGATCAGCAGGGCATGGAATCGATACCAGACGTTTGGATCAGCTACCCAGCGACATGTAGGTGGTCGACAGCGTTCAATCACACAGCGGGAAGAAGGCTTTTCCTGATTATACATGTAGCAAGACGTAATCACTTCGCAACTGACAGAACTCTCAGAAATGACCTGCGGAACGCCAGTGGCGTTAACGTTTCTACTGACAGACAGTGCGTTTCCGTGAGGCTGGTCGCCGGTCGCGGAAACATGCGTTCCCACCCCACGTACCCGACATCACAGGCAGGCAGGTTTGGATTAGGTTGAAGATCAGGTCAATTGGACAGACCAGGCATTGGCTCCAGTACTTGTCGTGGAATCAAGATACTGTCTAGATTTCACAGATCTTCGTGCCCCGAGTGTGGCGCTGTGCATAGGTGCGTGCCTTGGGGGCCCCAGAAACCTACGATCAAGAGTTCGAATCTCAGATTTGCCCGTATTATGTTTCTTGCTCTATCACGCTCGTGGGTTTCACCAAAGTGGTAAACGTCCAAGATCTGCATCACCCGGGCTTTCCCCTAAAGCTTTAGCCGCCTCGGTGGTCTAGTGGTAGAGCGTCCGCCCGGAGAGCGGAAGGTCCGGGCTTCGATCCCCGGCCGCGTCATACAAAAAGAGGTTAAAAGATGGTACTTGTTACCCTGTCTGGCGCTCGACGTTAAGGGGCTAAAACAAGGACTGGTCGGCTCGGAGTCAGTATACTGTGTCTGAGTGTGGTATTCATGTTAAACTGCGGCATGGTATCTCAGTGAGCTAGCACTATAAATCGGCATCAGTCCGGACTAGTACAAGCAGCCACAGACACACACGTGCATGCACGTCGCTATATAAGTGCAATAATCTTGGACGCGACGTTAAACCCAATTTCACCTCACCTAAAGCTTTAACACCATGATATAACTGAAATACTGTTCACAACGACGTTACACCTCTCTCACTTTTCGATTTAAGTTGTATTGTGAACAAGAGAAGTACGCAAACATGAAGAACAAGACAGTTCTCCCTGTACACCATTACAAATCAAGAAGACACCACCCCAACGAGTCATTAACACCAGAGAAACACATTTTGTGCAGCCAAATGACCCCCTTGCTCTGCGCGTCCGTCAATTACAGTCGTTTGTTATACTGCGTTATATTTTTAGAATGGTTAGTGCTAAAACTATCCATATAATTTAATTGACTTGAAACCAAACACAGACATCTTTGATAGAAAGGTAACATTAGTCTTTCCTGTTTCCCCTTTCCCAGACTGAGTAGGAGCAAATCCATTGTGTAGTGGCAACTGGGCGTAAATCTATACCTCATCTTCCGTAAATAATGCTTGTTCTTGTAATTAATGACTGTGGTTTCTGAGTGATATTTTATTGCCATAACACGACCAGGAAAATAACACTTCCCCAAAACTGTTAATGGCGTAGACATGTTGGTAAACTTCATGACATAATCACAACCCTGACAAGCGATAGAACGTCCTTACTTTTAGAATAGCTTTATTTAACAGCGGTTATGAGTATGGAAAGGATTTTGTCGCTTTTATTAAGGACGAAAAGTATATCATTTTTGCAGTTTTGTGAAAATGGTTTTATTTACTGGGGATAAAATATTGAATTAAAAATACTATTGATTGGATGAGACCATTGACCACCACCCCAAACAAAATACACAACCCCCCCAAAAAATCCAAAACAACATAAATTAGTTTTGGATAGCTCCTTTTGAAAAGAAAAAAATAGATAATCAGTCAAATGGGCAATAGTAAGTACATCATAGACCTAAACGATCACAACTTGATCAATAGTTTCCTGACTTGACAAATCGTTTCGATGGGTTATCGGTGCCCATATTCTCGACTTGTATTTGATGAACGCTTAACCGAATTTAATTTGTAGACACATCAAATGTCATTACATCTGTAGTCCGATACTAGACCAGTCAGTATTAACGAGGTAATTAATTTCACGGAAGTCAGAAACGTCTGCTGCAAATGATATGAAAATGGTTTAAGGGTGATTTCAAACTAAAATCGATGGAGTTGAAACACATTCAGTTCGTAGACACACATCGTTTAAGGAAACCAACCTTTCCAATGTGCGTTGTCGGTTGACGTTGAAGTGGAGAGGTCAATGTTACAGATAAAAGGTTTGTTTGTTTGTTGATTAACGCCGCACTCAGCAATAGTCCAGCTATAGGACGGCGGTCTGAAATAATCGAGTCTGGACCAGAAAATCCAGTGATTGACATCATGAACATCGATCCACGCAATTGGGATCGATGACATGCATGGACCTAGTCAGCGAGCCTGACCACCCGATCCCGCAGATAAAAGGTAATATTATTTTAACAAAAGTGGGCTGGTTTCGGTTCCAGAACAGTAACCCATAGAATGAAACCCATGTATTTTAGAGATACGTGAAATATAGAAACATATATTTTATGCACCTGAGACACAAGATTGCAAACCTTTACATTCCAATAAGCCGTGTTTGTTGTCATATATAAGGCTACATTATACTCAAAATCCAAACCGAAATGTATATCCTGTTAATTTTATAATAAAAGCCCCTGTATCGTATGAAATGGATTACGTACGATAGACAAGACACTGGTGTCGTTATTAAATTATCCTGTTGTGATCAAGCGTCTTGATTTACGACAACAATAACAGAACTCGGCAGAAGTCGGACTGGTGTAATTGTTTCCCTACTCAAATACTTGTACGATAGATGGGGCAGATAAAGCTCATAAACAGATACCCCTGAAATGTAGTATACCATATAACAGTCCTAATGTGATTGACACCACCCACTCACATGGTAATCTGAGGGTGCTGTCCAAAGATAAACTGTACAAATGTATACATCATTTAAATACTGATACGAATTGTATGTGGACATGGGAATATTTGCTTTTCAACAAAAAGGGTCATTCGTACATTGTTTGTTGTTTAACGCCGTACTCAGGAATATTCCAACCATATGATGACCGTCTGTAAATAGTTTTGATCAGACAATGCAGTTATTGACATCATGAGCTTCGATCTACGCAACACGATGATATGAGCAAGCGTGACTACCCGATCCCGTTAGTCGCCTCTGACGTCGTACACGTCGTTTTCGAAATATCATACTTTACAATCACGTCGTCCATTATGACGACGTAATTATAAAGTAGATATTTCGAAAACATGTGGAACGAAATCTATAGCGAATGGTAGGACAGGTGTCTATCCATACCCTTTCGATCAATATTTAATACATATGCCTAATTGGTGGTTGCAGCCATAACATGGAATCAGGGCGATGAGATTAGATCACGTTATGTAAAGGATGCACGATTTTCTGATCTTATTACGTTCCAAACTTATTAGGAGCTCACCAGTACATGACCGTCGGTTATTGTAAATCCAGCTTTCAGCTGTGTTTCAACTGACGTAGATGTATATAATCTTAGCAGCCGGACTTCATCTCCAGGTAAATCGGATAATGTTTATAACAGACTTTGGAGCTGGATACGCTATTTTGCTTTTATTGTTCTTTTATAAGATGAAAACGTGTATACCTTTCTGATATAATTTACTACTGCAGCATGTCTCAACTCACGTGGCAAGGACAAACTGATCCAGTTAAACACCGTGATGAAGTCTAAGAGAAATATTGATACATAAAATAGTCTTCATATCAGGCGAATACAGACCATTACGAAAACTGTGTATTGACCAAAAATGTGACACCTCCTCTTCAGTCTGGACAGAATTTATTTGGATAATACATGCCTTTAAAAGGACAATGGGTGAGTGAGTGGGAGTGTGTATGTGTGTGTGTGTGTGGAGTGGGGGGGGGGGGGGGGGGGGGGGGGGGGGACTGAGCGAATGAGTGAGTGGGGGAGGGACTGAGCGAGGGAGGGACTGAGCGAGCCTGGCCACCAGATCCATTGAGTCTCCTCTTACCACCAGTATAGGTTGCAGGGCCCATTTTTGGAGAATCGTTACTGGGAACATTACTATCTGGAGTGATGAGCTTGCACAATATAACATATTCAATGAAGTGTCATAGTCAAAGTAAATCATTCAACTATCTGTTATTGTCTTTGAAAACACATTGACTCTACATAATCTGTATTCGGCACCCATTACAGAATACTGAATACTGTTTTTTGTTATGGATATTCATTACGCAAAGATTGATTGTGTGTTTATAATCTCAGTAATCACCCTTTTCGTTTGATGTTTAATGTATCATAAATCTCGATACTCTATTAATCATATTAAAGTATGGTTAGGTAAGTGCATGGTGTACACAACTATGTGTAATCATCAAGGAATAATAAAGGTTAAATGTAAACGCATAAACAGAAGACATGATTTATTCATTCCACAAACATGAATATTAGGTACCTTTTCTCAAAATACGCTGAATTTTGTTCAGTCACAAAAAGCAACATAACTCCATCATTTAAACATAAAACGAGAATAATCAGTCTCGATTATCCCACGAAACTGATTCCACTGGGCGTTAAAGTCAAAATAGCAGTGAAACTGGATCACTGAAAATCAATGGTGACACCAGGTGTTCTCGGAGAAGGTAAGCATTTACTGCCCTGCCTGTAGCACTCGCCATTCACACACTTTGCACGAAAAGCGGAGTCCATTGTACGATCCCGACTATCATAAGTATGCGTTTATGAATTACTATCAAATAGTGATGATACCATAATTTATTTTCCACATGTCAATTGCTGTTTAATTACAAATTAAGATATTTTGTTTCACCTTTTAACACTTATTGTACCAAATCTAATATTTGCCTCACATCCTTAAAACTGATTTCATAAAAAGCTTAAAAAATCATAACAATGTTTTCAAAATCACTGTATACTAGTATACATTATCAGAAGCAATAAACCTAACTCTTGGATATGACGCACATGTATTGTCTGCCAAGTTAGTGAGTGAGTATGGTTTTACGCCACTTTTAGCAATATTCCAGCAATATCACGGCGGGGGACACCAGAAATGGGCTTCACACATTGAACCCGGGTCTTCGGCGTGACGAGCGAACGCTTTAACCACAAGGCTACCCCACCGCCCCGTATTGTCTGCCAAGACAACTGTGTGTGTGGCGGGTGCTTCCGGTTGGGCAGGACATGCTTACCCTTTTCGCGAACACTTTGTGTCATAACTCGTTTTTAGAGGCCCATTCATATAATTTTGACCACTGTTTGGCGTTTTAGAATTTGTTTCAGCAGACTAAATTCTCTGGCGTTGACGTGTCATATAGTCTTATCAATCTACTAGACAATCTGGAGCGTACACTTTAATTTCTGTTGTTTTGACTGGCTGTTGCTTTACGAATACATAGGTTTTTATTCCTTATATCGTGACGCCCTTTAAGTGTAGCTTTGTCCTAAGTAGAGATGCATGTACGCGTGCCATTGAGGCGGTGAACCAGAAAGCTGGACAGTGTGTGAACAAGACTTGAAATAGTGTAACAGTGTACAGTTTGGTTTTTTTAAAGTAAGGATGAGGTGAGGTGAAAGGGGGTTTAACGTCGCGTTCAAGATTATTGCACTTACATAGCGTCTCTGTGTGCGGTGTGTGTGTGTGTGTGTGTGTGTGTGTGTGTGTGTGTGTGTGTGTGTGCGCGTGCGCGTGTGCGTGTGCGCGGTGTGCGTGTGTGTGTGTGTGTGTGTGTGTGTGCGTGCGTGCGTGCGCGTGTGCGTGTGCGTGTGCGTGTGCGTGTGTGTGTGTGTGTGCTTGTACGCTCCGGACTCATGTCGATTGTTTACTGCTCGCCCACTGAAAAACCTTGCCGCAGTTTAACACGAATACCCAACTCAAATTCAGTATACTTACTCCAAGCAGTCCTTAATGCTGATCGCCAGAAAGGGTAAGTTCAAGTACCATCTTTTAATATATGTCGGTATGACGTGGAGGGGGGTCGAACCCCAGACCTTCCGATCTCCGGGCGGGCCCTCTACCACTAGACCACGGATGCGGTTAAAATGTAAAGCTTTCCTCTCATTTAGATGAAGTTTTCAAGTATGCTTCCCCAATTAGCTGTAAAGAATAATTTACACAACAAGAACGGGTATCAATTACACTTATTAAATTTCAAATGACACTCTACAGTGAAAACTACAATCTGACTTTGTTGAAGTTAATAACAGAAATAATTTCTACTTTCTTCAGAAAACAGGTTCAGGTTCTAACTGGTATGTCTTGCAATTTATCGCCTCTTTGAAGTTCAAAGACAAATGTAATTCCTCACTCCAAGCACGCACACTACATCAGTTGTGTGTAACAACTGCTGAACACCACGGGGCATAGTAAAAAAAAAGTAGTACTTCTCCCGGCTGCGTAAAGAGTGCATTATTTTGGAAGCTGATATCTTTCTGGCCTTGCATTTTAAGAGTGAATGAATTACAAACGCATCAGTGTGTGAAATGTAAGGATCCCAAACGCACAAAATAACTAAATTTTTAATATGAAATGGGCTTTCTATCAGCATTATAAATATGATTAACTATAGGTACAATGTTAAAACATGCAAAGCTATAAATGTTTAATATATATCTAACAAACACTTGTTTGAATTAAATAATAGCCCTGTTTTTGCCGACTGACACACATTCCATACACCTTGCAGTCCGCACCACTATAACCTCATTACCATCTGTTCAAGAAGTTAAACAAATCGAGGATAATATTCTCGAGTATTCAGTATTGAGTTGCCCCTGTTACACCTCGTGGCACATGATCGCATTCTGTTCGAGGTGTCAGAGACGGCTTAGCCAGTGTTGCATACAGAAGTTGCATTATCTTTGGTTTTATGCCGTTTTATTACCACTGGTTAATTAGTGCTGCCCTGTTCATGTAATAAACAGTGTCTTTGAGAATTATTTTCCACGAGATGAAAGGAGGACGACGTGAATAGTTACAAGGGTGAGACTGACCCCTTAACATTCTCTTCTTTATTACCTCTTCATTCCCAATTCAAAGGACAGCCAACCAAGATGTCTTCTCTTACTGTAATTCTAAACCTCCAGTGACGTCATCCTATTGTTGACCAGTAGGATTAAATCTCACAAACACGGATGTTATGACATGTCTGGGATTTTATAAAATATGCAGAGATTATTTGCTATATATTATGTCTGGGATTTTATATAATATCCCAGGGTTTTTATCACCAAACTTCCGTTTACATTGTAACCTGAATGTTTTTCGCGAGAAATCTATTTTGCTTTAGAACACAATGTAATGTAATGAAATGTAAAAGTCAATGAGAAACGTTTCCTTCATATTCCCAAGGATCGAACAGGCAACCTTCTCATCTGTAGCTCAGTGAGTGCACCACTAGGCTACAGAGGACCTAATAATTCGTAATGCTTTTAAGAATGTCTTTTTCAAGTACCCTACGCCAGCAACAGCTATTTTACGCCCGTTTCCCTAGGTTCATGGAAAACATGTGTGAAAGATAAAAACGTTGCTAAACATTTTTTTAATGTTTCTTTCTTCGGTTTCTAAGTTTGATAAAGCACTTCCCATCGGGTTTTTATTAGGGGCGACTTTTGGTTTGGAAATCACTACTGCGATAACTATTGATATTGCAATCAACTATTGCGATTAATATCGATAGTTTTCAGTGAAGATGGATTTTAGAGTTGAATTAAACCTTGGAACTGAAGTTTCCTTTGAATGTGATAACCATAACAACATATATACTGAACAACAAAAATTCCTGTGACATTGAATAAGACTTTATGCAAAGTTATGTTTTTTACCAAATCTGAAACAATTTCGGTGTGCAACAGATAAAAGACTCCTGTAAGTGTTCAAATGGTTTAATTTGCCATAATGACTTCAGATTTCATAAAAAAAACCATGAACATGCCAAAATGTCAATTTACAAATCAATAGCGTGTGTGTCCACCTCTGGTTGCGATGCAAGCAACACATCTTCGTCTCATGGAATGGACCAGGCGACGCACAAAGTCCTGTGGGATATCTGTCCATATCTGCTGGAGCATGTTTCGAAGTTCCTGGAGTGTCTGTCGAACACGTGATTGACGTCGAAGGCGCCGATCCATCTCATTCCACATGTGCTCGATTGGTGAGAGATCAGGGGAGCGAACCGGCCAGGGGATGACATTCACGTTGGTACTTGTTGTTACCCTGTCTGGCGCTCGGCATTAAGGGGCTTAAACAAGGACTGGTCGGCTCGGAGTCAGTATACTGTGTCTGAGTGGGGTATTCATGTTAAACTGCGGCATGGTATCTCAGTGAGCTAGCACTATAAATCGGCATTAGTCCGGACTAGTACAAGCAGCCTCACACATACATACACGTGCATGCACGTCGCTATATAAGTGCAATAATCTTGGACGCGACGTTAAACCCCATAATTACATTGAGTGTTGTTATGAAATCATAACAGTATGACATCCTCATTATAATTTGTTTGGGTATCATAACGTATCGTACAAGTTATTATCTCTCAAAAACTTTCCAATAGTCAACTTAACCTTTACGTCGAGCAATAGTTCCTGCAGCTCCAGCCCTTGGTGTCTACATTTAACAACGTCTGGGGTTATCATGTTTATAGTATACATTTATATACCGGAAATATCCAGACACTAGTATAAACTCAAATGCGGTTTTATTTCCCCGACCAGTGGATGCTTTTGCATTCCAGTTATCATTCTCAACTCCCAGGGGAGTATACAACCCAAGCTGCCTACGGACGCTAGAAGGCATTTACATCCACCTCACATATCTGGAACCCATTTGAACAAAGTCACTTACCGAGGGTGACACCACACATTTTGACACTTATGTTTCGGGTGTATGTACGTATTCGTGTTTAAACCATCTGGTCATCTACCATCTGACGAGTAGGTTCGTTTATGTACACAGGGTGTATGTACTGAACAGTATAGGTAGTGACAACACTGTAAGAACATGCAAACATGTTGGTGTGAAGGCTAAACAACAACCCGGTCACTTGCGAGATACAATCTCAGCACCTGGCGCTTCTGACCGCTTGCCCAGTCCGCAATTGAGCATGCTCTTTCTACCAAAATTTCAAAGACCGTCATACAGCTCTTGTTCAGAAGTTGTTTGAGCAAGGTTACAATATTCAAGGCCTCAATAAAGCTTTCAAAAGGTTTTATGGTAGACATGTGAAGGATATTTTCAAATTTGACGCATCAGTGACACAAATAATGTCCGAAGCAATTCCCTATTTTGTTGTTTCAACTGACACTTGACTTGCCTTGTCATGTATTTGTGTCGGGTGTCACCGGTGGGGCAGGATACGCTCGCCTATTCGCAAACACCTGGTATCATCACTATTTGATAATGATCAATAACGTCATGCTCATGATATAGTCGGAATCGTACAATCCACAGATATTTCTTATGAATATAGAAAGGGTTTTGTCGGTTATATTTATTCAGTGTGCATTACAATTATGCATTTTGCATGCAAATGAGAACTGGTTTAAAATCTATGTATATTTGTTTCATAACTTCCACCGAGATAATCTGTTGTATTCTCTTCTGCCTTCAACGGGGGGCACGGGTGGCCCAGTCGTCTAAGGCGCCGCGATTCACTGTGCAGAGTTGCGTCCCTTGGGCACGCCAGAAACCTATGATTGTGGGTTCGAATCCCGGTTCGCCCCGATTATGTTTCTAGGTTTGTCAGTACTATACCCGTGCTCGTGGGTTTCACCGAAGTGGTAAACGTCTGAGACTTGCATCACTCCGGGCTTTCCTCCCACATTAAGCTGACACGCCGCGATATAACTGGAATACTGTTAAAAGCGGCGTAAAACCCAACTCACTCACTCACTCACTCTGCCTTCAACGGATAAGATGTCTATAAGATTTAAAATAAAAGCAAATGTACACAAGTTTGTGATACAAGTATGATGTGATATTATGATAAAAGAACAACATCAAAATGCATGAGGAGCAACTGTTTGTTTATCAGAATCATGGCATCTATTTGGCCAAGATTTAAGACTGATACAACAAAATGTGAAACAACATTTCTCCATTAGTCTGCAGCATGCAGGAAAGCATCATTTGACAATGATAGCAATAAAATACTGCTTTTGAAAACGATACCATTCATCACCATGGGTGTATAAAAATACCACCCTGCATTACCTCTTAGCCCATGGATTCCTCATTACTTGCTGCCATAGTTTAACCTTACGCACTACAAAAGGGTTCGGTTAGATGGTGTTCCTACAAAGCCGCTGTGTGTATTTCTCTATCAAAGCCGGCTTTAAAAAGAAACAATGATGGTATATCCGACTGTTCAGAGGTATCATTTACCGCATGGTTATAGGAAATGTGATGCTTAATGAAACGGCGACTAGCATCAATGAACTAGCCGTGCATTAGTGTCTATATATCTCCAGTATTGAACACAATGAGTTTTACGTCCCAACCTAGGTAACATTTTAAAGAAAATGTACGAAAGCGCCGTTTCGATCCGTCCATCATTGGATTGGAAGGCAACTCCAAACAGTGAATTGCAGGCGTGGCCCTCAACACAAAAGTTAGTGTGGATCAAAATATTTCTGCAAATGAAGTTTAAGTACATTTAGAACGCGAGTGAGTGTCATATGTTTGTGAACAATTTTGAATAAAAAGTAACAGATGCGTACGATTCATGTATGTCCATGATTACGTATTGCACTGGCGAAGGTTTGTATATTTACATATCTTCAGCCCACATCTTTTCGGCATGCATTTTTTTTTCAAGATCCAGTTGTAAACAGGTTTTGCTATTAAGTGGAAATTATTCCGGGGTGGGCTAAAGGCGAGCTAAGAGTGAGCTAAGAGTGAGATAAGAGTGAGCTAAGAGTGAGCTATGGTCCTAAGTATTCAGGTATTTCTGATGATTCCTCAGATTATGAGCACTTGAAGCACAAGTTTCTCATCCCAACATCGAACTCGGAGCTATATATTTCAACACCACTGATGCCAATAAGTAATTTAAATTCAGTTCTTTAAATTAATTGTGATGTTATTGTTCATGCCAGTTCCTGACGAGTTAAAAAGACATTTTAAAATACAACCAATAGTAATTTCTAACATTTCACCAGCATGGGAAGAAATTATCGATTATATGGAACACATAGGATGTGACATTTCAGATCATATCATGTATATTTAGGACTTAATGTTAACTCCAACAACAAGGTCAATTTTTCTCTGAGGGTGTATCCTTTTATTCCAAAACTGAAATGTTCCAACATGTCAAGGTCATTTCACCAGAGGTAGCCTCCAGATGTACTTATACAGAACTCAATATAAGACTTCAAAGAATCCTACATTGTATGATAAATTGTCATTACTTACTGTGTGATATATGTTCTCTGCTTCCCACGCCGGCTATACGTCTAGGCAATACTACAAAACATCCTGCTTACCGTGAAGAGCAGTTTTAAAGGTTTCCTTCATCATTGACACATATCGGAATAGCTGTGTAGCATGAACTATATTTATGACTGAAGAAATATGTTCCACAGTTGTATGGCCTGAAGGTTACTGAGTTAAGTCCGCCGGTACTTACATAGGAATGTGTTTTCCTCAAGCACGCCAGAAACATATGATCGTGGGTTCGAATCCCGGTTCGTTCCGATTATGTTTCTTGGTTTGTCAGCACCATGCCCGTCATCGTGGCTTTCACCAAAGCGGCAAACCTCACCTCGGGCTTTCTTCCAAGATTAAGATGACACGCCACGATATAACGGGAATACTGTTCATAGCGGCGTTGAACCCAATTCACTCACTCAATCAATTATAGGGAAATATATGTGCAGAATGTGGAGTTGGTAGCTCATGATGTAAATCCCACTACTTGTGGCTGCCAAGACTGATCAGATCATACTGCTACCAACCTGCTGGACATATGATTACAGATGACTTCTCTATTGTTGACAAAAAACAACTTTTCGTCGAGGGCAACCTGCTGCCAATGAAGATCACAAAAATAAAATCATTATGGATTCTGACGAATAGGCCAAAAGAGAAAACGAGCCTGTTGAATGTCTTTCAGGGTGAGTTTAGTCAGTCCGTGATGTTGTCTCTGGTAAGAAAGCAAAAACTGAAAAAAAGGAAACAAAATTGTGATAAACCCATTCTGTCTCAGCCTGCTGCGTGCCTGTCGTACATGAATAGTTTGTAGTTATTTCACTGACAAGGCCACAAAGAACATAACCATTATTTGCAGGATTCATTACATTAATTATTTGCAATGGTATAAGTGACATATCATATAATTCCATTTTATTAGGCAAGTATCTTAGCTGAAGTATAACTTTTGATTTGAATCAAAAACTTGAAGACATTTTTGTACCAGATTTCACTGCTCCATACAAATCTTTACAAATTATTGACATATATTGCTGGGTCCAACAATTTTACCTCCAAATCCCCGCCTCAAAGATTTACCATAATCCTTAATACAAACAAGGAAGGACTTTCTTTCTATTCGTGGTAAGTATTTGAGACAAGTGAAATTCATACCATGTAGAATTTCAAAAACTTCAAATGATGTCCTTGAAGTTTTGCAGAATGAAGTTCAGTTCTGTCAAAACATTTACTTTTTCAGCTTTGTACACCACTATCTCACATCACTAACTTGGTCAATGGTGCATTTATCACAAAACGTGATTTCAACAGAAATAGTTACATCTCTTTCTTTATAGGTTGAGGACAATTTGTAAAAAATGAAAGCAAATGTCATCTGATGTTTACTGAGAATCAGTATGTGAAATGCAGGACTTACCGTACTGATGATATATATTTGAGGAAAAGGGTATTTGGCCATTTTATATGGATGATGTCGAATTGCCATGTGTGACTGCTACGTCGTTCTCTCTCTCTCTCTCTCTCTCTCTCTGTGTGTGTGTGTGTGTGTGTGTGTGTGTGTGTGTGTGTGTGTGTGTGTGTGTCATAATATTATACTTTTCGTGTATATTTTGATTGTTGATTGTTTTAAGTCAGAGTCGGCGATATAAAAGCTACATCATGGGGGCCTGTCAGGACAAAGCAGGGCTTTATTACATCAGCAATGTTCCATGCGATCGAGGTTCGATGACACGCAATCAATCGGAGTCTGAACTCTCTATTCATATTAGTAGTAGATTACTTGGGACCAACTGAATTGTGTCTAAACCTATCAATATTTTGTCAAAGTAATCTGAGACAAAGTCTCACAGCAATTACAGCCTCACGTGACGTCTGATCTTTCTCACGCTGATCGGTTGGTTTTGCTGTAAAACTTCACATGCGTATAAATATAGCATGATTCCAAATTGAATTTGGTTCAAACACATGAGTCTCTGTCTGTAGCTTTAGGGTAGTGTTCACAATCTGAATCAAGCTCGGTTTTGTCATTAGGCTTTTGGAATGTTATTGAACGTGATCTGTGTTCACATTTGGCCTGTTTGCAATTTTCATCCTCAACACAAATGAATTGGGTTTGTCGAACTTGACCTGTGTCTACGAAGTGAATTTGTTTCAATTTAGCGATTATCTGTTTAAAGTTTCTTTTGGATCAAGGTTTCAGAGCGGTTCCAGTAGACGTCATGTCACTTTTGCCCTCCGTTGATATAGACGTCGCTGGCTGAGTATGGAAAGACTTATTACGTGCCATTACTGGCGATGTCTTTACTAACTGAATTTGTTGCACATTAGTCAATATGTGTTGACACTTTTAGTCCATACATCAGTCTCATGACTGTGTTACCTTGTCCCTGGCTGTCAAGTGGTTCCTATATTTGCATGTGCAATGTCTGCTAATTGTATTTGGAGCAGGTAAATAATATAGTTACTTTTGTCCTGAAACTATACATCATGTATCGTGTGACCGTTTACCCCACGGACCGATTAGGTATCATACATTGTACCAACAACTGTATTCTATAAAGCTAGAATCAAGTTAAAGTTAACTGATCGAAAGCGTTGTTGGAACCTGCTTTACATTAGATATATTAATTGAAAGAAAGCACTTTACTAGTTTACATAATATATGCCTCAGTGAAAAAGTGAATCGTAAGTTTTGATCGGAAAATAGTCTGTTCTTGGATGCTTCTGATGTGGAGTGGCAGAGTAATCAAGAGTTGATTTAGCAAAACAACGATCTCCTAAACTTGTCATCCGCAATGCAGGAACACACAGTTGGTGTTGATCTTAGACTCATTATACCTCGTACTTCTGGATTGGTTCCTGATCGCCTTGAAAACCAATACAAGAATATCGTATTTTATTCTGGCAGAGAACTGAAGCCAGTGAAGATTTTTTAGAACATCTGCTGACAGTTTCTATCTTTTGTGAGGAGTCTGACAGTTGTATTCTGGCACCGCTGTAGTTTGTCAATCAGGTCTTCGGCAGTAGACCAACGATTACAGCATTACAATAATCAAGGTGTGATAAAACACAGGAGTGATGCTGACAAACCTTCGTATTTGGTTGATGTTCCTGGTTTTATGGTTTCATGATATGCCGTTTTGCTTACTTTGTTGATGTCAGACACCGAGGGATAAGTCAAATACTATTAAGGGGATCCATCATTTGATGTTCCAGGGAAGAGGGAGGAGGTAAGGGGGGAGGCGGGGGGGGGGGGGGGGGGGGGGGGTTAGGGGGAGGGAGGGGGGGGGGGGATCAATGGTTTCGTATGCTACAGGTCGCGTAATACCAAAATGGCCGCTCCATCTTAGCCAAATGCGTGCAAATGATCATTTTGCACACGAAGCAGTCTCCCTGATGTGACGATGTCAGTACCACCCAGCATATCTACCTTTCGCGAGGTGATCAGTGAGCTGTAATGCTACAATTATCTCCAGTATGATATAAGACATAAGGCAGGTTCGGAGTTCTTCATTAAAGGTGATACCAATTTTCTTTTCTCAGCAATAGGTAAAGTTGCCTGTGGGAGATATATATTTACGAAATTGGTTATTATGGGCTCTGTTTCTGTTTCGTCGAGGCATTCTTCAAGGAACGATGTTGTCATGGGGTCCTCCGTCGTTGGTTGTAAACTCTGATACTTGTTTTGAACCCTCGAGATTAGCATATATGTCTAAAATGAAAAATGATATTTTCATTAGAACATGCATTGGTTTCTCGAGTTTGACTCAAACCAATATGAAAGCATTTTTATGCACATACGGGTGTTTTACAACTTGCAAGAATTTCAGATGTTTAGACCTTTTCCCAATTGGCGCAGTCGGTTCGTATCATGTTTTATGTCAGCTACAATTTGAAGGAGCATTTTACGTGTTCTTATCTCTTGCATCGGGTAATATTTTATTTATTCAAGGTGTTGCCGCGTGTTACGCTGAAGACAGTCATTGCTTCTATGTTAATGCTTGCCTGCTCTCCATTTTGACCGGCTCCGTGGTCTAGTGAAAAGAGCGTCTGCCCTGAGAGCAGAAGGTCGGTGGTTGGATTCACTGCCAAGTCATACTAAAAGACGGAAAAATATGGTACTTGATGTTACCCTGCCTGGTACTCGGCATTAAAGGGATAAAACAAACATTTGTCGGCTCGTAGTCAGTTTGCGTCTGGGTTGGGTATCTATCAAATGTTAAGCTGTGGCATGGTAATTGGGATAGCCCCATAAAACCGGTATTAGTTCGAACTAGTATAGTACAAGCAGACACACACACACACGTCGACCTGTCTAATGTCTACTGGATGTGTACACACGAGCCCTTCCTACTTACACCTGGGTTAAGGGTGTTCAGATTTTGTCACCTACATAGATTTTGTCTCCTACATAGATTTTGTCACCTACATAGATTTTGTCTCCTACATAGATTTTGTCACCTACATAGATTTTGTCTCCTACATAGATTTTGTCACCTACATAGATTTTGTCACCTACATAGATTTTGTCTCCTACATAGATTTTTTAACCTACATTGTTCCCGAGAAAGGAAAACTACATGTCCCTTCTACAGAAGTTGACACATTCCAAGAAATAAATTATGTTTTTAAAGCATGACTTTGACATGTATGTGTAAGGCCTCAGTGACCGAATCGGTGGCGAGCTGGGAATCAATAACAAAAAGAGATGCCGTATACGTGTTCTAAGAATCGAGATCTAGTTTACAGTGCATTGAAGGATAAATGCATTAAGACTAAACCGATAAGGAACAGATAATTACATTGTCTGTAAATAAACGACAAAACCCTTTCATTATCAAAAGAAATATCTACTTAAAACTGAACCTACTGTACGAAGTCCTTATAAAAGAACTGTTTCAGTGGATGTATATGTTGGTTGGTTTGGTTGGTTTGGTTGGTTTGTTGTTTAACGCCGCACTCAGCAATGTTCCAGCTATATGACGGCGGTCTGTAAATAATCGAGTCTGGACCAGACAATCCAGTGATTAATATCATGAGCATCGATCCACGCAATTGGGATCGATGACATGTATCAACCAAGTCAGCGAGCCCGACCACCCGATCCCATTAGTCGCCTTTTACGACAAGCATAGTCGCCTTTTACGGCAAGCATGGGTTGCTGAAGATCTATTCTACCCCGGATCTTCACGGGTCGGGTGTATATGTAATTATATAGTTAATACAATCCTACTTCAGAAGAGGTAAAGGTTTTTATAAAGTTTGTCGGAGGTGACGTGGACTTCATTCCGTCATCGAGCATAGATTGACCAGGTAATAAAGATTATCAGTGGTCATAAGACGAATATAATACGAATCTCTCCGAAACAATAGATGACGTCAAAGGAGGGCCCTAATTCACTTTAATATCAACGGAGAATGATGAACCATATCCTCCATTATCATACCTCCATGTCAGAATGATGATATCTGATTGGCCCACGTGATCTTGATAAAATACTGGTGGGTAAAAAAATTCTAAGCGGGGGAATAAATGTTTTATACCCCGCCACGAGCATACAGGCTGCGCTAGGATTTCTGTGAGGAAAAATACATCCCTCATACCCCGCTTCAAAGCAAAAGGCCGCACGTTTTTTCGAGTCAAGTCACGTGACATAGCACACATTAACCTCCGCTCAATCGAACAGCTGTTTTCTATCAATTTTGAATTTGTGTTAATTCTTTTACAACATCACATTGAAACATGGCGGTAAGATAAATTCGTTGTAGCAGGATCACTAGGGATACATGGGGTTTTATGCGTCCGGCTCGACGCATAAAACCCCATGTACCCCTCGTGATCCTGCTGCAACTTATAGTGTACATGTGAACATGAATTTAGTGAAACATTATAACTACCTGATCTATCACACCGGCTCTTCGTTTACAGACTTTAGTCAACACAGTAATAAAGCCTATAACTGCCTTGAAACGTAGACGACAAGACTAAAAGCAATTTAGTACCAGTAGTGTCAGGAATAGACTATCGGGTCTCCTTGTTTGAAAGTAGCGTACCAGAGTCACCAATGCAGCATTTCAGGCGCAGATACGTCTAAGTTTCATTGTCTGGTTTCTCGATCATGTTTTATTCAAAATGCGGTCATGTTTAATGTATCTTTTGTTGAAGTAATGAGAACAAGTCGAAATGATGAAAATAAACGCCACAGTAGAACATATTTGCCTGCTCGGGAATAGGATTACAAATTCCAAGTTTAGATTTCAGTAGAAGGGTCAAGATAGTTTGTGTCACGTAGTTTTTCTGGGGCGTAATATAATAGTTTTAGATCACGTTATATATGTGCATCTCAAGGGTCAGCATATGCTCACATTTCTCTTACAAGACACACTCCCAAGGTTGCGACGCTAACAGAGAGGTTATAATTTTCAATCCAAAAAAAAGCGAAGACGTACACATTAGTGAAAGCAATTTCAAAGCGTCAACGTAAGAGAATAATCAGTCTCAAATATCTACAGTCAGATTCCATAGGGCGTAATAGGCAAAACAATAATGGAATTTATATTTATTGATAAGAGTATCACCAAGTGTTCGCAAAAAGGGTAAGCATGTCCGGTTCAACATTTAGCTCCCGCTACGCACACAATTTTCATTAAAAACAAATGCTAATGCGTAAGGTGTGGTGAGGTGAGGTGAAATGGGGTTTTACGTCGCGTCCAAGATTTTTGCACTCATATAGCGACGTGCATGCACGTGTTTGTGTGGCTGCTTGTACTGATGTCGATTTTAGTGCTAGCTCACTGAGATACCATGCCGCAGTTTAACATGAATACCACACTCAGACACAGTATACTGACTCCGAGCCGACCAGTCCTTGTTTTAGTTCCTTAATGCCGAGCGCAAGACAGGGTAACAACAAGTACCATCTTTAACGAACCCCGTACCTTCCGCTCTCCGGGCGGACGCTCTACCACTAGACCACTGAGGCGGCCATGATGGGTAAGGACGTGTAAGCTTCAGTATGGAATCGCATCGACCATCATGTACAAAGGCATGTAGATAAAAAAATATTCATCTTAGTTACCAATGTAGATTTGTGGTACATTGTCAGATAGTCCATACAGGAATGCCGGGTTTGCATAAAGGTCCCCAGGAAATTTTGCTTTTTGCACAAGTCTATTTAATCGATCGGGTAATGATTACGTTTGGTTACTTTTGCGCTCCTTCGTATTCCGACTGATTTGATCGATGCTCTAGGATGGTCTGATCCAGACTGGACTGTGTACAGGCCGCTTAGTCAGTTGTTAAACGAACAAACATTGTCAAGTACAATGTCGCCGAGCTGATTGTTTGAACATGAGAAGTATATTTGTATTGCCATTATGTGGTGCTATTTGGATATGCATACTAGTACTTGAAGTTCATAGTTTGCCTACTAGTGAGGCGATAGTTATCAATCAGTTGAATCCAATGAACGCTTCTCGCCTTGCTCCAAAGGGCCTTATGTTATGATATTTTTATGTTTAAACGACTGGATGGGCATTCAAAGATAAAAGAGATTCTCGGCACTTGTACGCAGCAGATGTAATTTTCAAAATTAACATATCGTTTTTGGTTTCAACAAAATCAATAAATGTACTATTTGTGTCTATGGATGTTCTGGTCCATCACTTGATTGTCTTGTTTATTTACAGGCGTCGCCCCATGACAGGAGCACTTATGATCGGCGCCAGACAATTGTCAAGCACTTAGTTTTTTAATGCAAATTGTGTCGGAAGCTACCGGTACAGCTATTTTGCCTTTTACGCCCTATAGTGAGTGAGTGAGTGAGTTAATGCTTTACGTCACATCGGCAATATTTCAGCCATATCGTGACGAAAAATGTTAATACATACAGTTTTAACTTAATTAAAACCTGTCATCGATGGACAGTAAAATTACTGGAATATCACAGTTTATTATTTAAAACTAGCATACAACTATAAAAAAGATAACACTATAAATTACGGTACAATATAAAAAAGGCTATAGTTCGCCAGCAGCTGAAGGTAGATCACCATGCTAGGGTCCATGGGGACTTACAGTACTTTTGCTACCTGCATGGACCCAAGCCGGATTTACATCATCCCTTCAGGTGTTGGCGATTATTAACATATGTAGCCATATTAAAATAACATATATACTACGATTAAAGACTGTGAGTGAGTGAGTGAGTTAAAGTTTAACGTCACATCGGCAATATTTCAGCCATATCGTGACGAAACAAAAGTTGACATGAACAATATATTTTAAACTGCATACAATTCTGCCGACGAAGGGCAGTATAATAACTAGAATATCACAGATTCACATAAAACTAGTCAGAGAGCATGTAAAAAATTATTAACATTTTACAACACAACATAAAAACAGGCTGTAGATCACCAACAACTGAAGGCAGATCACCACGCCAGGGTCTACGCCCTATAGAATCTGTTTCGGCGCATAATCGAGACTGGAAAATCATTGAGTTTTAAATTCTTGTCGTTAGAGGCGGCCAACCTTGTTCGGTTTGTCAGGCTCAATGTCGTTCATATTATTCCCCCCCCCCCCCCCCCCCCCCACACACACACTGGATTGTCTGGTCCAGACAACGTAACTGGAGTTTGTAAAGGGTTGTAGTACTTTTGTAGCTTTGGGTATCATAATTAATCCTTATACTCAGTTAACCACCAGTTTATATTGTTTACCCCTTATATGTTGAAAAGGCTGCAATGTTTCATTTAAGAAGAATTTCTTACAACTTTCTTGATTTCTAAACGTACAGACAATCCCTCATGTATGCAATTCACACAGGTACGTCAATGACAACAGCACAATAGTTGCATCATTTTGTCTATGTCCCGTTTTATTACCAAGGGCTGATTAGAAGTATCTCGTCCTGAGGTAAAGAGATTTATCTATGAGATTTAATTCCACAATATTGAAAAGGGAAGGACGGGAATAGTGATAGGAGTTAGAAGAACCCATTGTCACACATTTTATTTCCATAATATTCTTGATTCAAAGGAAATCCTATCTGCATCGACTTCTTTTTCACTATACACCAGAACTGTCCAAAGGATGTCCAAGAACATATCAGACAGGTCGATGCAAATGAGGATATCGTATAAGCAAAGTTCAAATATTTATTTTCTTTATGGCACTGGTGGTCTTTGCTTAATGTGTCATTTGTATGCCATAGGCCTTAAATAGCGGTGATGGATAGGAAGAAAGGGTAAAGAGTCGGGTGTTGATTGGTGCCTACTTGAGACTTTTCAGACATGGTGTTCATGAATGGAATGTAAAAGAGGGAGTGTGGATGCACTATGGCCTGGTGCCCATTACTAGCCTGCGTATAGATGTAGTTTGTTGTTTAACACTATATTCCAGCTATATGACGGCTGTCTGTAAATAATCGTGTCTGGACCAGTGATTGACATCATGAGCATCGATCTACGCAATTGAGATACGATGACATGTACCAGCCAAGTCAGCGAGCCTGAGCACCCAGTCCCGTTAGTTACTAAAGAAGTTCATCACAAGTATCCAATATTGAAAGCTCCCCACCCCACCACTACAACCACGCCCCTTCATAGCAAATCATTTAGTTTGTTTTGGAAACCGATTACGATGCGTGTGATTTCAGCACTTCAATTGGACATTTAAATACTCTCTACGAATATTATGATTTGTTTCTCTCTCGGAAATTTACTAAATTCGAAAATTGATAATACTATTTTTCACTTTACCTTCCCTCTAAAAACATTAAGTCATAATAGTGGCATATCCTCTAGAACTAATCATTCCAAGGATCGTTTCATTGTCTTTTGCGTAGACCGTTTATAATTGTGTACTTAATATCTACGCTTGATGATTGTATTGTATCTTTTCGAAGTTGTTTGAGTTTGAAAACATAAACATGTATGCAGATACAAACGAACTTCACTGATATCTAAATTCGTCCATTCAACGGACTAAATATATCAGTCTCGACCGATACCACATCGCACACGCCAATTTGTCATTTTTGAATGGTAGAATGTTATTTGTATTTGTGGTTTAACGCCACACTAAGCAGTATTCTAGCTTTATGATAGCGGTCTGTAAATATTCGAGACAAACCAAAATTTGATATTGTGAGCATATTCCGACGCCGTCGGGGTACGATGACACGGAATCAACCAAATCACCGAGCTTGACCACCCGATCCATCAGTAGCCTATAACGACCAGCACACATATCTTACGCGGCAAACCCCCTGTATCACTGGATTCGATATGTAAACGTTTCAAATTCTAAACTCACACTTTCGTTCTGTTGTGAATGAAATTTAAAGATATCTGAACTACGTTACTTCGAAACCATTTAAATGAAAAACAGCAGGTTTATCTCCTAATTTGCAGCTACTAGTGCATCTAATAACGCCAATGTATATATGATTTCACATGATGATCGATTGCAGCTTTTAACAGTATTTGAGTTATATCATGGTCATCCCGAATTAATGAAGATTTTTGACGTTTACGACGAAACCCAGGAGCAAAGAATATGGTGCTTCCAAACCTAGAAATTTTATGAGGACGAATCTTGGACTACAGTCTACGATTCCACTTGTGGGTTTCTGGTGCACCTTAGGGACGCAACTATTTACAAAGAAAATCACGCACCGGTGCCAGAGAAACAGTTTACAATGTTGACCATGCGAAGAAACATAAACGGATTGGTAACAACAAAAAATACTGGAAAGCTATATCCTCACATATATCGACCTGCCTGACATGCATTGATCATCTAGTGGCAAATCCTGGTGTATAGTGTAAGGGAGGAATATCGTGGTAGAATGTCATTTGAATGAAGGTGTAATGCTGTCATAAATAGGGTAATATGAAGGGTCAGTGTAACCTTTCTAACTATTCACGTATTCCTCTTTTCATCTCATGGGAATACACTCAGTTTATTGCATGAATGGAGTATCTCTAATTAACTATCGGTAGTAAAACGGAATGCGATAGATAGTGCAGCTTATGCATGCAACACTGGGCAATTCGTATCTTACACCATGACAAGGACACAGTGAGAAAACTCGAGCAAATTCTCCATGATCTTCTGATTCCTTATACAGTCACTAATAAGGTTATGATTTGAGTGATATTGATTTCTGTAGCTGTAACGTGTATGGCATGGGAAGCAAGTAGAATTAATGCACAGAACCTCTGATGTATTTCTGAACGAAGTGTTTGTTTGATAAACAGATATGAAATAGGAATAGCTAAAATTCTTTGATTTTGTCTTTCACAGGCTTCACTCATATCGAACAAATACACGTTGCTTAATAAATATTTTCAAAGTGAACGCAATGGGCAGTCTCTATCACAGATGGCAAATGTGAAATGTTGAGATATATTCAAAATATTCTTGAAGTTAGAGAACTATCTTTGACGCAATGCTTTGTACCACGGCACAAGGAATACATTAAAATCTCTTACCTGACAGATATGGGAATGATATGCTATTATTTTTATATATTACCATGTCAAATGACACATAAATTGTTATATGTTCAAACGTATAACTTGCCAATTAGTTGCCAAATAAATCACTGAACTGTAGCTCGCCCTGATTTGTAGGCAACAGTTTTAAAACAAACCCATAGTCAGCCACTGAAGAGGAATTGCTGTCAGTATTTTCTGCATAAATACTAGAAACCAAAATCAAGCAAATTGAACAAAATATGATGTCACCATGAGGAGAAACTTGCTCCAAAAAGTTCAGCTCCCTCAATCTGGCAGACCGTGGTCAAGTGGATACAGCGTCTGCCTGGAGAATGAAAGGTCGGTGGTTCGATCCATGCAAAAAGGCGTAAAAAGATGGCACCTGTTTCACTCTGCTTGGTGCTCGTCATTGGTTTCCGAGTGGTTTCTGTGGAGATGATGTTAACAGTGCAATGAAATGCAGTTTTAAAGGATTTTAGAGCATACTATTCACAGTACTAAGGTCAAATTAAGGTCGCAATTTAACATATCGCGAAAGACAGAACATACGTGTTGAAACCCACTACCAACTGCACAGTCAAGTACCAAATATCATGACAATATGAACGAGAATGGCCGAGTTTTGGCCAAATGAAGTTAGAGCTTCCAGTATGAACCAAGTGCAAATATCAAAGCAAGGTAACAGAATTGAATATCGCAATGACAGGAACACACGTTGAGCCCCACAACTAATACATGTACCGAACTTAGTATATTTTGAACAGAAATGGCTAGTGACGTCAACAAAGAGTCCGTGGCGGCCATTTAGAAAATCGGACTCGAAAGGTTGAAAACTAGTTTTGAACTAGTATGTGAAGCTTCAGCATCACCGGTCCAGTGTTTTCAGAGGAAGAGATGGTGTTAAAGAGATTAGAGCCCATCTTGAGGGATTAAAGATCACGGTCGACGGCCATGTTGAAAATCGGATTCGGTTCAGGGAACATCATTTATGATACTGGTCCAGTTGTTTCTGAAGAATAGACGGTTACCGACACCACCGACGGCGCTGAACGGGTGGTACAAAAATACATGTTAAGCTAATCTTTCAGTAAACATGAATATAGCAAAATTCTTTACCTCATACGTAAAAGGCGACTATGCTTGTCGTAAGAGGCTACTAACGGGATCGGGTGGTCAGGCTCGCTGGCTTGGTTGAAGCATGTCATCGATCAAAATTGCGTGGATCGATGCTCATGATATCAATCACTTTATTTTCTGGTCAAGACTCGATTATTTACAGACCGCCATCATATAGCTGGAATATTGGTGAATGCGGCGTAAAACGTCAAACAAAAAAACCCAGAAACTTCAGAAACTGCTGCCATTACGATAATCTGTTGATTATTACCTTTTTGAACGTGTCAGATTACAACTGTATGCACAATTACGAAAATCAAGACCAGCACAAGAAGCCTTTGTGTGTATCCAGGGGAAAGTGATGTTGTGATCACCAGACCTGCTGAACGTCTTCGTGATGGACAGTAATTGTCACCATGTTTTCACACAACATTGATGTAGTAAGTGCGTGTTCCGTTGGAGTGAGGAATATATTCAATAACATGACATGACTATAACGGCTTAAAAGAGACGATAAATTGCAAAACGCACCAGCTTCAAAATGACCTTAAGCTTTCAGCATAAAACGCATATGCATTTGTGTATATGGGTGTGTGTGAAATCTTATATTTAATACAACCAATTAGAAAACCTTTTGCAGGTAGAGTTTTAGTTTTTTCATTGTCACAACATCTTAGCTCAAGTAAACGTCAAATTAAATTACCAAGCCACAGCATCAACTGTTGAAACTTGCGCGTATGTTGAGTTCTCCGGTGGCTATTAAACATGCGTCCAGTGGATGCTTTTTTGTGAAGGCCTGAAAATAATCCGCGATGATCTGTTTTGCAACCAGTAACAAGAAAAACTCGCGTTAATCATTTCTAGTTTGACGAGCCTCGTAAGAATAACAATCCTGTTGCCATTGAAGACCATATCTTCGTCCCCAGTTAGTTCACTCAAATGTTCTAATACTCACTCATTTCTGGAGCACATTGAGTGTTGCTATCTAGCCATAGTGGTATCATTTTCTTTTTGGTTTCTTGAATTTATCTCATTACATCGTTGCTTGGGTACAGGTAGGGAGAACCAATTGTTTCACCATTGGCTTGAACAAACACTACACACGAGGAAGCTGTCTCAGAGTCAGCTCTGTGCATGCATTTACCTTAAGTGGAGGACAACCTGACATCATTCTTCTGCATCCTTTGATTTGCATCTTCATGTGATTGTGGCGGGGGCCACCGGTGGGGTAGGATACCCTCTCCTCTTTGCGAACACCTTGTATCATCACTACTTGATAGGGGTGCATGTTTAATGAGGTGAGGTGAAATGGTGAATTGCACTTATATAGCGACGTGCATGCACGTGTGTGTGTGTGTGTGTGTGCGTAGCTGATTGTACCAGTCCGGACTGATGCCGATTTATAGTGCTAGCACACTGAGATACCATGCCGCAGTTTAACATGAATACCCCACTCGGACACAGTATACTGACTCCGAGCCCACCAGTCCTTGTTTTAGCCCCTTAATGCCGAGCGCCAGACAGGGTAACAACAAGTACCATCTTTTAACGTCTTTTTGTATGACGCGGTTGGGGATCGAACCCCGAACCTTCCGCTCTCCGGGCGGACGCTCTACCATCAGACCACTGAGGCGGTCGCTTTATGATAAAATCGGAATTGGTTTTTAGAGAGTTCTCTTTTGGAGAGCTTTCTTATGATTATAGAAATGGACTTTCTGCTTTTATTAACATGAATCCTACTAATTGTTTGCAGTCAGTTTCAGAATCTGTCCAAAAACGAATTGGTAGAAATGCTTACAGGCAAACATTGTAGATAACGCATGTGTCCCCATACGTGCTGTTCACACCGATTTACGTTATTCTTCTTGAGCAATATTGAAGGAATACAAAGGAAACTACACCGATGAACACACCTATAAAGCAACATTTGGAAAGATGGATGTGAGTGGTGCGGATCCATGCTATATGACCCCCTCCCCCAACACTGCACCCCACGCACAATAATAACCCCGGACCCTCTGATTATTCTTTTTTGGCCCTCTTTGTGTTCATTCCACATGAAACGATGGCTTAGAATCAACGCTGGGATGTACGGCCGTTAACAAAGGCATGGGTCAAAGTTATAATTTTACCATACACTTTATTACGCAGATATGTTCATTAAAGGGACATTTAGGGTTAATGACATATTTAACCATCAGAGGAAGGAACTGAGTGCTGAGATGACAGTCAGAAATAGGACATTAATGGAACAATGCTGTCTTTATTGTACATGCTGCGCATTTTTGTCTGATAGATACTATAATTCATATAACTGATCTTCGTTCCACCACTATTACAGCTCAAATGAGTACAATTAGGAGGATCATGTCGGGAAGTCTTGTCAGAAACATTTTGGCTCCGGCGATTCATTCAGTACAGCCAACTATTGATCAACTGTAAAGTGCATACGCTTTACATGGGTTCAGTCTAACGCCTCTTTTACATGTATATTTACTTTGCTGTGTATTTGCATATATGTCTTAAATATCACCAGAAAATGCATGTTTCAGGATCCTTGTCTTGTAAGAATGGTCAAAGTGCCAGACAATTGACCATTTGGTTTCTGGACAGGACAGGTGTTCATAGTTTTCCCACACAAAGGTTATACACTTTCATTCTGTTTCCACTTTTACTGTGATAGAGCTACGAGTATGAATAGCGTAAAACATAATGGTTTTAATATGTTTATTGTTTAATGCCTCAATCTTAACATTCCAGCCATATGACGACATCCTGTAAATAATCGAGTCTGGACCAGATACATTGGTGACAATGGACAACGAGAGAACCGTCGGGGTACCTTGGCTAATGTCAACCTTGTTGCTCAGTCTGATACGAACAGCTACCTCATACCACAAGAATCACGAAGGGTATAGGTATCAAAAACCATGCAATGGGAAGAGGTCTATGTGTGTGTGTGTGTGTGTGTGTGTCTGTCCTGTGTGTGTGTGTGTGTGTGTGTGTGTGTGTGTGTGTGTGTGTGTGTGTGTGTGTGTGTGTGTGTGTGTGTGTTTCAGGTACTATGTATGATAACTGATTCAGTTTGCCTCAGACTTGATACCTAATAACTAAAAGTGAATAAATAAGTGACGAGAATTCACACTCCAACTTATTTTACTGATTGTGTTTATTCAATCACAGTAAACATGAAAAACAAAGAGTTAAATGCAACACTTTGACATTGTATTTGCCATACTGTATCTAATTAGCAAAGAACATGAATCGCATCTTCAAAAGTCATCAACAACATGAGTTCTTGTTGGAGCAAGAAAGGCCGGTGTGACATCTTGAATTGCACATCAAACGAGCTTTGAAACACCCACATCTTTTTGTTTCACATCTCTTTGTACCAGCTCAATTGCATGTCACAAATCCCTGTCCACCGCAGTTGGATTCCTGCTGAATAACTCTCCGGAGAAAAATCACAGTATTTGAGTGCATGTCATCCAAGGTGTAGAGGAAAGTGGCACGCGCGTCATCCTGATTGCGCGAATATTCAAGCGTTTTAAACACCAGCTTTTACGGCATTAGTGTACATATCATTGATACCTATGAGCCTGCGGGGTATGTGCGATCGCTATCAACAGAAGGGAAAGGGACAGTCAAACTCTAAGCTTGTATCCGCAGCTCTCTTTCTTTGGGTGCGGAAGTTGTATATACACTGAATATGACAAAAAACATTTCTCGCGCCACAATTGCATCAATATATTTCCTACACATGTCGCCGCATCCTATTCTTTCATTTTTTGTAATTATATGTTTTTGTTTCGAATGTAAACATAATACCTTCTGGGAAACTACATCCATGCCAAAGTGCTAAAAACGAAACTACATGTAAATACATTGTAAATGTCCAAACTAAATGTGTTGAATATGCCTTTTGTAGTTGTCTTCCTTGCATACGAGCTGGCGAGCACGCGGCCAATTGCTTTGCTATGAGCTTGTACTTTTGAAAATTGAACGTACACGCACTGAACTCGAGCGTCAGTGAAATATAGACAACTCAGCTCCCTTCAATACGTGACTCCGTGAAGAAGAAGAAGCCAATGCAGTACACAGACCACATAGACAAGAGATAAAAAAATAAGACAAAGCCTTTGAACATGAACAGCTGGGGCAAATGTTATACTGTCTGAATATGATATTTAAGTTACATAAAACAGGCAGATTTCCATACTGCAATATTGTTTATATGCTTAACATTCGTGATGGATACATGCTATAGTAACAAGGGATGTCTGAAAGGAAAAGATAAATATACATCTTAAAATGTATCATGATTACATATATTCCACTGAAGTTAATCAATTTTCTTTATGACGAAACTTCTGCATACTGAGTTTATGGCTCAGACATCGGAATTTACATAACATGGCTAAAAGATGTGTATTTGGAAAACTCAAAAATGTATTTCTCTGGTTCGAGTACAGAGTAATATGTACATAATAAAGATTTAGAAACAATTCTGAATCTGGCCCGTGAAGACACCGGGGTAGAATCGGTCTTCAGCAACCCATGCTTGCCGTAAAAGGCGACTAACGGGATCGGGTGGTCAGGCTCGCTGACTTGGTTGATACATGTCATCCATCCTCATTGCGTGGATCGATGCTCATGATATTAATCACTGGATTGTCTGGTCCAGACTCGATTATTTTCAGACCGCCGTCATATAGCTGGAATATTGCTGAGTGCGGCGTTAAACAACAAACCAACCAACCAACAACCAATTCTGAATCTCTTTGCCTTGAGACCCTGGATATATAGCTGCAATCCTTATGCAATCTTTGGCATTAATATCATAGGTGAGTTCAGAAATAGGGATGAGTGCATGACGCTGCAGATGGTGATTATCTTATGAGAAGTATCAGTGACATTAAAACTGACATTGGTTAATGTACTAAAACTAATTGTGGAAAGAACCCAAAATAATCAACAGTGGGGATACGCAAACACACGGATTTTATATTAAATTATGGGAAAATGTCAGCTTGACGTCCTGGCAGATGACTTAAAATACACATCAGACATCTTCCGTCAGGCTACCCGCCTTTCATGGAGGAGTGTCCCAGACATAACTATCATTGGGAGAAGCAGCTGATCTCCGTTGGGGAGAAAAATTTCAGGAATTGATGGACTTTCAACTTGTTCCAAAGCTGCTCCAGCAGGCAAAGAATTAAAGTGGATTCAATGGAGATCAACGAGATGCTTCAGCTGCGCAAAGAAGGAAGGTGCCATTCACCCCGAGTGTATATGTCCCCACTATAAGAGAGAAAAGTGTTTGAGAAGGGAGAGTAAAGGTGCACACCTTTTTCCATTTGTTTGCAACCACACCCATAAACGCATTGTTTTTTACAGCCATTCAGCAACGAAAAGAATTTATGGAATTTGAAAGAATGTCATCTAAAAATAAAAAATATACTCAAAGTAATCTGTATGGCATATTTTAGAATAGCGACAATATTTATAGCCGTTTTAAACACGTGCTATCTGCCATCAGCAACCAAAGTTAGGCAAAGGAGAAAATGTAATCATGTTGTTGCGGCTACTTAGATGACTTAGCTACCCCTAGACGAGTATATGACATACCGAAATCGGTTTTGTCAGGTATTCTATATTGGGGTCCATAGTATATCAGTTAATTCTCACAGCAACCTCAGGTCCTTATGGAGACAGCTTTGTCTGCACGAGGAGTCTGTTGGGCCTTACTATGTATGGTTTTATAGAATTGTAAGTAATTGCTGCAAGTCAGCTTCTTTTATATATGAAATGGAAATAGATGTTCCTGTGTACGGGTTTTTTCAAATGATATTAATAGCAAATACATAATGCAAACCTATTACCAGATAATTATTTCTATTCGTTGAATATAAATATGGTTTAGAGTGTAATTTGGGGGTCATGACTGGTTCATTAACAGGTAATTTGGATGTGAATTTTTGTGAAGGAATTAAGTTCATTTTAACACGTTCTATCATTAATTGTAAAACGATGCATTGCCATCATTTCATCTCCGTCAAGCTTTGGTGAATTAAGCTTCACAACAAATGAAGCTCTGAAAGCTATTAACCAGAGTAGAAGATGGCATGATTCTGGAGACTATGGCAACATTATTATGTATCAGTCAGTCCATGGATCAGTTTCTTTGTCAGGAACGGGATAATATGAAATAGTGTAATCACAGAAAACAGATTACCATAAATAAGATATTAACCCTTTTGCCCTGGCCTCGTGTGTTGAGCGTCTGTTCTGAAGACTTTGTTGTGTTTATTATCTTTGCGGACCATATGCACTGGAGGTGAATCTGTCTAGAGGGTCTGAGTAATGACTGTGGTTTGGCAGTTTAAATAACGTGAGTTGAATGTATAACGTACATATAACACAGCACATATAACACTACCCAGGCTTCGTAATAAAGATTAAACAACAGATCCTTTGCAGATACCCTTTATCTTCACAAGGAAATGATCATGTTAACAATCTTGGTAAACCGTGGACGAACGTGTTTCCTTGGCTGTTTTATATAAAACAGCACTGATTTGTAGGCATGTGGTGAAAGCTTAACTGGTACATGTAGTGCACTTCCTTGACTTTGAGTAAGCCAGTGATTTTTGTGTTAAGTAAATGACAGTTGCAATTTATATCAAACTGCATTGAAAATGTGTTAATTATTTTATAATGATTCTAATTTTAAACTAAATTAATGTTAAAAGCTAAAAAACGTTTTTTTCCACTAAATGTTAACAAAAGTCTAAACTGGAGGAAAAAGTTATAATTAAAACCGACCGAAAAAACGTTTGTGAAGACAAATCACTTTTCAAAAAATAGAAAAAACACAAACAGGAGGTTACTTTGTGTTTGTAGTTGACGCTCTGTAAAATACAAGTTCGCAGAAGCACTTCAGAACATTGAAACATTCGTGATACTTTGATAATTTGTAAAATATCAATTATCAGAATGCATTTCAGTATCAGAAATTATCGGCATGTATGTTACGTATAAATGAATGGTTCAGAATACAACGAATGAATCCCGAAAGCCGTTAAGTTAAAACTGCATAGAGATGTGACAAGCCGTAAAATAAAATATTGTTTTTTTCTCCTGGTTGTCTACATAGTGCTGATTGGTCAGTATATAGAAGAACAGACGTTCTCTCCTACATGTTAAACCTACGTGTATATGTTAATGTGATAATACATATAGATCGGAATACATGAGAACAGAATTCACACCCACATATAACAAAAACGTACACCTTTTCATGTGCTAAACTAAACATGATTGTCAGAATACTAGTATATAATGAAAGTAACCTCCCGCTTGTAACAACCATGTGTCTATATCCGTATGCAGAAACATAACAAACAGGACAGAAAACTTTAATAGTAAACTGAGAAAATAAGCAGGTCAATATAATTTCACTGTAATTCCATTCATGTTTGTACGTTTGTTTCTTGTGCAACGCCACACTCAGCAATATTCCAGTTATATAGCAGTAAAATATATTGTTGCTGAATAACTTTCAACTTTGTAAATGAAAGCATCAAAACCCTTTCCATAATCATAAGAAGTCTCTGCTAAAAGCAGTCCATTGTACGATTCCGACTTTATTATATAAGCTTGTGTTTATGAATCACATTAAAAAAGTGATGACACCAGGTGTTCGCGAAAAGGTGAGCTTATTCTGCCTTCCTGGTGGCACCTGTCACACATACAAAGGCAAGTCAATTGTTCACCTGAAACAAAAACACGGGAACATATGTTAAAACTGTTTGAAATATTTCATGGCTTGGATGTTGTAACCTTGATCATACGACCTTTGAGCAAGAGTTGTATGACTCTTATATTTTCGTAGAAAGAACGTGCTCGATTGCATCTATAAATAAGTGAAATGTAGACACCAAAGGCTAGTGCTGCTGGAATATACCTCGAGAAAAGTTATTAGATAGTTGAAGTCGTCCTTTTTGTCATACAATCTTGTGGATATGTGTTTGTCACTTTGAATCTTTATACATAGACCTTAACATGAAAAAGACAAGGAGGTCTCACTGGTCTCCTTTGTTTCTAGTGCAGGTGGGTAAATCAGCGGAATTTGACTATTTGACTGTTATTGAACGATATCAGATCATCAAATATACCTTAGGCTCACGTTAAACTTCTTAGCCAAATTGCCTTGTTTTGACTTTTCCAATCCGAGCAGATAGTTCGATTCCTATGCAGAAAGGCACAATTGGTGCCCATGGAGATGTCAACTTCTTCCAAAATGCACATAGATGTTGTCAATGAGGAAGTCCATCACTTCACATATTGTTTTCTCAGTAAAATTCAGATGATATTTGCTTTATTTTTTGGCAAATTGTCATGAAACTCTGAAGATAGATATGTAATTTTATCTTCATGTATGGTCACCACGTTTAGGAACATATGTCCCATGGATCAAGGGATGAGGTTTTTCCTTGTTGAACAATCAAATGTGACAGAATTGAACTTTATTTGGTTCTTTTCTGAGATCACAGAATTTCAAGCAAATCCTTTGAGTTTTTGCGAATTCATATGGTATTAAATTCCTTCTCCCAATACTTTCTGCGGATGTGAAGAAAACCCTTCTTTGATTGTGTAGGGACTATAGTTAATCTTTGAGAGAGGGATTTGTCGGAAAATCTATTGTTCACCTGAATACTACGGGAGCATACATGTATTTTGTCACTTGTTGGAATGCCCTCCACATGTCAAGCATAAAAGGTTTTGAAAACTTTACTAAGGTCTTGAATGTTTATATCTTGATCAAACATCGTTTGAGCAAGAATCGTATGACGATCTTTAAAATCGTTGTAGAAAGAACATGCTCAGTTGTGAAATGTAGACTTCTCTCAAATACTTTCTATGAATAAAATGAAAATCTTTCCATGATTGCATTAAGGATTATGGTTTATTTTTGAAGCAGGGACTTTGTGGTACATTTGCTGGACCCAGCAATATATCTCTCTTTGTACGGATTTGTATGGAGCTTTGGAAACCAGGACTAAAGGGGAATGGAGATGTCTTCCGGTTTTAGAGTCAAGTCAAAAGATGATAGTACTGAGGCATCGTTTTGGCAGATTTCTTCCTTACACGTCCCGGGCAAAACTGTTATATCGTATACCAATAGAGCAGACCAGTTGTACCCGGTCCCAATCTCCCCTACAATCCTGCAATAATGAGTACCACAAGTATGAAACAATGTAGCTACTATAAAGTTTAAGGTGATTATTCGAAATAACTGAACATGTTTTACCGCAGCACCACTATTATCTCAGACTTGCTCCAGCTAGTATTGTACCTCAGTTTAAGGTTAAGCTGACCTGATCCGAAACATCTGACTGGTATTCGTATAGTTCCATGAATGCAAATTGTTGACATAAACCTAAGCCTCACAGGACAATATGCATCATGATCACATCACGTGTAAACTGTGACAATATCATAAAGAGACAACGGAATTGTTATCATGATGGCCTTGATTAAATCGACCATTTTCATCTTCATTAGTCTACTAATTCAGTTATAAAATTCAGACATTTTGTATACAATGCACACACCATTGAAATCGCTACAGTGCCTTCACTGAAAGAACATATGTTCAAACATGGTTGCTGGGGGCGTTATTTTGATAAGCGATGTTCCGCCTAATGATGAAAGTAAACGTTTAATGGGTTATTACAGCTGTTGCACTTGCCACAGCTTCCTAATCAATGCACATATTAATTACACTCGTTGTTTTGATAATTACATTCGCCGTTGTAATTAAGGAATCATGTGGGAGCTTGTATGTCCAGGGAGACACGGTACGTTTCTGGCATTAGGAAAGGAGAGACTCTGAATAAGTAAAGTGATGTCTCTGTGTTATGTCTTTCCGGGTCGACCAGCATTACATGACTTTTAATCAGACCCAGGCAACACTGAATATGGGTCTGTGAATATATACACTGACTAACTGCGCCAGAAACTCATGATTCAACCACTCGTATATTTTCTCCATTTTTCATTCTGCCAGTCAGCCATTAACGTACATGTAATTGATTTTCTCGCCGGAACGAAGTATTACAGTTAATGTATCGTTACAAGAGCAAATATGGCCGAATGTTTGTGTTTGTTTGACGACATTGTACACCAATCATGATATCCCTTTATTGAATTAAGCACAATACAAAAACAAAACGTGCATTTTCATTAAATATGCCATCTTTATTATAATGCCTATTCAGATATGAAGCTGTGTTGCACCCTTGGTGGGTTATTTCAGATTTAACTGTTGAGTTCCCAATTCATACACGTTCATAAACATTTCGGAGAAGCGCTATGACTGAGATCGTAAACTATAGCCACGTTTAAACATCTGACCATGCTATAGCAAGCTGAGCATACCTCTATTTCAGCTCAACGCACCCTATTAAGTACATTACGATTACCTTACTATTTACGTCAATATTTTACGCCATTCCCTCAACGCAGTGGCGTGACAAGCTCTAGACCCCAGCTCAAAACGTTTAATTGCAACCAGTCTGTGAGAGATTTGTATAAAGATTTTCCAGCCTGGCTCTTTGTGGACAGACAATGTTAAAGTACAGAGCAGACGGAGCACGGTATGCCTGTATCACTCAGCGTGTCCGTGCACCAGTCTGCCAACAGGACTCACTCGCTCTTTTTCGATATGTTTTAACGTTTCGACAACAATGTTCTTTCTCGTTGTACTTAACCGGCCTTTGTGGAACATGCCGGTCTATTTCGGGGATAAAAGGTCAGACTATTCGATTGTTTACTAATAAGCCCTTAGCTGGTGTCTGCAATATGTCAGGTTAGTCACCATCTGATAAGAGCTCTGTAAAGCGTGAAAGGTGCAATTTTGTTTATACACGTGCATCATTCTTACAATGTACATACCCTCCAGGTTTGTGGTCGATGGGGTAGCCAAATGGTTAAAACCTTAGCCTGTCACTCCGAACATGTGTACAATATGTGAAGCCAATTTCTGGTTTACACCGCCGAGAGATTGCTGGAATATGGCTAAAAGCGGCGTAAAATCATGCTCATTCACTCATCTAAAGGATTGTACACTGGTGGTTTGAAAATAACTCATATGAACACCATGCCCATACTGCTTCTTATATATTTCATGTAATATGTTTACATTCATAGTTTACGATATTGCTTTTTGGGGACAAAATATCAATGTTGAAATGCGTGCAATATGTATATGCTAAAACATCACATTAACTCGCTAAAATAATGCATATACATTGAATACACATGTAATATACTTTCTGTCAGGATTCAATCTGACAAAAAAGCAAGATCATGATACTGATTGACTCATTACAACTGCAATACGTTTCCATGCCCTTTCCTTCCAGTAGCATCAACATATTGGAACAATCCGATATGGACGTTATGTTGCAATTGCCCTTTCTTTACCTCCAAAGCGCTACAAACACAGTGAAATGGTGCCACCAAGACTGCACGAATTGTAATATCTAGCTTATGAGGCCACTGCCATTTCAACGCAATCAATTGGATGAAAATAATGAAGTCTGTGCACAGTGATGTGTTTGTGTTACCTGTTTGGCGCCACTGTCTGGGTGCATGTGACACTTCGATACATATGGACTAATAAATGTGAATCTACCTCAAACAATTTACGTGATATAATTTCCTGAACTCATTTTTATATATACCCCAGTTATACAGTATGTACAGAATACAGATAAAAACGGAACAACTTGAAGCACGTTAATCCTTCTGTAGACGAGAGCTTTCAGCTGGCTATACATAACGGCCTTATATATACGTAGGGTATATTCGAAAATAACAGATGGTTACAGAAATACGCAGAGGTTCCAAGTGATAGTAATTGAAGGATAAGAAAAAGAAATGACCAGGGACATCATGACATCAACAGAAAATGTTGGCTGTGTGTTGTAAAGGAGCAAACAGCCAAAACAAACGACAGGGTCGTGTTATAAGAAAATGAACGTTTGAGTTGACTCATTAATGGGTCATGCCCTCACGATTAGTAAAATTTTGTTTATACGGCAGGGTCTGAATCAATCTCACAATAATAATTTGAGGGAGACTTGTACAGTCATCTTGCAGCGCCTGGCCCAGTTCTGTTAACGTAGCGTTGGCTTTTGACGTCGGCACAAAGTCTACCGTTCATGTCCCTGACATGCTCTGTGGGGGAAAGGTCAGGACTCATGGCTGGCCATTGCATTCTAGTTGCTGTTGGAGGTAGTCCGTTACGAAACGTGCACAGTGGGCACGAGCGTTATTGTCTTAAAACAATAAAACATGGACCATCGGCACGGCACAATTGTTGGCGCCAGTATGTTGTCTTAGTAATATCGTCGTCAAGTGTCCCTTACAATATGCATCGGCGTTCTGGCAGTCATAGTAATCTCACCACATATTACAGACACCTCCCCCTCCCCCCGACCTGTCATTATGCCTTACGGTGACGTTCGTTAGGACGCCCCACCTGGACACTTCCACGCCTATCCAGAATGGCTAGAGTGAATCTTGACACATCTGAATACATTACCCGATACCGTCGGCGATTCCCACTACGCTAGATAGCTTTGGCGTCTGGATAGAATGTGTCAGTTTGTTAAGGGTGGTACAACACGTGGTCGCCGAGCATGCAGGTCAGCTTCATGCAGATTATCTCTAGTCAGTATTGGAGTTCCGGTGGCCTGGCGCCAGTGAAGAGCGATTTGATTGGTAGTTTGGACTCGATGTCTTCAAGCCTGGTTTCTGATTAAGCGGTCCTGGCCTGGTGTTGTTGACCTGGGGCGTCCTGTGCGGGACCGATCATCAACATTTTGTATCAGCAGAAACCTGTTCAAAACTCTGCAAATCTTAAAAATCTCAATATGGTTTACTTTCTATTATAATGCTTCCGGGAAAGTTGAATTATTCTTAATGACAAAATGTTACAAGACAGTGATGATGAGCTGTCTCGGGAAAAATCAATGGACATCAATCATTCTTCAAAAGCACTCTGATAAGGTACTTCGACGTTACCAAGGCTGATTAGAACCTGCCACTGTGATGTTAATCTGTAATCAACATTAGATAAAATTGACTGCGTGGATCTTTGTAACAGAGAGGTGTATTGGATATTATACAATGACAATTCGAGTTTCAGATCTGTTGTGAATACAATTTGGTTATATTTTGTTCAGTTGTGTGATGTATATGGTTGATGGTTAGATTCAGAATTGTTTTCGGATGCAACTCCATAAAGGGTCACATTCAGGGCGAAACAACGATTCGAATACATTTATCATCGGTTCCAGACACGCCTAAGGGAAGCAACTCTGCACAGCCTTAAAACACTGTTCATCGTTATGATATGCATCATGTGGTGTATTTGTTCTAAATGATGTATTTGATATATCTGGTAAATAACCTCCCCTATCTATGACTCAAAATGACGTATTTGACAAATCTAGTTGTGTATAAAATACACGCCTTCCCCCACTTATCGCTTTATATGACGTATTTGAAACAATTAGTACATGTTTACTCATCCACCAATTGCTCTAAATGATGTATTTGATACATCTAGCTACATATTAACCTCCTCCACATATCGCTTTATAAGATGTTTCCGATCCATAAAGTACATTACCTCCCCTACCTATTGCTATAAATGATGTTTCTGACACACCCATAACATATCCCAGGCTCTTGTATATTATTGATATAATGTATTGATACAATATTTGTTTTATTAGAATTTATAACTTTGCCCAATTTTCTACCAGAATAATGCAAAAAATATATCCAGTACAAGCGTTCATATTATACACGGGGTGCATGGATTCCTATCAGAATTGTAACGGGCAATTGGAGTCACATACTAAAAAATAATGCATAACTACCTACTTTCTACAAATAATAATGTACGTCGACAGTTGAACAAACACCTGATACCATTCAGGTAAGAAGAAGTTCAAATGAACATCTGAAATTTATGCCAGAGCTGTATGCTAAAACTGAACAGGAGAAGTGTAATACTGCAAAAGTGTTGGGTATTGATATGAGCCCATCGGGGAGTGTTCTGAAGCTTGAATTGGTGCTTTGGACTTAGGGGAACGAGTGACCTGAATCTAGGCTGAATGCACTCTAGAGAGTCATTTTAAGGGATTGATTTGAGCCTGCTAAATCGGAATGAAAATAGTAAAATTGCTCACCATTGATACATGTATACACATAGAAGGTTGGATTTGGAGTGCATTGCTTTAAACTGTCCTTATGAATTTAAAGTAAATATACGAACAGTCACACACCATAAAGTGTTATACACGCTCATTTGAAACCAATTTCTTTTCGGAAACTTCAGCAAACCTAAATATATTTTCCGCTTCAGAATATTCACCAGACAGTAGTTGTGATCGATGTGCGGAGTATGTATTAGATTCATTGGTAAATGAACAGTTTAGTATGTCTCATTGTATGTGTTTAATGTGGCTTGAAATGCCGTGTACCGCAGTGCACTATCTACAATATCAAGTCAGTATAAAGCCGCGAAGAATATAGGATCAGATCACACTGTGAAAAATTCGTATCGAACAAGAAGAAGATCCATTGCGACTTTATATCAGGCTAGTTATATTACTTTCGGCAAGCGTGGATGCGAGTAATGCCACGTCATTATAATGTAAGGTTAATGCCTGACCTCATGGTACATTATTGACAAGCAAATGTTGTGCTGATGCACTCGCCATTACAATCATGTTAGGTAATGTTTGAACTCCCGAGAGTTTTTTGGGGTAAAGTCCTGCCCCATACTGAAGCATATTATGTAGCAATGTGGTATCACCTTGGGCAAGTGACTTTGTTGAAATATGCTTTGTTAACCCAGTATTACATGCCTGGGTAACCGGTAGGATGGGATGGTAATGTGACTGTTTACCTTCTGATGCCTCACAGGCAGCTTGGGTTGTATAATACTCTAGGATTTTTATTATAATTATGGTGCAATAACACAATAAGTGACACAGAGACAACGATTCAATTTAACACAAGTCACTTAGACCTAGCCTGGAAATGGTTAGCGTGTGACTGTACACATTCTACTCGTATATATCTAAACCAGCATACGTGCACGTGCACGGTCATGGTCGCGTCAGTGAGAAATACTGAAAGCTACAATTTACAGATTAGTACCACTATATGATAATACAACAATACACTGCAAACCCCGTCTTTTAATATTAAAGGAGCTCTTCTGTAGACCTAACACGGCTTTCTTAAATGTATTTCATGATTTTTAATAGTTTTTTTACTCAGTTCTCAAGAGTGAAGAGTCAGCATAAATTCAATGAAAGTGACGAAGCATATGATTTCAATAGCGTGTAAAATGTCAAACAAAATCAAATTGACTTGATTGTGTTAAATCGATTGCAGTATTTCAGTCGTTTGAAGGCCTTTACAACGTAAACCCTCATTCAATGTCCAAAAAGGTTGAGATAATGTGTTATGCACTTGACCACTGATTGATTTAGATGCCTCACAAAAATAACTTTAGACTTAAAAAGAATTGCCAAATAAAAATCCTGTCATTAAGAACAGCCCGTTAGGTCTTATCAATGTTATTGATATAACGAAATGTTTTCCTAAATTACTTTCCAATTCCACTAAATCTTTTCAAGATCTTCTTTTATCCCAAATGAAAAATGGAATAAACCTGTATGTGTGAAATGAAATGTTGGATAATATAAGTTTGAATATGCACACACTGTCATTACTAATGTGACGTCTTCTATAACAATAAATATGAATCAACATCTATACCTTTTTTATCACGAGCACGGCTGTGTCCATAGGAGGATCCTGGCATGACTAAAGGATATAACTACATGTATGCACAAAGAATTCAAACGCAACCGACAACTGACCACCGTTTCCCCATAGCACTAACATGCATTGATCGTTTGAAAACCACACACGCACAGTTCGGTAGCAGTACATTCTTCCTGCCAGCCGGTGAAAACGTTTTGGAACAAAATTAAAATTCCATATTACCTTAATGTTACATTAAATTGAATTGTCATATTCCTTATCAACGTCTCAATCATATATCGCGGTCCCACCCACACACATGCTGCGAATAAATATCTCACAATGTGTAAATATAATGTATGATTAGATAAGTATGATTCTCATATCCCATATCCTTTCGTGTTCAGATATCTAGCAAACCCACCTGATGTGTGTGATGAAATTACTATAGTGTGGCATAAAGCAATTATTTCAATAGCAGATCTTCACTGAACTACACACATGACCATAACACGATTACAAACATGCGGAAATGAAAGAATGATAAGAATCTATTTCAAGATATGTGGTAAAGAATGTTCCGTCCGCTACCAGCTTGGCGTCCGAAATAATAACACTTTACATTCTATGTCCATACTCGCCTGTTGTGTGTCTACTGAGATATGGGACGCCGTCATATAAGTGAAATATGAACGCGACGTTAAGCCCTATTTCACCTCACCGTACCTCACTGAGATATGACATGGGTACTCAAATATGTGACTTAGCATTCCAGAGAAGTGGTTAGTCACCACTGTCCACATAGAATGGATGGCATGCCACCTGTTCTCGCCCAATGACCTTCTCCGGATACCGTCAGGTGGCTGCCATTGACGTGGCTTAATCAATACCCCTCCTACAATGATTCGCGCATCCTTCAGCTCTAGCATTGATTAAACCATTAGTAAGACAGGCGGGGGCACTTGCCCGACTGCTGCTTGCAGAACTATGGAAGTATATTCCTCGCAAGCAATCTGTAAACGTAAAGTAAATTTATTGTAAATAGTCATCAGCAAGGGAGCCCAACCTCTAAACATATTCACACAGGCCATGGAATAGATTTATTGATGTGGGCATATGTTTCTACAGGCTCAAACAATGATGGCATTCACTTGGCAGAAAGTGCCAGAAAGTTTACTGTTATATTTTAACTGGAACTTTTGTGTTGCTCTCGGCGGAAGTGTGTAACAAGCTGAGGTGTGATTGGATGGTTTGACCGCCCATTGATTAGCTTGACAATAAACTGGAGGTGGACAACGGTGAGATTGTGAATTACCGTCAGCAAGACCAGCAGTAGCAATGATCCCGCCAACATATCGACTTTCGTCACTCGAGCTTAGCCTATGAGAGTCTTTTAGAGGAGCAGGCGACATCAGTGCCGACCACACACGTTCAGAAGTCAGTGACGGAACTTTCTGCAGTGAGTAGCAGAACTCCTTGCCAGTGCTTGATACAGTCGATAACCTTGTCTCTATTAATTACACGATGCTAGCACCAGTGGGCTGATATCTAATTACGAACCTTATCATCCAAAGTGGTCTTTGTTTTATTCATCCATAGATTCTTTTTAGCAGATGGATTTATGCCTCGCTGTGATGCTAAGCCACTGAAAGACTGTTTTCACTAAAGATTGGTATTTTTCATTAAACCTGCCTGGACAGAGGTGTTTGCTCAAATTGCAAATTAGTGGTATATGCACTCTGATCTTTCTGTTTTATTTCTATTTCCTTTTTTGTGATGTAATGGAGAAGGCAACTTTTTCGATAATATGATTTCAATGTGGATATAAGAGGGGGCGATCGTTAATCATTGATCTGTTAATCAAACACAAGAACTCGATGTCTCTCGGAAAATTAATGATGCATTGAAAACTGACAATTTACACTGAAAACGTTCTCAACAGGAAGCTCTCGGGGCTGTCGATTTAAGGATTTCAAACTTTTCTTTGTGATCAAACGGATTTGGGATTCATTATCAACATATCCACAGGATGGTCGAATCCAACAACACAGAAGACACGGAGGAAATTTTGTTGATAAGATTCGGGGTATGGAACCATACAAGTCACTCAAACCAAACGACTGTAGGACCCCTATCCAACCCTACCCCGCCGGGTCTGCCGATGGTGGCCCCATCCTACATAGCCCTATTCTCGTCCTTGTTCTGTGTGGTTGGCACGGTGGGAATCCTTGGGAACCTAATGGTTGTATACATCATCTTGGCAGACAGGAAGATGAGAAAATCTGTTACGAATATGCTCATCCTGAACCTTGCTCTGGCGGACTCTCTGATCATGCTATGTGGCATCCCTGAGATTGTTCTGTTTATGATCAACAAAGGTTGGCTTCTTGGACTGGTGATGTGTAAGTTCCAGAGGACTGTTCTTGTATGTGCGCTGTACTCATCGGTGCTTACCTTGGTGGCGGTCTGCATTGAAAGGTATGTTGTGCAGATACATAAAACAAATATAATCTGTTGGAATGGGTACATAAAAGTACCATTTGCACAGTTTCCTTAAACATTCAAACACTCGGGATAACCTCATCAGCTAAATATTTACTTTATTTCAGGTACTACATAACTAACAGTTGAACATATAATCATATAGGTTGTTTTAGTATCATCATTTTATGTTATCTTTTGACAAGGAATCTGAACACTTCATCACATACAAAGCTATGCTCCATAACGTTCATACATATTCATACATAAAGCAATGTTTTCCAGCATTTATAGTCTCCAACGCATTCACCATACAATTATTATTAAACCGTGTACAAAATCACTATCTCTAGATATAGAACACAAAATTCACACTAAATTCAACAGTTCTTGTTCTGACATCAAATTAAATGAAACATTTGAAACATATTTATGTGATGAAGTATTCCCCCAGTTCATTGCCATAGTGTATGTACATCATCTTATTGGATCACGACTCATCTTTTAGGTGTGTTGCACAGCATTAAGTGCTAACGTAATGGACACCTACAAACTAATGCCTTAATCTAATCACGTATGGTGGTCATCCCAGACAAGACCGTCTCTGGTACGGTCAAAGGACGTTTCACGTTCCCAGACACGGGATCGCTGAGAATGACATGACCGATTACTTCAACATAGTTTAGAGGTCATAGTATAATCTCTGGAAATGTTTGCATTTACTAAAATGATATTATCCTTCCGAAAAACAGATCCACTTGGTCTCAAGGATTGTAATGACAGTTACCAAAAAAGGAATTGCTTCCGTGGCCATAATAGAGCACAGGTTAACTTTGAAACGCAGAATATAGAAATAGTGCATTTTAGAAAATCCCTAACGTAGGTAGTTATAAACATCCTCTTTGAAACTGATATCCTTGTTACCAGTATTGATGCCTCAATTACGGTATACGTGCATTTTGATAATGTTAAGTTTATTACCGTATAAAGGCCACAGGCCCAATCACATTATACTCATAATACCTCCACTAATTACTGTTTTGCATCGATATTATGTCACGTAGCATATCTGGCTTCACATGTTTTACTGTGTTTCGTTGGCAGTCATTTTGTAACAGTCTGATATTCATGTTTCTATTGTTCTTACGAGTACGTAAATATGCCATAGGTTATCTGTGCTCTTTGTTCAAGTGACCTGGTTTGTTTTACTCCGCTTTCATCAATATTCATACACATTCACAGCTGGGGAATCCAAGGATGGAACTCACGCATTGTATCCACTAGGGGGATCGGACCCGGATCTCCGGTGTCATGAACAACTGCTTTAACCACTCGTCTTTAAGGGTGGAAATCGACAAATTAGATTGTTTTGATCCCCCATGTTGAATTTGTGAGAAAATGTATAACGTTTGGTAAATACACGGGACTTCTGAACACGGTAATGTTCAAAGTAAAGACACAAACAGTTTCAAGATCATGCCTAGTAATCAACTTAATTTGAGTAGTATGACCTCCTCGGGCCAATTCAACACCAAAAATCAACCAATTTCTGAGTTAACATTACTCTGTAATTCAGCATTAATATAATATATGAAAAAAACCCCCACATGTTTATAGTTTTCACAATCCTCTGACTTCAATGGATTTCACAAGAAGAGTCACGGACATCCGAAGTCAACTGAGTATTAGTAGTCACAGGGGGGACAAGGGTTGATATGTACTTAGCAGGAGACAAAATTGGATTGAGTGAGCATACCTTGTTCGTTGATTGTTTCCTGGACTTTGTTGATAATATCAACCACTGGTTTGTCTGGCCCCGATTCAATAATTTCGAGGCCGCCTTGATATAGCTCGAATATCACTGAGACCGCCGCCGAGATACACAACAAAATAACACCAAAGGTAGTTGTTCTGTTGTAATGGCTCCTTTTGGGAAAAGTACCCGAACTTCATAAGAAACGTGAATTTTCCATGGGGTAAGATGCCACACTAAGCTGGCCTTATCAGCAACAGATGGTTAGGTGATGTAGGTCACTTTAACATGTAGTCCTGGTAGCGACCTCTGTGATGACATGACCTTGAGATGATCACATTTATTGCAGCAAGGTAACACAACACGTTAAATAAAAAAATAGATGTAGACAGAATAACTGAAAAGTGGACTAATTACATAACAGCAGAAACGTTTTTGATGTTTTATGAGTAGAGGCAAAAAAGGGTCTATTTGAAAAGGGCAAACAAGCCGATTGTGCCTAGTCAATATCAAATTGCTACATCTAAAAGGTAGAACGTTTATGTGTTTCCAAGAAAAGTTGAAACAGAAAGCATTAACTGTTTTCATCAATAAGCACCTATGGAGTGGGTATATATCGGTCGATAAAATTGGTAACAAAAAACACATTGCACTTAACAGAAAGTGTGTGTGTGAAGGGTCGTTTAGGGGCATATTGACATGAACTTATCAAGGTAGACTACATCCTGTAAGTTGATCTTGTTTGTCCCTTGCCCGTAACGGTAAAACGGTTCTGAAAATGACAGTTAATTTGCACCCAACCTTTACAACTTGCAGATTATAGAGACCTCTTAGTGGGCAGATGTCACGAAAGGAATGTTACTCTATAGGAATATAATACATTTCTATTCGTTCTCTTATCTTTGGGGACAGCCACTGGAATAATTGGATACTATGTCAAAAGCAATACGTGAGTATTGAAGCTGATTTGGATCAAGTCGAATGTTACCACGCAGATTTATTATCATGAAATTCCCAACGGTACGTAAACAGACAGGAATATATGAATTATAAGTGATTAGTTGCCAGTAAGATTTGGATACGTGGAATTAACATCAACTGTTTTAGTATGGTTTTAATCTGATGGATATGATAAACACATTAGACCTATTTCATAAGCCCGGAAAACAATATTTACAAAAGAAGCGCCAAGCCCCTTTCCATATTCATAAGAAATATCTGACAAAAGCAGAGTCGATTTACGATTCTTACTACGTCAGCCTTTGGTGTTTACATTTCCCAACCTTAGAGATACAATCGAGCATGCTCTTTCTACCAAGATTTCAAAGAGCGTCATACGACTCTTTGGTCAAAAGTTGTTTTATCAAGGTTACAAAATTCAAGGTCTCTGTAAAGATTTCAAAACGTTTTATGGTGGACACATGTATGACATTTCCAAGTTTGACGCATCAGTGCCAAAAATGATGTCCGATGCAATTCCCTATTTTGACATGTACCATATGTTCCTTTGTATTTTCCCGGTGAATACTTGACTTGCATTTGCATGTGTTTGTAACGGCTGCCACTGGTGGTGCAAGATACGCTCACCTTTTCGCGAACACCTGGTATCATCACTATTTGATAGTGATTCATAAACACATGCTCATGATATAGTCGGAATCGTACAATCGACTCTCCTTTTAGGAGAGATGTTTATTGAATATAGAAAGGGTTTTGTCGCTTTTATTACTATATCATGAGCATATGTTTATGTAGCACTATCGGATCACACCAAGTCTATTTTGTTTCCATAGGTTTGATAAAGATGAGAATTATGTCACTCTATGTGACAATCTAATATTGTTCAATACCAATATGAATACCAATACTGCATGGCGTGTGTAATTTAGTTTATACCTATTCAACAACCGTATTAATGCATTAAGTAATCATATTTTTTTATTTCCCTTAATTGCACTCTAGGTAGTATTTATGTCAATCGGAGTGCATTGCACGGGAAATAAGAATATGTATTCTGATTACGCCATAGGTTGTCGGCGCCATGCAAACGATTACAAATACAAAAAGGGAATGCTGTGTTTCACATGGCGATCTGAAATATCAACTTAATTCTTATGCGCCTAACGCCATAGTCCTATATTGAGCAAAACGCGACTATTATGAAGAATGCAGTATGTTCACCTGTTAAATAAAATGCGTTAATACGGCTTAATGTTGAATAGGTATTAACTAAATTACACACGACATACAGTATTGTTATTCATATTGGTATTGCACATTATTAGATTGTCTTAGAATGTTTACCACAGGACAATTATATATGACACAACCTCGCTTAGGATAATGAGCGAGTTTCGACATTAATGTAAACATTTGTTTTCCACACGAATCATACCCATTCGAAATAATTGGAAATTGTGCATTTCCATTAATATCAATGAATACAATTTCGAATGTAAGGAAATGGGCATTTGAACCTAGTAGTTATTAGGATGCGTTCATATTTTTTATAACGACTGGCAGTTCTTCTTATCGGCCTCGGGGAAATGCATAGCAGACATATTATCGATATTTATTTTTACCAGTCAATTAATTGAAGCTGACATTGTTGAACTCACGTCCGTATTGCAGAGATTTATGACTGAAGGATTCCAATTTACTTTGACAGGCTCACGATGACATATTGTAACTTGGGTAAACATTCAACATCGTTCAAGGTTTACGTGATAATGATCAAAAACAAAGTGAATGGGTGAGTTTTAACGCCGCTTTGAGCAGTATTCCAGTTGTATCACGCTGTGGGAGGAACGCCTGAAGTGATGCAGGTCATGGACATTGACCACTGATGAAACCCACGAGCATTGGTATGATGCTGACAAACAAACATAATCCGGGCGAACCGGGATTCGAACCCACGATCATAACATTCTGGCGTGCCCAAGGGACGCAATTCTTCATCTTGAATTGTGGTACCTTAGACGACTGGCCACCCGTGCCCACGTGAAAACTAAGTAGTGCAATAGAAGTATGTATTAACAAAGTTGCCTTTTGTCGCTTACGCTGGTGGAACAGACAATATTATTTGCATAGTGAACCCATCGTGACGGAGTATAACAAGTTGATAATTATATGTTATGTCATGTTTGAGGTAACCCAGTTCAATTTGATTGATTTCAACTTCATATGCCTATGTTCAAAATAGAATAAAACATCCGTATCGATGAAGCATTTGTAGCTCATGGTACAAATATTTGCTTAATTGCGCAACGTATGTTTCGGGTATAAAACTGATAACTCACTCATAACTGACTGCCAGTTGCTTCAACACAAGTTGAAACTTCAGTCAGATTCTAGACAGGTAGAAGACAGGTGTAGAAGATGCGTTACAAGTGAGATGCACGTACTTTGCATCCCCCAGGTAGGGAGAACCGACCAGCGGAGTTACTCGATGTCGTGAAACATTGGTCCTTGTGATAGTAGGAATCATAACACATATACTTACCTTTTATAGTACCACACAACACAGGCTAGTATGTAGACATTACACGTCAACCCCAGAGAATAACCAGCCTCCATTATCCGCCGAAAAGAATAATTATTCTATCGTAACTCTATCTTCAAGTATGGAAATTCCAATCATCTGAGCTCAAAGTGTGCACATTTGAACGTGCACCTGCACTTTTGAAAATAACGTCAACGTCAACTTATGTCACTGAAGTCTATAAAAAATGGGCCTGTTTCACAAAAATACAACGTCAACGCCAGAGATCAATCAGTCTCGATTATCTGCCGAACTAGATACCAAGGGCATGAAAGACCAAAAAAGGCGGTGACAGAGACATGAATGGATCAATGAAACTCAGAACCACGTGATCCTAATGACCAAATGTCCTTATCACTTGACGATGCCTTTCATGATAAACGGGTTAATGGGGTGAGGTGAAATCGGGTTTAACGTCGCGTCCAAGATTATTGCACTGATGTAGGGACGTGCATGCACGTGTGTGTGTGTTGCTGCTTGTACTAGTCCGGACTGATGCCGATGTATAGAGCTGGCTCACTGTTTAACATGAATACACCACTCAGACACAGTGTACTGACTCCGAGCCGACAAGTCCTTGTTTTAGCCTTAATACCGAGCGCCAGACAGGTAACAACAAGTACCATCTTTTAACGCCTTTTGGTATGACGCGGCCGGGGATCGAACCCCGGACCTTCCGCTCTCCGGGCGGACGCTCTACCATTAGACCACGGAGGCGGTCTGGCAATGGTTAATGAAGAAGTAGGCAAGTAATTTGTTTCAAAACATCGTAAATTAACTGGAACATGGTATAAACAAGCATGCAGTACGCTAACGGATAAAGAAACATGACGTATTGACGAAGTTAACTGATAAATCAACACAACAAACACAACACAACAAACGGACATACAATGTACACTATGATTATGATTATGATTATTATGTACAGATTAAAATAAAAAAATGCAGCAAAGTGGATTTGGGTGATCCTGGCACAGTCAGGCTGGTTAGGCTCATCATCTCAGGGCCCTTGCCCCCTCTACACGCAGCCCAGACAGTGAATGGAAGCGTTGCCTAGTCAAACCCACCCAGAATGTGAAGACTCCCCAACACTGCAGCCTTCTACATTACCCAGATTGTCAGAAGGGCTGTATTCCTGGTAGCAAATCCGGGTACCCTTCCAATATCAGTCAACAGATTGGTTTTTCCCGAATCTTGTCAATCACATTGGTATCAAAGGAAACAGAAAATTCAATAATATAAATGATTTTATTGGATTTATCAAAAAGGACAAGGTCAGGTTTGTTAGCCTGGATACGCCTGAGGCTGTATATGGGCATATTCCAAAGAATTTTGTATTTATCATTTTCCTTGACGCCCTCTAAATATTGTGGGTCGTACCATGGATGGACCGCTGTGTGAAAACCACAAGCATGGCGAAAACGGTAATAAATAATCGAGCCCCTCAATGATCATGTCTCTTAAGATACTGTGTTTGTGCCAAAGCTTGGTATCCACAGACAATGAGTTGGACAGTCTCATTAAATTCATTACAAAATCTACATTTCATATTTACATTCTGATGCAAAATCACACATTGACGGTTTCGATGTGGATGTGACTGGTCCTGATTAGCAAACAGAAAGTCTTCTGTGTCACTTTTCAGGCCAGCCGACCTCATCTTAGCGAAGGACTCCGCAGGGATGCTGACCCTCTCAACACACTGCACATAAACTCGATGCAGTGGCCGTTCAGATAGCATCTGGGCCGATTTGAAATGGCACTTCACTTGGTTGACACTCATTTCAAAGGGGCGCGAGAAGGTTTTCATATCCACTTCAGCCATTCCAAGCTGGGTGAACAGAGGCACATTTAAAATAAGTTACTTGCCCAGGGTGCCACCACAAGTTTTTTACTCGTGTATTTCGGGTGTATGAACGTATTCGTGTTTCCACCATCTAGTCGTCTACCATCGGACGAGTGGGTTCTTTTGAGTGCACAGGATGTATCTACTGTACAGTAGGGGTAGTGTAACATGTAGTAGACTAACGGACATAGTAACACAATAAACTAACGGATAACGTAACACAAAGTATGCCATCGTATATAGCAGCATGCAGTATAGTAATGGATAAACGGGAAAAACTAACATCGAGATAAAGTATTATTGACATATTGTTAACTAACAGACAATCGGATATAGTAACATCGAAATGTCTTATCGACGCAGTTAACGGATATAGTGTAGGAATCGGTTAAGAAAGTAAGCTATCACGAGTATAACTTAAAAATACAAAATAATCGACACATCTAGAAACACCACCAAAAGACAAAACTTCGTAGTATAAAAAAGAATGTAGTATTACACGATGCAACAGACAAACACATCTTGATCTGGTACATGAGGAGATATTTTATAGGAAGTTAAAAATTACATTACTGTAACCTGCTCAGAAACATTGCCATTACGCAAGCTATACGATCATATCATTCCCTTGGAGCCAGTTGAATATTTACTTTAAGCATTAGCCTTACCATGCTGAAGTCACTGGGGTATTTCATAGCAGGTGTTGTCGGCTTTAGGACGAGAACCAGTGCTGTCATGAATACAATCATGATTACGTTGAAAACTTCTCACGGGAGAAAATCAATTATCACCGCCATAAACTGTTTTTATTTTTTAACAAATAAGGTGCAGACATACATGGTCATTTCTCAAGGGAGTGTGGCCCTGTTCTCTGCCATATAAAAAGCTGCAGTTCAATTATTAATAACTTTACGGTTCGTCGTGTCAGTATAGATGTATGTGTCAGTGCCAGTATTAGAATAACGGTTTGAAAAATACGAACTATCATGGGTCGTTTTGAAAGCAAATATGAGAGAAGACAAAATTACCAACTAGTGCATCAAACGTTTAGAAACCTGGAATTCTGTACAGGATAAATTCATTAGCGCGTTTGCTCGTATTACTGGATATAGATATTTCCTGGAAAACTGAAATAATTGGGCCAAAAATCACAGGTATCCGTAATCATTAACCAACGGACAACAACAAAGGAATGATTAATTATATACGGATGAAATTACCAACAGGACAATATGCGACATCGTAAAGCCAAATGAGCTTCGTCCATTACTGAACATTCAGTTTCCTGCGGAGGCGTTTGGGATATTTGACCAACATGTATTTGTATGTTGTTTTACAAGTAGGGCTCACTAGGTGTTCACTTATTTGGAAATCGAATTCGGCTACAGGCTAACAGTCACTATAGACACAAGTATTTATTGTTCAGGTACCACGAAGATCCGTGACTCGGCATCACACGGGAATATGTCAAGACTATTTGCCTTGAAAGTCTTTCTGAGGACTTTAGAGACGCTTAATGCCCGGAGCATCATCAAAACCCTCTAGTACTCCCTCAACGCAACTTATTATGTGAGCTACTGCATAAGGATTTGCATTCGTTTTGTCATGACGAGGCTACGTGACGCACAGTTTCCGTTCTCGTTAAACGTCCAGACCTCGTAATAACCTCGGCGTTTAAAACATGGGGCCTGTTCTGGAAATTGATATGCTTATGTTGAGTAGGTTGTGGTTCAAAATACACTCATTCAGTCAAGACTTAAAGTCCTCAGTCCCATTGCAAGATACTGTCTTGCAGTTTAAGTTGACATATCCGAATGTTTATGGCTTAGACATGTCCTTTCAAGCAAAATAAACAAGAACTATATAACTATATTCCTGATGATGTTTAATGCCTTCTCCAATACGAATTTTTGCAATATTTTAATGCGATCAGTAGACATGAGAAAAAGTTCAAGCAGAGATAGTGCTCTTTAGTGGGGGGTTGGGGGGTTGCGGGGTTGCGGGGTTGGGATAAGAAGCAGTTTTGATGTCTCGGCCCAAACATTTCTTTCGTAGTTGATAAATGCTTCTGAGCTGATGATGAAACTCGGGTACTTCAGTCTACCAGCAGAAACATCGACTGCGGCATTGGACGGAGGCAATGTTTGGAAATTCTAACGACCCACGTCAAAAATTCATATGAAAACCCTCAAGATGGCTGTTGTATTCAGCCAGGATGTATTTGTCGTCGTCCGTGTAGTTGACGGAAATAATACGCTATAGACGCAGTTTTAAACACTAATAAAAATAGATGAGTCTTGGCATTTTCTTTATCCAGCACCTGCTGTAAAGAGCAATTTGGTACATTTACTGGGGATCATTCTGTCAACGCTATTTGGTTTAGTCTGTAGGCAGACTATTGAGTTTTCTTGAGAATTGAATTAGATTTCCCTTTGATGAGGAAATTGGTATCCTATCAAGAACACGAGGGGTAATAATTACAAAATGTCTTTGTATACAGTAAGACATCATCAAAGAAGGCGGTTTTTACAACTGAATTTGTAAATCTGCAAGCTATTGGCCAATAGATGAGAAGCTTTACATCCCATAACAGGTTCCTATGATGGATATTATACTCAGTAATATTCTATTACCTCTCACGCATGGGTGAATAGCATTACTTTCTACGACATGTAAAAATGATGGGTTTTTCATCAACGACTACAAATCTAAATGCCAACTACACCGGAATGAAAATATTAAAAAGGCTAATTTAAAATAAACGCGTGTAACATATTTAGTTACCATATGATTACCAAAAGTACAAATTAGCTACCACAGTAAGTTGTGAATTGCGCAAAGGATTAACGGTCTTCGATTCATTATGTTTCCAAAACGGCGAGCAATTTCTGAAATGTTCTGAGCCTAACAATTATGGACGACAAGCATTTTGCAAATGACGTACATGCATACACCATCAGGATGAATCCTTCTACGCCAGTGGGGTCAAGGCACTTCAACACCGTTGTACATTGAAGAGGATTATGTTGAAAACGCATATTTGGGTTCAAAACTTTTCAGCCGCCCGTCGTACATTTATATCGCCCCCGCAACATACCAAGGGCAATCAATGCATTGTCTCACAGGAAATATGTTTGTGTCAGAATAATTATAATTGAAACGACACATCGGCGTTGCGATTAGCATGTTTCTCCGTGTTGCATAAACGTTCATGTAGCTTGAAAAGACCGGTCGACCATGTTTAACTGTCAACTGTCTTTGTTTCATAAACCTCAACCAAATCTGTACAAATTATTACGATATACGATAATTAACGATGACACTCTGTCTATGACATGGGAGAGTATAAATACACGAGTGTTTTCATGTCTGTAGATAATTGTCTGCTGTCTGGTATGGAAGGAAGATGTATGGTGCTTAGACGATATGGCTCGTCTGAAAGAAAACATCTAATTGTTTCAGTCTCACTTTTCGTCTATGATGACATCTTCGCTATTGCTTTCCGAGGTTTTGGATTTTTAATCAAACACATATTTTCGTTCATCCGCACTAACTTAGCGTCTACGTAAACATCCAAATACATGTATACGTATCTTTGACACGGTACCACTGCATCAGATCGTGGATTTGTGTCAGGTGAGGGCCATAGTCTTAACCCCTAAGGTTCTCATGTTAAGGGACCACTGCATCAGAATAGTGAATATTGGCTCCAACTTTGATGGCAGTGGTGTTCGTACATGCACCAATAAACACTTGTCTTGAAATCCATAAGCCCGGAAGAATACTGTTTGGTCAGGTAGTATGTTAATCCGACATTTATCACTGGAATGAATAGTTCGGATTAACAGGTTCTTTCCACTGTAACATATTTAGTAACGTAACATTTCACTTACGTATACTTCATAGGTAATTGTTAAAGACAAAACTTCATAATCATAAGAAATTATATGTTAATAGCAGAGTTCATTGCACGTTTCCGAATATATCATAAGCATATCTTTGTATCAGGTAAGTGTCTCCTGTCCCAAGGTGGCACAATCACAAACACTTACAAAGGCAAATCAAGTATTCACCTGAACAATCAAGGGAACATAATGGTACAATGAGAAAATAGGGAATTACATCCACATGAAATTGGTAACTGATGCGTCAAAAAGCTTTACGAAGTCTTGAATGTTGTAACCTTGATGAAACACATTTCTAAAATTCTCACAGAAAGAGCATGCTCGATGTACCTCAAAAGTTGTGAAATGTGAAAAGAAATTGACAACTAGAACGTTGAAGTGTTGCCATTCTGTCTTGTGGATAGCTGAGACTCTTTGTCAGATGTACAAGCGGTACATGTATTTACAATCAAGCTATGCACCTTTATCATGCTATGCTCCTACGTAAAATAGTTCTCAGGATATAATGTCATACATCTTCTATATTGTCAACTCTATTATATAAATATGTGGTATGTATTCCACACGTCATGTAATCGAATGTAACCATGGGCCGTTGGTCTACATTTACCGAAATAAAGAGAGGGCATCTTTCTTAAAATATCTTGAACATATAGATGTAAGTTTATCTAGTTGTATATCAAATGCCCCATGGATCAAGGAATGAAGTTTTTCCTTACGTTTGCCGTGTGGGATAGTGATGTATTGCGTGGAAAAATCAAATCCTTTGAGTTTTTGAGAATCCACGTGACGTGGTTTTAATTCCACTTGTCTCAAACACCGTCTGTTGAATATAGAATGTTCTTCATTGATTGGCCTTTATTAAGGATTATGGTTTATCTTTGAAACAGGGATTTAGTGCTACATGTAGTGGACCATGCAGCATATCTCTCTTTGTTTGGATGTTTTCGAAACTTTAGAATCCAGCAGAAAACAAGAATGGACATGTCTTCGGCCTTTGGGATCAAACCAAAAGTCGACAGCAGTGAAGCATGGTTTTATGAGATTTCTTCCCCAGTTAACATTTTTGCCTTATATTATGTGGTATTATTTGATATGTCACTTATAACGAGTTCCTGAAACAGACAAATCGGTCTCACCGGTGTCCTTTATTTCTTTTTAGTCCAGGTGGGTAAATCAGTGGAAGGGAAATGGCTATTTGACCGTTATTGAACGATATCAGATGCTATACATGAATGTACATGTATACATTTTACGTTTTGGTCAAATTGCCTTGTTTTCACTTTGCTAATCCGAGCAGAAATTCCGATTTCAAAGCAACATCAAGACCGACACTCTCGTGTTGATAATTATTATGGTGGGCTCTTACTGTTTGTAGATTCATCAATTTTCCACAAAAACTATGTGCTTCTATGACCTAACTCTAAAGTATCCATATCAGTATTCTTAACGTTAAATAAAGGGGAACGAGGCTCCTCCCAATTAGGAATCCAATGTGATTTACAATTCTTCAAAAAACAGTTTCTTGCAATCCCAGTTCAAAGTTTATTGTCTATATCAATTTTGTAGTTAATAATAACCTCATTTACACAGACAATGTCTAAGTTTGATACATGGTGTTAATTATATTTTTGTAAAAATAGGTAGAAAAGGGTACCGGACCGTGGTGCCGTGACTTGTTGTCTCTCTTTTAATGGGTTTTGATAAGAACTTGATGTGCTCTATTCTTAGTGACTATTTCCTTGGAAACAAAACGAACACTATCGCAAATTGTTTAATTTCCTTTCCCGTTAAAGAATATCAAGCACGCGGTTGGAATGTGAGTGTCACTGCGAGATCCCACGTTGTATCTCTCTGAAACTATCTAATCATCGAGAAGTGACAATACTATACAGCTACATACTGGTGGTAAAATGACAACGGCGCCAGGTTTCGCAACAAAGGAGATGCATTTCCTGCTCCGGTGACAGCTACTGTCGTGTGTGGCGACTTACCAACTTTGTTAGCTATATACATTCTATGTCTGACGATTAGAAATAGAAGTTAATCACTGAGCCGTGGATGAACATTTCCATACAGGAGGACAAGGGTAATTAGGTAATTGTTCACTGAATTTGGGGAATGAAGGATAATTCTCAAAGGCATAAGTTCCTTTTTCGTCTGTCAATAACATAGAATTTAACATAATATGTCACCAAAGAATATTCCGTTTAGAGTCTGTGGCTAAATGTTTCCATCGTGTATTAATTCGGTTTTAAACATATTGTTTGAAATGACTCTAATCAAATTACACAGTGGAAGTCATCAGTTGTGTGCAGTAACTCTAGTAACTGCCCCCCCCCCCCCCCCCCCCCCCCCTCGGCTCCAAATACAGAGCGTCATTTACCAAGCAGAAGTCATCCGCCATCGGCGTCCAATAGTTCAGCCACCCCGCGAAGATCGGGTTGATCTCCAGTAACCCATGCTTGTCGTAAGACGTTCGTAACAAGCGGGATCTGGTGGCCAGGTTCTAAATTGCGGAACAAGATAGCCGTACTGTATTATTAGGTAAATGAAACATCTTCTCTACCGTACGAGAATGTTTCGATTTATATATATTGGGGTATAGGGATAGACATATTTAAAGCTGAAGCTACTACGTTCATTTTGTGTCATTACCAAATGGCGACAATTACAGATTTCACCAAAGTATTAAATGTCCGAGACCCGCATTACTTCGGGCTTTCCTCCAACATCATGTTGACATGCCGTGCTATAACTGAAAGCGGCGTAAACCAACTCATTCACTCACTCACTCTCCATTATCAATTACGTATTCTACACACCTGATAACCCGATCCATGTCACGCAACAACTTTTATTAAACACATTTATTACATCGATGATTAAGCACACTATTCCCGGTTCTGCACTAACGTCGTGACCATCAGCCTGTCAACATATTTTTGAAGGCCCGTGTCATGTGGTACAATGATTAAAGTTCGTTCGATCCCTAATGGTGGTAATATAACTTAATGTGTCACATTTACCTGTTTCAGTGTGTGGCTATTTCTTTCTGATTCTTTGCAGAGCTATTAACTAACCCAGGTGATATGAAATGTTAAACGCAGCATTCACCAATATTCCATCTATATGATAGTGGCTTGAAAACCCCACAAAGATATAAATATAGTTCATTTCGTTATTACGATTACGTTAAAACGAACATTTACATAGGAATTATTACGCAACATTAGTACGTAACAACCGTCAGGATGTGAAATGATGTGCTCACCTTTTCAGGAACACCTGGAGTCATCACTATTTGGTAGTGATTTATAAAGGCAATAGTGATTTATATTTTTATATATCAAATAGGTAACAGATGGTAATCGATTGTTCAAAATAAGCCCACATACTACATATGGCACACAGGGAACAGTATATTTTCATGGTGAGGGTCATCTGTTCTCAATATTTTGAAAGGCATCCATTAGAGTCCCAAACTGACTGGCATCGTCATCCCATGTAAGCAGTCAGATCCTGAATTGTGGCCTTGGGAATGTGCCAACTGTCGAAGGATCTTTGATTGTTGCTGACGTGCTTGCAGTCGTTGAATCAGTGCATCCCATAAATGTTCGATTGGGTTTAAATCTGGAGCCCCGGAGGGCCATGGCAGGACCTGGATGATGTGATTCCTGAAAAAGGCTGTTGTCAGTCTGTCCGTGCGAGGTCAGGCGTTGTCTTGTTGGAAAAAGTCTGTTCTACTAGTGTAGGAGATCGCTTGCCACATAATCACACGACCACCACCAAATCGTTCCACTTCCTGTATGCAGTTTCGTGTACAACGTTTCCCGCGACGCCTGTAAACACGACGTCTACCATCAGCACGGCGAAGCATAAAACGTGACTTGTCACGAGACCAAACTTGTGTCTATCGTAGTTGTGGCCATACGATTGACGTCGCAGTCGACGATGCAGGTCCGTCAAAATGACACCTCGAACTGGTCATCTAACGCAAATACCTTCAGCGCGTAAACGGTTCCTCATTGTCTGGGCTGATATCCTACGCAATCCTGGTATTGCCGTGGAGGTTCTTTCACGTAATTGACGTCTTGTGCTCAAGTAGTGAAACGTGGTCGACCGGATCTGGGAAGATCACGTGTTGTCCCTTGTTTCTTATAACGGGTCCACAGTCTTGTAATGGTGGTTGGTGCTACGTGGAAAAACCTGGCTACAGCTGAAGATGATTCTCCTATTTGCAGTCGGCCGATGTGGCATTGTTGCGTTGGGCTTCCGTCAGTCGTGGCATGTTTTCGCTGTTCACTTGCTGTAAGATTGTGATGGCATGCAAATGAAATTCCAATGTTTTTATAGCCCCAAAAGTGATGTCACACATGCATGTTATGTTGGTGTGTTTCGGCGCCAGGCTCTCAGGTGGTTGTGTTTTTGCTATTTTTTAATCTTTTCACCAAACTTCTGCAGTACCGCATTCTTTTCACACACATCAATCCCAATCCATGTAGGAATGACCACTAGAGTTTTGCTATTAATATTGTATGGATGTCGGCAAGACTGTCAGATATTTAAAATTTTAAAACTTTTGCGCTTCTTTTTTTGCAGATTATAGATGGAATCGTACAATGGACTCATTCTTATGTTTATGGCATTGGGTTTGTCGCTTATATTTATTCACAATGTTTTGTATATTCAGTACGCTATACAACGAATGTGGTAGTTTCGTAATATTTTTCACATGGTGAATACTTTTAGTGACAAAGAGGTCAAAACCGTTTTGAAAAACTATCAGTGACGACAAGATGAAATTTACAGGTTATTGCTGCGCGGCCGACACTTAGTCAATGAAGTCAGGATATCAGTCGAATGCTGATCGACCTCGAAACACTTTCTACCCATGCCAATTCAAGCTGGTAGGGAGTAGGTAAATAGAAGCGACAAAACCCTATTCAATATTCATGATAATCACTGTCAAAAACAGATTCGACTGTACGATTCCGACTATATCATGAACATGGGTTTAGGAATCACTATCAAATAGTAATAACACCAGGTGTTGTAGAATAGGTGAGCGTATCCTGCGTCACCGGTGACACATGCAAAAAACACCGGAACATATGGCACAAGTCAAATAGGGGAATTGCATCGGACGTAATTTTTGTCACTGTCTACCATAAAACCTTTTGAAAGTTTTACAGAAGCCTTAACTGTTGTCACCTTTCTCTAACAACTTCAGAGCAAGAGTTGTATGACGCTCTGTGAAATCTTGGTGGAAAGAGCACACTCGATTGTGCCTCAAAAGTTGTGAAATGCAGACCCCAAGGCTAGAGCTGCAGCATCAACGGATTATTTACGTTTTGGGGGTTTGAGGGCGCGGTGGGGTTTTGGGATGAGGGGACTTCTTATGAAATATGATAGAACCCTTAGTACGTTCACTCAGTACAATGTATACAAACAATGTTTATTATTCATGTTCATACATTTGATAAATTCACTTGTCTTCTATTCTATTCAATTCTGCCGTGCCATTCCAGAATACGTTAAAATATGGTACTTGTTGTTTTCCTGTCTGGCGTTCTCGGCTCCAAGTCAGTTTATTGTGTCTAAGTAGGGTATGTATGTTAAACTACTGCATGGTATATATATCTCTCTTTCCTCTCTCTGCACGTCGCTATAAATATAAGTGCAAAAATATTGAACGCGTCGTAAACCCAATTTCACATCACCTCTCCTTTAACACTGAACAACAAACATTCGTGTTATACCAACATATATTTGGCGAATCAATATGTTTGTTTTCACAATATGGAAATATATATAACAACAACACATGCACTTTCTGGACAATTCAAGGGACAGATGATTACACATGTTTGAACACGTTTAGTGAAGACAGGCTGAAACCTCATCAATACATTCCATAACGGACTTCCATTCATTATGCAATAGTTCCTTGGATGTGGCATATCGACTGTCCAGCTGGCAGTATTGCCTACTTTTTGGTGGTTTCTTTCACGGCATGAAATGTTGGCATAGCAGCAACAACGTAACAACCTTGATCTCCACTGTATTGATTAGAGTGAGTGAGTGAGTATGGTTTTGCGCCGCTTTTAGCAATATTCCAGCAATATGACGGCGGGGGACACCAGAAATGGGCTTCACACATTGTACCCATGTCGGGAATCGAACCCGGGTCTTCGGCGTGACGAGCGAACGCTTTAACCACTAGGCTACCCGACCGCCCCGTATTGATTAGAAATTAACTGTCACGGTGAAGTAAAGTTTTCATCAATAACACGTCACCTATATCATGAAAAGGATTTAATTTTTTTTCTTAATTTGAGAAGAATGTTACATTTCCACTTGTTCAGCCATTAATGTGTTCAAGTACATTTTTATGCATATAATTTATTGTACAGAAAAAATAGTCATGTTTCTTGACATATGGACAAGGCATTATAATAGTCATACCATAAATATTGATGCACATATATATCTATTAAAGATGTTCATCAGGCTTTTGAAACCTAAACTTAATTTAAGAGTATAATTTTCATCTCTTCCCCATGTAGCTCAATGTGTACTTGTGCACTCACACCATAATGTATTTATGCCTCTATGATCACTAGATATGACGTCATATGATTTATGACCGGCGAAAGATCGTGTGTGGATAAAAAGGAGTGTTATCAAGCACGAATGTTTGGACTCTGTTTTGTGTGTGTGTGTATATATATATATATATATATATATATATATATATATATATATATATATATATATATATATATATATTTATATACAGAGAGAGAGAGAGAGAGATCGCTTTAATCATTCTTAAAATACATCCAAGTACAGTTTATTGTTCTTAATACTAGATGAGATGTATTATTAAACACATTTTATAGCTGATGTTAATTTTCAGTAGTATTGCAAAGTCAGTGAAAATAACATAGACATCAAGAACAATGTCTCTCAATGAACAGTCAGATCTTTTTAACATGCACACAGGGGACAAAAAGGTGTTTTCCATTCTCAGGTTTATTCTCACAGAAAGATCACACGTTTCTATCAATTATTTAATTCATGTAATTAATGTTTTGTGTGAACTATTTGATGAATAAGCTTGTATTGAAAGTCGAGCAACTTAGTGTCTTTTGTACATCTTCTAAATTCTTAATCCCTTCAAAAGATACCGATATGGCGACCTGCTGAACATGTGTGCATTTTTTAAGCATATACCCTATACCTTCTTACTTACATTTATGTGTTCGTACTGTTCGTTCTTCTTGAAATAGACTTTAAATATTAACTCAACCACACTCACTCTTCTTGAAATAGGTTTGTTCCGATTTCTTGAGAATTGATACACTGATATTTTGATCAACCCTGCTTAAAAATTATTGAACAAAAATATGTAACCAAAAAATCAATTCAGCCATTCCTTCCTGTGTGCACCCAATAACTCCACCTCGAACATGTAAACACATTCGTATAAGCATGGCACACGTCACTCTTTATCGTCTCATTACGAAAGTGTTTTTAAAACACTTCAACGCTCCACTCCTCAAATATACTATCGACATTCAAGTTTATTCTGTTCTACAATTGGAACATACATAAAATAAATATGCGCTACTAACCGCGTGCTGAAGAAGCTGAAACTTGAACTAATGAAGCTTTACTAACTGCATTGCGAGTGCATATGTGGATAACGGTTTGGAGTCGGACTTCCCTCATAATTTGTTTGTTCTTGTATACCATGGGACGACGTATTGATTGCCATAGGCAAATCACACGTTCGCGTTTAGGAGATCTTTACACATGTTTTCGTTCAATATTAATTAAATCTATTTCTGCGGCGGATGCGTCATACTTCAGCGTCATACGTCATCAACCTTTACAGTTTGAAAGGGAGTCCTGTAATATTCACGGACTTATATTCCATGAACGCTAATTATTCTGAAATGCAACTTGGTCTAAACACTGAACTCAAGATGACACATTATTAATTAATGTTATCACAACTATAAAAACCTTAGTAGGCCACTGATATTGATGGGTTCCCATGTTTGAATATCCTGAGTCGCATCTGGTCGGTTTCTGCTAACAAACGGTATTATTCCATTCGTGACCGGCTAGTTCCACTTCCAGTGAAATGACCGTATTATCAACTCTATTTGTGTACGAAGGTTCTATGTTTTAAATATCAGTTACTCTAACTATTCTTAATCAAACTTAATATTTCAATATGAGATAAATGTTTCAATCAAATTCCTCATTTTTTAAAATCAAACAGTTTAATCAGAATTCTGTATGCAAGTCAAGGTTAAACGTGTCTTTAGGTTTTAATAAAACCAGTTAGATCCATATATAAAATGAAATATAATACGTCATCTTCAGTTAAATCTGTAATCAAATTTTCATCTTGACCTTTTCCCCTCTCAGAATGAAAATTTACGACGATTGAAATAATCAACGAAAATCTCCCGGGCACTGTTTTCAATCCATAGCTTGCCTCGCCAAATCAGCCTACTGGTCAACAGGAAAGAAATGCTGCTAATCTCAAGGCCTGTGATGTATCCCCTAGGAAAATGCCGGTTAGGGTATAAAAATACAAAAACTAACTTCCCGGCGTTAAAGGTTTAGCAAAGGTGAAATTACATGACGAAAGTACAGTGGTAATCGGACGAGACAATTAGGTTTGGAGGCAATGGTTTGTAATGAGAGTTCAGTCGGCGCGGAACTGTGGTCATAATAGCACTATTAACATGAAGACACCCAGATGCCACAGTCCCCATACTTAATTACTTTGGTGAGAGCAATACGGCTTGGGAACGCTGCATGAAGGCGTACACAAGCATATTACTAAATAATATGTTATATGTTTCTGCAAATAGAACGTTCAAAGAAATAATGCTTTTAAGTAAAACTATATCTATATATTTTATTAAATTATTATGATTCATGGTCATATGTCTGGCTCATCTATGGCAAAAATTCTTTCCCAATAACGGTAGACTAAATAGAGTTAAGTGTACGTAATTTAAATTTTTTTTTTAGAGGTAGTTTGATAAGTTGTATGAAGTCATCTGCCAGATGTTTTGCCATTAAAGGTGTTTCGTTGTAGAGAGACCTCTGACATCAATAACAGTTTGGTTCATGTGGTAGGCGTTTTTTCTTCGTTTACGGACCCGTTGAAACAGAAAATGGAATCAAAGTTGAAACAGACAATTAAATGACTTTTCCTTCCCACTGAGTCTGTTAACAACTCCTGACTCTTTTATTCGTTTTTTCGTTCCATCCTATTGGCCATACAATTATATTAATCATTTAAATTAATAATTTTGACAAAGATATTTATTTCAATCACTGATTCTTTGGTTTGAGGGGAGAACATTTCTATAATAAAATGGGCGTTTGACGGAAAAGAGAAATCCAAGAATGCTCCACTGGAATCATTATAAGAACACATGAGCATGACCAATGTGTGTATATGTTAATGCGTAAGTGTTTGGTTTTCATTGTTCGTTGCTAAACTGAAAATCAACAGAAAAGTAAATATTAACAGCCACATATCTGCTACCTTAGATAAATGAGTGTGTCTGGCGATGGACATTATTCTAATGGACAACAGCTGAGGTTCCGGGACCTGTTGACATGGTAGTGTTGATCTGAAAGACAAATGGCCTAGACACCTTGTTAAACTCCAGATGACGCCAAACGCTACTTGGAAACATTTATGTTGATAATGATTTCGCACACCTAGAGAGCAAAGATGTCTCGTCCATTCAAGTACTGACACTTATCCGTGAACAAGTGATACTGCTCGTGCCTGGCGCATACTATTGAAGTTCCATCAAGACGATCTCGTCGCAAAACGTTCAGGCAATGACAGGACTGTATTCAAAGGAATTTCCATTAACTGGGGACCGCTTCCTCACGGTTGGACAGACAGATAATTAATAACCACTCAAATGTACCATTTTCGGTAAATTAAGTTTACTAAAGTCTCAGGTTGAGATGACAGCCAGTGGTTTAGCTGTGCAAATCGGTACCAATGACTGCTATCACCATGAGGTGTCACAACTATGTAATTCACTGGCGTTCCTGTCTTGGTGCATTTGTTTATCGCGTTTTCTCATATTCGATTACATACAATTAGATACAGACACATTTATGTTTATAATTAGATAAGTGCCTGATATTACGATACACTACTCCGTTATATATAAACCTCAGCAAGTGTTTACCTGCATCACTGAAAGAAAAATGAAATTCGAAACAAATCGAGCAATGTTAGCAATCTGGAAAATTAATGTTCATCAGTATCGGAGGAGGCAACACGATCTCCAACTGATGCTACCATGCAGGGAAATACAGCGTGTAGGTTGACGATACTAATACCTCTAACCGTTAACTGAGTCCCTAGAACTGAACCAAATATGGCATAAAATTACTGATAGATGAACCTCAGTGATTTTAGCAGAGATTTCGCGAACACCTGGTATCATCACTTATTTTCAGTTATCCATTCATATAATGTTCACATTCCTCAAATTAATCTATTTTGCCTTTGAGGTCAAATGGAATCTATTTTGAGAGCATAATCGAGACTAGTTATTCTTTGGTGTTGATGTTTTAATGTTTATGATTAAAGAACGGGTGTTGTTGCTTTTATTTCCATGTTAAAATATCTTGAGTCGATTGGGTTCGATTCTGCGGATTGGTGAGGGAACAAATCTTGATTAACGCCACATTCAGCAATAATTCAGTCGTACCATGTGACCTAGAAACAATGGAGTCTAAACCAGAACTGAACTGCTGGGGTATGATGACAGTGGACACTTATAACAGGTATGAAACACTGGAATTCTCACCCGGAATTCCAACACAACACGGCAGAGATCTAGATATGCTTCATACCAGCATGAGAGTAAACAGAGTGTGTCTTGGGCTCGCTATAGTAGCGCCCTGGTCTTGTGATCGTAAGTATAACTCCTAAGTGTGGGTGTGAAATCGAAGTCGTGGAAATATTCAAATTGATCTGCTACAACGATATCCGTCACCTCCGTTGCAATTCTTACAAATATGGACTGGAGTATGTTGTTACAGATATTCTCACCTACATAATTATATATTACAAATGTTCTACAACGGCTTAAGTATCCAAATGTAGGCCTCTGTCTACAGATGCATTAGGAGAAACATGTTTTTGACATACTGAAATGTTGATGACATCTTTCTAAAGAATGCCAGAAGGGGTTTATATAAACTTAAGTTATTGCGGTTCACAACATTATTTGCGAATTGTTGAAAGCCATAGCCGGGTCATGGAATCTTCTCCATATTCGATGGCCACTTTTACCTCGACTATCGTATCGTGTGTAATGGAATTACAGTTGCTTGTTCAGGAACACTGGTCAAACAGTTAGGGACGCTGTTCATCACCCTAATATCTTACTGTGGTGTTTGAGGAGCTCAAACAAGTACAAGGCACTTAATCAAGAGCTCAAAGTATCGGAAGCTATCGCGAGATTACATCTGTATAGCATTCGCCCGATGACTACCTTCACATTTACATTCCATTAGAAGCAGTCCCCTAGACGATCAGTGATTACAATACAAACATAATATGTCCTGTCATAGTCTTCACAGCGTCATCTTAGATAGGTGACAAATAAAGGCATTTGGTGTACAAAACTAATCAATTTTCGCTTAGGTCATCACAATCCATTGAGTAGAAGATTTTGCGCAAACAAACATTTTGTGTGAGATATATAATCCTGGCTAACCTGTGCTCTGATGTGGAGATATCAAGTTTGTTCTAGTGTATCATACCTAGAGATAATTAATGACACAAACAAGTACGATGCACTGCTGAAGCATATCACACTGCAATGAATTAGTGTTCATGTTATATCCTTCCAAATGAGCCCCTGTACATATGGTATTCATCTGAACCGGAAGTATTAACGGTTGATGAAGCCAGTTATTATATTATGTCCAAATATTTTATACAAAGCCTTGTGAACATGTTTTTACTTCTTCATTGTAGGCTGAACCAGCTATTATAATGATAATGATAAATGTTCAAAATACATATCAAGTTAGACTGCATCCACTCGATTTGATAAAAAGCTACCAGATGATATTAGTGTATTGAATTTGTTCACTTTCGCAAATTGTGCCATAAGCTAAACATGTCGTGTTTTGAATATTCTTGGTGACATCACGCTACTGTTCATCACAGGTGGATAGTGGGCTATCGATCACGGGATGTTTGTAAAACACTTCCATCATGCAACTTTTCAACGGAAACACTTTTTTGTAATCAGGTTTGATTTAGTTTCTTGTTTTATGCAAGCAAGTGGGCTGTTTTTTCACCCTCGTTTGATCTGCTATTCACAAAGTTCACAAAATCGTTATCTGAAACGGACAATCTAAATAGCCAGCTTAATCAGCACTTAATTTCATGTTTTGTATCAGATGTTGGAGAAATGTTGAACACAAACTTAAGAAAAGGATTTTGGCTCTTTGGTTTCCTGTATTGTTCTTTATTTTGTGTTAATGTTCAACCATTTCCACGTCTAATTTCAGGACACGCTACTGTTACGTATGCCTAATGTCCGATCTGTACAACACAGACCAGGGACACTAGTAGTAATTACATTCTGACGTAATCACGTAATTCTAAACATATGCTCGGTCCTTATGGTATTTGTGCATGTGACAGATGCTAGTATGTATTCCGCCAAGGTACTGACGAGAGCAAACTAACATTTAATCTCCGAAATCAATATATCTTCAACTATTTTATTATTATAGTTTATAGATTGAAACGAATAAATGCAGCAGAGAGGGTTGGGGTGATCCTGTCAGATTGGTTATTGTTATTCCTATATACAGATTAAAATACATACAACACAGAGGGTTTGGGTGATCCTGGCACAGTCAGGCTGGTTAGGCTCATCATCAGCTCGGAGCCCTTGCCCCCTCTATATGCAACCCAGACAGCTAATCGGACTTCTCATAGGAAGCGCTGCCTAGTCGAACCCACCTAGAACCTTTCGGAGAAAATGTGAAGACTCTGATTATCAGAAGGGCTTTATTCCTGGCAGCAACCCCGGATACTCTCCTGATGCCAGTCAACAGATTTGGAGGTACCAAACCTAAGGCACCGAGAACAATGGGGAGCCGGACAACTTGGTACTAAGGGATGCAAGCGTAACATTTCGAAAGCGAGGTCCGCATACTTGCCATGAATCTTGTCAATCCCGTTAGTGTCAAAAGGGAAAAAATCCAATGATTTAAATGATTCTTTGGATATATAAAAAGGGACAAGATTAGGTTTGTTGTACTGGATAGGTCTGTGGCTGTGTACGAGCTTATTCCAGAGCATTTTGTATTTATCATTTTCAATGACGCCTTCTACATATTCTTCGCCGTATCATGGATGGTCTTCTCAAAAGAAAGAAACTGTAAATATAAACTTTGTAAAAGGTTTTTACATGTATGTATATTTGGATTTTTAACCCACAAAATGGTGAAATTATGCAATAGATGTTTAGGTTCTTGTGTGATATCATAAAGAAATGGACATTGGTTGACATTGGAAGTAGTCAACTTCAGTTGTCGATATCTATCACCTTGGAAGGTGTGTACAAGTTTAATACAAACAATTGAATGATTTAGTTTTCTTCCATTTTGAATGGTAGAGTGAGTGAGTGAGTGAGTGAGTATGGTTTTACGCCGATATTAGCAATATTCCAGCAATATCAAGGCGGGGGACTCCGGAAATGGGCTTCACACATTGTACACATGTTGGGAATCGAACCTTGGTCTTCGGCGTTACGAGCGAACGCTTTAGCCACTAAGCTACCCGACCGCCCTTTGAATGGTTGACCTTTTGTATGATCAGTACAGGTCATGAACAGTTGACCTTTTGTGTGATCGGTACAGCTCATGGGTAGTTGGTCTTGTGTATGATCAGTACAGGTCATGAACAGTTGATCTTTTGTATGATGAATACAGGTCATGGGTAGTTGATCTTGTGTATGATCAGTACAGGTCATGGGTAGTTGATCTTGTGTGTGATCAGTACAGGTCATGGGTCGTTGATCTTTTGTGTGATCAGTACAGGTCATGGGTCGTTGATCTTTTGTGTGATCAGTACAGGTCATGGGTCGTTGATCTTTTGTGTGATCAGTACAGGTCATGGGTCGTTGATCTTTTGTGTGATCAGTACAGGTCATGGGTCGTTGATCTTTTGTGTGATCAGTACAGGTCATGGGTCGTTGATCTTTTGTGTGATCAGTACAGGTCATGGGTCGTTGATCTTTTGTGTGATCAGTACAGGTCATGGGTCGTTGATCTTTTGTGTGATCAGTACAGGTCATGGGTCGTTGATCTTTTGTGTGATCAGTACAGGTCATGGGAAGTTGATCTTTTGTATGACAAGAAGAGGTCATGAACAATTGACTTATTGTGTTATCAGTACAAGTCATGGGTAGTTGACCTATTGTATGATCACTACAGGTCATGGTTAGTTGATCTTTTGTATGATCAGTACAGGTCATGAACAGTTGACCTTTTGTAGGATTAGTACAGGTCATGGTAATTTGAGGGGGGCACGGGTCGCCCAGTCATCTAAGACACCGTGATTCGCTATGCAGTGTTGCGTCCCTTGGGCACGCCAGAAATCTATGATTGTGGGTTCGAATCCCGGTTCGCCTCGATTATGTTTCTAGAGTTGTCAGCACCATACCCGTGCTCGTGGGTTTCACCGAAGTGGTAAACGTCTGAGACCTGCATCCCTTCGGGCTTTCCTCCCACATTAAGCTGACACGCCGCGATATAACTGGAATACTGTTAAAAGCGGCGTAAACCCCAACTCACTCACTCACTCAGTTGACTTTTTATGATCTCTACAGGTCATGAATAGTGCAGGTCATGGGTAAGCGACTGTTGATATGGTAGGTCATTGGCAGCTACCCACTGAGTATGACATATGACTGTCGACATGATATAACTGTGATACTAACATGCTTTTGAATAATTATTGGAGAAAATTGTTTTCAAGAGTGGCGCCTAAAGAACATAGACATAAGTTATATGTCACAAAGTATGAATGAAGTTTGCATAGAGCATCATCGAATGTTTTAATCAAGAACACAGCCAGACATTACTCAGGCAAAAACTCAATATATAGATATTTCGAGTCCACAATCTACTCGATATGCATTACCAAACGCTCATTTTCAGAAGCACTTATAGCGCAATTTGATCCTCGGATATTCTTCAACGTGATGTAATATCGATAATATAAGTCATTGAACATGAAAATTATCAAATACTATTATCATCTATGCTTAATATCAGAGTTTTATACAGGTTGAACGTTCAAGAGTATCAAAGAATTCTTAAAGTTAACGTGTGTGAATTGTGGATTTGGCATTGAAAAATATTTTAGTGACATGGATAAATCATGACATGTCAGCTTGTTTTGGGAAGAAACCTCGAAGTGATGCAGATCTCAGACCACTGTGGTGAATCCCATGAGCACGGATACGTAGCTGACAAACATAGAAACACAGTCAGGGCGAATCTGGGATTCGAACCCACGATCATACTCTTTTGGGTTTCTGATACGTCCAAGATAATTGCAGACCTTGGACAACTGTGGTTTCCATGTCCCCTGTTAACGTAAAAGAGAAATATGATCGACACAATAACAATTTCACTAATGTTGAGCAGTCATTAGGTTGATTGAATGCAACATGTAACAACAAATAACAACCAGTTCAGAACACTGTTTATTTGTATTGCACGACTATTGACAAAGTAAATATACATTGGAACTAGAAGTGTCATGTGTAAGCCCGTGAAAACATAAACTGAATAAACACTAGACATGTCATCATTGTTCAGATGGTTTGTTAGTGCGCGAGGTTTAATATTTCAGTGAACATCAGTACCTTGTGGGCTAGGTTCACTCACATAATTAAGGTAATGTACAAAAAGACATATTCACCTTTCTAACAAATTGAGAACCAAAAAGATCGCCACGGGCGATTTGTCGAAGAAGAACCATTTATATGAGTTCTGTTTTGTTTTCTTTAAAATTCCTGACAAAGTCGGCTTGTGTAATTGAACGTAAACCTGTTTTTGTCGAACGTCCATTCCGATGACATACAATCAACTTGTAACAACATGTTAGGCGTCACAGGCATAAAGTAGTGGTTTGTTAGAAGCATTCAAAAAAGATCTATCAAACGCGTTTCATCGTACCGCAGATGGAACATAATGCAAGGACATTTACAAACGTGCCACTGTCAATTGAAGAAAAGGACATTAATTGAAAAAGTGACAGTTCCTCTAAGCGCGCCATCTCGCAAGAGCCATAACGTCCCCATCTTCCGGCGTAAATTGGAACCAAGCTTTGTTGTAATATAACACAGAAACACCTCGCCATCTATGTCAATTGGTGCCATATGTAAGAAAGAAAATCTTCAGACAAGTTACTCCAAAAGATTAGGTCAAATTCAAACAGAAAGATTTTACTCAAGGACTGAAAGGAAATCTAAAACTTTTCAAAGGAGATGCAACATGGATACCCCCCAGTTATGCATTATGAAAAATTATGAAGACAAAATACCATTTTTTTAATCACTCAACTGATGACTTCTGTCAAGATCACTAACTGCCTTCAAAACCAATTACTGATTATTGTCAATGGGATATAATACAATTTTGAAGCATCCATATTTGAGTTTGTGAGTGTGGCGCTCCATACATCTCTGGTTCCGTGAAAGTGCCAGATGTTTATCTTTTTAATCGTACTACACGTGGTCGAGGAGGATGAAGACTGCAGGACCTTAGTCATGTACACGTTGCTCGGATTGTACATACTGGGTAACTTGTAAGGTGTATTTGGAATGGTTTTATCGCCTGATCATGGTTCCTATCACTCAAAGCATCCTAACATTCCCACCCCGCCCATAGAATGTATATCAACAAAGGTTATTGATTATTAATGGACCTTCTTGGAGATTCAGAGCAGCCAGACTCCTCTCTCTTGAAACTAACCCAATGTGTGGTACGGATATCAGTTATTCGGGAAGAATTGTAATGCTTTTATATGACTTTTGATAAAGATGGATAATATAATCTCTGTGCCTTACTTTGGACTCTGACATGTATTTCATTTTGATGTCAGGTAGTTATGGAACGCTTCAGGTCGGGCGCTCAATCCTACGTACGTTTTAAGCTCAACGTCATCCTGGGAATTGCAAGGAGGAATACGATGAGTATGAATTAATACGATGACACGTTGCCATCGGCATTGGAAAAACAAGAGGATAAAGTCGGTACTTCATTACAGAGTGACACTTCGTTCCGTCAGTGTCATGATATCAATAATTTAATATCAAATCCGGCTCAGCCCCATCAATTGAAGATGTGCCATAAAGACGCTTCTGTTTATTGAGAATCGAAATATTTTCTAACAAATATTTGCTGATAATTATCTGCTACAGCTGTAGCGTACTTACAGTCGTAAGTGAAAACAGGAATTTCCCAAAATATGTAAAAGTGTTTTTTATTAAACACTACAAACAATTCTTTTACGAAATTGTTGGTTTTGGATATTTCGGTGCATTACTGAGGACTTAATTTCAACTATATACAGAGAAAAGAGGATCGGGTTGCATGGGTACATAATGATTCATAAAGACCCTTACTCCTTAATAACCATCAACGGATTTTTCCTTATGTTATCATTGATTTGAAATATTTGACAAATCTTTGCCGTTTGGGTGTGGCATTCCCAAAATAATTAATTACGATTTTTAATGAACCACTATTTAGATGTATATCATTTACCATATTTGTAAAATATGCTGTTTCTTCCCTATAGAATCGACGTTCAGTGTGAACCACAACCCAAAACAAATACAGAGTCTCCTATGAAGATAAACACTTCGCTTTTAGCGTCAATACTCCATCGAATGGTCCATAGTGTTTACACGATGCCGCTCATGTTTCCTGTTCGATTAATTGACGTTCTGGCACGGGTATTCAGTGCATTTATTTAGCCTCCATATCAACACACTTCATCTATAAACTGATGTATATCTGAAGAAAGAACCTGGCATTTCCATGTAAACTAAAATAGTTCTGCCTGAGGCTTGAGACTACCGTTAAGACCACTCTGCCACACTTGTGTACCTTCCCCCTGGTCATATAAACCTAGAGCAGTTCTTTCCATTGAAGAGACGACTCTAAGTATATGTCTTATCCATTACAGAAATATTCATGACAAAGAAGATATAGTTCTGGCTCGGTATGTCATGATATACATGTCAGCACATACAAATAACAGCCACAAAACCATTTCTTTTATCATAAGAAAAACCCTACTACAAGCAGAGTCCATTGTACGATTCCGACTATTTACTCATCGTGTGTTTATGAACCACTATTCGTTATCCCTAAAAGTTCAAATGAACTAACCTCTGCGTTGCTCGACAAAACTACGTTAGTGCTGTATCATATTGTCAGTTCGATAATATCGGGTCGGCAGGTTCATCCATAAGTGAAATGATCAGTCTATAATACTGTATTTAAAGTCTAGAAAAAAATATTGTTTCCGACTTGTGAATAATTTCAAGCTAACACTTTGCTAACACCGCCATTACTTCTAAATATCGTATTTATTGTAGACCAATAGACAGGGATAGATTGCTGAGGGATCACTGTCTTTCTCGGGTATCAAAGGGTACTCGTCTACAATCTCACCTTTGACCATCCTTGTGAGACGACATTCAATGTACGTATATCCTATTAGCGTGGTGTCATCATTTGGCATTAAACTGGCGACACATTATCTACAGCAAGTAGTCTGGGCAGACATTATATCTCATTGTGGAAGGACTGCTGACTTGTGATGTTGTCGAAGGTGAATTAAAGTTATGTTGGAGAGGAAACGAGCAAAAGTCAGCAATCTTTTCGCTTTCAGGTGTCACAGTTGCGTCAACATTGTGTACTTTTTTTAAATTTGAGGGTTTGCATTTAGAATAATTTAATTATCCATCATGTATGTACTTATGATGCTGTCATATTGGGATGAAGAGCCATCGATCATCACGTTTGAATTCTTCGTGGCTCAGGTTGTGCTCTAATCAATGTCACTGAAACTGAAAGCAATGTTGAGTGAAAAACGGAATCGTAAAAATGTATTCAGGATCGAAATGAGAGGATGTTAATTTCCGATGACTTCCCGGCTTCCTGCACTCTTTCTGAACGTTTCGTATATACCTGTTATTTGTTTCTTTCGCTCAGGAATCTAAAATGCCCTCACATCAACATTAGCAAAGTAATACGTACTCAGCCTTGGTCAAACTGTAGATTCACTCTTGCCCTGTCATAAGGTGAATACTGAGTAAGCATAAAAGTTTAATATAGATTTACATAATCATATATTTACACAAGGTAGAATAGGATAAATGTACAAAGATAACAGGAAGCCAGTGTGATTAACAGGAGAGAAGCCAAATAAGTACAATGAAGGACATTGCATTTAAGACACTACACACGGGGTCATATGTGACGCAGAGCTGTTCGCCAACTGTTGTTTCGACACAAAACCCAACTGTCAACAATCGTCCAGGTATATCGATATCACCCTAACCCGTAAATAATTTGGGCCAGATACACCAGTGGTGGACTCCATGAGACACGACCAATGTTATCGGGGCATTTCAAAAATGTTAACAACAGATTCGTATGCTTTTACGACAAGGTGAAGATAAAACGTAGCTTTTCTTTCCCAGAATCCCCGGACCGCCTCCGTGATCTTGTGGTAGAGCGTCCGCCCGGAGAGCGGAAGGTATGGGGTTCGATCCCCGACCGCGTCATACGAAAATACTTGGTACTTGTTGTTACCCTGTCTGGTGCTCGGCATTAAGGGGCTAAAACAAGGACTGGTTGGCTTAGAGTCAGTTTTCTGTGTGTGAGTGGTGTATTCATGTTAAACTGCGCATGGTATCTCAGTGAGCTAGCACTATAAATCGGCAACACCCTCTTAGCTACATTAAGCACCCCTTATTCAACAAGTAGATTTGTGTCAAGTTTCACCGAGCAATGATGTTGTCATATTGTCACAAGTCACGGTGTGTAAATAACTGTCTACAGGTTATGTCACCAGGGGCGTGGTGTTGAAAATACATTGCGGGCTTTCGATTTGAAGGGCTGGTCGCGAGACAGAATTGTTGGCTATCAACTGAAGTTATACTGGATAATGGTCAGACGTCGGTTGTATCAAAATCACATTAGAGAGATAAATGGCGTAATCTCGGACCTCGGTGGACTTCCTGGCAAAGAGTAAATTGGTAAGACAATAGTCGGTTCTTATCAGATCGTACTCGCTCAGGTGCAGAAAAGGCACTTCTGACTAGCAGCACACCCAGGAGTCTTGCTATAGACATCGTTCAGTGGAAATTACATTTATAAAGTAAACTTTTGTGTCATATGACAGAAAACCGAATCCTGTGTGTTCCGAACGCTTAAAGATATCCAATTGGATATATTGCCAATCATACACTTGACACTAAGCCAATATTCGAGAATAATAATCGAGCCCCAACCGTGAGGGAGTGGTGTTAGCGAGTACCGAGAATTGTAGTTTACCTTTTCCATTGGAGAAGGGTCGTCAGAAAGAACCAAATAGCCAGGAAGAATATCCTTTCATTGTATTATTGTTTTTAACGCGATTACACTAATATTAGCGTCAGTGTGTACCTCGGTTATGCATACTACATACACATTCGTAAACGTAACACGCATATTACCTTATCATCCAAAACTGATCCACAAATGGACAGTGGAAGACAAACATTTTGAAATTCTTACACATTTTGATTTGCTGCCTAGTATGCTCTTTACTTGAGGCTGATTGATAAGCATGATTCTCAGTAGGGACAACTTTCGTAACTAACACCAGAAGGTGAATAAATCTTTCGACTTAATAAATGAAAAACACACACATCCGAATCACAAACTTTAGCGGTTACCAGTTGGGATAAACAAAATCGAATCGAATGTTCCGCTTGCTAAAATCGGCCGACAAGTCTTCAAATACACAACTCACTTAATCCAAAAAAGAATGATTACAACATTTCACCAGTTCAAGTGATGCAAATTTCAAACCATAAGAACATTCAAAGTGTTAACATTGATTAAATAATCAATGATGGTATGCACTTTTATATTTATTTTATTTCTGTCTGGTGATAATTCATCTGCACTTGATATTGAATGACAAATTGGATCCATTCCTCGTGTCTTTTCATGTATATTATGACTCATCGATAAAGGTCCATGCAATGTTTAAGATTGTATTGGTTTTCTCGACTCGTACTCATATGTTTGATATCAAAAGACACACATGTGGACCCTCAATAGTTTAACAATTTGGTAAATGACATCACACGCATTTTGTTTTAGATGAGATGATTTGCATTCCTAGAGATGAACTTGAGTTCGACTATAGTGTGGATTGGATGAGTAGGCTTTGTCACTGCTTTGTCCTGTTTAGTCTCTATTATTAACAGGCGGACGCGAAGTAGAACATTACGATGCTTTTCATGTATCTTTGCAACTGCAACAGAACATGTGAAAATGTTGAGGACATCCTCCTTGTTTCCAGGTACAAAACGCATGCTAAAACAAAAGAAGAGTATCTTTTAAACGAACTCCGTCCAAGTATCTTGGCAGATGAAGGTCCTGCCGTTGACGGACATTGGGTTGAATGATATCACCAAACATACTTGATGTCTTATTTACACATTGATGTCTTTTCAACCATGAAATATAACTATTTGGGATAATGCCTTTCAATGTACAATATGCAAAGGTAATTGGAATAACAGCATTTGAAAACATAATGGAATATATAAAACAAGTAACGTCATCATATATCATGTTTTTGGTACACCTACACATCAACAACAAATTGATAGGCAGCGGAATCCCTAAATGGTTTTAATAACAAAATATTCGTGATTTAGCAAACTATTTGACTCGTGTTGTCTCCCATCGTGAATCCCTGGGGGCACTGAACAGTGTCTATAGTCTACACTGAAATAGTCTTCTGAAGCCAGGCAGAGAACATCCCTAATGAGTTCACTCATTGCACCCATGTGATGCATCAAACCCGGTCAATCTCCGTTAAGAGGAAACGCACCAACGATTAGGTTATCATAACGCCCAACGACTTTTGCCATAAAATTATCCAGGTTTTTTTCAGTTCAACATGAGAGTGAATTATATTAAAGGGTGCGCTTTAAACACGTTCCTAAAGAAGAAAGACTTGTAAATATCTCTACAAAAAACATAAACGTAAGAAAAAACCAAAACAATAAAGACAGCCACTTTGAGACAGATGGCTTTGAGGAAATTCTCAAACGAAAACATTGGCTTAAACGAACTAAGTCAGTTCCTGGCCACCCATTAGCGACAACTCTTAACTCATTCGACAAGACCAATCGTTGCCCCCATTTTTATCCAAGAACCGTACTTTGTCATTTCACAGGAAGGCAATTGATGCATTAACTCGTTTAGTGTGCTACATTCCCGACAGTTCCATTAGGGATTCGACCATCGTAAAAAACCCGGCTATGTGTCATACATAACACTTGCACACATTAACACAACCCGGCAGTCAGTTCACTTTTGTCACAGTTTATCGAGGTGTTTTGCAACTTGATGGTTATTTACATAAGTTGATTTTTACTTCTGCTCTATTCACATATTTTTAAACTTATGTTGACTTATTTGTTATATGACCATATCTACTCGGCAATATGAATGATCACATGTACACATTGTACGTATACTATCTGCAGATCTCACGAAGAAGACAGGTGCACGAATTCTATTTCATTATTCTGAAAGTTTTACCTTTTTTTTATATCTATGCCAATTGCGCACTTTAAACAAGAAAAGTATCAAAAGAGTATCAAATGTGGAAAAAGTTAGATTATTTTCCATTTCATTTTGATGATTTCAGGATGAACGTAAAAAGAAACCTCACATATTTGGAGAATCTTATTTGCGGGGGTGTATGTTTATACACGTTTGATGAAGGTACATTTACCAAAACGAAGATAAATATATTCAAATTACGCGAACTAACTGTGTAAACCAGGATATTGCGCATACGTAACAGAAGACAATCCTTCAAATGTCATCATGAATATTTCATACCAATCTGCATTACTGATCCCTTCTGAGTAAATTTCAAGAGTTGAAAGACTGCTAATATCAACTGATGTATTGATGTTTTCTGAAACAGTTATACAAATGAAGATTTCAGAGCAATCGATCGGAGTTATAGAACACTTACTATCTGCAATTTACATCCCACTCATGGTGACAGGAAAGTGCCTTCACAAAGTAAAGCAGCTACATCGAGGCACGTCTTAAGAAAAATCGAAAGACCTTTCCTTTCGATCTGAGGTTGTATGTGTGATATATATGACTATGACACATGACATCATGTCCCACGCACTATACAAAATAATACATAGTCCATTTGCAATCTGTGTCTGACATGCAAGGATACAACAAATAGGGTTACGTGGATAATGAAACACAACAGACAACACATCCAGTGTGATAGTAAACCCCAGATTACGTCATGACTCGTAGTGCTTGTTCCGATTCTTGTTGAAATTACGTGACAATTTTGAACAACCGAGACTACGAGAATCAATATACCGCTGTGGTCTAATCGACATGATTGATTTTGGATCGATCACACCCAGCGGATGATGTTTGTTGAAGGACCATGTTCATTAAACACCTGTTGTGTTACTCACTGTCGATTAATGTATTCTGCTCAGGAAATCAGGCACATAGCAACAACCATGTTGGTACATAATCAATGGCCTCATTACAGCATGATCTTACACAACTCAGCGTATTTCAGAAAAGGATTAAATTCCGAAAACGCCCAAGTGAGGTCTGTCTACAGACACATATTGACTTTTGGAAAATATTATTTTTTCCTAACCTTTTACTATGTGATCGTTATGGTGTGTAGCCAACATGAGAATAACCAAAACAGTTAACACATGCATTTTGCCTATAGAGAAACGTGCATATATGTTAATATACAGTGCGCAGGGAATACAAGGTAACACGTTCACAAGGTACCAGACTGGTAATCTAATCCAGTTTACGTCGTTAAAGGTAAACATTGATCAGCTACACACTTCACAACGACATTCACATCAATAACAATATTTACTAACTAGGGAAATATTAAGGTACACTGATGCTACATATGGAATACATATTTTGTGAAATAAAAGATCAATTTTATGAAAACACACTGAAGCTCACTTTTTTAGAGGTATATGTACAGACCTTATGCAGAGTGCCTAATGATATAATCATTATAAAATGGATTTGAAATGTCTAATACAAGGAACAACTGGTTCCCTAGCAACACGTCAACACATGATGTCAAGGGTCGTTTCCGTTTAACGGTACCCTGTGTAATACGTATATCATATTACCATCATAAACGAGTTATTATGCAATATGACGTTAACGCACAAGCAGTTATTTACGCAATGAACAAAAGCTTGAAGTATTCATTTCAGTTCAGATGATTCTTAACTTAGTAGTATATGTTAATTATCCGTATAAAGTAAAGTAAAGCAAGCTGTAAAAAGGAGTGTGTAATGCTCTAAACATATCATCTGTCGATGTTCAAGCCTATTTCCAAACAGCTGTTTTACTCGTGGTTCCGAGTAAATTCTATTTCAAACTTAGATAATTTCGTCTTAGTAATCAACATTTTCCTGTTTATCTGTAATGTATATGGATTTACATGGACAGCTTCAAACACAACATTTTTTGAAAATCAATAATTGCAAATTCTAATACAAACAATCTAAAGGGTCTGCAACACAAACGGTTGTGTACATGATATTTAAGAATCAATTTGGCATTCTTCTTACATGTTCCTTGGAAAAAATGTACATTAGAACACAAAGGAATATGATTAGTCAACGCCAGAAAATAACCAGTCTCGATTATCCGACGGAACAGATTTCATTGGGCGCAAAAGGCAAAATAGCAATGAAAATTATATGAATGGGTCACTGAAAATCAGTGGTGACACCAGGTACTGGCGAGGAGGGTAAGCTTGTCCTGTCCTACTGGTAGCACCTACCGCCCAATCAATTTGCATAGGATTTGTTACTTCAAGTGTTTGTTTGTTGCTTGACCCCTCAAAGCAACGAGAAAACGACATATAGTGCTTAAAGTCGATTTAACATGGTTTAAAAAAAAAGAAAAAATGTCACTGGTCAGTTTCAGTTTTTAATTGCGATAAAGAAACATATGACGTTGATGTTTGATTGTTTTTTTCAGGGATATGATGATCCTATTTGGACGTTGTTGTTTGATTGGGTTGTTGTAAGGATATGATTGTGCTATTTTAACAAACACTAAATGTTCTTGTTTGATTAGGTTGTTGTAAGGATATGATTATCCTATTTTAACAACTACCATGCGTTGTTTGCTTTGGTTGTTGTAAGGATATCCTATTTTAACAACTACCATGCGTTGTTGTTTGCTTTGGTTGTTGTAAGGATATGATTGTCCTATTTTAACAAATACCGTACGTTGTTGTTTGATAGGGTTGTTTTAGCGATATGATCATCCTATTTTCACAACTACCATACGTTGTTGTTTGCTTGGGTTGTTGTAAGGATATGATTGTCCTATTTTAACAAATACCGTACGTTGTTGTTTGATAGGGTTGTTTTAGCGATATGATCATCCATCTTATTTCAGGACAAATTCTATCCATTGTAGCTATAATAACAGTCATGTGTAATAACATAAATTTTCAGGGCATTATCGCCCCCGTCGTCGGGCAGCTAATGGCAGACTTCGGGCTTCCTTACATAATAATGCACTGAAAAAAGCTTTACCCTTACATATAATAGTCAACAAATTAAACAGTGTGATGAGCTTTGATTATGAAGGCTGGAATGACATGAAATAGGACGATAGTAAATGTCATTTATATTTAAGGGGTAACATAAATAGAGGAAACACACAAATGTACCCATATCCGACTCCAAGAGCGACACTGTGCAAGACATGATTATATGTCACAACAGTTCTCCAATTCTGTTGTCTGGACAGGAAAGCGCCTTCCACGACGGGAATGAACGTAATAGTTTTTTTTGTCGATGGATGTAATAGTTTTTCGGCTAGACATGAGTGTGCCAGCGCTCATGTCAATCTTAGCCACAACTATGTTGCCCATTTACCATAAGATTTTCGCCTTCAGTAATAGAGGGATACGTCTGAAACATCTGATTTCCTGTAATTGATACACTCAATCTGATGTATTGATTTAAGATTCAAGTATTTGAGTAAGGTTATGTTATTTTAGCCGTGTAGATCGATGATCTGATGTACATACTCTGAACACGAGGACAAACACTTGTGTTGCCTATCAAAGAAAAGTAAATTCCGTTGGCAACATTAGAGAGTGTGCTGGCTGGGTCAATGTTGTGGAAAAGGAATAATTAAGGATTGGGCTTGAAGCTACGCCTGCAGGTGGCAAAAGCATTCCGACTCAGTACCGAGGTAGTGTTGCCCCCCGGTAATGTTTTGTCTTGAAGGAAAGCGTGATTCCAAGACATTTAAGTCTTTGCAACATCGGGTTTGATGTTGTTTGCACGTTCTCGCGAAAGTTGAATGCTCGTTTGAAGAATTGAAGTGGTAACATCACCTCAACAATATCTTCCTTAGGACGAAGATGGTGTGTTTACTGGACTATTTGTCAGGATTATGACTTTATTGAGGTTCACTTTACCATGTGATGGAAATTGGGTGGACATTAACTTAAAAATAACAATCTATAAACAATGGTCGCTAAGGTGAAACTGTGATTATTATTTGCACAATGTCATTCAAGAATCAAACCTTACTTACCAGTGCCCCCTTTTGTCTTTTGTATGCATTGTATACCACCACTTTCAGCCTTATTAAACGTTAAACATTACTTACCAGTGCCCCCTCTTGTTCTTGTGTATGCATTGTATACCAGCACTTTCAGCCTTATTAAACGTTATACATTATTTACCAGTGCCCCCCCCCCCCCCCCCCCCCCTTGTTCTTGTGTATGCATTGTATACCACCACTCTCAGCCTATTAAACGTTAAGCATTCTTTGACATACAATATGATCCATTCTGTCACATTTCGTACGCTGTAAATGGTCATAAAGTTAAGTGAAGACGAAAGAAGCAAATAGTTAGAATCGAAATACCGGCGGAGATGTGACCATGCTAGTTTATATCATGACAAAATCCAATGGCCCAGGAGTGCCTTTGTCAATAGGGTTGACGATGGAAAACAAACTGTACTTGGCATGGAACAATTGGTCAGACTGTATGTTCCGGGTTTGGGAGAAGTCAGAAAAGCATTTGGGAGGACCAGACACGATATGCTCTATGTGTATAGATCGAAGTAGTCCTTAGTCAGCATATTTCATATACACAACACACTAGATGCAACATAGCGTATAACAACTTGGTTGAATCCATAATAAGAAATCTATTGTACGATTCCGACAATATCATTAGCATGAATCACTATCAAATAGTGATGATATACTGCCCAACCGGTGAAAACTGTCACAAACACATGCAAAGTCAGTTTTTCGCGTGAACAAACACGGGAACATAATGGTTTAAGTCAAAATATCGAATTTCATCGGATAAGAGCAAAAAAAGAGAAAATAACTCTCAAAAGACATGATATTTTACAGAAAACAGTCTGGCAATATTTGGTTGTTAGCCTGTTGTGGACAGTACTGGATTGACTCCACACAGCTCTTGTTCGATTCCTTACAAGACATTTTTTGCGAAGATTCCTTTGTTATTTCGCAGTAGAATTTGTTCCTTTGTGTGCAGGTTGACGGTTTCATTTACTCATTGTTTCATTATATCCCTTAAAACCTTTTTTTATTCTTAATATTAAAGAGGGTTTGGTTACAAGCACACAACTAATATAGAATGTAGGTTCATTTTATAAGAACCCCCGCCAACCCCCTCTCTACCCATGAATTCATTTTTAATATTTATATTATCCACAAGATGGTCTCTCAAGAAAAGAATATTAAGAACAGAGTCCTTGTCAGATCGGATTGTACCGACATTCACAAACCAATAGTTGGATGGTGTTCCGGAGCGTTGAAATCATGAGGCAGGCTTAGTCAGGCTAATATTGATATCTGCCAACACTCAGAAAGGCGTCGAGTGTTCATATTTGCCAACCAATAAAGCTAGCGCCATAATATCCCTCCAGGTCATATAGACGATGAGACATGGGGTTAAGCTATGTTCATATGAAGCCGCTGCACCCATTCAGTAGAGGATTACATTCTTTGACAAATGTGTGGATGGATGGTCTTCTGGTGTGATAATGCCGGGCCCGAGGGAATCGTCAGAAATGAGGGCATTGAATGAAAGTCATAATTCAACGGCAGGGTAGATTATTTCTGATGTAGCACTATCACAGCCAACGTTGTTGACAGAAATTGTTCGTTTAGAATCATATGACATTCCAAGTTCCTGTATACGTGGCTGGAAAACAATTGTATCATCCATTGGCAAGTATCATTAAGGTGTAGTACAATGTTAATTCGTTCGTACCTATACCAGTGACCAGGTGCCTTCATATTTAACAATCAACAATATTAAATGAATGTATTTGCCCACCTTTTAAGCGAATTGTCCTTGAAGTGTTTATATTTGGGTGCCTTGTGTATTTTAAGTTGTTATCTGTATATTATGACTGAAGGTCCCCGATATGTTTTACCATTTAGTACTCTCACATAAGAGGAATCTTTACTTGTTTATAAATCTCTTGATTATATATTTTTCAAACGTATGTGTACACTTTTTGTGAACTCTTTACCCTTAGGTATTACGTGTGAAGTGAAATATATGTGTGAAATTAACTCAGTACTTTGGAAGTGACGTTTAAAACCTGTTCCAGACTAATATATTTGTTGCGGGATTAGAAAATCTGAAGTAGAGTAATATTTTCTTTTTAGTATGGCTACCAGACAGTTTGTGTTGAAGGTTTATATAGTGTGTCTACATCAAAAGTTCCAATGGGTCTAATTAGCTCGACCATAAGAAGGACGCTGGCTAAATATAGCAACAATATCTGTTTGGGTTCGTGAAAAGGAAAGAGTCATGTGGGTTTTTCACTGTCTGTCTCATTTTGCTCGGAGCTAAACGTGTCTGGAGCTGTGTGGTATGGTTACCGTTGGATTGAAACATGCCAGTGGTCCAAGGCCCTGGTTCAACCCACACGACGCCTTCTCCCACATGAATGCATCGCTAAACTACATTTCTTTCTTTTCAAATGAACCAAAAGCGACCAAATAGAACTTCATGAGGTTTGTAAAAGTGGAAGTACTTCTAGATTGTATTTGAGTATCTTGTTTGGCTGATACTACAATAATGTTTCGAACAGGGCAACTGCGACATGGTTTCTCAGTGGGGCAGCATTTTAAAACCGACAGTACAAGCAGCCACTCACATACGTGCATGCATATCGATATGATTTAAATGAGATCAAACGCAACGTTAAACCCCATTTTACATCTCACCTTTTGTTTTTATTCAACTAATTGGTTTTAATTAACGTCGCTGTCATAGTGACTCATTAAGGTATGGAATGGACTTCGTTATTACAAGATTAGAATATTTGTATTTTGTGTACACTGTTCTGGAATATAATACTCAATAAGAATATAAAATGTACATAAACAATATTAAAATTGTGTAGTAGCTTTAAATCAATTGAAACATTTTCAGAACAATCCCTCAAATATTAGTCATGTAAATGTTCCATTTGAGTCCATCTAATTACATTTTGCAAATATAATAATTTACAAAGTAGACACAATTTACGGATAACAACTTCTTTAAAACTGTAAAGGCGACGTTTCTGTATAGATCCTTATATCGTTGACCTTGCTTGACAAGGTATAATGATCTATACAGAAACATCGCCTTTACAGTATTACAGAAGTTGTTATCCATAAATTGTGTTTACTTTATCACCCGTCAACTTCTAAGTAATGCCTATCAAACAATTAGAATAATTCATCATGGTCTCGCATCATTTTTTGTGTTCAGTTTCCATTAGAAACCTTTCATTAGGCATATTCCAGTCAGTAGCAACGGAAATGACAGATTGCTTTGAACTGTGTAGACTAGTATATTAGTAAATTTGGTAAAGTACAAATGTGTATACTTTTATCTTTTATCACAGCATGTCGTATATTAGTATGCCTCTTATAAGTCGAGTTGTGTATGTTTGAATATAAGTGAATATCTCAACAGAAAGAACTTCTCCAGTTGAGGCAGTTTTCAAAACTTACTTAAAAATACAATATGGTCATTGACAAATCATGTGCGTCCTGACCTTGACATGGGAACTAAGCGCATGGGCTTCCAATCAACACTATCGCATCTTTCACAGGCCACTTGGGACACCCAAAATGCACAGGCTATTTTTGGTACAACGTTTTTGAAGACCTTTGGAAATGGAAATGTCATGTTCGAGAAAAAGCGTGAATAATTATTGCTGAAGAAAGAAAGTGTCTCGATCATGGGTAGACAGCAGCCATATGGGAACACAATACAAGGAGACACAGTTAACCTCAGCTGTATTAACTGTTATGTCCTTGAACACTACAATATATTAATCATTGTCTCGGTCTCGGTCTGATATCAGCACTGAAGCCGACTGTCTCCATCTACGGTGTTCATAGCTTGTATATTTTCACATCGTATATCAAATACTATTAGTTATGGTGTCTTTAGTGGTCGTATAGGTGTCATATTAGGTTAGCAGAAATATATTGGGCTCACGCCTCGCCCCATATTTTTTCTGCTGACCTAATATGACATCGTATACGACCACTAAAGACACCATAACGAATTCATTATGCCGAAAAGTTTACACTGTTAGGTAGTTTTATCGCACATGTCATGTCTGAGTGAAAACGTGACACTTATAGCCTGCATAAATGACAGGACTGGTACATATGTTTCCGATGCAATGCTTTAATGTAAACACAAACGTTAACAATGGAACACATGATGCACTAATGGTAAAGTAAAGTATTAGAGCTAAAATGGATAAAATTATAATAAAACTGCCTGCATGATAACATAAATCTGCGGTCCACTGTGACTTCATAGCAGTTCGTTTTCCCCTAACGATGGGCTGCTATCTATTCCATTGCAATGTGACGTTTCTTGTTTGTGACGTCATCCTATGTTATGTTCAGTGACGTTGCTATTTGTAGATAAGTGATCTCCGTTGTGAGCTTGTTTTCTCTATAATTTTTATTGATAAAGTCACGAACGTGGTTACTTTAAAAGTTGATGTCTTTGCACTTCAAAATTATATTAGAACACAAAACAGTGTCTAATAACGAATTTCTGTATCAGAATTTTCATATGAAATATGTGAAGTGGGTGTTGGAAAATCCAAAATGGCTCTTACTAACGGTAAACGGTCTCATATGAGGTCAGTAACAATCATCTTGGATTTTTGCTGACGGTTTACGGGCTCATGTGGGGTTAGTAGTTCTGCTTTCTGATTGGTCAATCTTACTTTGAGGCATAGTAATATGTATTACTGTTTCCCCGACGTAAGTATCTAGTCAGTGACCGCCACTTCGAAAGACAATTTATTACTATAAGAGGCCTTTGGACTATCTACTTATCGGGCGAATACAGAGATTACGGACCATTCATTTCATCCTAGTGTAAACTAAAGCCTATTAACTAGAGACTAGGTTAAGGAGCCTAACAGACCAGTTTATGAGGCCACTACAGAAAAAATAGTAAGATGTTTGCGATGGTGGAAAGGAAAATATAAGTTCAAAGAGACATTAAGTGGAACCTTTTGATATGCAGGCTCCGCTGATTACCTTTGATGTTTTGTGCAAATACAAAACTATTAGCACTGGAAATGGTGTTATCAGTAGAACAGTCCACTGATTGGTTGGATACACAGATTGAGTGTTTCTCCCGACCATAAAGAAGTTCCTTGTTACATTGACCTGCACACTTCAAGCTGGCTGTCAGCGCATTTACAAATAGTGGAATTGTCGATAAGGAAAATTAAAACGTCGGTGTCTCAGAGGTATTCCTTTTCTGTGTCCAGTGCAGGTTATTATGGAAGGTTGGTAGCAACTGGAAAAAAGGATATGTTCCTCTTTCTTCAATAAAAAGAATGTGTCACATGAAAGTACGTTCATAATAAACTGTCACGCGTTGTTAATATAGGAGAATGTTCAAAGACATCTTTTTCCATCAGGGAATAAATGAAATTGTGTTCATCCTGATAGGTAAGAAATGAAATGTTTTGAAAGGATAACAGAATTTTGATTTTACCTTAAACGAAAATCACCGTTTGTGATGACGCTGGCGCATTCAATGTCAATTAAAACTGTCAACAATGTTGTGGTGCCTCAAGGACATCAATGCCATTAAACAGGACTAACTGCTTCCATCATCCAGGGTATGACGTATCTATTCTATTGTGATAAATCGCCCCATTAGCTTCGTTTTAGATTTGATCGACTATTTCTACAGTCGTGTCCTTTAAATCGGCCTAGAAAGAAAGCTATGATAACTAATACGTCCAGGGTATTAAGCTTAATAGAATGGATATGTAATATACTGGATAACAGAGGATGGGTAATACTTAGTTGTGGTACATGAGACAAACATGCGGTGTTATACTGGATGTGCTTGCCCCTCTATTCAGATATATCATGGATGTAGATAGGCGTACAAGTGATGGATCCAACGTCATTTAACACGACGATTTCTGTAGGGATTTACCACGAACACGGAATTGATCCAGAAGAAAATGGGTTTCAACCAACCATCAGCGGATCCTGGTACGAACAAAGCACATAATTATGTAAAACTAATTGCTTCGACAACTTCGTCCCTGTGTCACCTGTGGTTTTGTAGAAATAGCGACATCAATCAGTAATGATCTGAAGAAGTAGAACGGTCACAGGGTTTTCATTCTCATTGCCTGGCAGGTCGCGTATTACAGCGTTCTGTTGTAGGAGTAACCATTAACTTTACTAATACTCCATTGAGCTCATGTCATATCACTGTTAAAGTTGAAACTATGACTGAGGGGCTTGGTGTGATTATTCACGGCAGAGCTATGACCATTAACTGGGCGATAAACAATACAGTATATCAGCAAGAGAGACAGCCAGACGTCTTCATTAAGTCAATAACCAATTCACACACTGTTGGGACCCTCGATACATAACAAATGAGACCTCTCTACGTGCCCATGATTCGTAAATCCATAAATGTGTAAATCTGGGCGATTTTTATGATAACTTTACAATCCCGATTACCAACATTATCTTGTGACTAAACCAACCCTTTTCCACACGCTATTCAACGATTTGTTTGTTTGTTTGTTGTTTAACGCCGCACTCAGCAATATTCCAGCTATATGACGTAAATAATCGAGTCTGGACCAGACAATCCGGTGATTGATATCATGAGCATCGATCCACGCAATTGGAATCGATGACATGCTTTAACAAAGTCAGCGAGCCTGACCACCCGATCCCGTCAGTCGTTTCTTCAAATGAAAGTCGTTTTAAAGTACCCAAGGTTGACAACCGAGTGCAAATAGGGTCCTCCGGAACCTCTCGTTAAATCACCAACATCATCATCATCATCATCATCATCATCATCAGACAATAAGAGCGTAATGTGGAAGCGTTATTTCAACATAGCTCGTAATCTATTTTCTACATAACGTTACTTTCATAATTACGTATTGGCATTGTAGCATATTCCAGACACGTGTATACTTTCTATGGGTATATCATGTACACGTATTATGCTCTTCATTAGAAGCAAACATGTCAGTATGTGGTCCACAATTACCGATAGGTCTTACGCTAATGAGTTCCCCTAATGGCAGTAAATCTAATATATTATTGATAAATACCCTGTAAGATCTTAATTACCATTCCGTAGAGACAGCTCCGCTAATCAGGGTTTTACTTTCTAAAGTATGGACGGACACCTCGTGCCATACCTGTGCCAGACAGTGCAGCTGCCTCGTAGCACCGAGCGCCTCATGCCCAGAGAAAACTCGTTTGTCCGGACACCTTTGAAATTGTAATCCCACGTTCCGGGCGACTATCGATCAGAGTGCCGTGGATAGGATTGTGGGAGTGGCGGGTGCTTTCGGAAGAGCAAGCCATGCTTACCCTTTTCGCGAACACCTGATTTTCAGTGATACATTCATGTAATGTCCAATCCTGTTTTGCCTTTTGCGCCCAGTGGAATACGCTTGGGCAGATAATCAAGACTGATTATCTCCCGGTGTTGACGTTATATTTGCATGCAGACAAAGTTGCATCACTCTGCAAACATGATTTGTAAATCTCGGACGATTTCAGTGGGAACGCTACCGTCTGGATGAATAGGGTTTCGCTGTATTTGGTAAATGATCCCCAGCAAGGGAAAAGGACGAGGATCAGGATGGGATATTTGTAAGCATGTCACCGGCATGATGGGTTGTATTACGCAGTCAAGTACAGTGCATGGACTGAATAGGTGTTGTGTAAATGTTCCAGGTGGCCGACAGAATTCGCGATTCCACCGTAGTCATGATGGTCAGAATATCAATGTGCCTGCACCCACCCTCCCTGGAAATATATCATGCCGTGACTAGTAGATAATAAAGGTGATAATAATGTGATATAATTTTTCAATTGCCTAAGCAACACCATCTCTAATCATATTCTTCATATGGAAAATGCATAATACCAACGTCTGTTACCTCATTGCCTTGGTTAATACATGCCATCGTATCCCAATTGCGTGAATCGATGCTCATGATGTCAATCACAGGATTATCTGGTTCAGACTCAATCATTTACAACCTGCCGTCATCTGGCTGCAATATTGCCGAGTGCGGCATAAACAAAACGAATGTTCCAGTCTACATACTGTCATCAACGTCATATATTATCATTATTATTTCACCCCACTGCTTACTGAGATCACGTATTCATATAGTGTTAGATATGTTCTGACCGAATGTGTTATAAAGATAACTGAGTATATAACTACATGTACAGTATGTCTTTGTATGGTCAAATATGGATTTTTAAAATCCTTTGTTCTCATATATGTTACTGTTTCTATGTATGGTCGCCTTATGATGCGACATAAATTATTTCAAACCTCCGCCATTCACATATTTCCATCTGTCAACTTTAAAGAAATAATACCATTTATCGAGTAAATTGGTGCTAGAATACGTTTAGTGGGCGGAGGCAGAGTGACAGGTGTCTATTCATCTAGTAATATGTAATACCATGCACTTAAGGTCCCATAATTCTCTGTAGTGCTTTGACGTCAGAAGTGACACTAATCGCACAGTGAGAAAGTATTTTAGGTAACTTGTCGGCCATCAAATGTCTACAGTCAGACACAGGCAAACTAAAGCACTAGCCATCAAGCGGCCTCTGCCTCTTAGTCCCGTAAAATGGAATTAGAGCCTAATTCCAGACAGGTTGAAACCTGTCTCAGTCACCATTTACCGTTCTGAACTGACCAAATGACACCCTTCTGGAGCAGAAAACATCTGTTCCTAAAATCAATAAGAAAAGAAAACATGCAGACAAAGATAACGGTACGTTGCGATCCGTGAGATATAGAAGGGAGATCAATTCAGGGATCTGTCTCTACATCCTGGAAGAAGTTGCCGGCGATTGATATCGATTTCGGGATCCTGTACCCTGTTATTGGCTGGGAGGACATGCAACAGGCTGTTAACGAAGGTGTATTAGATTAGGCGTCAATCATCCGGGAGATTACCTTTCAATCAGATATATGGCCATGAACGGAACTCGCACCATCGCTATCAGCTTATGCTAATTTTAAGTGCGTAGGTTTTAGAATTCTATCATGAAAGTATTAACTATCATAATCTTAGCGGATAATTACAGAGTTATATAAGCTGCATGTAACTCTTCATATTGTATTTGCTGCCATTGTTGATATTAAGTTTTGTTTGGATTAAACCCGTGGAGGCATGGCATGGTTTGTTTATGTATTGTATGTTTATTTTTGTCGAAAATGAATTTTCATTCAACATAATTTCAAGCAGTTGCTTGCAGTAAAAATATGGTGGATTCTGCAATAGCCAACGATATGACTGCAATCCTTAAAGGCCTAAACCTGTGACAGTTATTATCTATATTGACCCATATAATGAAAACAAATGTCTGCAGTATAAGGTGTGATTCTACTCCCATCTCATGAATGAGCGAATCGATTATATACCATGCTATGAATGAACTAGATTTAACACATTTGATTTGATACTGCCCACTAACGTATATGATAGAGTGGTGAGAATAGCCAAAGTAGCGCGATATCAATTTCGCAGGTTTATTACGATATCAAAAATTGCCGGCGAACACGAATTGAACAGTAACAGACTGAGTGATCAAATCATACGTTCGTGAGAAGCAACGGTTTGGGAAAAACCGATGAAAGCGCGACTCTGTGTCATCACTTGAAGTTTTATGTAGCGTTAACGCCCCATTCCTCTGGAAAGCATTTCAGGTATTAATAAACAAAACAACACAGCAAAAGCAGAAACAGAACAGAACTAACAACAAAAACATCATGGATACAACATAATCACAATTAGACACTGATTTGCGTTATGACCCTGTCATGTACTAGTATAACAGACCCGTGAAGACTCGGGGTAGAATAGGTCTTCAGCAACCCATGCTTGCCGTAAAAGGCGACTAACGGGATCGGGTGGTCAGGCTCGCTGACTTGCTTGATGCATGGCATCGATTCCAATTGCGTAGATCGATGTTCATGATGTAAATCACTGGACTGTCTGGTCCAGACTCGATTATTTACAGACCGCCGTCATGTAGCTGGAATATTGCTGAGTGCGGCGTTAAACAACAAACAAAACAAACAAAAAACTAGTATAACAGAAATGGGTGAGGTAGAAAAGATAAGAAGACGATATGAGATGCCGGTACCTAACCATATGTACACATTTGTCTTCTTTAGTAACTGTCAAGTTAATTGTAATCTATATCGGGAAACATTATTAGTGATTAAACTGTTCATATTTCATATTTGTACCTCCTACACTTGATTTATTGTTCCGTGACTCTCCTCGATCATACCCCATAATTAATACCACAGTCTAAATGATATTGGCAATATCCAAATTAAATTCTCTTTCTAAAACCGGGAATTAAACAATGGCGATTGATTCGTAATTCGTACATGTATCGGGTTATTTCTTACTAACATTTTACAAAGATGTAATGTTTTTGAAAAACGTTATCCTGGTTAGATTCACCGAGAAACGATTTTCCACAGGAAGCGACACTGATGGATCGGTTATACCCAATTGAAACGCAAGCTTTTGAGATGCAAAGTGGGGGTTTTGCCGAATTATTTTCAACAGTGGTCCTTTTAACTCGTTCTTGCAACATAGCACATTCTGAGCTGTTGTTCGACAAGAAATATTCAGGAGAAATTTAATTTCATGCTACGTGTGCAATTACATGTTTGACTTCGTCTGTTTTAGATTTTGTGAAAAGGAGCAACACAAGGATCTGATCTCTAGTGCCCCAAGGGAATGTGTTGAGGGTTGATTGTAATTTGATAGTGCTTAAATTAGAAGCGATAAGATTTTTTTTATTGATCCAAGCAATGTCTGATGCAGGATCATGTGCTTATCCAATAAACTCTGCTGCTGTTTTGAAGAGCAGTGGGAATATATAAATGCTTTGATAAAGAATGTACTATATCCGTCTATCTTCCTCTGGCTATTCTCTGACAATGGTGTTTCCAGACACAAATAAACATATAAAACACGAATGCCTTACGTTGTAGGGATATTCGAAATGTGTCCTTTGTAAACACATATTACAACGATTATATCAATCTATCACAATGCATGTATGTTCCGGTACATCGATGATAGATCAGGAGGGATTACAGACCTCTCTCCCAGCATCTGCATCAACATTTCCGTCGTCAGCTTATACTTCTTGGACTTGTGGAGCGACTTTTGGGAACCAATTACAACAATGCACTCAGTCTGATATGAATGTTTGAACCAAGAATCTATTTGCAGCTGGCGACAGTAAAGAAACGGCTTTAGCTCGCCTTGGCTATACCATGTCTATATTTCCTTTACTTCAACTACTGGTCAAATTAGTTTGAAGCTAATTTGCATGTTCCAACCAACGATGACACCTGGATCTGTTCTTTGCTTTTCAACACTATTTCCAAAATGGCAATTATTAAAAAACAACATGTATTGCAGATATTACTGGAAAACTCTTGTGCGGGTAGTCTACGTTCTATATAATTTGATCTTTCTTCCAATATTTGAAACTGGACCTCGTCAAATCACTTTTATCAAACGTTGTAGAAAAGGGTTTGGTAAATAAATCATTATCTAATGACATGATTAGTGAATATAAATATTCTCAGGCATAATTGTTTGTTTGTTGTTTAACGCACTCAGCAGTATTCGAGCTATATGACGGGGCCTGTAAATAATGGAATCTGGACCAGACAATCCAATCATTGATGTTGTAAGCAACGACCCTAGCCGTCTAGGTACGAAGGCACACAATCAACCAAGTCACCGAGCCTGATCATCAGATCCATTTGGTCTCCTGTAACGACCAGCAAATGTTGCGGGGAGCCATTTCAAACCCGGATACCCCAAGGCAATTACAAGGGTCTATGGGAGTTGGATGCTTTTGTGTATATTAAAGTGTTACATGGGACATATGCCTGTTTTGATGATGTAACTTGCAAATCCAACTTCTTTATTCTTCAAAGCGAAGTTTCGGGAAAATTGCCAGTACCACTTACTTGATTAAGATACGAATATCAGCACAGAAACGTCGCATTGAAAAAATATTGAAATAAGTTGATATCCATAAGTCTACAATGATTTTTTTCAGACGCTCGGAACAATGTGCACATTCTAACCGATCTACTAATTGGGAAAGTCGCAAGAACGTGCATGTGCAAATATTGACACACTCGATCAGTCAACCCTTAAGCTTATGGATAATATCGATAATGATAATGACTACTCCACTGTGCATTTGATAGGGAACTTATTTCGTTCGAAACGAAATCTTTTATAATTAAAAAACATAATATTACCATAGTTACATGTTATACAAAAGCCACTATATCTCCACGTGAAATGTATCAATATCAGAATGCGTACGTACATCGAGTTTCATCGGTTCCCGCAATTTTGATATTTACATGTTGTATGAACGTCTTCTCGTGAAGACAGAGGCAAACGTACGCCTTGAACGCGGTCTTTTGAGCAGATGTATCGGTACCTCATTACCGCAGGAGGGCGACCACCGCTACATCCTCGTAATAACAGGACATATTTGTACAACGCAAACAAGCTGGGGAATTTGAAAATAAAAAAGCCTTTCAAACATGTAGCCGAAGGCTCGGGGCATAGTAACACTATAAAACAGATAAACCCACAAACATGGATGAAATCAGAGATGCAGGGAAAACGTTCGACAAAATCCCTTGATACCTATATGAATAGGATACTAAAGAGCGCATGAACTTGTATCTGCTCGGGGGTTGGGTGTGGGGGGTGGGGGGTGGGGGGTGGGGTGTGTGTGTTTAAGTTCAGTTGCACTTAAGTTCGTTCAGTAAATGACGTCTTAAATGGACGAGGAGCCTCTTAAAACTAAATATGGATGTAAAGAATTCTAGACAGCCAGACCTTATTGGCGTTATTACCAATCGCAGTGCTCTTATCGGGAGTGTTATTCTGGGTTTAAAAAAATCCTACCTTCCAGACAAGAGCAGAGGCGGACAGATAAACAGGAGACAGGAAGGGGATGGAATTGGAGACACAGTCAACAAACTATGAGAACTCCCGAGACTGAAATGCAAAGAAAAAAGAGACATAGAAGAACTCAAGACTTTCTTATGAGATTCTCTGATACCATTTGGGAATTATTGAAGAATGTATATCCTGTGACCTGTAGTTTTCGATAGCGTACACTAAACCCCACTGGACTGCGTGTAAGATGTGAGATGAAATAACCTTTTTGGACTCAGATATCAGATATCATTCAACTGTCGTTACAACGATGTTTTTTTATAGATTTAGGTGTACGTTGATCGTTATTGCCTCCCATTATCAATATTAACCTTATTTCCTACTACTGTGATACTACGTCAAAAACATATTCCTGTAATCTGTTTGTACTACCCATACATGAGTAATGGGTATGGGTGAAATAAACACACATTAATAACAGTTTACTACATACATACATACATACATACATACATACATACTACATACATACATACATACATACATACATACATACATACATGATGATGTCCGATGCAACTCCCTATTCTGCCTTGTGTCATATGTTCCCGTGTTTTTCAGGTGAACACTTGACTTGCCTTTGCATGTGTGTGTGACGGATGCCACTGATGGGGCCGGATACGCTTACCTTTCGCGAACATCTGGTATCATCATTATTTGACAGTGATTCATAAACATGTGCTCATGATACAGTAGGAATCGTATAACCGACTCTTTCAGCAGAAATTTCTTATGACTATACCTCATTTTAGAAAGGCTTTGTCGCATGTATTTGCCATCAGATATGAAGCTAGATTGGCCTGTTTCATAGTTAAAGAGGTCGTTATAGCTTGATATCCCATCACATGCTCCTAGCTTATTGGACTTTATTCTGCACTTGTTCTTAGATTATGTGCACATGACTGTTTCACCATTGGCCTCTAGACTTGGCACACTGGTTTAACACGTTCCTTTGACCCACAACCAGATTGATGTTTTGGATTGTGGAAATTCTTTGTGATTGAGATTGTATTAAATTAGGTAATCAGTCAAACCGCACTCCCACAACATACACATAATACCCAGCCCTATTCATCAGTCTGCTGGAGGTTTCAATGTCTTGGTATTGATTCACACGCTTAAAAAGTAGGTTTACTGAGGCAGAATAGTTTTTATCTGGTCACACAGAAGCAATTAATTGGAGTCAAGGTTTGAATAATAATAGGACATTGTCTCCAATGTCATTGGATTTTATTTTGTGTTCTCATCCCCAAACGCCGACGGAATGACTGAAAGAGCTGGTGGCGATGCGGCCGTCGCATGTAATTAAAACGAAACATCTGTGCCTTATGTTGTTTGGGACAATGTAGCAAAACATGTCAAGTAAAAATACATTCCCAATATGTTTAGAACGTTCGCAAACATCACCCGTACTTGTCTGAACTAAAGCCGACCACACGCCACAGTTCAACATGGAACCCCCACTCGCACACCATACTGACTCCAAGCCGACCAGTCCTTGTTTTACCCCCGAGCGCCAGGCATGGTAACAACAAGTACCATTTTGACGTCTTTTGGTATTTCCGGGGAAACAAACTGAAAAGTGCGAGTCATATTTCATTGCGGTTACGAGTTAGTTACTTTTAAACATTTACCTCTTATGTATCTTTCTTCGTGTCCTATTGTCTTTACTGCATGGTCGTGTAAAGTATTTATGAATCTTCTTATGGTTTCTCAACTTCCAGTTTCAAAATCATAGAGTTATAAGTTCAATTGGTTTGAACTCACACCATGGTTATGTTATTTAGATAGGTTCATTATGTCAAACAGACTATTCCGAGCAGTTCCCTGGGGAATATGGCTAAACTGACGATACGTTAAGGTCAATTACTTGCCAGCAATGTAGACAAATATAGCAGTTTCGGTCGTTATAACATCTTACTTCGACGTGGTGTCATAGGAGCAGGGGCCTTACATTAATTCAATAAAGCCTTTGACCAACAGCTGTATCACTTTAATAAGGGAAAGACTCCATAATTTCTTCGGGTTTTGCTGACCCAAGTGCACTTGGTTGCTGAGTTTTGACATTTCAATTCGGCCAAGGCCCTACTGGGTAATTATACATTGTGACCTGGTCGCGTAACAAATATATCGAGGTTCAACTATTGCACATGACTAATAATATTTTAAACCCTTACGAAGTATCGACGTTGAGGTATGGCATTTATGACTTAAAGTGTGTACATCTCAATATTGATGTGCAACATAGACAAAAAACATGTTTTATACATCAAGTTTTCCGATAGTGCAACTTATGACTTATCTACGGAAGTCTAAAAAGCATACCTAATATGGTGTATCCATTAGTCGGTCTGAATGAAGAGCATGACGTCATAGTGTTTAATGTGACGTTATTTTGCTTGACACGTCACCGAAAAAAATCTTATTTTCACACTTATATTTCACCGAAATCTTTGTAACGTTTTTCTCATGATAAATAACCAGTAATGTGTCAATAGTGTGGTGTGTTGGAGTTTAACGAGCTAAACAGTTGATATGATTGATCACCTTCTAGTGCCTCACTGGGAACTGGGAATGAAACTCGAGTACACACTGATCCATTGACCGGTGTAATAACTGTAGCGATCAGGGAATGCTTTAGGATGTGGAGTTGGCGCTTTATAAATATAAACATGATTATTAATGTTATTATTATGATCATTATTGTGTACATATGAAAATACAAAATGCAGCAAAGAGGTTTGGGTGATCCTGGCACAGTACGGCTGGTTAGGTTCATCATCAGCCAAGGACCCTTGCCTGAGGAAGTGCAGCATAGTCAAACCCACCCTGAACTTTTAGGAGAATGTGAAGACTCCCCAACACTGCAGCCTTCTGCATTACCCAGATTGTCAGAAGGGCCGTATTCCTGGTAGCAAACCCCGGTACTCTCCCAATGTCAGTCAACAGATTGAGAGGTACCAAACCTAAGGCACCGAGAACAATGGGGAGTCGGACAACTTGGCTCTTGGGATGCAAGCGTGGCATTTCGATTATTATTATTATTATTATTATTATTATTATTATTATTATTGTAATACGAGCTGGACGTTTGGTCTCGGGACATACGACCCCATTCACCTCGTAAAATCCCGTACACCCAACTTTTGACATATAAAAATTCACAATTCAGTATGCTTCGTTGAATGTGTGACCAATCGTACATATTTGTGAGATCCATCAAAACTGAAGTACAATTAGACCACACCCTATCAATTTCAGTAATCGCTTACGACAGGCACAGGACATAGGGTAGTATCCAGTGTTTAGATTTCTACTTGGTCGACATTAACAACGATTATACATACGTGAGGAAAAGTAATGTACACCATACTATATTTGTCAGTCAACATCATCAAATAAGTCAAACACAACACACTTTCATAAATAAACATCTTCTTTGTGTATAAAATGTTATTGGTTATTCGTGTATGTCTAACAGGATCTCTATAGAACACGTAACAAAGAAAGGAGATAGTCTAGTGCATTTGGCCGTTGTTAAGCTCACATGACACACATAGAACACTTGCTTGTGGTGAGAGATGTTTTAATCAACCATCTCAGCAGACTGATGAAGTGGGCAAAGCACCTCAAGGAGAAATCCAACTGTTTAATACGCTCCATGAAGAGCTTCACCTTCAATCACTGAGCCACTAAAAGCTGAGATCACACTACAAGTAGCACGTACAAAACCCTTAAGTCTAGGAAGCGGTTGCGAGCTACCATCACCTTTCTACTTCACGACAAAGAAACTTGCGATGTTATAAGGAAAGAACCCGGTCTTAGGATATTGCCGGGATATTGTAGGAGTTTACATGTTTGGATTAGGGCAGTTCATTGTTCCGAAAAGCACATGGAGGCGTGAAGAACACAGCTTCAGTATTGTAGGTATGAAAGAAAGTGTGTTCATCGTCTAGCAAAACACTGTTGTCATTCCTCAATTCAAAAGGGATTTGATGCCTATTTGAGGAATATTTCCAAATTTGACGCATCAGTGACAAAATGTTATCCGTAAAAATTTCATATTTTGACTTGTAGCATATTTTCCCGTGTTGTTTCAGGTGAACAATTGACTTTCCTTTGCATGTGTTACGGGTGCCAGCGGTTGGGCAGGATACGCTCATCTTTTCGCGAACACGTGACATCATCACTATTTGATAGCGATTCATAAACATATGTTGAGGATATTGTCGGAATGGTATAATCGACTCTGCTTAATGCAGAGATTTTTTATTGGAAATAGAAAGGGTGTTGTCGCTTTATTTATATACAGACACAACCACATTGTAAATAACACAATTTCATATAAATTTTGTCGACCTGAATTAAAACTAATGTTTATTTTGGCTATTTTTACACTGTTTTACGATTTGTTTATGAAAAGGGAGCAAATTAATATTAAACACAGGATGATATGTTCCAACAAGAAGGTGAGGTGATGTGAAATGGGGTTTAACTTCGCGTCGTGTGTGTGTGTGTGTGTGTGTGTGTGTGTAGAAGTTGTTAATATCGGGTAGATTCAGGTGTAATATACATGTACGTAACGCCATAATCATACATGTCTATGTACAATGTAGAAATCAATGTAATCGAAACTGTATTACTGTTATTATCCAGGGTACATCTGCCCATTAAGGATCGATTGATAATATTAAAGGACAACACGGTTGAAAAGGAAGCTAAAATCCGTTATATCCGTAAATCAAGATGGATCTGTCTGACATCGGGGTCATCGTTATAATTGTTTATGATTGGAGTCATTACATATGATACAAATCAGACATTGATTCTCGAAATATCTTATTGCGGCCATTTATCAAATACCCATTGATCTAACTGTCTGTCTCACAATCCCTGAACCATTCTATTTTCTCTTCCGCCCAGCCCTTACTGTTATGTTATAGTTCTGAAAGAAGCAAATTTCTAGATTTTTTCCACACCTTCATTTAAATGGAGTTGTTTGCTTCTACCGAAAATCATATGTTTTCAGAGGCTTATCTTTAGTCTGATGGATCTTATGGTCTGTCTCAAAGTACCTGAAACATATGAATTTCGCTTTCATCCAGCTCTTACTGTTATTCTATTGTCTAAATGAAGCTGGTCTAGATTTTCCACAGATTCAGGGACTCTCCCATCTCACTTTGGTTCATTTTCAATTTATATTGAGTTGTTTCTATCAGAGACTACACATTCTGACTTCTGACACGCATGTCTTAAAATAGGTTTAACATACATAAATGCAATAATATTTGTATTATCGAAGCTTCGTAGGGCGGGGACAAAGCTAACGAGGAAACTAACAGTGTCACTATTCCGTATCTGTATGAATGACATGATGCCTTGTTTCAACAAAGATACAATAGTACCAAACAAATGAAAACATGTGATAACACGTTCTATTTTCGTTCCTCCAATGACCAAAGTCAAAATGCCTGCTTTCAAAGGCTTGACCGAATCCAGAAGGTCATCGTAGTTCCAATTACTGGTGCAAAGTGTATTTGAGCAATACCGTCGTAGCCTTTGCACATGCTCATTACGACGATGGGTGTTGTTGCTGTGGTGTGCTCGCCAATTGTCCTCTTTACTCAAACACTCCGCCTCTGCGTCGTTCGTAAACTGTGGAACTTCATCAACGGCACTAAGACAAATGAGATTTGGTGATCTTTGGTCAGGTGAAATCAAAAGGTTATCGCGCATATTGAGTCCAAAATGAACGATGTCCGCTTAACGCATAATGTGTATTGGGACTCACGATCCTCGGATTAGCCCGAGGAGACCGATGCGACACCAAAATGAAAAGACGCCAATCTCTTTTATCACAAGAGCATGATTCGATCGTGATCGGACTCCATATTTTCCATCTCTGTATCTGTCCTATGAATGCTATTTCCATAGAACAAAAACACGGTAAGGTATTAAAATCTGACACAATGACTCAATATATATTTTAGGAAGTTCATATGTTTGTCTGTTCCTCGTAAAGTTCAGGTGACACCCAAGGATAGTTGCTAAGAGTTATCATGGAATTTGAAATTGATAAAGAAACCAAATTTATTTTCTTTAATATTTTAGATGACCTAAGGCGTTACACTATTACATGTGTATTTGTGAACATATTGTAATGTAAGTCTTAATTTTAAAGCTATCCAGATACCCTGGATGCTGAAGTAGATTACTTCCTTGAAGAGGTAATTATGTTCATGTCAAGAACTGTCACTATATTTCCGTAATGTTGTATTAACCAGCACTGCCAAAATGATATCCGGAGCGTGTCCTGTAACAGGATATCAAGCAATTTGCTTCAAGGTTTTAATTTCCACGTATTTTGACCCCGAGTTCCGCGACAAGACTTCTTAAGGGAACCGCTAGTGATATTAGTGCGGAAATCACTAGCATGAAATAACATACCGATTCATTAATCATATGAATGGTCTGCCTAACCTGTCACCTGCATATGGAATCTGACAATACTGGGCCCAACACCGAATGACTCGTATGTGAACCATAAGACGTTAAAAGGTGGTACTTGTTGTTACCCTGTATGTCTCTCGGCATCAATGGGCTAAAACAAGGAGTCAGTATACTGTGTCTGAGTGGGGGTATTCATGTTATACTCCGGCATGGTATCTCCGTGGGATAGCATTATAAATAGGCATCAGTCCGGACTAGTACAAACAATCCGAAACTAGTAAGCTTAAAGTATGTTTTTACGGTTTTGTCGATGATGTTTCAAGTAGATCTACCAACCGAAAGTAAACGAGCTGTATTCCCATATACAATACTTTCAAGATGTCATATTCAGGTATTGGATGATAATACTGGCCCACTGTTTCACTTTAATGTTTGTGCATATATGATTGTGATTCTGACCACATTTGCTATGTGTACGTTTTGAAAAGAGAAACATAATAATATCAATATTTGAGGGTCAACTTTCAGCCTAAACGGCACTCGCTAGTACTTGTCCTGGGAGGTTTGATCTTAGACTTTGCTTTGTAACACATCAGTAGAGAGTGTATGGTTGATTTCCGATCAGTCGCTGTTCACTGAGGTGTTGTGATCATATCATTAATTTTGGAAATCAGGGGACGAAAACGTTAAGGATGCAGATGAGGTGAGGTGAAATCGGATTCAACGTCGCGATCAAGATATTACATGTATGAAGCGACGTGCTTACACGTGTGTGCGCACGCGTGCGTACGCGCGTGCGTGTGTGTGTGTGCGCGTGCGTATGCTTATACTAGTCCGGACTAATTCTTGTTTCATAGCTCCAGCCGAATGAGACACCACTGCCGCTGTTTAACATAGATACTCCACTCTAACAGTCCATGTTTTATATCCTTAATTCCGACTGCAAGGCAGGGTAACAAGTACTTTTAGCGTATTTTGGTATGACGCTGCGAGGGATCGAACCAGCGATCTTCCGTTTTCCGGGCAGACACTCTATCCACTAGACCACAAAGACGGTCTCGATGTAACGCAGTCGTTGTTTATATCGACACTACTATGTTGTTACTTGTTTGTTTGGGTTGGTTAGGACGATCATTCTTATTGTGTAATATTAAGATACAATTTCGCGGAAGGATCTGGTCCTCCAGGGCCCACTTGCACAAAACGATCTTAGCGCTAAGACTATTGTAAGCCTATGTTAAAGTATGGGAGTTACGATCATCTTAGCGCTAAGTTCGCTTTGTGCAAGTGGGCCCAGGTGTGGTATGGATGGTTGCTCCAAACTTAATTTAGCATTGCTTACATCGGCAGCTGTTTTGTGTCAGCACATATTAATGAAATATAAAAATAAAGACGACAAAACAGTTATTCAGAGATCACCAGTAATCTGAAAATCGATGAAAATATCAAATTATGGAACGCAAAAGCCATTTGGAAAGATTTGCCGTACATTTACACAGTTGAAAAACAATGTTGATGCCAAGCCATCTGTACAAGCATTTCAAACATTTCCGCAGAACACTGAAACAATATCCGAGGCTCCCTGTGCGGGAGCGTGAAGACACAATGATACATGGGGGCCATTGGACAGTGTGCGTCAGAGAAAATTGGTTAATGCCAGTTACAACCCCAGTTGTCGTTCATAACATATTAGAGTTTAATAAGTGATCATTTATGACAAATTCCACCGTCCCCATCGCTAGGTTTCGTAGTTGGCTCTGAGTGTTTCCAGAGAACTAAGAGGTCATTATTTTGCGTGTGGTTTTCATTCATGGCACAGAGAAAAGGCGCTGTGGTGTTTCTCTGTGCAAACTTCATACAGTTTGAATTTGGAAACAACCAGGATGCAAGTACAGTAAACTACGGTTATAACGAACACGCTTATAACGAACTTTTTGGTCCCGACTACTTGCTGTAGTCATGCTGTATATGTACTTATAACGAACTACGGTTATAACGAACTAAAATTAGTAGTCCCTTTGAGTTCGTTATAACCGTAGTTTACTGTATATGTTATTTATACACAGACATGGAACATACATTTTAACCAGAATACCCAGAACCATCGCCAATAATATTTGAGTGAGTGAGTGAGTATGGTTTTACGCCGCTTTTAGCAATATTCCAGCAATACCACGGCAGGGGACACCACAAATGGGCTTCACACATTGTACCCATGTAGGGATTCGAACCCGGGTCTTCGGCGTGACGAGCTAACGCTTTAACCACTAGGCTACCCGACCGCCCCTAATAATATTTGAAGCGTCGCCTTTCCAGATTGGGGACTTAGAGTGACATTGATAGTATAACTAGTTTTAATTTTTTTTATTTTTATTTTTTTTATTTTTAAATTCGAAAGTTTCGAGAATACAACAACGGTTCATTATGTGAGTGCTGGTACAAGGCGACCTTGGGTACGCGATTTCATGCATGCTTTCAACTTTTCGTAGTCAATAAACCGCATCCTGAGGGACGTTAATGTAATTCCTATAAATCATACACAAAATAATTAGAAATATTTATTAATTGAAGAACACATACACGATAAAAATGATGTATTACTGAATGAAAAATATTTAAATCGTCGTTATTGAAACGATTTCTCATGGACGACATATACTGGCAACGCTCAAGTGGCGATTAACCCAATATCAAACTGAGGAAGCAACGTGTTAACATAAATTAAACGAATAAACCGCCGAACAGTGCTGAGTGCGACGTTAAACAAAAAATAAACAAATAAAATAACCAATAATGATTCAGCGCCCCCTTTATGAAACTGTAGTATATAGTCTCAGACCACCACAAATGAATATGCCCATATACAGTAAACTACGGTTATAACCGTCAAAGGGACTACTAATTCTAGTTCGTTAAAAACGTAGTTCGTTATAAACATAAATACAACAGATGGCCGGGACCAAAACATAAGTCAGTGCTAGTAAATGCCAGTGCGTTATAAACGTAGTTCACTGTATATAATAATTTTTTATACTATCTCAGCCATTTGAGAAGTATATCATAATGTCAGATCATGCACCTATTATTAATCCGTATTTCATTTTTTCTTTCAACTATATATCCTGGTGAGAATAGTTCCTAAGTACCATACACGTAAGAATCACTCAAATGTGGATTGGGTGCCCGGGCGCTCTGACGTTGCTGTTTGCGTGTCATCGTACCCCGATGACATGGATAATTGCTCATTGGATTGTGCACATGTGAACACTAGATGAATAGTTATATTGTTAGACATTTTCAGCAGTGTTACCGAACTGCTGCATGGTTGATATAGCATAACACGCATACAACTCTCAGGCAAGTGATACAGTGAGTGAGTGACTTGGGCTTAACGCCGCTTTTAACAGTATTCAAGTTATATCACGGCGTGTCAGATTAATGTGAGAGGAAAGCCCGATGTGATGCAGGTCTCAGACGTTTACCACTTCGGTGAAACCCAGGAGCACGGGTATGGTGCTGACAAACCTAGAAGCATAAACGGGGCGAACCGGGATTCGAACCCACAATCATAGGTTTCTGGCGTGCCCAAGGGGCGCAACCCTGCACAGCGAATCACGGTGCCTTAGACGACTGGGCCACCCGTGCCCCCGGCAAGTGATACAGCATTATTGATGAGAAGTGTTTGTGTAATGGAACTCAAGGCTCTTTTTGTGCATCTTTGATTTGTATATAAGATTGTACTTGTTCACGATGTATGGAGAATGGACAGTGACCCATCTGATAGGAGTTTGGCATTGTGAAAAGGTCCAAACAACAACATGACTATACTATAAGAGTGGACGCTGTCCATACCCATCACAGTATTTTGCATCGGTATTCATTCGAACGATTCAGCAGGGGCTGGAATTTTTAAAGGGGACTGGATATTTTTTTCAGCTACGGCTGCCCAAACCCGATACTTCTTTAACTAAATCTATGAGCCGAAATGATGAAAAAACATCCTGCAACCAAATCCTTTTTAATCAAGTCTGAAGCGTAAAAATATTTTTGACACCTCTCCCCCCGCTCTCCGAATCTGAAATGGTCCGCGCCTTAGGGTAATTCCACAGTTCCTTTGAACAATTACAACGGTTGCAGACAGAGACAGTTGTGGGAAAAGTAGTCAACCCCTTGACTTGCCCCGACATCCTCTGGGTCACAAATTAAACCGTGCACCACATACATTCAGACGAATGGTCTCTAACGAATCATTTGAAACCAAGCATTAACTGAATTTCAAATTCTTTTCCGTTCAAATGTCGTACGCACATTTTGTAATCAAAGAATGTACGCTATTGGGAACTCCCTTTAAGGGATGATAGTGACGCCAGTCTTTGCTGTGGGAATTTGAAATTTAGCATGAACATTTGTTCAAACGTTACATTGTCCCAAAGCACGAAACGTAAATGTTACATGTTGTTCTGGTTGTCACAAGTATATTTGGTGGTCGAATGGGATATTAGATTTAGAAAAAAAAATCAGATATATAATTAAATTTGGGCTTAAGTTCAAATCCTTGGGGTGTCATATAACGCTTCTTCTGCATTTCAACCAAAGAATGTCTGCTTCAACCAATGTCGTACAAGATTTATCACTAGTAAGCGCATCCTAGGTATATATGTACACTCAGGTGCTACACAACTATTCTATCATATCTATTTTATTTCCAAGCTCTCAGGAGGCGGTCGGGTAGCCTAGTGGCTAAAGCGTTCGCTCGTCACGCGGAAGACCCGGGTTTGATTCCCGACATGGGTACAATATGTGAAGCCCATTTCTGGTGTCCCCCGCCGTGACATTGCTGGAATATTGCTAGAAGCGGCGTAAAGCCATACTCACTCATTCCAAGCTCTCTGTTGGGGATCCGGGGTAAATCCAACCCTCAGTACTTGATGCTTGTACTGCGTCAAGAATGGGGTAGTCACAATGTGTTACCTAGTTGAGTGTGTGTCATCATCATGGCCCCGAATCCGATAATGACCAGACCATGCTGATATAGCTAGGCCAACTTGTACAAATCGGCCACAGCGTTAAGACCATCGTAACTCCCATACTTTAACATTCACGTTAGTCTGAGAGCTAACATTGTTTTGTGATCCCTACTGTGAGTTCATTGGACGATTCCGACTGTATGATAAGCATAATTATGTTTCTGAACCGCTGTCAAATAGTGATTATACCATGTTTTCGCGAAAAGGTGAACGTATTTGCCCCACCGGTGGCACCCGTCACAAACACATGCAAATGCAAGTCAATTGTTCTCCTTAACAAACACGGAAACGTATGGTACAAGTCAAAATAGGGAATTGAATCGGACATCATGTTGGCAACTGATGCGTCAAAGTTGGACATCATTTTGTCATTCATTGGACATAACACATGGCTACAGAAGCAAACGTTTTGAAAAAATAATCAAACAACAGAGTCGATAACGCTATTTTATATCTTGGTAGAAAAAATATGCTCGCTTGTTCCATTAAGTGTTGTGAGCTACTGGAATAAAGCATAAAGGGGAGGTTAGCAGCTGATAAATTAAGTCAAATGCCTCTCAAAGCAGGAACCCTCTTATCATACAATTTTGTCCCTCTGAATGCATATACTAGTATCTAACTATGAAACAGATGCGGTGGTTCCACTGTCCTCTTTTATAACACACTGCTCTGGTGTTAATTTTGACGAGAGCAATTTGAATCTCACAAACAAACTGCATGTTCCGCCATATGTTTGCTTTTGATGCCTAGGACCAATGATTGCTGTATTTAGTGTCGTCCAATCACAGCCTGTGGGAGACAGAAGCAATTTATTTTAACACACATGCAGAACGAGAGATGCATTCTCGGATTATTCCAATTCGTGGGTTCGAATCCCTATTCGTTTAATTACGTTTCTAGGTTTGTTAGCACCATACCCGTGCACGTGGTTGTCACCGAAGTGGTAAACGTCTGAGACCTGCATTACTTCGGGCTTTCCTCCCACAGTAAGTTGACACGCCATGATATAACTGGAATACTGTTCAAAACGGCGTTAAAACTAATTCACCCACTCACACTCACTCAACCAAAGGTGGAAGTGAATGTGCTGCGACGGTGCGTTTCATCTAGGAATAGCATAATCTTGTCATCGAAACTTACATGTGAGGAACACCTACCTCTCAGACTTAGTGTTGTTCATAGCTAATCCGTGCACAGTGCGGGAGTTGCATTTAATTATTTGTGTCCTGAGGTTTAATCACCGCTCTCCTTATAAACGTAAAATTGGTATCACAGTGTTTGCAGTTTTCGTGAAATGTGATAGCTTGTGTGTAATACCACTTGATAATGAAGAAATGATATTGTGTGCTGTGTTGTTCATAAGGCGCTGTAAAACTCACACGTACCATAATTATGGCGGTTATGAAGCGTTAATGGCCTTACAGCCCTATTTTACCGCATATTTATTGGAATCGATATGGCTGATACTCCCGCAATGTCAAAAGGCTATTACATCGGTCTGGAAGCAAGTACACACGTCTCCGTGTATAAGAGTCTCTGAGACAAGTAGTAATCTATAGACATTAAACGAACTGAGCATCGAACATAAATCATATGTATGGCCAATGGAAGTCCTCACCAGTTCATTTGTATATAGTCTGAAACAATTTTTTCTTACTTTTTCATACATCTTGAATACATATTTTTTAGGATAATGATTACTCTGACAGGCTTGTTCATTTTGCCTAATGCCTATTTTATATTTATAGTTCTCTTAATAATGCATGACTTTTGAGATGAAGGAAATCACATGGAACTAATTTCCCTTGGGCTTTCACCTAATTATATTTGTTTAAATATGTATTAAAAGTGGATACATTTCTATTTACAGGTATATAGCCATCGTGTTTCCAATCAAAGCCCACATCGTGTGCACCAAACGACGTATATTTGTCGTCATCATCATTGTGTGGTTCTTCTCCCTGGTGTGCGGCACTCCTACAGCATTGTTCAACTCCGTTCACCTAGTGGCTCCAGGAAAATATTTCTGTTACACCCAGTTCCCTGGTAATAACAGCATTGACTACTTGAAAGCTTATAAGTACACAGAATCAGCACTTTTCTACTTCGGACCGCTTACAATCCAATTAGTTTGTTACATCGTCATAGGCAAAAGGTTATTTGTCGGCGTGGAGAAACTTCACCGAAATGTGAACAGGAACCGGAATGAGCGTGGAGGCGGGCGGACATCGGAAGCCATCAAAGCAAGAAAAGGCGTCGTTAAAATGCTAATTGCCAGTGTTGTAATATACTTCCTTAGCTATTCCCCTCATCAAGTATTAATGTTCTACAACACTTTCTCTTCACAGCGTTTTGAGGAGTCATGGGTGTATGTTGTGTTCGTTACCACTCTAGGGTACATCAACTCTGCTGCCAACCCTCTTTTGTACTGTGTTTTCAGCGAGAACTTCAGAAAGAAGTTCCAATATCTACTTCACTGTTGTGGATGCTGCCATGAAGACTACGAACGCCAGAGAACAATAAGTATGACGTCCTATACAGAGTACACGACCCTGTTCAAGAAGTCTACCCGACGGCCAAACAACCTGAGCTCAGTCTAGTCTAATAATTATTAAATAATAATATTCACTGTTAACTATATGACGTGTTCTTGTACATCTGGCACAGTTTTTGCTTTCATTGCCACTAAAGTATTGTACGCATGTGTGTAACATTTGTAATGTGCAAACGATGATTTCTTTCTTTCGCTAAAAACGCCTTCTTGTCTTCTTTCAGCTACAGATACACTGGTAGCAGTATCTATGGACTTATTAAGAGTGTCCTTATGCCATGTAACACATTAATAGTGAACCTAGCAAACGAGCAGTCAGTAGGATAACATAAGACCAGAAAAAGAATGTTTTTTTTCTCTCCTTTACGTGCCATATTATGTAAAAGATATGCCTCATTCGTTAATGCACACAATATTCCTAAAACATATACCCATTTCCGTTTTGGTTAATAAGTAAGATATGGGCCATATATTGCATTGAGTGAGTGAGTGATCATTCCAGTTATATCATGGCATGTCAGCTTGATGTGGGACGAAAGTCTGAAGTGATGCAGGTCTCAGACCTTAACAATTTTGGTGAAACCAACGAGCACAGATTCGAACACACAATCACAAGTTTCTGATATGCCCAAGGGACAAAACTCTGCCTAGCGAATTGCGGTGCCTTAGGAGACCGTTTCTCCTCTATAATGCACATAACCTCCTTGTGTATGTATCTCCATTAAGACAATATTTATTACATAGATATACTCAGAAGTACAGTTTTCAGAAGGGACATACACCTTTTAAAGCGTTAGCTCGTCACGCCGAAGATCCGGGTTCGATTCCCGACATGGGTACAATGTGTGAAGCCCATTTATGGTGTCCCCCGCCGTGATATTGCTGGAATATTGCTAAAAGCGGCGTAAAAACCGAACTCACTTTTAATCATGATCCAATGACTCCAAATGTTAACTTCGATATGGGTAACCATTAGTTTTCTGTATTTTCCTTATCTTGCTAACAGCGGACAGAAGGAGGGTTACCAACATAAGATGTATATATAATAAAAATTATATATATCTATATCGTCTATATTGACATACATACTCAAGGAGCAAGGAAGGCATTATAAAGAGCGTTATCCCGGTCAACGGATCAGAATAGTACACATTGCATTCCCAGCTCCCAGACGAGTCGGACAAAGTCATACGAAGTGTCAAAAGAGACAGATGCATACTCAGAGCGCAAGACATGCTCAGGGACATTATTCCCGTCAAACGATTAGTGTTTGACTTAACGTTGCATTCTCAGTTCCCTGAGTTGTCGTACGAAGTCACTTATAGAGCACACTTCAAATGTTTGACAAACTGTGGTTCAGTATGTGACAGGACAAGTGTTCTACATATATTGAGGAGTCCAAATTGCCTGTCACCTATCAACTAAGCGCCGGCGCTGGTTTTGCTAAACGTAACCTGCCCCATCACTTAGTATCTAACTGTTAGACAATACCAGCACTACGCTGCTTTGAACCAGTAGTATTTCAGTTATACCACGGCGTGTTGTTTGGAGGAAAGTCCGAAGTGATGAATGTCTCAGACATCTACTTACTTGATGAAACTCACGGGAACAGGAATGATACAGACAAATCATGAAACATAAGCAAAGGGGAATATGGAATTCGAATACAATATCATCGGATTTTAGCACACTTAGAGGTGAGGTGAGGTGAGATGAGGTAAGGTGAGGTGGGGTTTAACGTCTCATCCAAGATTATTGCACTTATATAGCGACGTGTGTGCGTGTGTGCGTGCGTGCGTGCGTGCGTGCGTGCGTGTGTGTGTGTGTGTGTGTGTGTGTGTGTGTGTGGCTGTCTTTTAACGTCTTTTGGTATGACGCGGCCGGGGATCAAACCCCGGACCTTCCCCTCTACGGGCAGACGCTCTACCGCTGGACCATAAAGGCGGTCCGACGCAACTCATGATTAGAACACCGAATAGTTGCGATTTCGATGAGCGAGACACCCATGTCCCTACATACCATAATAAATAACCGTATTGAATCTACAGCAGGAAGACAAAAGCTGTCTATAAACACCACCACACCATCTTAGAAACACTGAGAGGTATTGAGGAAGTATTTAGGTGACCATCATACAGTCATATATCTATACCCATCTCCAATAGCTGTGTGGCAACGTCGACTTTAACTGACTCGCCTTATAAAGCTAACATATTTCAGCAGCAGGGCTACATGTACTCGCCCTTCGATGGTTAATGAAACATAACTATTTCTCCTTGTTCCATACTAACCATCAAGTCTGCTCGTCCCATCGTTCGGTCATTCCTCAAGACGAAAGTGCAGAGCTTGTTTTTTGCTAGAAAGAACAACCTTAAACAATTTCGGGAACATCTGGTGTAATCACGGATTTTTCAGAAATCCATTCATATAAACGTCACCACTATTTTGCCTTTAACGCCAAATGGAACCTGTTTCGGCAGATACTCGAGACTGGTTATGCTCTGGACTTAACGTTTTATATAAAGTTCTAATCTGGAAGTGAAATGTAACAGACAGACATGCATTGCGCGTCTATCCCTCACGGTGACGTTGATTTATCGGTAATGGAATAATGCACTGTATAGTATTTACGTATCGGGATGATTGGTCGGTAATCCATTCCCGACTCATCTGACTATACCAGTGACACAAGACAGTGAAATAGTATCAACGCTAATGATTCAATGTTCACGATGAACAGATTTTGGTTATTGGCCTTCATGGAAATAGACCTATCCAGACGGATTAAACTATCTCCACCATCATCTGATATAAAATAGAAGGGGGCACGGGTGGCCCAGTCGTCTAAGGCGCCGCGATTCGCTGTGCAGAGTTGCGTCCCTTGGGCACGCCAGAAACCTATGATTGTTGGTTCGAATCCCGGTTCGCCCCAATTATGTTTCTAGGTTTGTCGCACCATACCCGTGCTCGTGGGTTTCACCGAAGTGGTATATGCCTGAGACCTGCATCACTTCGGGCTTTCCTCCCACATTAAGCTGACACGCCGTGATATAACTGGAATAATGTTAAAAGCGGCGTTAACCCAACTCACTCACTCACTATAAAATAGAAGCGACACGCCCCTTTCCATAGCTTTTGGCTTTTGCAGTTCACTGTACGGGTGAGTGAGTTGGGGTTAACGCCGCTTTTAACAGTATTCCAGTTATATTACGGCGTGTCAGCTTAATGTGCGAGGAACTGGTAAACGTCTGGGACCTGCATCACTTCGGGCTTTCCTCCCACATTAAGCTGACACGCCGTCGCTTCTATTTTATATCAAATGAGGGTGGAGCTAGTTTAATTCATCTGGATAGGTCTATTTCACTGAAGGCCAATAAACGTTACATGTGGTGATCCAGTGCGAAACGTACGATTCCGATTGTATCATGAGAATGTGTGTATGAATCGCTATCTAAGAGTGATACCAGGAGTTCACGAAAAGGTGAGCGGATCCTGCCCCACTGGTGGCACCTGTCACACACATGTAAAGGCAAGTCAAATTTCCTCTAAAAAAACCGCAAGGGAATATATGGTCCAAGTCCAAATAGGGAGTTGCATCGGACATGATTTTGTTACTGATGCGTCAAATTTGGAAATGTCCTCCACATTATGTTCACCATAAATACCTTGAAATATTTACTGAGACCTTGAAGGTTTTAATATTGATCATACAAATTCTGAGCAAGCGTCTTATGACGCTCTTTGAAATGTTGGCAGAAAGAGCATGCTCGATTGTATTTCAAAAGTTGTGAAATGTAAACACCAAAGGTTGGAGCTGCAGGAATGTTCGACATATTGGAAAGTTTCCTGAGAGTCATTCAGGCTCTTCGGGAGTGTTTTGTCAGTCTAATATACACAAAGACAAAAGATTAGCACACCCTAATATATTTCATTATTGTTTGATCCCAATATTTGTAACAGTCAAGAAAGATATAATTACGGGAAGAATTATTTTTTTCGAGATGATGTAATCATGCGTGACGAAAGCTCACGTGCCATGCATGGTATTCCCGTGCAGCATGCTACCCATGAGTATCTCTAAATGCAGTATATCCAATCATTAAAATTGCTTTCTTAAGCTCGGTTTTAAGCAGTTATTCCATAACATTGTGTGACCATGGCTCGAAGGCGATTTTCAAACGCCACAAGATGGCAAATAATCGGCATGCATAACGCAGGAATGTCTTGTAATGCCAATGGTCTGAATTTAGGGTATCATCACACTGTCGTAAACCGTTTAGTTGAGAAACATGCTCAGACCGGTGATGTACACGTCCGTCCCAGACCCGGAAGACCTCCTATGACGACACATCGCGAAGACAGGGACCTTTTTCGTCTCATACGCCGAGAACCCTTTTCAACAAGTACTCGGCTGAAACAGCTGTGGTTGCCCAAACGTCGTTTTAGCACCAGGAACCGGCTGAAAGCAGCAGGACTGAGGTCTAGACGAGTCATAAAACGTCCCTTGTTGAGAGATCCCCACAAAGCTGCTCGTTTAGCATGGTATATTGTGCGACAGAACTGGAATCTGAGAACTTGGAGACGGATCCATTGGTCAGACGAAAGTCGCTTTCTGATCCATGTCACTGATGGGAGAAAGAGATTTTGGAGGCACTGGAACACAGCCTACACCCCTAGGAACATTAAACCGACTGTTGCATACGACCGGGGCTCGGTAATGGTGTATCTCTCATGATTGCAGGATGGATTTGGTCACCATAAAGGGCAACTTAACAGGGGCTCAGTACATCCGGGACGTTTTGAGGCCAGTCGTCGTTCCTCATTTTGACAACCACCCTCTTGTTACTCGACCTCAGTACATGGATGACAATGTCAGGCCTCATCATTCGCATGCAGTCGTGGATTACATGAGGGCCAATGCAATAACGACTCTTCCCTGGCCAGCAATGAGCCCAGATTTGAACCCCCTTGAACATGTTTGGGATATTCTGGGGGCGGCGCATAGAGGCACGAGATCCTCCTGTACAAGATGTACGCCAATTGGAAGCAGCATTGCACCAGGAGTGTGACCGTCTGACCGGATCCATGAGACGAAAGGTGGAATGCGTCATCCGGGTTATACCCGCTACTGATCTGTTTCACGTGTCATGTCAAGTAGCGACATGAAACACCAAACGTAACTCGTTTACTTAATCCCGCAGCTCCATACCTTTTTGAGGTATTGTCTTAGGTCAAAAACAGTACTTGTGTTACCATGATGTTTTTGTCAGTAAATTTCAATCACAACTCGCCAATATCGCCTTTATTTGTTGTCAAATGTTTGTTCTATCCGATGACATTGGTATCACCCAGCTCCTGTGGTCAGTCATCCCATGCCATGATTTGTGCCATTTGTCATGGTTCAGAAATAGGGGTGTGCTTAACTTTTTTCTTTGTGTATATTTATGCATTAATCTAAATATGAAACTGGTCTCCTATACTTCTAGTTCAGGTGGGTCAGCGCAAGGGAAACGTTGGTAAACGTCTAAGACCTGCATCACTTCGGACTTTATTACGTCTTAGCTATGCGTCTATCGTAAATCTATGTTAAAGAATTGGATTAACCATCGTCTTAGCGTGACGATCGCTCTACCTGTGACACCATTACTGTCAACATAGCAGTATTATATACAGGTAAAAATATTGGCCACAAAAAATAAAATTTTTATCCACAAATGTGTCATACGTGCAACTTACTTCCTCAATAGCGTAACAGCACATTGCGTGTTGTAAATTGTGTTTTAGTGAAATGAAAACCTTCTGATGTCTTAACTGGAAATCTTCTATTATGAGCCAAGCTTACGAATAATTAATAGCATCAAACCTTTGAAACTATTTCAAAGGAATACCTCAATGGATATTTATATGGTCAAGACCCAGTTTTGTAATGTTGGTCGCTTATTTTTTATAGCTTCTCCTGATTTACCTTTACAAGTACTCAGGAAGAAATGAGCACAGCGAACCTGGGGCCTTCGGTAAGACAAGAAGAGTAACGTTCCTTCTAGAACATCATGTCGCAAGCATGGCGACATTCCATGCCGGCTTTAACTACATAATTGCAATAATACAGCAAATCAACGCTGCCATATTCGAAAAAGAAAAACACATATGTTTTGAAATAGAAGGCGACTTAGCTATTTTATGAAATTAAAATCAAATAATATTACAATGAAACGACACATTTGACTCTGGAACGCATGCGAAACAAATGTTTATTAATGCGTTCATAGAAAATGAAACATTTTGAGTTGTGAAGAACAACCGCAGTATGGTGTTACTTCGTATGTGCGACGCTTTGACGTTTACAGTGTCATTGGTGTTAGGGTTTTAAAGAAATATGACACGGCTGATATGGTTAATGATAATGTTCCATTCATGATTAAAACAAATCATAACATTTATTGTACTTAATTAGATGGGTCACTCCTATACGACTGGAAGATGTACTTAAATAAAAGCGACAAATCCCTTTCCCGATAAGCAATCTCCGCCAAATACAGTCGATTGTACGATTCCGACTATATCATGAGCATGTGAAGACTATTTATGAATTGTTTTGTGGATATATTCTGAATATCTACTAAAGTCAGGATAACATTAAATAGGACAAGGCTCATGTTTTGACATCAACATTTTTATATATCTCGACCAAAGTATTAGTACACTAATCACAAGCTGTTTGATATATATGAGAAAAATGAAGACTCACATTACATGTACTAGTAAATTATTGTCCAGATTTTGTAAATTAAAAACGTATCTTACGTATAATTTCTTCGCACAGAAAAATAAAGACCCACATTACATGTACTAGTAAATTATTATCAAGATTTTGTCTATAAAAACAAAGGTTACGGAGTAGTGCTCTCGGTTAGGACAACCAGCTGCTGTCATAACGAAACAGTTATTGCTCCAGCATTGCTACACATAGCTTTTTGACACGATTATATATTTTACCCAAATAGCCAAACCCTTTCTCTCCTTCTCTTCTATATCCAATGAGAGCAGATGAAACGGTAATATTTTCCTTTTTTGAACATACCTTTTATTCAAAGAAATTACAGGTTGCAGGTCGGTATTTCCGGGACTGATTGCAGTAGCAGTACATGTAGGTCTGCTAGCTCCCAGACTCGCCAATCCTGTGGTCTGATAATATCTGTAACAGCTGTTACTCTGTTCCCAAGTGAGGATGTACATCTCCATTTTCACCTACATTCAAATGTCAAACTCCTGGTTAACGTTTATTTGAGTAGGAGACGGAAATGAGCCATAATAGGTTAAACTTAAAGAGAACTCTTTGGACCAATCCAAAATGCACCGCAGTTTCTTTGCTTTGAAGAGGTTTCGGTTGACACCAGAAATGGAAGTAGCATCATTTTGTAATGAATGATTATTATCTTGAAACCTCTGTTGGTAGTTTTAACCAAAGTATGCCACTCAAGTTTCTGTACCCATATATTTTGTAAGATTTATTTTGAAGGCAATGTAAAGTAAGATTTTATCTAACAAATGTATTCCCCCAAGTGAAATATTTCCTGACTGAATTTAGCGATTGCTGTAAGATGTCTGACCGTGCTTTGAGAATGCTACTGACAGATCCAATCTAGAATTCGAACCAATGTCCCGTGGATCGTGGCACGGCTATTGGTGCAGTCGTGAATGTTTTGAAATATCTCAGCACCTAATGTACTGAAACATCATACATAACTTTAAATCAATTTTGTAAAGTGAAAACGTATCTTACGTATAATTTCTTCGCACAGTTTATGTTTCTTGAATACTTCTACTTTCTTGTTTTACATTAAGATTATGCATGATAACGTTAACATGTCTTTCAAATATGGAAATACAAAGACATCGGTCTTATTACACACTCTGGCAGCCACGAGAATATGTCCTGTGAATATAATCATTTCTTGCCAGCAATCAAACTTTTCCTAGCGTTTTAGGATTTTGCAGACACTAGACCTGAGTTTCCCCGGCATACGAGTCAAGTTTGTAGCATATACCGACAGTAAAGGTACATTCAAGCCAGTTAGCTGCCTCGCCGCTTCCCAGATAATCGAATATAACGACCCTACACACCATAAGCGTAATATGCTCTTGGTACGTAAATTATAGTATACCAGTCAAAGCGAATGGCCCCTCGATCGTGATAAGGGCGCGACTGAGAGGATGGTAATTAGAACAGGAGACTGCCATTCAAAACGAGTGTCGGCTCGATCGCGAACTTGATGCGAGCAAATCGTGTCATTGAGACTACCTTGTAGTCTTTACATGATAGGTCCGAGCATCATGAGGCTGCAGCTGTATAATAGAAAACGTCAACTCCAGAAAATAACCAGTCTCGATTATCTCCCGAAAGATATAATTCCTTTGTGCGTAAAAGACAACAGCGATGAAAAGTATATGAATGTATCACTCAAAATCAGTGAAAACACCAGGTGTTCGTGAAATGGGTAAACGAGTCCTGCTCTCCCGGTAGCACAGCCACTTCACAGTTTGCAATATAAGAAAGAAGATGCATAGTCTGACGCTTCCTTCATGCACGTATGAACGCTGACGACGCAGTTAGAAATGTTCCAGGTACATACGTATGTCATGTCATAAAGACTCGGTGAAATCATTTATTACACAATACTTTTCTCTTCTCCCTACTAACTGTTTGGTCTCTAGATGCAGATGATACATCAAGGTAGAATTGCCTATTTTGTATAATCGAGATAGGGTTTGATTACATTCAAATTCAGATTAATGTAGCCATGGTGGACCACGCGCCATATAATACTAGAGTCTAGGTCATACTACCCAGTGGCTGTTTGCATGATCAACGATGAAACACTATAAGCCCGGTCACTCATTGTGAGTACACAACAACAAAATGCTAGCTAATCAGCTCTTATGACAAGCATGTGCAAGGGATAGAGCCGGGCGTCCTTTCCGATTCCTTCACAGGTGTAGTCAGGCTTGATAGTCATTGGAAGCCCCACTGTATACCTATTTTGTATGCCGTTCATCACATATATAAGCTCCAATATTGACTGGTGTTCGTGCAAAATAATCATAATAACGACGACGATGAGGATGATCCTAGTCAGTTGACATCAGGTGTTCAAATTGACACTTCGTTCTTGTTACAGTGAGTGAGTGAGTGAGTGAGTTGGGTTTAACGCCGCTTTTAACGGTATTTCAGTTGTATCACGGCGTGCCGGCTTAATGTGGGAGGAAAGCCCGAAGTGATGCAGGTCTCAGACGTTTACCACCTCGGTGAAACCCAAGAGCACGGGTATGGAGCTGACAAACCTAGAAACATAATCGGGGCGAACCGGGATTCGAACCCACAATCATAGGTTTCTGGCGTGCCCAAGGGACGCAACTCTGCACAGCGAATCGCGGCCCCTTAGACGACTGGGCAACCCGTGCTCCCCGTTCTTGTAACAAGTGCAGTAAAGACAAATAATTGCAGTGAAGGCAAATGCATTTATATTTTGGAATATGACATTGTTTCCCAGTGTCAATTTTTAAGTCCCTCTTCTAACGTTCTAAGGTTAGTTTGATAAAGTTGCCATGATAAGGATTCCTCTGGTATAGTACACATTTAATAGCCGCGTTTATACCATCGGTTGTTTCTGCCTGAATAATACATTGCTTGAGTCTGACAAACTGTTTTCCGATAATGTCGGCAATAGCACATAATTGATTTCAAATACGAAAAAAGGTGTCAAAGTACAGGATGATTTATGTGCTGAAGTTAATGTGTGAAATCAATCCATTCAAGTCTACATTTCCAGACATTTAATCAAATGACTAAAGGTTCTAGCCAATTCGTTAGATTAGGGTTATCGTCTAAGGATATCTCTGCTGCCTAGGAGACGTTTAATGCTACAAATTATTCGATTAACAATTTTTTTATATTACGTATATGTACGACTTAATAAATTCTGTTAAAGAAACTATTCGCCACAGAAAGTGGCTAAGTCAAGAAGTAAGAACTGAGATATGTTGAATATTTTTTGCTATAATTAATTTACAAAGTACAAAGGCAATAAACATCACCGAAATAACTTCACGGCTATCATCAAAGGATTGTATGGAGCAAGTACTGTATTTCATGATCAACATTACTCAAATTATTTTTACAAAAAAATATCCGGTGTGGTTTCCTTTATGACAATGTAAAAACCGGAAGTACTTTCACAAATCCGTACGCCATTGAGCGACCTAAAAATATCCGGTTTGAATGGCATGTATTGACTCTTCAGTTGACGATAAAAGCAGGCATGTGATCAGTGAAGCGGTCGATGAGTCAATTACAGGTTTAGTGATGAAGGTAAAATGAAATCGATGAGAAGACAAACTAGATTACAACTAGGATTCTGACTGGTTCAGGGAACGCTGTGAGAAGGCGATAATAGGCATAGAACACTCAGCGTTCGCTGGCGGAGATATAAATATATTTGTTTATTAGTGAGTATCAAGTAGTGTCGAGAGAAAGGTCAGCTTTATCGTAATACAGTTATTCTATATTTTTCCGTTGTTGCCTACTACTGATCAATGTGAAAGCAAACTTAAACTACTGATCAGTGGCGCTTGGCCTCAGGCTGCAATACTTTAAAAGAATATGTTCCCGAAATTCATGAGCCTTTACAAAATAAAATTAACAATGGATCTGCAGTATGTTGTGTTGAAGTTACTCAAAAATGTTTAGCCCAACCTCTCAGAGAAATATGTATTGAGACATGGACAGGAAATCGAAACAATTGTTAAGACTGCTCTGCTGCTTTGTGTGTTGAACCAACCCCTGTGTTCATTTGACATATATATAGCAAATGCACGACCAAATCGCTATCTCAAGCATTTGATTTGTTCACGCTATGCACCACTCTCCAACATTACAGTTAGGGGGAAAGCTTCAATCCTTTATACATGGAAGATTTGAAACTAAACAGTGTGGCCATAAATATAGTTACATCACCATTTTTAATTGTTCAGGACAAAAAATATACTGAAACGCAAAAGAAACGTCACATCGATAGATATATGAGAAACTTTATTGATCCAAACACTGTAAAGATACTTTGAGACATGTTAAAAAAGATGAAACTTGGCAAAATTGATCATCAAGGTTGAAATTAAAGTGTCAAATGTTCTTAAAGTGAAATACACCACAACTCTGTGAGAAAATGGCATCACAAGTCAGTATCTCGTGTGTCCGAATGTGTATTGATGACTGCCGCGCAACGTCGATACATGGAATGGATGAGGCGGTTGATGAAGGCCAGAGGCACTTGAGCCCACACTCTGAGGAACGCCTGACGCAGTTCAGCTGCAGTTGCCGGCCTTGGTCGGACGTCATTCAGCCGTCTTTGAATCTCGTCCCACAGGCACTCAATGGGATTTAAATCGGGACTGAGGGCAAGCCACTGCATGGTTCTGATGTCATTGTGCTGGGAAAGTCTCTTGTTGTTCTCGCAGTGTGGGCCCGGGCGTTATCATGCTGACTCGTGGTTGCGGCGACGTGCCAAATGAGGTATGGCGTGTGATGTACCGAGCTGCTGTGACACCATTGCCTCTCCCTGGACCGATGTTCTTTAAGACCACAGGGCCGACCCTCTGTGCAAGACCAATTTCACCCCACACCATGATGCTCGGACCACCCCATGAGTCTCTATCAACAACACAAGCATCCGAATAACGTTCCCAACGGCGTCGCCAGACTCTCTCTGCCATATGCTGTTGAGATACAGAAACGGCTTTCGTTTGAGAAGAGGACTCTTCTCCACTGCTGGCGGCGCCAATGCAGGTGCTGTGTTGCCCCCTGAAGACGGTACCGGCGATGGCGTGGTGTCAGAATGGGTCCTCGGTGTGGCCTGTAACAGTGGAGGTGTCTGCTCGTCAATCGTCGACGCACGGTGTCCGCACTGATGTGTCGCTGGTGTGTCCCCATGGTCTGCCGAACAGTTTCCGCGGCAGTAACAAAGCGATCTTGAAGATGGAGGCGCACAATCTGACGATCCTGACGTCGGGTGGTGACCCTTGGTCTTCCACTATGTGGTCGGTCATCTGTAGTGTTGGTGGTCTGGTACCGTTGCTGGAGCCTGTATTTGGTCCTTACGTGAACTTGAAATGTATTGGCTACATGCCGGGCGGTTTGTCCAGATTGCAATCGTCCAAAGGCTTGGTGTCGCTTATTTCTTGTCAATCTTGGCATATGCCAGCATATGGTAGCAATTCAATAACGAATAACTGATATCCGATCTGGGTGGATTTTTATAAGGCAAGAATTTGCATCTGGTTCCATGGCCGTTGTCGTGATGCGTTTGGGCGATCGGTTATATTGTCATCTGCTTTGTTTTTATATCGTCAAATTTCATTTTCCCGGACAGGGTAATGTTAAATTTTAGAAACTTTGACAAAAATTACCTGCAATGTTACTTGGGGTGACGTTTCTTTTGCGGTTCAGTATATATGCAAACGCCATCTAAAGTTTACTGGGAAGAAAACATGTAAAATACTGGACTCTCTCTTCGATGACTTTTTATATGAAATTTGGGGATAGGACATTTAGACAAGAAGTAGGCATTCTCATTTGGACTAATTGTACGCCCATTCTTGCTGAGCCGTTCTGAATATGCATATGAATAGGATGTTTTGCTAGGATTGGCAAATTAGAACACGTGAATTTGGCCAAGAAGTTTAACTTAAGCTTCAGGTATTTGGATGATCTGATGTCGTTCAATGATGGTCAAATGGACGATTCCATTTCACAAGACAAGAAGGGTTACCTTAATTTTCCAATAGTCAAAATTCCCCAAACTCTGACCTTATTCCAGCAGCTCCAGCCTTTGGTGATATTTTACTTGTAGGTACAGTCTTGCATGCGAACACTTCAAAGAGGGCATACGATGCGTGCTCAACGTTTGTTTGATCAGGGTTACAGCATGCAAGGTCTAGTGAAGGTTTCAAAAAAATAATTTAAGTGGACATGCATGTGGACGTCATTTCCAAACCTGACGCATCAGTAACCAAAATGATGTCCGATGAAATACCCTATTATGACTTGTATCATATCTTCTCGTGTCTGTTTAGGTTAACAATGGATTTCACCTATCCGCGAACACCTGGTATCATCACTATTTAATAGTGTTTCATAAACTCATAAAGGATTGTTTGTTTCGTATCATGATAAGTAAATTATCGCCATTGTGAGAAAATTGTCAATCATTAATATTATCAATTATGGATGAGCAAACAAGAGGTAATATGAGACGTTCATTGGCAGAGGATCCTTGTTTTGTGTCATTCCTTTAGAGCAGGAATATGAAAGTTCCGAGCCCCCTGTGTAACTCCAAATGATAAAAAGGACTTTGTTTGTTCATGAACACATACAAATATGGCCAGCTGCATGATGCGATATGATACTGTAAACTGTATTGCGCGAATATATACACACATGGTAGCGATATGATTCACATGTGCATATGCTGTTCTTCTAACACAAGAACCAATAAGTCTTCCTTTTGTACTAAATGCAGTATGGAATAGGATTTGGCTTCTCATTATTTTAATCATTTGTGGGTATCCACACTGACCACCAAGGGCAACGTTGCACGCACTCGCGCCAGTGCTTTAATTCGGGGGCGGTGGTGTCATGGTGTGGGGTGGTACCACACATGACAGACACATTGTTTTGTTTACTGTGACTGGCCAGACGGAATTATGCGTTCTGTCGTTGTTCCATTCGCCAGAAATTGTGAACTGCAAGATGACAATGCCAGACAACATCGTTATCAAGTCGTAAATCGAGTTTATCAACAGTATGATATGAAGATCTCGTGCAGGTATCGCACCGAATGGTGGACACACCAGGTATTGATCTTCACACCCGAAATCAATTTCACAAACATTTATCGTCATCATACCTTCTCTTTAATGTCATCAGTTCCCATATTTATTTATCGATTGTATATATAGACTCCCTGGTAAGATCAACCGTTGTTTGTTTACTTACTCTGATTGGTTGAATTTAATTGGGTATATCTCCGATAGAAACGAGTTCAGGTAAATACTTCACACAAGTCCTGCGCCATCACTGTGGACTGTGTGTAGTTATGAAAACAAAACCAATCTAGCTTTGTATAAACGCAACTCCAGCCAGCCTGATATTACGGAAGCTTTTTAGGGCCATTTGTTTTTTAAAATTTTGTTCTTGATATTTCAATATACTAAGTTGAAATTTCAAGAAGCTAACTTGAAATTTAACCACAGTATCTTGAAATTTCATCATAGCATCTTGAAATTTCAAGAAAAAAAGAAGAAAAAACAAATGGCCTTAAAAGGCTTCCGTACGATATAAATCAGGATTTTTTATCTACATATTTATAATTAAAAAATTAGAGACGGGAAATGCTTTGTTGTGATAAAAGATTTCATAGACTATATGTTTGTTTACTTTCACACATGCATCAGCAAATAATGATTTCTACCACATTTTGATAATTATTGAAAATGTTTTACTGAAATTCAATGTATTCTTAAGGTTTGGGTGTTATTTTTCGGCTCATAGAGCTGAATCAACCTATAAACTTTTGTATGAATTAGGCGGTTTGCACGTTTGTTTTTCGGTTCATATCTTTTTGAACCAAGCAAAAATAACATTAAGTCCGATAATAATGATAATGAATACAAACAAATACTATTGTTTTTACTCTTACGCAGTACTTTGAACGATAATAGCCATGCACCGTAAATAAAGCCATATAAATTATATCAAAAGTATACTTCAAGTCAGAACACATGCGTCAGAATAATATGTTATTCATGATCATTGGTGTATTCACGTATAACTTCGATTGATCTTTACATCCTTAGTTGTTTTACGTTTACATAATTGTATGGAAAAAGCAATGTTACATCTACCGGATTGGGAGACGTAATTGTTTAGTGTTCTGCAGTTACTGCTTTGTGAGAAGTCACATGATGAAATAATATTGTTGACTTTCGGGGACATAAAACATATTAACAACACAACGTAATCACAACACACGATCCCACAAGACCTTCATCTTCCAGGGCTTTGCACATAGAACATTAACATGAATAGTTTGTATACTGTTTGACCTTTCAAGTAAATATTGACTTCTACAATCCAAACCCCAATCAGCACAGAAGGGCTTCCAGCGGTTGCGTTGGGAAATGTACGTTAGCTTTCGGCAAACATCTAATCAAAATTAATGAGTTACATTGTTCGAGCGTAAAGATCAAGTGAAATAGCTCACTCACGTCAAGGTCTAATGTAATCTACAATAAAAGCCACCAAATAAGGCTTAGAGCATCTATTTCCTCCAAAAAACCGCAGCAAAGGATGATGAGTCGGCTTTTAACGCATTAGATCACCAACAGTGTGAAAACTACAGTTCCTCACCGTTTTACTCTTTTTTTTTCAGCATGGCAGATTGTTCGGTTTCTTGGGATGTTGCTACACGCAGAAAAACATGGTTAAACGCACCTTAATAATTATATTACAGAACATATGCCTCTTCAGTTGCCGTTGGCTACATGTGCGAAGACGTTTCCTAATGTTGTTCCTTCCCCAAATGTATCCATGCAAATCATTATTTTTATCTTATCAGCCTCATTATTATCACAAAATAACATCAAGCTGGAACACTACATGATTCAGTGACCAACATGTTTTTCGAAACGACTGATTGAAATTCGTAGTATAATGTAAACTTTAATGCTATGTGATGGTTATATTTGTAAATGAACGTGCGTCATGTTTGCATCGTAAACAGACAAAGTACAACTCCATCGCAGCGACATGACACAATGCGATGTGAGGCTACCTACAGACTTCTTATACCACGCTACCTACAGAATGTTGATGCCGTACTTCTACAGAATGCTTGTCACACTGCCTACAGAATGCCGATTCCACAATGCTTGTCACCCTGTCTACGAAATGATTGTCACAGTGCCTACAAAATGCTTGTCACACTGCCTACAAAATGCTGTTGCAACACTGCCTACAAAATGCTGTTGCAACACTGCCTACAGAATGCTGATGCCACACTGCTTAAAACATGCTTGTCACACTGCCTCAAGAATGCTGATGCCACCATGCTTGTCACACTGCCTACAGAATGCTGATGTCACACGGCCTACAGAATGCTTGTCACACAACTACAGAATGCTTGCCACACTGCCCACGGAATGCCGATGCCACAATGTTTGTCACACTGCCTACGGAATGATTGTCACACTGCCTACAAAATGCGTGTCACACTGCCTATGAATGCTTCTCACACTGCCTACAGAATACTTGTCACACTGCTAACAGAAAGCTTTTCACACTGCCTTCAGAATGCTGATGCCACACTGCCTACATAATGCTTGTCACACTGCCCCCAGAATGCTTGTAACACTGCCTACAAAATGCGGATGCCACACTGCCTTCATAATTCTTGTCACATTGCCTACAGCATGCTTGTCACACTGCCTACATAATGCTGATGCCACACTTCCTACAGCATGCTTGTCACACTGCCTACATAATGCTGATGCCACACTTCCTACAGCATGCTTGTCACACTGCCTACATAATGCTGATGCCACACTTCCTACAGAATGCTTGTCACACTGCCTACAGAATGCCACGCTGCCTTGTCAAAACCAATGCTGTACTGCAAATCAAATGACAAATCGTGTTACCCTCATTCCCCTTTAGGGATGTAAACTGGAAACAAATTGAGTCGTGACTTTACTTTTACCTGAATACGCTTTAAACCGGCGACATGAAGCAACTCTAGTGTGTCTTATTGTGTACACAGGTATAATTATAAGCGTTGAAACCATGTCCATTATTATCAGACATCCGTTGTGCGTTTCCGACTTTACCATCATCTTGTGAACATGAATCACTGTCAATAATTGATGATACCAGGTGTTCACAAAAAGTGAGCGTACCCTGCTCCACCAGTTGCACCCATTACAAACACATGCAAAGACAAGTCAAACGTCCACGTGAATAGACACAGGACATTTGATGTATTTGATGTATTTGACATTTGATGTATATTCCCGATCAAACAACTTTTTGCTCACGAAGGCTTGGAAAGCTGTAATCTTGATCAAACATCTTTTAAGTACGAGTCGTGTGACGCTGTTTGAAATCTTGGTGAAAAAAACCCATGCTCGTTGTACCTTAAAGGTTGTGAAATGTAAACACCAAAGGCAGGAGCTGCTGGAAATGTATTGGTCGACATAAAGGGAAAGTTGACTATTGGAAAGTTAAAGTCGCCCCTTTTGTTATACTCATACTGCCTGAGTCTTGTTGATATTTAATTGTCGCTCTGAATCTTTGTAGGACACAGATGAGGCGGTTTCACTGAAACTGGTCTCTTTTATTTCAGGGTGGGTTAATTAGTGGAACGATATCAGATCATCAACATTATTGAATTATAATGTAAACCTTTTGGCCAAACCGTGTTTTGGTTTTGATATACTCCATAACCATAGCATTATTCATTTTAACTTATCAATTAATGTCTCTGAAAACTTGTGCCTTTTGCGTCTTTGCAATAGTAAACCTGCTCTTTAATATTTAGCAATCAATATTTTTCAATTGAAACTAAAACGGCCGCTCACAAACTTGACAATATATTAGTTTTCTTGAGGTTAGGTTATTTATTAACGGTGTAATGACCTTTACGTCCTGTTGTGAACGCGACCAGGCCAGTCTTTCAATGATTTCCATCCATTACATCGTTCCCATAAAAAACATTCGTGTCTAAAGAGAGGAACCCACTGGAATGCATACGGCAGACAGAAAAAAAACTTCAATCACATCTCTAACATTTTTTTTGTCTTGTAATTATTTCATTAAAAATCGTTGCTTCTGGCGAAAAAAAGGTTCGTTGGCAAAAAATTATTCAGATTATTAAAAAATGACAAACTAGACATTGACACAAGAAGACCCCTATGGTAATACCGACCGACCATAAAAAACACTCACTCATTTGAAATCAAATAAAAGATTATTTCCGTGGAGATGTTTATCGGAAAAGGTCAACAACATCATGTTTTATAGTGATTACTCTGCAATCATTTGACGTAAGCGGAAATTAGAAATATTGGCCCTTGCAATGGTTACGGTATTTCTTTGGTACAGTGTCTTTCGGAGCTAAATGCCAACATACATCTTGGCGATGCAAGCGAATGGAAACGTCTTTTCAAATGAAGAATTCGAATTGGAAATATGAACTGACGTGTTATACATGTGAATGACGTCATGACAATATCACATGCCGATCTTTCTGTAAAATGTTAATCCGTGAAATCGAAGATGTAGTCTTACCTAGACTTTGGAGAATTCACAATTCTGATCAGAGGTATCAAATAAGAATAATCTATATCCTGATATAATAAATATATTATACAGTCCATTTTATTCAAACATCCACATCACCATGAGAGGGGTATTCCCGCAGTTTGAGTACTGATGTTAGCATATGTTAGCATGCAGTATTGTAGGATTGCTGTCAGTGTTATAACCACGACAACGCTCCTTTCATTGAAGGGATGTTTATTACATATCCGTAGGGGCTACAAACATGTAATATCCGTGAAGATACGGGTTAGAATAGGTCTTCAGCAACCCATGCCGTAAGAGGCGACTAACGGGATCGGGTGGTCAGGCTCGCTGACTTGCTGAAAGCATGTCATCGTATCCCAACTGCGAGGATCGATGCTCGTGATATCAATCACTGGGTTGTCTGGTCCAGACTTGATTATTTACCGACCGCCAGCATATAGCTGGAATAATGCTGAGTGCGGCGTTAAACAACTAACACAGATGTAAACGCTGAGTGTTTTTTTATTACCAATCCATGGTTCATTTATAAAAGAAAAATTTATTTGCTTCCATAGTGATAGTAACATGCTATAAGCCCATGTGCGAAAATAAGCCCAAGCCCCTGGAACATAAATTTATTTAACATACAAACTTGGCTGTCACATCTCTTGGATGAGATCAAGCAATATTTCCTGTGAGATATCGCTACAATGAAATTGCACCACAATGCTTTGCCGGCTGTTGTGACATCGTTTACATGACGTCACAATCAATAGTACCACTAATCTGTTTGCTGGTTAGCTGTTTAGCTGTTTAAATGACAGTCAGACAATGGACATTGAAGACATTGGTTTTAACTATAATTGATGATTCTGGGCGATAAATAGTAACTCACCCTCGTGTCCTTTTTCTATCAAATTTATCAAAACCCGTCGATAAAACATGATCTATGTATGCGCAAAATTTATTTATTTATAAACAACTAATGAGGCTTTCACACTGGAGTAAGTAAGTGTGTTAGTAATAAGTCTTTAGCCTTTTTCAGCTTTATGCGAAGTCTTCAATAATATTCGTCGCATAGTTTGCATAACAGCGATAAGAGATAAAAGAAACAATAAAATACTTCTCTCATTTCGAAGACATTCAAAATATGTATCTCGAGTGCAATCATCAATCAATATTCTATAACGGTCTTGAAGATCCAAATCTGGTTTTACCGCCGACGCGTTTTACTTCATCTTCATCGAGTGTCTCTCATTCGTAAGTGCATTCACACCACACGCGTCATAAGGGATACTTGGGTCAATGGTGTTCTTTCGTGATTACACAATATGATTACCATTTTAGCACTTCCTGTGCTCATATTGCCAGAACGGCAACGCTATATCTGTGCCCCTGAACCAAAGACGAGGGAATGAATAGCGAAATACCCTCTTCTAATCGTAGTCAAGTGCAACCCACAACCTCCTCTTTATACTGATCAAAGTTAGCTTGCTATCATCTCTCGGTAAGGCTCACCCAGTGGACATCTGTCATGCCGTAAGATCAGTTCAAACAGTGCAAGACTCGCCACACAGATTCCGTTCATCGCGTTTAAACATGCACGCTGGTTAAGCGTAATTCGATAATGACAGTAACAGTGAAATAGTCGTAGGTCAACCTCTCGGAAATGTGGAAATTTGAAATGTACACTTCTTATTCATACACCGTTTGGATCACTTGGTTGATGCATGTCATTGTATCCCAATTGCGTGGATCGATGCTCATGATGTCAATCACTGGATTATCTGGTCCAGACTCGATTACCTACAGACCGCCGTCATACAACTGGAATATTGCTGAGTGCGGCGTTAAACAACTAAGAAAGATGTAAACGCTGAGGTTTTTTTTAATACCAATCCACAATCCACCGTTTGGAAACTCTCCTACCCAGGGTTCCTTGCGGTTGACCTAGTACCTACCATTCGTAACATCTTACACAGACAATTCAACAATATACGTTTGTTTTTCATCTGTTCTATTTTTTAAAAGTGTATACATTTAAATAAACATATATCATGAAATAATTAACGTCCTTTGAGAAAATATCAAAAACACTATTTCCTTTTGCATACTTAGTATCTGTCGTTTGTTCACATTGTTTAGATGGTTCCACTTATAGTTATCGAAGCCCAGTTGAGAGCGAGGATTAAGTCACTGTAATGTGAAAATATATATTGTCATAGTATTCACTATCGTCGTTATATCTATATTTTTATGCAAAGCAATCTGCAAAACGCACTGAAAGGTTTCCTGTCCATCTGGTTTGATTTCATAATAAGCGGAACTGCCTCCGTGGTCTTGTGGAAGAGCGTCCGCCCGGAGAGCGGAAGGTCCGGAGTTCGATCCCCGGCCGCGTCATACCAAAAGAGGTTAAAAGATGGTACTTGTTGTTACCCTGTCTGGCGCTCGGCATTAAGGGGCTAAAACAAGGACTGGTCGGCTCGGAGTCAGTATACTGTGTCTGAGTGGGATATTCATGTTAAACTGTGGCATGGTATCTCAGTGAGCTAGCACTATAAATCGGCATCAGTCCGGACTAGTACAAGCAGCCACACAAACACACACACACGTACATGCACGTCGCTATATAAGTGTAATAATCTTGGACGCGACGTTAAACCCCATTTCACCTCACCTCACCTCATAATAAGCGCGTTTGTTTAACAAGAGAAAAATCCGATCAAGTGGTGTGAAAATAAGCTTGTGACAGTGGTGTAAAGCTAAGTCATCACTGCGCCGGGGTGTGCGTTTGGACTGAAACAATTCAATACAGCTATTATAGTTTTCAATACCAGATAGTTCCAGTTCTATGTTACTCATTGTAAGGGGGGCATGTTCCGAACGCCAGACTCCCACAATGATGTGTGGTACGTTCGTATTGTTATATGGCAGTGTATGTTATTGTTTAACAGTAATTGTAACGGTGTTACAGTTTTCCTGTTGAGATTCGGAAGACGCTCATTGCATTGTATTTGGGAAATGTATGCAGTCGTCAGGAAGTTACTATATTTAAATGCTAGAGCGGTGTGTAAACTTCCAGTAGCTTGTTAGGCTGTATATATATAGTGGGACAAGAATGTGTTTACATATCTCTCACACATTTCGTCTCTCACGCATTTCATCGCTTCGAAACCAGCTTTCATGTGAGGATCACTCAGCATTCCTGTCCATCCCGGAAGCTGGCCATAGTCGCCGCTGAGTGAATAATTATTTTATTATTATTATCACTGACTATTGCTATCACCACTGTATTTTTGTATTTGATACTGAGTAGTGCAATGATATTATTTATTGCCATTGAATATTGTACTAACACTATGTTGTGTACTGTCTTTGTAATTGATATGCAGTAATTAGAATTGATTTGTAAACTTAGTTAATTTTGTAATACATTTGTTGATTGTATACCACTTGTTGGTTTCACACAAAGTTCTTCTATGTACAGATTTCTGGGTTAACACATTGTTTAAATTTGGAAATCGACACGTAAGAATATCAAAGAAAACACTCCTACACTAATATAAGCTGACACGCCGACATACACACCAATTCACTCACACTGTACAGGTCTGTTTGCCGAACCATCCCAGTACTGTATACACATCCAGGTTAAATATGTCCATCATAATAAATGATGAAGCACGTTGTGCCTTTCTTATTATACATGTGCCATATTTATAGCCATGAAAATATATACTATAGCTCACCTCGTACGTTAAAATGAGAGCAAAACATCCTTATTTGCGGTTCACAATATTTATCATCCTTTATTTCAGTACGTGTAGGCCACAGGCCTCTGTGTACATACATATGGCAATGTACAAACAAGAGTGTACTACATACTTTTGAAGCATAACAGATGGACGTGACATGAATTACATATTAATAATATAAGTTCAGATTCCTTTATAAACTAAAGATATGAGATCTTTCTACATTTGCGCAATTCAAAAACTTTGCTGTGTTACTAATTATTTTTCACTTCGGTCACTTTGTTATATATTGTTATTTTCAAGAACCCTTGATCCTTTTAATGCAGTGTCATGGCTTTCAGAATTCTTGTCGGTCGGTACGTTGACATGCGGGATCAGAACTAAAAGTATTTTGAATTCCGAAACTTTGCGAAACTGGAGTCGTTTGTGATATAGAGATATGTCGGCTTTTCATGGAAGTATGTTAGGCTTTCGCCTTATCTGTGGATCATTTTCCATCTAAATGTTAAATATTCAGCCATGCATAAAAATCAACCAGGTGGTCAGTTGAAGCCTTTTGTTGCTTTATCATCATTGTTCAATGGTTATTCTTTCGTATTTCCATAGAAACAAGTTTGTCCCAGGCAAAGTTGTGGGTGATATCTTTTTATAATTCTTTGGACCTTATCAGGTATTAATTATCTTTGGGAATTGCCGATTGTCCGATGTTTTCAGATGAGTTCTCTGGGTTGGAGTGAACGTGTCTGGAGGCGCTCCAACGAACATCATGTGAATGTCAACGTAAGGCAATATTGGGTGGGTCTGTAATAATATGGGACGGGATCACTATGCTTGCCAGATCGCCACTGAATATTGTCCATGGATTGGCCACTGGACTGTACTACCGAGAAAACATACTGGTACCTTGCTGGTCCATGTTGATGACGGCAACGCCCGTGCCGATATCGTGACTGGCAACCTCCAGCAGCAATACATCACCAGAATGCCAGCCAGAGTCCCGACCTTTCTGCCATAATGCTCACCTGGGACAAAGTCTAGAAACTGGTACTCCGACGTCAAAGGCCACCCGCTATATTAGGCGAACCGGGCCAGGCGCTGCAAGAGGGGTTTACAAGACACACTCAAATTGTCATTGGCTGATAGATTTGGACGCCGTATAAACGAACGTTTGACCAATCGTAGGGACATGACCCATTACTGATCAAGTCATTTCAACCATTTATTGATTGACAACACACCCATGACATCTTTCTTGATTGTTTGCACCCTTACAATACAACGCCAACATGTTCTGTTTATTGTTATGTTACATATAGTCCTCCATTACCACCACTCAACCTTTGGGGATTTCTGATCTCGTCCTATGCTCTTTGTAATAACGTATAATGGGGATTGGGTGTCACAATGTGAAACTACTGATTTTATCGTACCCTGACGGTGTTGGGCGTTGATCATGCTATCATGCCGATGTGACATAAATATGATTAAGACCGACTGTTAATATGACTTCACTCCTTAAAGGGCAAGTTCACACGGAAATTAACCTATTTTTCTTGTACTTTTTCCACATTAAAAGTGTTAACCTAGAAGTGTCATAGACAAAAATATAAAAATATCACAATTAATTAACATATTTTTCGCATTAATACGATTTATATTTTTCACATTTACCAAGTGTTCTATTTCCACAACAAAAACACCATGGCTTATGCCCCTTGCAATATGACGTCATTGGTGCCAATTGATAAACATTATGACGTCATCATGCTTTGTTAGAGCCGCTTCACGTGGTGTAGGTCTAGGTGTGTGATTCTAGCGTATGAGATGCCAGCCAGCATAGTGTTATGCTGAGTCACCACTGCGCCGGAGTGTGTCGTAGGCCATGTTGTTTTACCGCAAACTGGTACTGGATATCTTTTGCGTTGAGAATAGACAGGGACCCAGTTGAATTGGCACCAATTACGTCATAATCTAAGGGGGATAACTCAGGCCTGTTTAGCTCGAAAAACGAAGGCCTCATAACGGCATATCATTTTCACACTATTGTGAGCTTCCTACTTTCACTGTGAAAAAAATGAGTGTATATTTTCAAACACAGATACTAACTAATTCTAAAATTGCGTTTTGTTTAGAAAAAGAAAGAAAGTGATTTTTGCGTGTACACTTCCCCTTTAACATTCTCTCTCTTGCAACTTCTACATCGCTATCTACAGGCAGTAGCCACAAAATCATTTAACGATTGAAGTCGTTCCACTTTACAGTGGGAGCACTATCAGATAATTGTCCCAAGGACTGAAATGAGGCAATATTACTGATACAAAGCTTTAAATTCTGGCCGCACAATAGGGGTCAAGGTAATCAAGATTTAACTAAAAGCGACAATGATGCTTCCATAAGCATGTATTTATGAACAGGACGCACGTGCAAATAATGCAGAGTATCGCTTCATCTGGAATGACAACAAAGAATCTACATTTTGGGATAATCTCTGTAAATCTGACTCAGCATCCGAGTTTGAAAAGTGCACGGAAGATATATGTTCTGGGAACATTGATAATGCGGTTCATACTTTATCCGAAGCCATCAGTTCTGCTGCAGAGTGCTTGAAAAGACCTTCTGGTACTAACGTTTATAATCAACCCTGGTTTGACAAAGACTGTCGTTATCACCGTTCGGAGAGATTAAGATTACTTAAATCCTTTAAACGACAAAAAGATCAGTCATCCCTAAATAATTATATAAGGCAAATAAATCAATATACAAAGGTTAATCGTGAATAAAGACAATATCAAGAAGACATCAAAAGCGCAATTGTTAATAACATACATAATGGTAAACTGTTCTGGTCTTCTTTGAAGCGTTTATCTAACACTCAGCCTACTCCAAAACCGGACATTAACATAAACCAATGGTTCAAGCACCTTCATGGTATGTTTGAAACTAAATCTGATACAGTCACCGAAGATGAACGTATAAATACGAACACCGATCAGCTTGCAGAGTCTATTCTTGACTCCCCCATTCTCCAAGAGGAAGTAATTAATTCTATTAATTCATTAAAATTTGGTAAATCAGCTGGTGCAGACAAACTTATAACTGAAATGTTTAAATGCCCGGGATATACTATGTACAATCTTGACTTTATTAGTTAATGCAATGTTTGATGCTGCATACTTTCCTTCTATGTGGACACATGGAGTTATTGTTCCTCTCCACAACAAGGGTGATACTAAAAGACCAGCAATCTACAGAGGTACAACTATACTGAGATCTTTTAGTAAAGTCTACACTAACATATTAAATAAGAGATTATAGTTTTGGGGGTGAATAATGTGATAAATTTGTCGAATCCCAGGCTGGCTTTCGTCGGGGCTACTCTACAGTTACCAATAATTTTATATTGCAATCCATCATTCAGCGATATTAAAGTAAAGTGTGGCAGTGACATTTGAATGGTATTTTAATGTCTTAATTTGGTTTCTTTGTACATATCTATTTTACAATTATTGGATGTAACATGGTGTTTTATATTTTATAGTTTAAAGGTAAAATAAGAATAAAAATAATGTATAAGTCATAAAAGGTTGTTTAAAATATTGATGGTTGGTGGCAGTATTCTAACGTTTGTGGTTTTAAGCGAATGTCAATTAGATTGACATTTGGTTTTGTTTACCTATTAGTTTATATGAATTTCATTCATCAGAATGGTAATTATAATGACGTCAGAGCCATGTAAAGCATATTGCTGGATCAAGAGTATTGTCTCATTCTGGATCCAGGGTGAAAGTTGTTTATCACCTGACCCTGATTCTTTGCTTCTCATTGGCTTATTTCAAAAGTGAGATAGTCACCACATTTAATTACATTGCTCAATTCCACAAAAAGCTTAAGGTAAGGTTTATCATCATGTTTAAATATATTTTATATTTATGTACACTTTTTGTGTAATCTTTGAGGGTTACGACATATTTATTTAAATGTACGTCATCTTACTTGTGGAATGAAGTGTATATTAGGTATATGTGTAAATATTGTTTTAATTGTGAGTATGTGCGCAAAACGTTGTAATTGGCGGGAGAGTATCTCTCTTGACTAATTGGTAAATTTGTATAACACTTTACATGTGTTGTAAAGCCATATAAGCTACTTGTGATATTTATGTATAATTGATATAATTTATGGCCGTTTATTGTTTAAGGGCCATTCGTTTCTACATTTCAACATTTTTCCACGTCAACATCTCTGAATCTCTAAATAAAAACCGATCAAAACCCCACAGCGAGTCATGTTTCACCCTTGGCGTCCAATCAGCTGTAACATATACACTTTTTTGTGGACTTTTCCAAGGCTTTCGACTCTATTGATAGATCAAAATTGTGACGCGTATTAAACGGACACGGAGTCTCGCCAAGGATGTATAAAAATACCCAATCTATTTATAAATATGTTATCTTTTGCGGTAAATATGAAAACCAACTTTCAGATTTTTCTCGTGTAATATTGGAGTCCGTTAAGGCTGTATACTAAGTCCCTTTCTGTTTAATATGATCATAAATGACTCTAGAAGTGGAATCCAAATGTGAACCAGGAGTCCAGTTCCAACCAGAACTTCTTCAACTGTTTTTATTATTAATTGCGGACCATGTAACTCTAATTGCTGATACTGTATTTGGCCTACAGAAGCGCATTGATGTTCTCAAAATATTTTTGCCACAGATATTCATTAACTGTTTAACTTTGATTAAACTAAAGTAATGGTGTGCAGTAAAGGAAGAATGTTGTCTAAAAATGAAAAAAATGGTATTATGGAGATGTTACATTAGAATGTGTTTCTTATAAATATCTGTGTGTATCATTCTCAAAAACATTAAATTGATCTAACCATGTATGCAATGCTGCACTTCAGGCCCCCAAAAAAGATTGTTTGGTATTTTAAAATCACTCAGGAAAGTAAAACTATTTGATTATAAAATATTTTTTCAAGATATTTGATACAAAGTAGCACCAATATTGTTATATGGAGCTGAAATGTGGGGCTTAAATAAATACAAAGAAATTGAACAGATCTATTTATTAGCATGCAAACAATTTTTAGGCGTTAAGTCTTCGACACCCGAGCATGTCGTAAGAGGCGAGTGTGGTCGATATCCTTTGTACATTTCAGCATATAAGCGTTGTATTACCTACTGGTGTAATGTCATATCTATGCCTAATAGTCGTTACCCAAGGAAGAGCTATAATCTGTTGTTTAAAGAAGCAGTAATTGGCAAGATTAATTGGGTATCCAAGGTTAAAAATACCTTATATAAATTTGGTTTCGGCTATGGTTGGGAAAACCAATCAGTGTCTTATCCAAAACCATTTTGTATTTGAATTTGTATCACGATTAAAATATATGCATGAACAAGAATGGCATTCAGATACTGCTAGTAGTATGAAAATGCATACCTGTTATTTATTTAAATTAATGTTTTGTGTTGAACCGTATCTTCTAAATATCAATATTGATAAATGTCGTACTGCGCCTTTCCGCTATCGTTGTAGTTCTCATACACTCCATATTGAAGTGGGGAGATATCATAATGTCCCAAGAGACCGAAGAATCTGTAACATCTGTAACATTGATCTTATCGAAAACGAATACCATTTTCTGTTTATTTGTAAAACATATAACCATCTTAGAAACAAATATATTCCGGTAAAATATTATGTCCATCCTACATTACATAAATTTAACATATTGTTGTCATCATGTCAAGACATGCTGAAACCATGAAAAACGTCTCATTATATATAATCCATGCCATGAATATCAGAAGTTCGTTAATGTCCATTGTGGACCAGACTATCTGAATGTACAATGGCCGATGGCCTACAGTGCAAAATGAATAAAGAAATATCGAATCACCATCAAACAAGTGACGATACCAGGTGTTCGCAAAAAGGAAAGTCTATGCTGACCCACCGGTGGCAACCGCCCCAAACACATGCAAACACAAGTCAATTGTTCACTTGAAAAAAAACCACGTGAACATGTGGTAGAAACGTTTTGAGTACAGCAAGAAAATCTACATTAATGCATGCGCATTACCTCGGGAAAAAACTTTTACACAGGCGAACTACGCATTACATATTGTTTAAAGGCTGTGGTTCTGAATTCATAAATATTTGAATATTATAGATGTTATATGGCAGTGCATTTTATTGTTTAACAATGATTGTAATTTTGTTACATTGTTTCTGTTGAGATTCGGTAGACGCTCGTTGCATTGTGTTTAGGCAGCGATCAGTCGACAGGAAGATACTATATTTAGATGCTAGTGTGATGTGTAAACTTCCGGCCCGTTATACCGCGGACGCTGACAGCATGTTAATATGGAAACGATTGGAAAATGTTCATGTTCTGGTATTGTGAGACTGGTGAGGGTACTGTATTTAAACTCCCAGTAGCTTGTTAGGCTGTACATATAGTGGGACAAGAGCGTGTTTACCTGTCTCACACATTTCGTCTCTCACGCATTTCATCGCTTTATCACCATCCTTCATTTGAAGATCGCTCATCATCCCTGATTCCCTGCCTAGCCAATCTCGGATGCTTGACCACTGTCGCCAATGTTTGAATACATATTATCATCACTGACTTTTGCTTTCACCATTGTAATCTTGTATTTGATACTGACCATTGCCATCATATTATTTATTGCCATTGAATATTGTACTACCACTCTATTGCATACTGCCAATGTTATTGCTGTGCAGTATTTGTGTTGATTTGTAAACCTAGTTAATTTGTGCAATGCATTTCTTGATTGTATACCGCTTGTTGGTTGTTTTTTGGTTTCACAAACAGATTTACAGATTTCTGGATTAACGTATTGTTTCAATTTGGGAATCGACACGTAACATAGGAAATCCTTAAATGATACGAAGTTGCAATATGATTGAGTTCTAATGATCATTTAAAAATGTACATTTTGTTTCGTTCCCCGGTTTTTCTCCGGTACATTCGTACACACTCACCAGTTTCCATTATCGGTTTGACGCATTGACCCTAGAAGCCATGAAAGGCATCAGTGAGTTGAGTGAGCGAGTGAGTTGGGTTTTAACGCCGCTTTCAACAGTTTTCCAGTTATATCACGGCGTGTCAGCTTAATGTGGGAGGAAAGCCCGAAGTGATGCAGGTCTCAGACCTTTACCACTTCGGTGAAACCCACGAGCACGGGTATGGTTCTGACAAACCTAGAAACATAATCGGGATGAACCGGGATTCGAACCCCAACGCACGCTTTAGATAAAGGTGTGGTTTTATTCGTTGTTGATGGTGAAGAAATACTGTATTCAAATAAATATTGTTGGTGGAGAACATCCACTTGGGTGTTAAAAACGTCCATAAAGTAATATGTGAGTACTGGAAACTCTTTTTAACACATACGTGCCGGGCAAAAGAACATGTTTATTCTATTGTGGTGTATATGATACGTGTGTCGTAGCTGTGTTTTGGACCTTAATTTAGCCTTCTTTCGGCGACTAATTTTAATAAAATAAATGTTCGTGATGTTTTGGCCAAATCAAATTCTCATGTGTATACTTTCTTTTACACGACGACTTAGTCCATGATCTTCACTAAAGACCGACAATGAAATGATTTCACAGCCGCCTAGACTCAGCACTGCCACATCGCCATCCAAATCTAGTCAGGTTTGACAACATCACCAAGAAAATGGAGATCGCATAGATCAAGGTTTCGTCTCTTAATTATACCTAGGCACAGCGTCTCTATCCCTCGGATCTACACGGGAGTGGGAAACTGACGTTTATCCGCCCTAAGGATCAGTTAGGCAGTGGCAGGATGTCGAACTTCTGAAGATGGATTAAATATACTATTGGAAAACGACAGCAGCAACTGAACAACTTATTGTTATATGTCAGTGTAAACAACCGATGGTGGAATCGTGTACATGAACGACTGATGTCAATGTACACTCGTGTAAAATGCAAAATGCTATAATTTGAAAGTCAAACAATAATATATGAACAATGCATGTATGTATATTTTGTGCTCGTATGCGAGGTGAGGTGAGGTGAGGTGAGGTGAGGTGAGGTGAGGTGAGGTAAAATGACGTTTAACGTCGCGTCCAAAATTATTTCACTAATATAGAGACGTGCTCTATGGGCGTGTGTGTGTACGTGTGTGGCTGCTTGTACTAGTCCTGACTGATGACGATTTATAGTGCTAGGCCACTGAGATACCATGCCGCAGTTTCCGAGCCGACCAGTCCTTGTTTTAGCCCCTTAATGCCGAGCTTCAGACAGGGTAATAAACAAGTACCATCTTTTAATGTCTTTTGGTTTGACGCGGCCGGAGATCGAACCCCGGACCTTCCTCTCTAAGGGCGGACGCTCTACCACGGAGGCGGTCTGCTTGTATGCTAGGAATACAGGTCAAATATCAATGCCGAGCATGTATTTGTTTGCCAAACATAAGTTATTTTAAATTAATGCAACAAAACCCCTTTCCGTAATCAAAAGAAATTCAGCCCAGTCCATTGCGCGATTTTATCATGAGCATGTGTTTATGAATCACCATCAAATACGGAAAGCAATTTATTTCAAAACTGACAATTATCCCACCCATAAAAGTAACAGAATTTATCCCAGAATCATAAATCATTGCTAAAATCAAAGTCATTTGTACGATTCTGACCATATCATGAGCATGTGTTATAGATAACTATCAAATAGTAATGAGGTGTTTGCGAAAAGGTGAGTGTATCCTAACTTGATATAATTCAGTTACAGTACGTCATTATCTCTTGATATCCGATTTTAATTACTAACAGTATATACAAGAGTGAGTGAATGAGTTGGGTGATTTTACACCGTTTTAGCAATATTCCAGCTATATCACGTCGGGGGACAATAGAAATGATCTTTACACAATGAACCCATGTAAGGAATCGAACCCTGGACTTAATCACAAGGTTACCCCACCGCCCCTAGTAAATACCAAATTTACATAATCTGTATTAAAGCTACCATGGATATGTTTAAATCTTGGAACTAATGTAACAGTTCGTCGGAAACATGTGTTGGTCAATGTGAATTCAATACTATTCAATCGAACCAAATGAGCAGGTAAGTATCCTCAAATATACACACCCATCGCCTTTTGTCATTTATGCATTCATCTCACATTAAACCCTCAAACGGATAAAATGTCCGTATTTCGGTATTCCCTCAATTTACATGTGCCATAGTTATAGTACGTTAAGTCTTAAGCGATAAATGATGTCAAATGTGGTCGTCAATTAACTTTTGGGAGGGAAGTTAAACGCGTCTATTTAGCGATTTGACTTTCATGCTGTCTTAAGCTACTTAGCCTCACATTAACTAAAACTAGGGCATGGCACTATACAGCTGGAGTTGCGCAGTGAACACCAGCGGACTGAGAATATCTAGCCCTGACACTAAAACTCACTCCTCTACAGGAACAACGTACGCACTCGCAGATGATGGTTGCCTCTGCTGATACGATGCGTACCGTATCTGGTTCTAAGAAACCATTGAAATATTAAAGACTCGACTCTGGATCGGTTACTGTCTTTCTTCCACAACCTCAAATAAAGCGTCCCTGAAGTTTTAGTGAACTGGGTTGAAGGCAAGAAATATGGACACGTGCTTTTCCTTTGAAGATTCAACGGCTGAATTATGTCATCAACGACGTTGTGTGGATCCTGGAAACGTAATTTCAAGTTTTTGTATCATTTATTACATTGTAAAATAGAATCTATTAATAGTCTTAGATGAATTATGTACATGGACAAAAACGTGCGTTTGGTTTACCGCCACTTTGAAAGTATTTCAAAGCGCGAAGTCAAAGTGAGTGAAAGGGAATGGTTTGACATCGCTTTGAGCAGTACATATCACACGGTGTGTCAGACTGATGTGGGGGGAAAGCCAGAAGTAACGCAGGTCGCAATCTCATTAAAATCAGATCTTAGTTCTCGCTATCGCTAAACAAAGATCTGAGGACATCCCATTACGGGTCACGTCATAACGACCTTTCATCCAACCAATCATAGCGTCGCATACCAGATCATGAAAATGACACTCGGAATGTGTTTTCTAATCATGCAACCACGATATATTTAACACGGGATATTCCGAACGACAGTTACGGGTTTTATGATTATATCCATACAATCTAGGCCATCTATAAGCCCTTCAAGAATGTTCTTCTTATTAGTTTTAATTTTTTTAATCGAGAATACTTCAAAATATGTTTCGAAGCGTAGTCGCCAGTTTGAAACTAGTGTCGTAAAGCACGAGAAAGCTGCTTTCTGATTGGCCAATTTCGATTTCTTGTCAGTCATTTCATTGGTCGGTCAAAATTCGCGAAAGGTCGTTCTGACGTGACCCGTAATGGGATGTCCTCAGATCTTTGTTTAGCGGTAGCGAAGAATAAGATCTGATTTTAATGAGATTGCGCAGGTCGTAGACGTTTAGTATTTCCGTGGGAGCAACTAACAAAGCATGGATCATAACTAAATTAGGGTTTCGGACCTATGATGATCCGATCATGGCACAGGTATGGGAGGCACAGCGAATTACGGCGAAATAGACGATGGAGACAATGTACTATTTAAATATAAATAATTCTAATCTCGGAATGAGAAGGGTAGTAGTAGACTTGTTGTTCACTAAACATGTGACTAAATTCGGGATGTGACTGTTATGTCTGTTTAGAATGTGCAATATTCGCAAGAACGTGAACTGACGGTGATGGACACATGCTTACGGATTCATGCACGGCGCAGCGTGTAGGCAAAGAAATTCAAACGTTCTGTCCCCATTCTGAAAACTGGGTTCAATTCCCATCATTGTAACAGTTTATGTCGTAATTCTTGGTGTCCCCTACCAATACGCTTCTCGAAGAAAAGCAGCGTCTACTCACGCATGGCTGCTGCTTCCTCTTCAGAAGTTCTGTTTTTGGTTACGAGCTTGAATTCCAAGAATCTTAGTTATCATTTTACATGTGAGAGAGTGAGTGAGTTGGGTTTAACGCCGCTTTTAACGGTATTCCAGTTATATCGCGGCGTGTCAGCTTAATGTGGGAGGAAAGCCCGAAGTGATGCAGGTCTCGGACATTTACCACTTCGGTGAAACCCACGAGCACGGGTATGGTGCTGACAAACCTAGAAACATAATCGGGGCGAACCGGGAATCGAACCCACAATCATAGGTTTCTGGCGTGCCCAAGGGACGCAACTCTGCACACCGAATCGCGGCGCCTTAGACGACTGGGCGACCCGTGCCCGCCCCCCATGTAAGAGAAGGAGAATGACAGATGCTGCTCTATGTTACAATAGTTACCTAATGATGTTTATTAGAAGGACAGTTGGCTATCTATCTATCTATCTATCTATCTATCTATCTATCTATCTATCTATCTATCTATCTATCAACATCCTTCTACTGTTCAACTACATGCTGTGGAGAGTATGCCTCCATGTTTCTCTATCGCTAGTCACGCAGGAGTGGTCTCCCCTGACAGTGCAGTCTTTCTTAGTTTTTGATTAGTGTTGTCATTAACCCGTCAGCACATACGCCAGTGTTGCTTGCTGTACTATTGTCGACTAGCCTATACCGCCCACAGCTACATTTACCTATACAGCCCACCGTTACACTTACCTAAACAGCCCACAGTTACACTTACCAAGGCGTTCTGCCATCTAGACAGAAACTGTTCGTGACACATTAAAAAGTCTTTGAGTGAGTGAGTGTTATGGTTTTACGCCGCTTTTAGCAATATCCCAGCAATATCAAGGCGGGGGACACCAGAAATTGGCTTCACACATTGTACCCATGTCGGGAATCGAACCCTGGTCTTCGGCGTGATGAGCGAACGCTTTAACCACCAGCTAGGCTACCCGACCGCCCCTTTGAGACCTTGAAAGGGTAATCACCTTGACATTTAAAAAACAGTTATTGTGTCGTGATTGCGTTGTATGACAAAGGGGATGTGATCTAGTGAAAACAATAGTGAATGAGTGAGTTGGGTTTGACGCCGCTTTTAACAGTGTTACAGTTATATCGCGGCGTGTCAGCTTAATGTGGGAGGAAAGCCCGAAGTGATGCAGACTGAAAACAACAATGGATAAGAGAGGTCATGATACTGCTGCAGACAACTGAAACAACCCAACCGCGTTCAGAAAACAAACTGTTAGATATATGGATTAGCGATTAATCGAGATAGCATTTCATTGATAACACTCTGTTAAGAATAAATGTACATTAGCCAAAAATGAAAATTGATTGTTTCCAATGGGCTTAAACGATGCGAGTATTGGTGCATTCGTATGAATGTTGACAGCGTTGACAGCCTATGTCACTGATTGTTCTGAGAAATACAAGTGTGGGTCCTAAACATGCATGTCAGGCTGCCTACCGTTAATTCAATTACGATAGGTATGGTAACATTTATAACTGTATGTGCATGCGCATGTGCATGTGCTGTGCCTTTTAACATGGATCTACACAAATCAATGACATGTATGATCATGATCATGACCTGAAGCTATCATCATGTTAATGTGCTTGTTTTTTGTTTAACGCCGCACTCACCAATATTCCAGCTATATGACGGCGGTCTGTAAATAATCAAGTCTGGACCAGACAATCCAGTGATTGATATCATGAGCATCGATCCAAGCAATTGGGATCGATGACATGCATCAACCAAGTCAGCGAGCCTGACCACCCGATCCCGTTAGTCGCCTTTTACGACAAGCATAGTCACCTTTTACGGCAAGAATGGGTTGCTGAAGACCTATTCTACCCCGGAATCTTCACGGGTCTAATGTGCATGTAGAGTGGAACATGGTTGTTTAGTAAAGGACATGAGTGCTGATGGTGTATATACCCTATGTCATGACAATTTACTTTGTTGCACGAAATATGGAATAAATTAAATTCCGGTCCTGTTATTGTCTACGTTTTTGAATATTCAGTGAGGTGGAAGAAAATTAACCCATGTAACCTTTCACGACCATTGTGAATGTAACACAAGACACCACCAAAATATGTCATCTAGGTGGGTTTTTTTTATCAGACTTTTATCATATTTGATAGCTGAGTTGTCAACCGTCCCCATACATATTTCCGTGGGAAATAGGTGCCCAGTAACTTGCCGTTAGAATATCATAAAATCTAATATGAGATTCTGGTCGTTACAATGTCTGTCTCATTCAACAGAGCGTTTCTCAGATGCCTTAAGCAACTGGTATACCCGAGCTCAACTACTCAATTCTCACGCTTTGCCATCAAACATACGGGCAATTAGCTTAAATAATATTAAAATAAGGAAGGAATCTCACACTGAAAAAACATGGACAGGGGATTTAATGTGCACAGTTATTTTATTTATCTCTGTCTTCTCACAGTTCCTGCTTAAAACGTCAATTGAAACAAACGAAGCGTTTTCAGGTAAGGCTTTTATTTACGTAGGTTACATTAATTAAAATAACACAGAACATATATGCAGCGCATACATTTTTAGGAAAGGGTATGGGCACTCGCATTTTTAAAATGCGCATTTATGTCTAAAATCAAGAGCTCGCATTATTTTCATGTCGCATTAAATTCCTGTTTTATAGTATATACACATGTACAGACCACCTGGATGATAACATGCACCTCATCTAGGGTAAAGTTACATGTACCCGACAGACTTGTAAAGCTTCATAACAAATTCGTCACAATATGGCTGAAATATTGCCGATGTGACTTTAAATTGAACTCACTCGTCATGACAAATTCATTTATGATTGCGACGTCAGTAAAGTGCCATATCTGCAACCTACTTTCCCAAAGCAGAGATCATCCTTTCATCTGTGTAAATCCTCCCCGGTCATGGGTGGCCCTTAGGCGCCGCAATTCAATGTGCAGAGTTGTGTCCCAGACACGTGAAAGAAATTAAGATCGTGAGTTCGAATTCCATATTCGCCTGATTATGTTTCCAGGTCTGTCAGCACCGTACCTGTGCTCGTGGGTTTCACCAAGCTGGTAACGCATATAGCCTGTGGGCTTTCGTCCCGCATCAAGCTGACACGCCCCGATATAACTGAAATAGTTTTCAAAGCGACATTCAACCACTCTCGTTCACCACCAAGGTAAGGACATCGTGCCTCATAACCTTCCTCGAAAGATTCTCTTGCGCGGAGATTGGAGAAGTTCCCGTAAAATACGCTCAACCAACTCACACGGGTCTGTGTGAATCTCTTCATGCACATGTCAAATGAAAATCCTTTTCAATCGTGAGTTCACGAAAATGTCAAATATCCAGGATGCGAAAGCGTTTAAGACGTTCTGAATAATGCTGTGATCAACGACCTTCCTGTTCTCCCAGGGATAATTGGACAATTTGTCCCAATTATTTAGACAACAATTTGAAGCAGCACTTAATGGAAATGTTTAATTTCACAAAATGATTACAGCAGGTTCTGACTGTCTCTTCTTTAGATCTTGCCCTGGAGGTTCATAGATTGGTTCAACCTGCGTTTTGCCAAAAGAAGCGCTGGAAAATAGACCATTTATGATTATGGATTCTTCCTACTAATGACGGCGTAGCCAGAGGGTTTGCATTCGTACATGCAGTTTGCAATAAATTGGGACAAGATTGAGAAATATAAAGAAATTAAAGAATTCTTCAATGTTTCTTTTTTACCTATTCTTCAAGCACGCAACCACGGTCATATGGTGTATATATAAATACTATGTTTTAAACATGTTGGAGAAAGCTTTTCATGAATAAACAATTACGAGATATTTATTTCTTAATATGATTTCACAATCATTTCATTTCATTCAGGATGAAAACTATTTTTTGAACATGTTGGAGAAAGCTTTTCATGAATAGACAAATGTGAGACTTATTTCTTAATATGATTTCAATATAATTTTATTTCATTCAGCATGATGTGGATTGTAGACTCTTAACATTGCGTATCCTTGCATGTAGACAGCTTGTAGTAGATAATATCAGAAAATTCATTTTGTCGATTAAAAATATCGGAAAGATTATTCTCCCTCTTGGCAAGGATGCTGACCATGACAAGACCGACCGTCAATCAAGTAGATACCAATCTTTGAATAAATCTCCATCTCACTTGCTCTTCACTTAACATGTGGGGGGCACGGGTGGCCCAGTCGTCTAAGGCGCCGCAATTCGCTGTGCAGAGTTGCGTCCCTTGGACACGCCAGCAACCTATGATTGTGGGTTCGAATCCCGATTCGCCCCAATTATGTTTCTAGGTTTGTCAGCACCATACCCGTGCTCGTGGGTTTCACCGAAGTGGTAAACGTCTGAGACCTGCATCACTTCGGGCTTTCCTCCCACATTAAGCTGATACGCCGCGATATAACTGGAATACTGTTAAAAGCGGCGTTAAATCCAACTCACTCACTCACTCACTTAACATGTACTAAATGTGATTAACATTCTAGAAAGCGTGATCTTACTGGTCTGAACATACATTAACTTGAACAGAGTTTGGCGAGTTCTCATAGTACTGAACGGTGGACTGAATCACAGACAGACACGTGATGCTTCTTCTTGTTAAATTATTGTAACAGCTATCTTATAAATCCTGCTTCGTTATCTGATGAAGATGACCTAGCTACATGTTTTTGTTTCTTTGTTGTTTAACGCCGCACTCAGCAATATTCCAGCCATATGACGGCGGTCTGTAAAATAATCGAGTCTGGACCAAACAACCCAGTGATTGACATCGTGAGCATCGATCAACGCAATTGGGATCAATGACATTTATCAACCAAGTCAGCGAGCCTGACCACCCGATCCCGTTAGTCGCCTTTTACGACAAGCATAGTCGCATTTTACGGCAAGAATGGGTTGCTGAAGATCTATTCTATCCCGGAATCTTCACGGGTCCAGCTACATGTGAGTGGGTACAAAGTCATGCTATTCCGTGAAGAACACCATGATATGAATTTCTACGCTCTTTACAGTAGATCAAAATGCTGTCGACGTCACTAAATACGTCACTTGTTTTGTGCATGAACTCAACTACACACGTTTTGAGGGGAACTTCTATGTAGTGCAGTAAACGTAGGCTGCAAGTGAAAGTTGCTACCATTGCATGGTCAGGTTATCATGGTGTACTTGGGAGGTGAGGTGAAATGGGGTTTAACGTCGCGTCCAAGATTATTGCACTTGCGTGTGTATGTGTGTGGCTGCTTGTACTAGTCCGGACTAATGCCGATTTATAGTGCTAGCTCGCTGAGATACCATGAATTAACATGATTTCCCCACTCAAAAACAGTATACTGACTCCGAGCCGATCAGTCCTTGTTTTAGCCCCTTTATGCCCAGCGCCAGACAGCCTGAGGGTAACAACAAATACCATATTTTAACGTCTTTTGGTATGACGTGGCCGGGGATCGAACCCGGACCTTCCGCTCTCCGGGCGGACGCTCTACCACTAGACCACGGAGGCGGTCGATGTACTTAGGAGATAAACATACTGCGTTGTCAATGTACAGGTGGAGCTACATGTGGGTAGCCTGTAGATACAGCCGAGGTCAATCGAATTTGGAACCGAATGGCCAGAATGCTACTGTTTGCATAATCATGTGTTTTCATTGCATAAAAATATATTTGTAAAAATGGCTAGCCACGATTTCAAGTTTCACGACACTTCGGTTAGATTGGAACATATAAAAGAGAGAGATTTCAGCTAATCATGTTGCTAGCTTGAGTGAATGCCGATCAAATCAAAGATAGGATGAGAAGGTTATTGATTATATATTGAAGATAAGACATTGGAATTGTTCCAAAATCGTAAATTGAAATATATTATTCAACACTTTCATTGATCCCGATGGTAATGGGAGATCGTTGCAAAGTGAAATTTCATATTGATGTAATAATATTAAGATATTTACATTGCTGTTGTGTTGTTGTATGTGAACGACACGTCTGCACGCTCACGCATCCGTTCACAGATGTTGCAGTTTAACGTTACATGTCAACACTCAAGCGCCTGTTCATACATATATAGCACTCTGAGATAACGCCACGCACATTTTTATACACTGTAGTAATTGTAACTAACATCAACTGTCATACGTGTTTGGTAACCTATCGATCAACTCACACGCCACTATTCATGCTCATACTGGCGTCTGAAAACTGTCTGATTCAGCGCCTATGTGAGTGGTTCTTACATACCCAAGTAAATATACTGAACCCAAAAAGAAACGTCACCCAAAGTAACATTGCATGAAAAGTTGTCATTTAAATATCTGGGTCATTTTTGTCAAAGTTTCTAAAATTTAACATTACTTTGTCCGGAAAAATGAAATTTGATGATAAAAACAAAGCAGATGACAATAAAACCGATCGCCCAAACGCATCACGGCAACGGCCATGGTAACCCGATGTATATGAGTTCCGTGCAAATCGAAATGCACATGCGTTCCCCCATTTCTTGCCCTATAAATATCGACTCCGGATCGGATAACATTCGTTCGTTATTGAATTGCTACCACATGCCAAGATTGAAGAAATCAGCAACACCAAGCCCTCGGACGATTGCAAGCTGGACAAACCGCCCGGCAAGTAGCCAATGCATTTCAAGTCCACGTAAGGACCATATACAGGCTCTAGCAACGGTACCAGACCACAAACACTACAGATGACCGACCACGTAGTCAGATTGTGCGACAGCATCTTCAAGATCGCTTTGTTATTGCTGCGGAAACTGCTCGACAGACCATGGGGAGACACCAACGACACATTAGTGCAAACACACCGTGCGTCGACGATTGTCGAACAGACACCTCCACTGTCACAGGCCACATCGAGGACCCATTCTGACACCACGCCATCGCCGGGACCGTCTTCAGTGGGCAACACAGCAGCAGCATTAGCGCCTCCAGCAGTGGAGAAGAATCCTCTTCTCAGACGAGAGCCGTTACTGTATCTCAACAGGACATGGCAGAGAGAGATAAAGAGAGAGAGAGAGAGAGAGAGTCTGGCGACGCCGTGGGGAACGTTATTCGGATGCTTGTGTTGTTGTGAGAGACTCGTGGGGTGGTCCGAGCATCATGGTGTGGGTTGGAATTGGTCTTGCACAGAGGATCGGCCCTGTGGTCTTGCAGAACATCGTTTCAGGGAGAGGCAATGGTGTCACAGCAGCTCGGGACATTGATCAAGTCTTGAGACCACATGCCATACCTCATTTGGAACGTCGCCGCAACCACAAGTCAGCATGATAACGCCCGTGCCCACACTGCGGGAGCAACAAGAGACTTCCTCCAGCAGAATGGCATCAGAACCATGCTGTAGTCTGCCCTCAGTCCTGATTTAAATCCCACTGAGCACCTGTGGGACGAGTTTCAAAGACAACTGAATGACGTCCGACCAAGGCCGACAACTGCAGCTAAACTGCGTCAGGCGTTCCTCAGAGTGTGGGCTCAAGTGCCTATGGCCTTCATGAACCGCCTCATCCATTCGATGTATCGACGTTGCACGGCAGTCATCAATGCACATGGCGGACACACGATATACTGACTTGTGATGCCATTTTCTCAGAGACTAGTGTCGCGTTTCACTTTAGGAACATTTGACACTTTAATGTCAACCTTGATGATCAGTTTTGCCAAGTTTCATCTTTTTAATATGTCTCGAAGTATGTTTACAGTGTTTGGACAAATAAAGTTTCTCATATATCTATCCATGGTGTCGTTTCTTTTGCGGTTCAGTATAGTATAAAATATATTATATTATCAACATACACGAACGTTTCAAATATATGTAAGTGTAGAGTTTGATGTAACAACTTTTGACATAAGTTAACAATTTTCTCCGATTTTGCCATCCGTGCCGTGAACATTTAACATTCTTAATCCCGGTCAAACATGTACATGACAAATATCAACATTTATACTTCCCCCTTCACTGACATGAACTGTCACTACTCATTCCCCCTTTCAGTTTCCATGCAGCGTGCTCCGTTACAACTTATATAGACAGTGGTTTGACACGTATCTCACTGTCATTAACGCAGTGAGTGGCTGATGTGTGTGTGGTTTTAGGCTGTTCTCTGGCACAGTGTCTGTCAGATCACAGCTTAGCAGTTTAATTTGTGAGCGAGGCTCAGAGTGACGCAGGTGGTAGAGGTATCGTCACATTACGGAAACCCACCAACATGGTACGTATGGGCCTAAAAAGCTCAATGGAAAGTTAAGGCTTCGACCAAAACAGATCCTGGACCCGAAGGAACACAACGGGACATAGTCAGTTTTTGTGTCTCAGTCCACTGTGCCACCTGTGCGCTGGTAATTTAAGATAAAAGGGACAAAACCGGGGCCATATCCATAAGAAATCGGACATATTTTTTTTCACAGATGCGTCACATTGGAAATATCCTCCACATTTCTACCATATAATGTTCTGAAAGCTTTAAATAGTGTAACCTTGATCAAATAACTTCTGAGTAAGAGCTGTATGACGCTCTTTGAAATCTTGGTGGAAAAGAGCATTTTCGATTGTACCGCATACGTTGTGAAATGAAGACAAGGGCTGGAGCTGCAGGAATATTGCTGGACATGAAGGGAAAGTTGACTTTTATAAAGTTGAAGTCATCCCTCTTGTCATATATTCTTGTGTAGAGTGTTTTGTCACTCTGATTCTTTAGAGATAGATCTAAATATGAAAGAGATGAAGCCGTCATGGTCCTTTATTTCTAGTTCGGGTGGGTAGATCAGTGGAAGGAAATTGGCTATTTGAACATTAATGAACGGCATCAGATCAACGTTATACCATCATTTCACATATTTTGATTCTCAGTTAACTTGACATTTGCTTTCATTTTTGACAAATTGATTTGAACCTCTGGAGATAAATATGTACCAATATCTATGGTCATCACATTTTGTAACAAACAAACCATGGATCAGGGTATGAAGTTTTCTCTAAAGTCATGTTGTGAAGTGGTGTACAAAGTTGTTAAGTCAATTGTTTTGACATAATTGAACCTGGTTCTTTTCTGAGATTGTTAAATGTCAACCAAATCCTTTGAGTTTTTGAGAATACACACGGTATTAATTCCACTTGTCACAGATACTTTCAGGGAATATAATGAAAGTCCTCCTTTGATTGTATTAAGGATTATGCTTAATCTGTGTGTGAGAGAGAGAGAGAGAGAGAGAGAGAGAGAGAGAGAGAGAGAGAGAGAGAGAGAGTTAAAATTTAACGTCGCATCGGCATTATTTCAGACATATAGCGACCTTAATCTTTGAGACAGGGATTTGGTGGTACATTCGCTGGACCCATCAATATCTCTCCCTTTGTACGGATTTTTACAGAGTTTTGGAATCCTTTACAAAAGAGGAATGGACATGTCTTCAGGTTTTAGAGTCAAATCAAAAGTTGATAGTACTGATGCATGGGTTGGGCATATTTCTTCCTCAGTTTACACACTGGCCTTGTATGTGGCACTATTCTATATTTCACTTATAGTGAGTGAGAGTTGGGTTTAACGCTGCCTTCAATATTATTCCAGTCATATCACGGCGTGTCAGCTTAATTTGGGAGGCAAGCCCGAAGTGATGCAGGTCTCAGACGTTTACCACTTCGGTGAAACCCACGAGCACCGGTATGGTGCTGACAAACCTAGAAACATAATCGGGGATTCGAACCCACAATCATACTTAGGTTTCTGGCGTGTCCAAGGGACGCAACTCTGCACAGGGAATCTGGGGCCACGCATGCCCCTATGTATTTCATTTATACCAAGTTGTTTGATCAAACAATTTATTTCGGTTATGTTATTTGAGGCCTTGTCAGTGGGAACAACTACAAGCTTTTTATGCTTGTCGTAAGAGGCGATTAACGGGATCAGGCTCGGTGACGTGGTTGATGCATGTCATAATATGCCAATTGCATGGATCGATGCTCATGTTGTCAATCACTGGATTGTCTAGTCCAGACTCGATTATTTGCAGACTGCCGTCATATAGCTGGAATATTTGTGAGTGCGGCGTTAAACAACAAACAAACAAAATCATGTTGGGCAGCCAGACTTAAAATGGCAGCTCGCTGGTTCAGAATGGGTTTGTTCCATTTCTGTTTCGTCTCTTACAGTTTGTGCATTCTATCAATGACAACATCAAGCCTTGACTTTCTGAAAAACATTCAGCAGGATCTTCTTCTCTTGCGGCCCTTTTATTAGCATATGCTTCGACATCATTCATATGCATAATGGACCCGTGAAGATTCCGGGGTAGAATAGGTCTTCAGCAACCCATTCTTGCCGAAAAGGTGACTATGCTTGTCGTAAAAGGCGACTAACGGGATCGGATGGTCAGGCTCGCTGGCTTGGTTGATGCATGTCGTCGATCCCAATTGCGTGGATCGATGCTCATGATGTCAATCACTGGATTGTCTGGTCCAGACTCGATTATTTACAGACCGCCGTCATTAAGCTGGAATATTGGTGAGTGCGGCGTTAACCAACAAACCAACCAACATATGCATAATGATTTTAAAGTTTTAATCCCAACTAGTGGGAGACAGCTTACGATATGTTGGTAAGGATGTTAAAGTCAATAATAGACATGTCATCTGTGATTATAGGACCTATGATGTTGGCAGCAGTATGATGAGTCTTGGAAGCCACAAGTAATGGAATTTACATCATGAGCTGCCAAGTCCACGTTCTGCAACACTTCCCTATAATCGAACAACCTGGATGAAATTGTGATCGTTTAGGAAAATTAAATTGTTGGTGGTCTCTTAAAATTTAAAATATTATAGCACATTTTAAAACTGATTTTTGTCTGATAATGTTACTTAAATTTAAGGCATCAATTCCCTTGTTTGCAAATTTAAAATTCAAGAACCTTCGTTCTATCTGAGATGTCATTTTGTTTACGATTTTGGCACGTCTTCTGCCATCCGAGTATGAGGGAGAAATATAAAAAAAATTAATACGATTCAAAAATCGGGATTGAAAAAATATTTATTGAAATGGCCTTGTTTAAAAAGAGTTAAAGTGTTTTCAAATCTAAAATTCACAGTATATATTTCCTCAGCTGTTGCATCACGATACCATTATTGTTGGGATCAACAACGCTAATCGGTAGGATAACGACTTCCATGACAAAACCACACGTTGAATCCTTAAGTTTCCAGGCGAAACCGGCCACAGTCATGTCTTGTTGAATAAAGATATTAATCTTTGGTGGGTCACACCAAGACAGTCGTCAAGCAAATATGTTATTGGGCATGGACATGTTCTCTCCTTTATCATTACTGAATGGATAATCATAACTCACTACAAGAACCATCAGTTTCACTTGCCCGCGCTATCGACCACTGATAACATTGTGGTTTAGCATACTAACTAGCGTGATTGAAACCATCATGCTCGCCCCTTCCTGCCTCGTTCCACCGTTTGGCCGTGATGATGCATTCATCTCTATTTTGCACCCAAGATATAATGAACATTAACACTAAGACAGCGACAGAGTGATATCTTTTTAGTTGTTTAAAGCATTAAGACTCGTGTTCCCTTTCAGCTCTCGGAACGTCTTCTTTTTCACAGAATATGTGTCTCCAGTCCCATTTCACCCTGTTACTCTCCATAGGAAATCGAGTCAGGTAAACTTTCGAATCAGCAAATCTCCGTCGATCGATGCTTCTATATTTTCTGTAAAAGTGAACGAAGCACGCAAACTAGCAATGATTTCTGTGTCTAGAAAATGAACTAAAACGACGAGTTCCGAAAGAAGGAACTTTAGCGGCGCCATTATATTGTTGTAGATATTTCATAAATTGTCGTTTTTAAGCGCCGTGTCCTTTCTACGGCGTTTTTATTTGTACAAATCGAAACTTCCGAATCGAGGTGTTTTGTGATTCGAAAAGCCGAATCGTTTTGGAAAGTTGACAGATGATTGACACAAAAAACCCAAATAGCCTTTGTTTTGATTAGGCGGTCAAAGTCGGCTCAGGGTTCACCCGACAAGACCTTTTATGGAAAGAGTCCGTGTGTATAGACGTAGAGGGCAACGCCTGGTGCGTGATGCCTGGCTGCATTCAAGAGGTCCACCGATATGGAGGATGGAGATTCGTGGTATAGGGAGGCATTTGCGATGACCGGAAAACAAGACCAGTGATCATGAATGGCAACCTCAACTTTCAAGAATACAGCGATACAATTCTCCAGCCAGTAGCGTTGCCATTTGTACATGGGCAGCCCAAGGGAACACACCTGCATCATGAACTTAACTTAATATATCTGTACAAGTTATGCATATGTACATATCTGCGCTTTTTGAACACTATATGCACACTGTATGCACACTAAATACATACAGAACATAGACAAACACAGTTTTTTACCAAACAGGCAATTCATTTATTAAATGAAGCCAAAATTGAATTGCAAAATGTAGACAATGTTTTCTAAGGGCTATTAAAGAGATAATTCATACTGTATGCATTCGTCTTGACATGAAAACAAGGCCTCATACAGCGCCAATTGTTTAGGACTGACAATATTAATGTGTACAGCCTGCATGGCCACCATGTTCACCGGATATGGATCCCACTGAACATTAATGGGACCACTTGGACAGAAACATTAGAGACCAACAACCATCCCCAGGCAACAGAATTCAACTTAAACGATCGAAGAACGGCGAAAAATCCCCAATGTCTCCAATCCTCAAAATCAGAGTCACATTGTTAGTCATCTGGAACCAAATCAAACATGAAGACTGTCAGCTTTACTTCCATGGCAAAGTGACTTTTTGAAACCCTCGTGTAACCAGGAGACATTAAAACGTGATGCATTGTCATGTAGGCTCACTTACGGATAAATATACAAATAGAAAAAAGGTCACGTAGGTACCACTTTCAGTGTTTACAAACAAACATGGCGTCGCTTCCGTCTGCTTATCGAGTCAGAATCGACCATCTGGACACATTATTAGGATAACAGATCACGGCTCAATCATGAAGTCGTTTAACTGAGATACCACCACCAATCCCTCGTCCGCCTACAGCCATATTTGTCTCCATAGAGACGAATCCACGTGCAGAAATTTGAACCACAACAAATTTTCGATTTATTTAATTTCAAACGTTCATTGAAGCATATTGTTACATCAGTCCTTTAGTTTGTTATCAGTATCAAAAGAATGACCTAAGACACCGTAAATCAGTGTCCTAAACAAATTATATTAGGGCCTATCTTGCATGTTGTCACTGACTTTGTGACATAATATATCAATGAGCTCATTTCAGGAAAACTTGCTACCAATGTTTTGGTACAGATTGTGAGATAAGAATAGTTTTTTTGACGATAGAATTTAAGAGTGAGAGTTTGAGTTGGGTTTAACGCCGCTTTGAACAGTATTCAATTTAAAAAAACGGCGCGTCAGCTTCCTTTTGGAGGAAACCCCGACGTGATTCATTTCTTAGACGATCATCACTTTGTGAAACGTACGAGAACGGGTATGGTGCTGATAAACCATGAACATAATCGGGGCGAACCAGGAGTCGAACCTGCGATTATAGGTTTCTGGTGTGTCCAAGGGACGCAACTCTTCACATCGAATTGCGGCGCCTTAGACCAGTAATCCACCCGTTTCCCCGCTATAGTTTAAGAGAATAACATATGTTATAGAAGTTATCACGCTTGTGTTTGGGGGCGGTAGATAGCCTTTATTATGACTAAACACTATGTATTTAGCCCTCCAATGGTCGCTAAATACAGTGTTAAGTCCTAATACAGGAAAGCATTCAGTACTGCCTTCCATATAAACTATGCGTTTCTTCTTTTGAGAAGTATGTTTCTATACTCTAATTCGTAAAGTAACGTGACAAACCATGAAACCAGGACGATTTTGTCTTGTACAAAATCAATTTAAGACTTCTTTGTACTGCGTGAGAAACTCGAATTGAGAAGATAAAAAGGGTACTTTATGCTCTTTCGGTTTCAGTCGTCGGTGAATAAAGAAGCCCCGGAAACCTACATTAAGAACCGTCGTATATAAAGACAGCACATCGCATCCATTCGGAGAAGGTTTTAAGTAGAGATTGGCCTGTGTGAAGCGCCATATGGAGTCGTCAGTGCTGATGTGGTTCTATGTCATGAGTTTCTTTGAAACCTTGTCCTACAGACATTTCACAGTTTGAAATAAAATAGGGATAAAACAGATGGCATGAGATGTTTCCGATACGTGTCATTACGATTGCTATTCTTGCAGGAAATGTTCATTTTTCACCATCACACTTGGTATCATGGATGTCAGTAAGATGGTAAAATTATTCACGCAGTCTTGAAATAACACTGGATTTGGCTGATGGCGGTTGTTATAACATGCATATGGTTAAAAATAACAGTGATATCCATCATGAAACACTGGAAATGTCATTTTTTTTATATTTTAGAAAACTTTGTTTGTTTCTTTGCTTGTTTGGTGTTATTTTGGTTAGCACTACTCCATCAATATCACGGCGGATTGTAAATAATCGAATATGACCGCATGATCATGTTAATAACTGAAAACTAGCCCACGCGTTTTCCCCTAACGTAAAAATAAAAGCGACAAGACCATTTCCAATATAATAAAACATCTCTGCTTAAAGCAGAGCACGTTGTACGATTCCCACAATATCATGAACAATTGTAATAAACTGATGATATAATGAAGTACAGAATTATGACTAATAATTAAAGGGAAAATCTAACTACCTGTTTATGCAGGTCTGTGACCCAAGATGGTTCTAATTTCATCTTTGAACTGTTATCGCCAACATTGGCGAAAACAATTTGAAACTGGACACGTTTTAAATCTGAAAGTTGAATTAAAACTTTCAGGAAAAACAATCAATTATTTCATCAACTGGAATACCACGATTGCATAGCCTGTATTGATTAAGTTGGCGAATCGGCTGCTAGAAAATCAGCAAAAAAGACTTTGTTTTATGTTAGGTGTTTCTAGAGCGAAAAGAAGTGTCTTATTTCCTTCATGTGGTAACATTTTATTTCTTTTATTACGATAGCTTTTTATGATAGTTACATTAATCATACAATTGAGACCGTAGTGATGTAACTGGAATATTCATAACTGCAGCGAAACACATGAAAAAACTATGTTCAAATAATATATACTCTTAAAAAAAGAAGTAGGGGACACCCGGACGTAACTTAAACTTTCCATAATTGTAAAAGATATTTGTTAGTACAATAGTGGTATGATAATAATGAACGAATTGGTATCACATTACAACCGGAAGAGATCGTGACAGTAGATGTGTTTACCACCAACGATCTTGAAGGACGTTAGGTGTAAGATGGAAATTGTTAGAGATGACGTTTTTGGATCAGTAGTGCGTAATACGATTTTTAAAAAAATTCATTCACTCGACGAGGCATACTGCGTATGGGTCTCCCAGTCGCGATTTGAGCGAGTTCTTGCAGCGCCTGGCCAAGATCAGGCAACGTGGTCGGCAACATGACGTTGACTAACACGTCTCCCCATCATGTCCCAGACGTGTTCAATGGGGGAAAGGTCTGGGCTTATTGCTGGCCACGGCAGGGGACACCAGAAATGGGCTTCACACATTGTACCCATGTCGGGAATCGAACCCGGGTCTTCGGCGTGACGAGCGAACGCTTTAACCACTAGGCTACCCGACCGCCCCCCGCCGGAAAAGACGTCAAAAGATGGCACTTGGTGCTACCCTGCCTGCTGCTGGGCTTAAGGGGCTAAAGAAATGACTGTCGGCTCGTAGTCAGTATACTGTGTTTGAGTGGGGTACCATGTTAAACTGCGGCATGGCTTCTCTGTGGGCTAGCAGTATATGAACGGCATTAGTCCGGATAAGTACAATCAGACGCGCACACAGACACAAACACACACACACACTATCACGTACATGCACGTCGCTGTAGAAGTGCAATTATCTTGAACGCGATGTTGAACCCCATTTCACCTCTGATTAATTGATCCTTTATACTGTTGACCTAGGACGCCCTGAACGGGGTCGATCGTCAATATTTTAGGTTTGTTGGTACCTGTGCATGTTCCATAGTCTACTAATGAAAGACTGAAATATTGAACGTATTGACCACTGCAGGCTGACCTCTACCAGATCTAAGCATGTCAATAGCCCGCAGACGCTCCGCGCGTGGCAGACGCCCCATCGCTAGTTCATACACACACAGTGAAAGAAATCAAGTAAAATCAGGAACGACACCCTAAGTACGCTTGTGTATGACTCTACTGCCTGAGGCACGTGCAAACTATCAAATGTGTTTTGGTGTTAGGTTTTCCAGACGTGAACGTTCTTACATAAGACGTCGGTCGTCAACACTTGCCTTTGTTCTAATACTTAGTATTAACATTAATATTTTGTGATCCCGACTTTGTTTGAAGAGCATATTTTAAACAACATTTATTTTACAAGCGTTGGTCGTGCAACTGATGATTGAAACATTTGCAGGGCTCATATATACGTAATTGAAAGTTATATGAAATTCTCTATGTTTGACTACGGGTATAAATGGGTATATATGTTACACTGTACATGTTTGTGTCGTCAGTACGCGTAATCCAAATAGAGTTGCTTCAACTCGCGATCGTATTGTGTAGAACGATGCTCATGATGTCAATCACTGGATTGTCTTGTCCAGACTCGATTATTTACAACCGCCGTCATATAGCTGGAATATTGCTGACTGCGGCGTTAAACAACAAACAAACATACAAATTATATTAAACAGATAGGGCTGGACTTCATATAGATATGATATAATTTAGATGTAGTTCCTCATAAAACGGGTGACAAGATCAAAAGTCAATCAATGTAGTCAAGACCGGTGAAGATCCGGGGTAGAATAGGTCTTCAGCAACCCATGCTTGCCGTGAAAGGCGACTATGCTTGTCGTAAAAGGCGACTAACGGGATCGGGTGGTCAGGCTCGATGCACGGTCATCAATCCCAATTGCGTGGATCGATGCTCATGATATCAATCACTGGATTGTCTGGTCCAGACTCGATTATTTACAGACCGCCGTCATATAGCTGGAATATTGCTGAGTGCGGCGTTAAACAACAAACCAACCAACCAACCAATGTAGTCAAAGGTAACGGGGTCAGGGGTAGAACACGGGTCATGATCGATAATCATTAACAAAAAGGTTCAAAACATTAAGATTTAAGATCACATCATGACGGTGATAAAATTAGTGTAAGTTGATTTCTGGATGGTATTATTACGTAGACGCTTCTATTGTATAAATATATTTTCCTGTCATCAACAAATTGTAACTTACTTTTTTAGCTCAATTGTAACTCTTCAACATGTGAATTCAGGTCAGGTTAACGAAGTCACATGACAGTGATCAGAATGACCATGGGTTTCTGAACGATGACTATTGATTACTTTACAACAATTTCAACTTGAAACCAAATCCGAAAGGGGAAACTCTACATTGAGGCAAGAGTGAGTGAGTGAGTGAGTTTGGTTTAACGCCTCTTTTAACAGTTGTCCAGTTATATCACGGCGTGTCAGATTAATGTGGGAGGAAAGCCCGAAGTCTCAGACGTTTACCACTTCGGTGAAACCCACGAGCACGGGTATGGTGCTGACAAACCTATAAACATAATCGGGGCGAACCGGGATTCCAACCCACAATCATAGGTTTCTGGCGTGACCAAGGAACGCAACACTGCACAGCGAATCGCGGCGCCTTAGACGACTGGGCCACCCGTGCCCCCACATTGAGGCAAGAAGAAGGGGCACCAATTGTACTCCTCTCCTTACTGATCTGTATCTTTATGCATATAAACAGGAATGGCGGCTCGGATTGGTAAAATCAAAACACATGAATTAGCTAGGCCAGGAAGTTTAACTTCAGCTTCAGGTACATGTATGTGGGTGATCTGATATCGTTCAATTATGGCAAAATGGCCGGGCCAATTCCCCTTCACCGAATTACTCACATGAGCTAGAAATAAAGGAGACCAGCGAAACGGGCTCATCTGTTTCATATTTAGATCGATGCATAAAGATTAGAGTGATAGAAAATTATCCACAAGACTATATGGCAAGAGGGATGACTTTAACTTTCCAATAATCAACATTCCTTTTATTTGGTGTCTTCATTTCACAACTCTTTATCAAAAGTTGTTTGATCAGGGTTACAAAATTCAAGGCCAAGGTAAAGCTTTAAAAAAGTGTACATATGTGGAGGATATTTCAACATTTAACGCATCGGTGACAAAAATGATGTTTTATGCAATTTCCGCTTTTGACTGATTATTATTTTTCAGAAGAATAACTGACTTGTCTTTGCAAGTGTTTGTGACAAGTATCACAGGTCGGGCAGGATGCGCTCACTTTTTCGCAAACACCATGCATCATGACTATTTAATGATAATTCATAAACACATGCTTATGATATAGTGGGAATTGTACAGTGGGATTTGCTTGTAGCAGGGAACTATTATGATTATGGTTGTGTCCCTTTTATTTACCACCCACCTACCTCAATAGCTCTAAGTACATGTATGTATAGCTACGAGAATTTGCAATATTTCAATAGAGCAGAAAACACATTGTTTGGATCCGATATCCTTGATAAAAAAATGTAATTTGTTTTCAGCTCACTGAGGCTTACACAGCTATCTCAAGACGCCGAGCGGATGTATATTGGTAAAGTGTTGTGCCTTATTGGATGAGGAGCAACATAAAAGGCTGCGTTCCCCACTCCAACCTGCCAACTGCAATCAAGGCACGCTGCATTCAACACATGTGATTATTTGATTTCCTGGTGGTGTATTGAACTGGATCAAAAGCCAAACAATACAAGTTTACACGTGGGTCGTGCGCTGGTGGCAATTATTCAACCGATGCAGAGAAAAAATAATGTTTTAAAAAGGTTATGCATTCGTGTTGCGCAAATAGGTTATTTTCACTGTTATTTCTGCATAACAACATTATTAATGTCAGGATACAATCTCCAGTTATCAACTGGTCTTGCCAGCAGCAGCTGTGGTAATCTACAAAGGGATTACTATGGTCTGAAGTGTGTCTCAATGGCCTAGCTGTAGTCACTTTCTCATCAGAACCACTGACAATCAACGAGTTTGGGACTGGTGATTGTTGGGAGTGTGTATGCCAGGACAGTCATGAAATCCAAGTCTTAATAATATCTTTTCATTTTCGATGACTTGTCATAAATGTGAATAAAGTAGTTCGGGGTTGATAAAAATGGAAATGTCTCTTTTAAATTGATCTCACACTATAAAGTTACAGCTCCTGAGAATGTTGAGACTATATTTGTACATATCTGAAAATATATGTGAAGGGTGCTTCATGCAGGAAATACATCGGATATTAAGATTTGCGGAAGGCTTTTATGTCTGCAAAAGACCAACATTTCTTTGCTAGTTCGTAAACAATCTTTAAACACAATTTAATGGAACAAAAGTACCACAATTTGTATATCAAATATGTATAAGAATAATAGATTAGTCGACGCGTCTTCTACAAAAGTTTTAACACCTTTGGATATTAGGGTGATATCTCTGTGTAATTCAGCACCATAATATTACATACGTCATAGAAAAGGCCTCAGGGTGCACGGGGCCTTCCTGGTCAAGGCCTAATATGAAGTCTAATGGAGATGATCTTGTTATGACCTAACGTGTTATCGACCTTTTGTTACGGTGTTGCAGTCTGTACACCGCATGATTTAATACATTTACCAACAGCTATGTGATATTGTGTCGCTGTCACGTCAATAGACGCCAACAAACGCCCACGGAGTAGACTAAACAACTTACACATCGCGTGCAAACAACTGATGTACTGTAAATATGTTACATTTTATCCATAAACAAATAATGCAATGCGATACTTCTGTTACAATTTCAAATCGTCAGTATGAGTGTATATCATAAAAACATTATACAAATGAACTTCGTGAAAAGGTCACATTATGTGCGAGCCAATAAATGAGTTCCGCAATACGTTAACTGAACCGTTTGCAAATGAGTTCAGATATTGACATTGAAGACACTTTGATGTGGTTACTCTGATAGAATTCCTCCATTGCATTATCATTGACGTAAACATCCCCTCTAACCCAGGGCACTCGCCCTCCCAGGACAATGACCAGTTCACTCCATCACCTGGTAGAGTGGTCAGTAGCGGAAACACTGGTTCATTCGCTAAGTAACTTACCTCCTTCCTGTAACAACACACAGTTTAACAACGATGGACTGGGGGCATCTGCAGTGCCCTCTTCGGTAATTGCGTTCTTCTCGTGCATAGTGACATTACTATCTGGAAAAGGGTTTTCACGCGAAAGAAAATGGGATTTTTTGTGTTGGTAAATGTCGTAAGTAGATGAAGTCTTCTGGAAGGGATTAGATTTTGGATATCTTCGGGTGAAACGTCTTTAAACACCACACTCTTGTTTATTAGAGTTAGATGTAGGATCGTATAGCTGGTATATCTGACAATAAAGATCACTGCAACACTACATGTTGCCAGAAACGTTTTACAGGAGCAATACACACGTCAGCCGCATACAATACATACTCGGATATTCAGATACTTATCATGTAACCTTATAGCTCCTAGATTACCGGTGAATGTTTGTGTTATCATCTTCGCCTTGAAAGGACCCGGCCGCGTCATACCAAAAGACGTTAAAAGATGGTACTAGTTGTTACCCTGTCTGGCGCTCGGCATTAAGGGGCTAAATCAAGGACTGGTAGGCTCGGAGTCAGTATACTGTGTCTGAGTGGGATATTCATGTTAAACTGCGGCATGGTATCTCAGTGAGCTAGCACTATAAATCGGCATCAGTCCGGACTAGTACAAGCAGCCACACAAACACACACGCGTACATGCACGTCGCTATATAAGTGCAATAATCTTGGACGCGACGTTAAACCCCATTTCACCTCACCTCCACTTGAAAGGCTGGGTTTGTACGACGCAATGCATTCTTTTTTTTTGGTGCTCATTAAATTGTTTGGTATACAGTACCATTTTCTTTGTACACGCATTGCCACCAAGTCTGATATTTTAAAATAGTTTTTTAGTGATACTCGACTGTGCAATATGATTTTCCCTTGGGATAATAAAGTCTTATCTTATCTATCTTAATAAGGTCAATTGATATGTTGCACATAAAAGACGAACGCGTCTTGTCGGTTCTGCGGACATGCTTATGTATACAACAATTGTGACTTTTAGTCACGACGTGGTCGCATTGGCTGAATTTTTGCATACAGTATAAAGATTTCGTCATGTTTTTCCGACACTATCATATCTTTAGCGTTTCGTTATCTACGAATATGCTTTAGCGCTGCTTGGTAATGGCGAAGCAGGACATCAACTCACGAAGGTTGTAATGAGGTAATACGCCACACTAACCCAGGATGAATGTAGAGTATGATGGCTTATTTGCGTTTGAAGGAGAATAAAGTGGTATTAGTGCTGTCTGAAGATGTACATGGAGACATGGTAACGAGCTCAGGAAGGAAACGGGGGTTACGTTTGAATTTATGTATTGGTCACACGGAGAGAGTAGCACACAACAGTTGATGGAACTCGGACATTTCCTTGTTCCTTTGGTTAACATTCCGACATATGCCTCTTACGTTGACATAAACGTTTGCAGTATCTGTAAGGGGGTGTATGGGTGGGTGAGTGGGTGGATCGGTTTGGGTGAGTGAGTGAGAGCGTGAGTGAATGTGTGTGGGTTGGTGGGTTTGGGTGAGTGAGTGACTTTGGTTTAAGGACCTTTTCAGCAGATTTTTGGTAAAAGGTTAATGTGGGGAATCTACAGTAGCTCATGTCATTTTGGTGAAATACACGAGGAAGGGTATAATGTTGGCAGATCAAGAATAATAATGGGGGAGAAAATGGGATACCATGGTAAATGATGTTTGATTATACACAACATGGTTAATGTGTTAAATCCCGAATCGATGTTGTCACTGGAATTGGTAGAATTGAAAAAGAGGAAACAGAATTTGAATAAACCTATTCTGTCCCAGCCAACTGTCATCCAAAATCTGGCTGTCCCACATGAAAAATTTCTAGTTGGTCCTTCTGACAAGGCCTCAAATTGCATACGACCGCCGTCTTGTTCTAGTGGTAGAACGTCCGCGGAAGGTCCGGGGTTCTATCCCCGGTCGCGTCATACAAAAAGGCGTTGAATGTCGGCTCTGATTCAATATACTGTGTTGGATATGGGTAGCCATGTTAAACTGCGGCATGGGCGAGCACTATAAAATATGTAAGCATCACTACATTAATTGTTTGATCAAAGAACTTGGTATAAGTAACATATAAAAAATGTCACATATAAGGCCAGTATGTTTACTGACGAAGAAATCTGCCAATGCAAGGCATCAGTACTATCAACTTTTGGCTTGACTCTAAACCTGAAGACATGTCCATTCTTCTTGTAAACTGGATTCCAAATAGCCAATTCCCTTCCACTGATTTAACCACCTGGGCCAGAAATAGAAGAAACCAATGAAACCGCCTCATCTGTGTCATATTTAGATCTATGAATTACGATTCAGAGAGACAAAAAAATCCACGAGAATGTATGACAAGAGGGGTGACTTGAACTCTCCTATGGTCAACTTTCCTTCAGGTTGTGCAATATTCCAGCAGCTCCAGCCTTATCTATAGGATTCCACATTTCACAACTTGTGAGGTACAATGGGGCATGTTCTAAACGAGAATTTCAAGAGCCTCTAACAACCTTTGGTGAGAAGTTGTTCGATCAGGGTAACAACATTATACCTTTTCGCGAGCACCTGGTATCCTCACCAGCGGATAGTGATTTATATACACATGTCCATGACAGTTGGAATCGTACAGTGGGTTCTCCCTTTAGCAGTGACGACTTATGCATATGGAATAGGTTTATCTCCAAGAACATACATGTATCGCTTGAACCTATTCTAAAATTGGTTGAAAATGGGATAACTAATATGTCATAACACAATGCTTGGATCAATAATTATTTAACAAGGTAGTGCATTACATGTGTAAACAGATACACGAACCTGCACATCGAAACCTCATATGAATAGTTCAAGGGGAATGACTCGACAGCGCAAGGCACAGCTTTAACTCTGCAGAGCTGCGACACAAAGCTACCTGGATCAGTAAGTCGTGGATTCGAATCCTAGGTTTCTCTCCGATAATGAATACTGATCCTTAAGCACCTTGTCCGTGTCCGCTGGTGTCGCTGAAGTGGTAAAGGTCTAAAACCCCAGTAGAATTTCCTCCAAAATTAAGCTGACACGCCGCGATTTAATTGAAAGCAAGCTGAGTACGGCGGCGTTAAACCCAACTTACTCACTCACGTATACTTTATTGTATTTTGGCGATTGCAATGGATTTAGGGCACATAATGACAAGGTACTTCCTCTAAATACCCCAATTTGGAGATTCCGAGCTAGAATTGCTTGTCGCAAGGAGAGACCAAACGGATTTGGTGGCCAGGCTCGGTAACTTCATTGATTGCGAATGTGCCATAATGGTACCCTGACGGCGTGGAACTTTGCTTCTCATATCAATCACTAGAGTGTCTGGTCCTGACTCGATTATTTTTACAGGCCTCTGTCATATATTTGGAATACTGCAGCGTTAAACAACAGCAAAAAATGCAAATATCTATAGTAAGGATGGGGATTGTTGATTGTAGATTGTTATTTAGCAATATCCTTTTACGTAGGCTTTTACAGTGTTACAACACTGTGTGTGGACATATTTCCTGCAGCTGTTTCCCAAGTGTAGAAAAATGTGTTCGAGTTGAATAACGTAAACGACACAGATAAAAGCAGAGAAGTATTCAAATCAGCATCGACGGAAGTACAGCGTGGTTGTTATTCTGAACAAAATACCAACGTAAATGCAAATATTGATCTGTTTCAATCAATTGCAAAGTCATTTGAAATCCGTCATACAGATATAGTCTTTGCAATAGCAAGATAACCACGTTTTTATAGCATCTGTCTCAACAGATTCAACTGTTTGTAACATTGTTTCAATGTTAATACCATATTCTCTAAATACCAGCATTTACATGATCATATAAAGGAGCAACTTTGGAGATATACTTGTAAAGAAATAAGGCGAGGACGCTAACGTAATCAGTTTCCAAATCTGCGGCTTAGCGTCTTCTCCCAAATGTAATGTTACCTTGTTTCATTTTGTTGTTGTGTGGGGCATCTGACTGCACCTCATAGCGTTATGCAAAGCCAGACAGACTCATACATGTGACGCCTCATAGACTAGATTTGCTTCCCCTTGAATTACTTTGAATTACTCTCATGGATGAATCGATATATTACCGCAAAAGGTGATCACTGAAAATTGAAAATTGAAAAAAGTTGAAAAATGATATGTGAGCAATTCTGTTTTTGCCTATATGGTTGCTACGCAACAGTCTAAAACAGGTTTCAGCTTGAACTATATTGACTGTTCTCACTGTCAGACTGATTAATCACTGACGTTGTGACGTAATTTATTAATGAGCTAAATTCATGAAAAACCGTTTAGGAAAAAAATAAGAAAGACATTATATTAGCTCTATGAATGTACACTGATAAATCAAATCGAAAGAAATTATTCTCTTGACAACACCCGCGGTAATAACTGACTCGATACAAAGTAAAATCTTTTGAACCAAATTTGTAAGATAGCTAGCCATTGTAATAATAGTAAGCATACACATGTACACATGATTAATACCGTTCTTGAACGTATCATTAATTTGACAGAAAGACATATACCTACATGTATACATAGAAAGAGAAACACAAAGACATATATAGTTACAGTATGACATAGATGCCACAGTGTGTTTATGGAAGCCTATCCTTTTAACATATCATTCACAATAGTAATACACTAACTAATAATATTTCTAATTTGTTTTAACTTCGTGGAAGATAAACGAGTTTTAACTTATAGTTTTTAGTATAACGTGTGTCTTTTACTCACAAACACATATTTTGTTATACAAATTGTGGGAGTGTCGGGTGCTACCTGTTGAGCAGGACCTGCTTCCCCTTTTCTCAAACACCGGGTGTCACCACTGATTTGCAGTGATCCATACATATAATTTTCATTAATATTTGTGCCTTTTACGCCTAATGGAATGTTTCGGCAGACAATCGAATCTGAATATTCTCTGTCCTTGACGTCATATGTTTACTTGTTCGTTGTCTTGAGACTCTCTGTGGATTTAGGGGGCACGGGTGGCCCAGTCGTCTAAGGCGCCGCGATTCGCTGTGCAGAGTTGCGTCCCTTGGGCACGCCGGAAACCTATGCTTGTGGGTTCGAATCCCGGTTCGCCCCGATTATGTTTCTAGGTTTGTCAGCACCATACCCGTGCTCGTGGGTTTCACCGAAGTGGTAAACGTCTGAGACCTGCATCACTTCGGGCTTTCCTCACATATTAAGCTGACACGCCGTGATATAACTGGAATAATGTTAAAAGCGGCGTTAAACCCAACTCACTCACTCTGTGGATTTAGAAACAGTTACTTATACCAAACTTATTTTGAATACATCATTATTGGAACCATCCATTTGGTTGCTTCTGGATTACTGATTATAATATCATTCCCTGCGTTGTAATGATGTATGCATTCATATGGCCCACATGCATGATACATTGTAGTGGAATAGTCAGGGAGCGGTTAAATCTGCCGCACACGTACATGACAATGCCGTCTCCGGTTGTCCTGCAGCCACGGCAGTAGCGGTAAGTCCCACAGCAAAAGGGACATGTCTGAGTGATGGAAAACGTAGCTATGTGGATCTGTTTTCTGAATCATCAATGTTCCATCAGTACCGGACTGTTAGACATTTGAGAAGTAAGGGCGTATTTAAAGACCATATCAGTTGTGATGGTTAGGTTTTGGTTGAGGATAAATATTATTGATATTATTACATCATCATCGTGTTAATGCTTGAGTATAATAGTAATTGCAACCTATTAATTGACAAGGAAAGTAATCACACGTCAAATATTATCCGGCTTCCCCAAATCCTTTCACAGAAATGTCCATAGATCTGTGTTAATGAACATACGAATTGGCTGTGTATAATTTACATCATGTAATTATATGGCTATCAAACCCATGCTATCGATTCCTTGTACTTTGTGGAGATTTGCAAGCAACCAATAAGTCAATTGACATCAGTGACGTCAGATGCAGAACAGCTGATCAATGATAGAGGTTGTTAGAAGACAAGACAGACATGAATGCAGATCGTATTACAGTGTATAATATCATAATATCCCAGTACCACCGAGTTCCATTTCATGGTATCATTTTCTCTATACATTTCGTTCTCATAATTTTGATATGGGTTTTATATTAAATCTCAAAATCAACGGACACAACAAATATACCTTGGTAGCAAGGGCTCTTTATCGAGTTATCCAGATTCGAGGCAATCGGAGTGCCGACATCAAATTTTATGTTAAAGAATCACAATGTTAAATATTCTTAAAACATTTATTGTGTTGATGGAGTGTGATTGATTGAGGCTTCACTGTTTCATTAATATACCAGGTATCTTCCCTAACTGTACTCTGGCGTGTCTAACTGTTTCTGGTACCATGGTTTATTCTCCCTGCGCTGTTTTATTGTACGATAAACAACGACCACGAGTATTTATTTCTTATATAAGATATCAACATTATGTACAGCCTCTTTAAAGGTGTTGATAAAATGTTCTAGCTTTGAAACTATTTACCCAGATATTAATAATGATGACTACCTGAATAGAATCCGACCTTTGAAATGTCGGACAAGTCCATTAAACGAACAGGTGGGTTAAGTTAAGTATTTCCCTTATATACTCATAATCCTCGCGATTATCGGTAAATTTTCTCCTCATACCCATCGTCATATCTCCCCCACTTCTGGATGTGATCATTCGGCCACTTCGTTTATCTGCGTAGCCCAGCTACATCTATGGGGAACAACTTTCCAGATACTTCCCTCTAAAAATAACGTCGTCCAATATATGACGTCATCAAGCTGCGAGCGCATATTCGAATGACCAGAAATGACGTCATGATAGAACAATGTTTTATCGTGAAATAACTAGAGGATATTTCATGTGTCGAGTGAAATATCATGTGCCCCTCACGAGATGAGAGAAACATGATATTTCAGATTTTTCATCCTATTTAGTATATACTGTTTGTGTAGGTGTCTACCGGAAAATTAAATAATTTCATTAAAAATGGAAAACCTTGAAACATAAGTCCTCCCTACCTAACACACAGGGGCGGTCCACCACCTCTTGTGTTTGCGACTTAAAAAGTAGTTTCGTGTTTGCAAAATCTTAAACAATATAAACAAAAGTATCAACAAATATTTCGGGTCACGAAATTTCTTTAAGATACATTTGGATATGATCATATACAAAATCAACAAAATATATTCTTGAAAACAAGGAGAGCGCTGTTGGAAGCGAAAGAATACACGCTGTTCAAGTAACAAAAATGGCGCTTTGCGGAACGAACAATTTCGATGGACGAGTTGAATGAGACATTTACAGGTTATCACGCAACATTTTCGAGAGTATAACAAATGGCAAGAAGTGATATTAACTCCATATCAGGTGATCTGTCATTATTCTGCCTTGTCAATGTGGCACGAACAGTGACATATCAAGTGTTAAGTTCACTGCAATGGAAAGATCACCTTTCTCAACATCAGAAAACTCAGTCTTTCACACTGAAGTATATAATAAACCACACTTTATTCTTCATTGTTTTTGGTGATTTATCGCGTAGCTGTCTCCAATATAAGAACAAACGTCATTGCAAACGTCAAACATCGTGTGTATGTTACATGAAAATGGTAACATAGTTTAATATGAATTCTACCATCAACTTGCTGTCAAATCATAATAACCACCTCTGATTGAAACAGCCGATTTGACCGCTGCGTCACCGCGTTCGCTAATATTTATAGAAAAATACTTCCTTCTCAGCCATTGTCGTTAGACATTTGTAAATGAAATTTAACGCTTTTCTGTAGCCGATTGTGACGTTATATTTCCGCGTGGCTATTAATCGTGGCTATTAATATTGTCATGGTGGAATGGCGATAAACCTAACACTATAAACCCGTCTTCAATGTAGAGCTGGATTACCAACTTGAAACCTCACGCTGAGCGTTCGGTTCCAAATTAAATTTAGTGCGATTAAATCTACAGGTATGTTAGGAGCGAAATTATATTAATTATGGCGTTTGGCGGAATTACCACAGCGCTGTCACAATGGATATTTGAGAATTGTTTTTGTTAAGTAAATGCGAGGAGTAGAGTAATAACGTGCTGTTCCTGCGACGTTCGCCGACACTCAATGCCTCTCTAATGCTGATTTACAGCCCTAGGTAAAAAATATGTTTTGAAGCTAATAAAGTGTAAAAAAAGGAAAGTTTAAGGGAGCTGTTACATAGCAACTTCGTATATACTAGCGGAAAAGCTAACTGTGCTTCATATTAACAAACAGGGATGGTGTAACAACTCAATTAACAATGCCAGTAGCGGGTGTGACCACCATTAGCATTGACACAGGCGAAGCAGCGGCGGCGCATTGACGACACCACATGATTGAAAACAGTCTGGGAGATGTTGTTCCAAATGTCATCAAATTGCGCTGTCGTTGGCGGTGCTCCATCCCCTCCCAGACCTGTTTTATGAGGGAGAGGTCTTGGAGAACAGCCGGCCATGGCAGTATAGCAATGTTATGCTACCTCAAAAAGGCTGTAACACAGTCACAACGGTCCCGTGCAACATGCAGCATGTAGGCAGATATTATCTTGACGCAATGTGACGTTACGTCCCTGCATTTCCACAAAGGGAAAACATGATCTCTAACGATGTTTTACCGGTAGCGTACGCGATTCAAATTGCCATTAACAATGATGAGTCGTGTTCTCCCATGAAGCCACCCCATACCATTAAACTTCAACCCCTAAAATGACGACGTTAAACGTCGCTGAAACGTTCTCTGGACCTAGACTCATCTGTGAACAGGATACTGTCTTATGTTGTCATTTGAACCTCAGATGCTGTCTACACCAAGCCAGTCGAGCCTGACGGTGACGTGGATCCATTGACATCGGGGCCGGTTGCTACATGAACAGGTTGTGTACAGTTGTGACTCTAATTGGTCTCAACCCAAGAATTGTCCGAGCTGTTGATGTGGCTGTTTGGTATCGATTCAGTGGATTCCGTTGTCTTCTTGACGTGACGTCACACGTGAACAATCGCCCAATGACATGTCATGAGTGGTGTCCTGCTGTAGAAAAAGTCTCCAGAGAGATGATATTGTGTTGTGATTAACATTAGATTGTTTAACAACTTCGTTTTGCGCCATTCCTTGCGCCATTTGCGCACTTACCCACGGCGTGTTGACATTGATTACAGCAAGCCGTTGGTAGACGATCATTTTCAGCAAAACAACCATTGTGTGCAGTTCACATTTAAAAACCACGTGTATCATGCTCTCAACAAACACAAACACATTAACACTTGCGTAAATCACGATCTTATAGGTGTCTTTAGATGTCTTCCTGAATATGTATTAAAAGATGCATTACGTAATTTTAAAAGATACAAAAGTTTATGGAACATTACATGACGCAGGTACAGTTACATTTTTCCGTTAGTACATACATATTTGTTTGCTTATTTGTTGTTTGACGCCGCACCCCTCTGTGTTCCAGCTATTTGACGGCCGCCTGTAAATTATCGAGTCTGGACTAGACAATCCAATGATATTATATTTTGAGCAATGATCCATGTCGTTGGGGTACGATGAAACGGTATCAACCAAGTCAGCGAGCATGACCACCTGACCCAGTTGCTCGCCATTTCCGACCAGCATAGATTGCAGAGGTCCAGTTCTATCTCTGTTTTGTTTGTTTGTTTCTTGTTTAACGCCGCACTCAGCAATACCCCAGCTATATGACGGCGGTCTGTAAATAAAGTCTGAACCAGACAATAAGCATGAGCATCGACCTACACAATTGACATGCATCAACCAAGTCAGCGACCCTGACCACCCGATCCCGTTAGTCGCCTCTTACGACAAGCGTAGTCGCCTTTTTTTTTGGCAAACATGGGTTGCTGAAGACCTATTCTACCCAGGATCTTCACGGGTCATTTCTAACTCTGAATACCAACGCGGGTGGGTATGTATTAACTTATGTCTATACTTCCTGACAGAAATACAGTTTTGATCTGGCGTCTGATCAGCTTGATTCATCGATTTGTTGGACCAACTGCACCAATTAATCTGTTACCTTTGCTTCCCAGTCAAAGAGTCTATCCTCTACAAGATTTAATCACCATCAACGGCTGAAATATGATTACGGGAGAGTCTGCATTGTCTAATTCATTCAAATATGTTTGTTATTAGCTTCGCATTTCGAGACATAAATCAGTGCGGAGTTATACCATTGAAGGTGTAAAACATATGGTATTCTCTCTGCTTGGATTATTGGGGATTTTCGGAGAAAGCAATTGAACGTCTTGAGGCAGTTTCCGAACATTATTCTGTCTCTAACACAATGCCTCGCCGGAGTTTCATTTACAGAGTACATAAAAACTCCAGGACAATTACAACGCACATAATGGCTATTCCTCGTCTGCCACACTGGCCGAATTGGTTTAACTGAAACAGAACAGGATTGGCTTCGCGACACATGAGGCATGTGTCCGGTCACGTTAGAAACAACACAATGAGTCATAATACACAACTTCCCAATTGCAACTTTGAAGACAGAATATGTGCACATGATGTGTACATGTGGGTCACTGTGAATGTGACATCGTAAAATTTCATATTGTCTGTGAAATGTGGTATCAGTGGGAAGATAATAATTGCACACGCATGACCAAGACATATTTCTGAACTCAGTACTGACACAATAAAAACTAGAGTAACGTCCGAGGAATTTCAAAAGCGATAGGGCTCCCCAGAAACTAAGATCGTGGGGGGGTCGAATCCCTTATCGCCTCGATTATGTTTCTGGATCCGTCGGCCCTATACCCGTGCTTGTGGGTTTCGCCAAAGTGGTAAACGTATGAAGTATGCATCACTTAGCCCCCCCCCACCCCCCCCCCCCAACCCCCCCCCCCCCCCCCCCACCCACCCACCCCCCCACACACACACACTCACACACAGTAAGCTGACACGCTGAATAATGTTCAAACTCAACTTGCTTACTCGCAAGCGTTAATTGCATAGGAAACTCAGGGGTAGCATAATCTTATGGATTATGCAAACATATTAACCGTGTTAGATATTGTAAGAAATATCAGAACATATGATTGGTGGATATTTACCTTAGGCATGGAGTACTCGTAAATATCGTACCCCGGGACACAACCGGGCGTCCTCTTTTTGATGTCATAATGTTCTGAGGACAAGACATGTGATGGTGAGAGTGAAGATATCAAAGTCACGAACAGAGTCGCACAAATGCTCTCTTGCTTCCACTTTAATGACGCGACACTTCTCAGAACTTTATGTACTTTAAGCCGCAGCTTTTTAAAAGTAAATGACAGGTGCTTGTCACTGCGAGCAGTCAAATTATGAAAAGAATTGCTTCCAAAAAACACACCAGCGGAAGACATACATGTCCTGTGCATATGTGCCTATCGATCATACGTTTTTTTCTATAAGGGCACAACACTCTTCATTCGATCATTAAAGGTATTGCTCCTTTGACTGTTGATGTTCTGCATACTTCAAACTGTCATAATTTTTATTTTTAAAATTACTCTTACAAGCTGCGTAGAATTGTTTCAAGGTGAAGGGCACGTATGAGGTTACACTCATCTGTGTTCAAGTGGAATACATCAAAGGCTCCAAGACAACTGCAACAAGCGCTTCAGTTGTTTCAGTCTTTGAGTCTTAAGGTCTTTAGTTTGATTATATTATTAAATTTACGTATATTCGATATTAAACGGCCCAATAAAAGGCAACAGTTATGGTAAATGTTACATGTAGCATCAAATACAAGTACATGACGTGACGGCAATATTGGTGTTTACGAATCTCTATGCTGAAAGCATTTAATTTTAGAATTCCTAAATAACCTTACCAAACTTGATTTCAGACATATATTTCCTTCTGCTAATGTTCTTTTGTAGTAACACGTTTTAAATATGTGTTATTAACGCTGTTTATTGTTTGTATGCCTTCGATAACATGAACAGATATCTCAAGTTATCATCGCATGCAAAAGCATGATAGTCACATTCCATGGAATGTCCATTTATCTATGCACGAATGAATGCACATATTTAGAATCTACATTGCAGTTTGATTGTTGGTTTGTTTGTTTGTTTTTTAACGCCGCACTCAGCAATATTCCAGCTATATGACGGCGGTCTGTAAATAATCGAGTCTGGACCAGACAATCCAGTGTTTGATATCATGAGTATCGATCCACGCAATTTGGAAACGATGACATGCACCAAACAAGTCAGCGAGCCTGACCACCCAATCCCGTTAGTCGCCTTTTACGACAAGCATAATCGCCTTTTACGGCAAGAATGGGTTGCTGAAGACCTATTCTACCCCGGATCTTAACGGGTCTCTACATCACAAATAATATGTGTTATTGTGTATTGGTGAAAACGAATGGGGGAACAACGACAAATATAGAGAAATAAACTTTACTGTCAGTACATTTGAAATAGTACGCATGCAAATTCATCACATGTAAGAATCACATGTTGAAATGTTTTTGTGTGCATTGTTTCCAACGCGTATTTGGTAGGCAAGGATGAGTACCCAGATAGCATATCATGTAACTATGTCTAAAACTAAGTATGGACTTATTCATTTCCATCAGTAAATATTGTGTTGCATCATTATTAGTCCACGACAGCACTGATCATTGGCAGTGTCTGGTTGCATTCTAAACTATATATATTCATGATTCAACTCGACAATCACGCCTACAGGGTCACCCTATCATTCAGGACGGAGCTCATCCAAGTGACAAAACTCAGAATTAACGAATCATCGGTATTGAGGCAATAGTAATGCTCCTTTCATTACATGACTTTCAAAAAAATAGGGAGGGCCGAGATCCCGCTCTGAAAGATGTGGAATAACGGGCGCGTCATTAGTTTATCCCGCTGCATCTCGTTCACAGCTGCAGCTACATACAAGTTAACATCCCATATTCACTTTGCTGCATCATAAGTCCACGGCTAATTATTTGAAATAGTTCATGATCTGCACAATCTCATTAAAATCAGATCTTAGTTCTCGCTGCCGCTAAACAAAGATCTGAGGACATCCCAATGGAATAACTGACAAGAAGTCATTAGCCAATCAGATGGCAGCTTTCTCGTGCTTTACGGCACTAATTACAAATTGGCGACTACGCTTCGAAACATATTTGGACAAATTCTCGTTTAGAAATTTGAAACCTGAACAAAAGAACATTCTCGAATGGCTAATATATGGTCCAGATTGTATAAAAACAGTCGTTAAACCTGTAATTATCGTTCGGAATACCCCGTTTTAAAGTTTTCGAACTGCATGAATAGAAAACACATTCCGACTGTCATTTTCATGATCTGGTAAGCGACGCTCTGATTGGTCGGATGAAAGGTCGTACTGACGTGACCCCTAATGGGATGTCCTCAGATCTTTGTTTTGCGGTAGCGAGAACTATGATCTGATTTTAATGAGATTGTGATCCGCACAAATAAAGTTCTGTTTTAGTGGATTTCACCAACGTGTGACCAGCTGCGTCACTTTCGGCCCTTGTATCTGTCCATGTCTTAGTGTTGAGGAGATGGGCTTATACATTGTACGCTCGGCGTGCCCTTGGAAGCGAAAATGATGACACATTGTAGAAAATAAAACCTTCACACCAACAACGAAACTGATGATTCGCGACTGAAAAATTAATCCTCTTTATTACAATACCTTAAAAGGTTGGACAATTTCAATGCATACTTGTAGTTCTAGGAATAATGTAATGAAAAAGCTTAAGATTCTTATAACTTTTTGAAGGAAACTTTTCTGACCTCACAAGTTTCCAGATGTATGGTCGATGATTACATGTAAATATAATTGTAGATTTGTATATGGTTAAAATGTCAATTTATATTGAATACCTAGTCGTATTTTTATCGATGTTTGTTTCTCAAAACCCCTGAAATAGCACTCAGGAATTGTTTCTAATTCCTGTGTACTTCTCCTTCAGCGAAATGTATAAATGAAGTTGTGATGTCGCAGGTGCTATGGATTATTGCAGCGGTGATTCTGAACACATTTCTAGGAGACTAACGTTCCTGCATTGAATGAGGAATAAATATATGATATTTAGAATAGGCCACATATCCCCTCTGGAATTACAACTGCTTTTATAATCGACATTGAGAGAGAAAATAAACAGACAATCACACGAACGACCATTTTACTTATTGGGTAATAAGTAAAAAACTAACGAAAAACTAGATATAATGAGTTCGAGGTATTATTTGATACCACGAGAACGGATGAATATTAGTTTATTTCTCAAAACTACCAAGTGTGGTTCATGAGCTTATACAATAAGAACATAAGAAGATAATCTTTATGAGAGTTTGTAAACATTTCAATTTTAAACTGTAGGGGTAATTAGGATATTATTGTCGATATCATTTCTTTGAATATGTATGAATGTATGTCCTGGAAAGAGGTAAACTTAAGCCAATGTATTGGTTCTGAGACGCCAGGCTGACGATTTGTCACCTTATATACACTCACTATTACTTATATGGTACTGTTATTGAGGATATATGAGTCGAAGAAGTTGATGGTATCTTTGAGCTTGTCGTACTGGGAGCTTCTTGAGACGTTGGCCATACAGTCTTGGACTGTCCACATACGTCTTCGATCATAATAGCTGTGGGGCGTTTTGAGACACTTTAATATTTGTTTTGCGAACGTTACTGTTTGGAAATACACGTCGTGCCACAATTAATCATAGCAATTAGAAACAGGAAATAGTCTTGGGAAGCTCTTGTCAGTGATGATCTTTTACTGACAAAGACACATATTAACAGACTAATGACACGTTTCCAACTGCAGTGAAGAGCAAACTGTCAACTATTAATATTTCTATTGCTGATTGTCGACGTCTTGACTCCAGTTAAATGGATTGCAAAATAAATGTGAGTTGATGCAATTTAAGAAAACAGAAAAGACGCGCATTTGTTCGAAGTTTATTGATTGTTCGAAGAAGCGCGTTGAAAACTAAAGTGAATGAGTGTGAGTGAGTGTGAGTGAGTTGAGTTTAAGGCCACTTTAATAACCACTAGACTACCCTATGGTCGATAGGGTAGCCTACCACCTTGATCCTGAAGATGGCCAAGTGCATGTTGGCGCTGATAGCAGGACTGTTTTGAATAAAAATATGATTCATTGTACATGTATCTACTAGTGAGTGAGTTAAAATTTAATGTCACATCGGCAATATTTCAGCCATATCGTGACGAGTAATATATACTAAGAATAGTGGGATCTCCTTCTGTTTCTATCATGTAATGGTTAATATGCAAGGAAACACGTTTGTATAGTTGAGTCGACCATGTACGCTTCACAATTTGTTACAAGCATGTGTCTGATCCATTTGTCTTCGGGCAATAAAGTATCGTTAAACATAGTTACTAATATTTAACGCTAATCTAAAAGAAATTACATCATTTCTGTGTGCTAGTTTGCTATGTTGTAAACAAGCGTGGTCATTTTCGCATTTCTCTTGCGTTTGAATTAATATAATTTCTAAAATCCATTCTGACAGTGTTTGAATGTATGTTGAGCCACAGAGACAGGGTTTGTATGAGTGAAATATTACAGAGGACTCCCTCACCCTCTCCAAACTGATTGATTAATTGTGGCCGCAAGCACATGGTACTGCAAGGATTTTTCCTGGTACTACAACCCTTCCCAAATCCACACTTATGACAGCATTTTAAAGCTGATTTTGCCGGTCAAATCTGAAATCGATATGCTTGAGAAAAAAATTGAGGAACTGTCGTGTCACATTGAAGTGTGCTGCAGAAACCATTCTTGTGGGGATTTATTTCGAATCAATCTGGTAGCATCTCCCGGATCAACTGCAGAAAGCTTTTTGAATGAAGCAAGATAACGAATTCTATGTTGTTTTCGTTGCCCTAAGAGAGCGTTTGTGTGAAAAAATATGCATGGATCATAGATGTAATTGATAAAAAGACTCACTGAAAAGCCCTCTTAACATTTCGCACGACACTTGCTGTTAAAACAAATAAGGTCAAATGTATTTTAACTGTACATCTATAACAATTCTAGGCCAGCATAGGTCCTTAGTTTATCTTGCTTGTCGTAAGATTGGGTGGTCAGGCTCTCGTGGATAGTTGCTCGTGCTTTCAGTGACTGAAATAGTTACAGGCCGTCGTGATGTATCTAGGACATTGTTTCATTAAATAGCATACATTGACTGACTGGGTAACTTAACGTTAAGGGTTGAAAAGTTTACCAAAAAGTACACAGACGGAAACGTTCATGACACTCGCTCCGCTACGCAGATTAACATTACATGTTATATGTTGTGGTTGAATTTACCACAAATGTCCGGTTAAACTACCATTGCTCAGGCCAACAGCTATATCTAAAATGTAATTAATGTTGTCTTTCGCTTAGGTCGCAGGGAAGAATTGTGTCCGCTTCATTGGTTCACAGGTATATTAGAAGAATATGGTCCTCCAAATAGTTTAACTGGAAGAGTCTTATTTATTTCAATAATGATTGCCGAATCCTCAATTTCTCTTGCAATCAATTTACACATTGAATGTTTTTGCAAAGGTGCATTTCGTGTATTTTCGAGAAGGCGTAAATAAAATAACTTGGATCAAGTTTTAACACAAGACAAGTACGCAGAAACATCTGCCCAAACGCACTACTGTGATATTAGTGTCAGCAAGCCTTTCAGGACTGACCTTCCAAGGAATTATAACATGAGGTACAGTGCGTCCAAATGACACTATCAGCCTATAACCACACACACAGTGTTGCTATATATTCAAATGGATGATTGCACTGGAAAATATGTCTCCATGGGATCCACTATCAACAGATGAGTGGGTTCCGTTACATGGACAGGGGAGGTGGACACCGGTATCACGCTTCAATGCTCACCCTTGGCGCGATAACCTTTTATCGACACTGTATCTGTCGTGGTCTCGAAACTTATTTATCATAAGCAGTGAGATAGCGTAATCAATCCGAGACATAAATCCAGATATATGTCGAGTGACGAGAATATCGCCGCTCTCGGGGCCTGGTTCCCACATTTCAAGTCAATGCCTTCAGATACATAAGTGTGATCAAATTGTAAAGATATGACGACAATAATGATGACAACAATGAGATGTTTATTAAACCAATAAGTTAACTATACTAATTACTAATTAGCCGTTCCTCGTCACGCCATCAGTGCTGGGGAGTGTGCTGCTGTGACACATTCCAGTGCTTTGATGCGATTCAGAAGATTAACATGGTTTCAAAGCAAACAACGATGTTATGAAACTATATTCACTGTCACTTTCAGTCACCAGAAACTAACATACAACTAAAATATTTATTAGCACCCTCCCCAGCACCGATGGCGTGACGAGGGGCGGTTAATTGGTAATTAGCGGTAATTAGTGGTCATAGCGGTGTATCCAGTTAGTGCCCACGCCCTCTCACATAGAGGTCCTTGTATTACATTAGATACTACAGTTCTTAACACTGTTTTTCAGCTGAAGAAATTACATTTGCAATTAAAGGCCTGAAGAGGATTAAAGCTTCAGGACAGGATCTTATAGAGAAAGATTATTTTATAGATGCTATTGACACCCTAGTCCCATTTCTTACAAATTTCTTTAATGTTATATTATCATCTGGACTGTTGCCAGATACATGGCTTACGGGGATTGTGAACCCAATCTATAAAGGGAAGGGCAATCGCCTAGATACTAATTCATACAGACCCATAACTATATTGAGTTGATTCGGCAAACTTTTTACCCGAGTATTAAATTATAACAGATTAACTAAATTTGTTGATGATAAGAACATTTTAAATCCTGCACAAGCAGGTTTTAGAAAAGGGTTTTCTACTTGTGATTACATCTTTGCAATGCAAATGTTGATGCAAATAATGAAAATATCAAAAAAAGAAATTATGTTCGGCTTTTATAGATTTCACTAAAGCATTCGGTAAAGTATGGAGAGTTGGTCTATGGCATAAACTTCAAAAACTTGTTTTTCACCCTGGTCAAGATTATGTACCAACACATCAAATCTAAAATTAGCATTAATAAACAGTTCTCTGACGATTTCATTTGTCATGATGGTGTACGACAGGGGGAAAACCTTTCCCCTCTCCTGTTTTCATTATTCCTAAATGATCTCGAACAATATCTGTTGAACAATGAATGTAAAGGTGTTGATCTTGAAAATCTGATCGATACTAACCTAACAGTATTTTTCCAGCTCCTAATACTGCCCTATGCTGATGACAGTTATAATAAGTGATAACCCTAAAGACCTACAAAGATCGTTAAACCAGTTTTCCGACTACTGTGCTCTATCGAAGTTCAATGTTAATCTAACAAAAACAAAAGTGGTGATCTTTGGTGCCGGACCTGCAAACAAATCGAAATTATGTTTCACTATCGGCTCCGACCTTATCGAAACTGTAGATTCATATAACTACCCTGGCCTAAAACTACACAGGAATAGACGATGTATACAAGCAGTCAAATCGCTGTCAGAAAACGCAACTAGAGTCATGTTCAGCCTACTCATGAAGTCCCGAAATGCTACTTTGCCATTAGATTGCCTCTTATCTGCATTTGATGCAATCGTCGTCCCTATACTATTATATGGTGTCGAGATCTGGGGATACGAGAATCTAACTATTATAGAAAGGGTTCATCTAAAATTTCTTAAATTAGCTTCTGGACCGAAAAACACAACCCCAAACTTTATGTTATATGGGTAGGGAACCACTAAGTATTAAAGTTTATAAACGTGTTATCTCCTTTTGGCATAAGCTTGCTATCTCAGAAGTATATCATAAACCGTCCCAGATACTTAACAAATACATGTATACTATCCATATAGAAGTTGAAAATGTCCCATGGTTAGAATTTATTAAGAATGTATTAGATAACTGCGGCCTGTCATATGTATTTCAAAACCCATCGGTACGTTCCACGCCATGGCTGGCCTCAATGGTTGAAAATATATATAAATCTCAATTCCGTCAGAATTTGAAATCCACTGCCGAATCAAGCTCCAAAGGGTCGTATTACCAGTTCCTGAAGAATCAACCTTCATTTGAGAAATCTATTGCTCTCAAAATCAATATTTCTCCCTATATTAAAATTCAGAACTTCTAACCATAGATTCCCCGTTGAAACTGGTCGATGGCTGAACATTCCCAGGGAAGACCGCCAGTGTCCACTCTGTGATTCAATCGCTGTGGGAGATGAATTTCACTATTTATTCCGATGTGAAGCTTTTCACCAACAGCGATATGAACTCTTAAATAAGCATTATCTTCAGTTTCCAAACATGTCCCAATTAAATAAAAATTATGACCACACACAGTGTAAGAGATCTAAAAGGCCTATCTAAATTCCTTAACAATGTGTTCAATTCAATTGGTAAATTGTAACTAGTATCCACGAAACCCATTCTTGTTAAATGCTGTCATTTTGTACATAATAAAAATTGTATATAATTGTATCTCATGTACCACCGTGGGTAGTTTTTCTGAGAATAAACGAATTTGAGTTTGTAAAATAAACAACGTACTGAGATTTAACTGAAGGAAACCTAATCCTGTGAGGCTGCTTGATCTTCAAATTTGTCAAAACGTTCGAGTTTTCAACTTTGTACACCACTATATCCAGCACGACAAACTTAAGTAAACCCTCCATCCCATGAGGCATTTGTCACTAAACGTGGTGGCCATAGATATAGTCACATCACTGTCTTCAGGACAATTCGCTAAAAAAGAAAGCAAATGTCATCTGAACTATACTACGAAAAACCAATATGTGAAATGCTGGACTTCCTCATACATAAGATTTAGGTAACAAGAAGGCATCACCTTGGACCCGAAGGTGCTCCCCTCCTTGCTTATCTGTTTCTTTGTGCATTTGAGTCAGAATTCCTGCTCGGGTTTGCAAAATCAAAATAAGGACATTTGGCCAAGAAGTGTAAGTAAAAGCGGCAAAAGCATTTCAACAATCATAAGAAATCTCTACTAAAAGCAGAGTCCATTGTTCGACTCCGACTATATCATAACCATGAGTTTGTGAATCACTATCAAACAGTGATGATACCAGTTGCACCGTTGTCATGTCCAGTTCATTCCTCTGAATGGTCTCAGCTCTCTCACGAGAGAATTCAAAGTTCTTCATTGACTGTGACATTTGCTTAGTCGTCGATCATCCATAATCATTAAATGTAGTTGATCAATATTTTCCTTCGTGGTGGCGCCTGAAGGTCTTCAGGATCTTGTACCATCTTTGATGCACTCTCTCGGCGCGGAAGCCAAATTGAAATTTCTCCATTTTCATCAACAGAGAATACCTAGTCACTTTAATGCCTGCAGAAATATGCTGCCTGTTCGTATTTTTGGTTCACTTGAAGTCTGTACTTGAAAGTATTGTACGTAATACATAACACTGCTAAGGGTGTACAAAACATAGGCCCAGATCTCTCCAGCCACCCCTCGTTTGATTAAACGAATTGGTGACGAAGCATGCACAACAAAGAATCCCTGACTCAATAACCGATAGGAGGCGGCATGAAGAGTTCCTTCTAATATATAGCACACGTAATTGTTCAGTAAACACAACCCAGGGGATTCATTAATTGCAGACGAATTGTGTGTACAATATGCAGAAAACACTTTCGTTCTATTTATGGGTTTTGCTAGGAACACGTCCCACCAGAGATTTATTACTGCCAGCATTCGCGTCGTCTCACTTTTTGTGTTCTTTGATCCTCTCTGGAAATTCCAATTTACAGATATGTTTTGTCATCAAAGATATGTTCAAGGCTTCAACATCATTCACGTTTATTTTCCTGCACGGTGTACGTGTACATGCAATTTTTTTGGACACAATCCCGGTTTCAAGTAATTTCGCCAGGATATGAGAACCAGACAACACACAACGTAGGGAAGGCTTTCATTCCTCAAAGTATAACGTATTACATTTTGTATGCAGCGCTAACGAATTATGCAATGAGTTATCATCCAAAATTGCATACATGTTTTATACCCGTGGTTAAGACCTGTATCTGCCAATAAATCTTTAGGTATGGACAAATCAATTTGTCAAACATCAATTCTCTATATAGATCGTGCCAATGTATGTGCAAATAGACCTTTTCTATGTATATGGAAATCCTGCATTAAGAGCGTTCTAAAGTAGAAGCAATATTCCATGTAGATCTAGTCTATGTATATCCACGCTATATAGAGCATGCCTATGTTTATGCAAATGCTCTACATAGAACGTGCATATGCATATGTAAATGTTCTATGTTCTAGAGTGCTCTAATGTATATGCAAATGATCTATATGGATTGTGCCAAAATATATGAAAATGCTCATTATAAAGTATGCATATATATGTACAAATGTTCCATATAGAATGTGCCTATGTATATGCAAATGCTTCAAATTTCTTCGAGCGTGCCTATGTATATGCAAATGTTCTATGGAGAGTGTGTCATTATATATGCAAATGATCCATATGTCTGTGCACTGGCATGTGCAAAAGCTCTATGTCGAGCATGTCTTTGTTTATGCAAATTGTCCATGTATACCATGCTTATGTATAATCACTGTTCCATAGCGAGGATGCCCATGTATAATCAATGTTCCATACAGACCATGCCTATGTGTAATCAATGTTTCATACAGATCATGCCTATGTATAATCAATGTTCCATATAGACCATGCCAGTGAATAATCAATGTTCCATATAGTCCATGGCTATGTATAATCAGTGTTCCATATAGGCCATGCCTATGTATAATAAGTGTTCAATATAGACAATGGCTATGTATAATCAATGTTCCATACAGAGCATGCCTATGTATAATCAATGTTCTATATAGACCATGCCTATGTATAATCAATGTTTCATTTAGACCATGCCTGTGTATAATAAATGTTCCATATAGAGCATGCCTATGTGTAATAAGTGTTTCATATAGACCATGGCTATGTATAATCAATGTTTCATATTGACCATGCCAATATATAATCAGTGTTCCATATAGACCATGCCTATGTATAACCAGTGATCCATATAGAGCATGCCTATGTGTAATCAGTGTTCCATATAGAGCATGCATATGTTTAATCAATGTTTCATATGTTCCATGCCTATGTGTAATCGCTGTTCCATATAGAGCATGTATATGTTTAATCAATGTTTCATACAGAGTATGCCTTTGTTAATTCAATTCTCCATAAAGACCATGCCTATGTATAATCAGTGTTCCATATAGACCATTTATTTGAATAATCATTGTTCCATATAGAGCATGCCTCTGTAAAATAAGAGGTCAATATAGGGCATGCCTCTGTATAATAAGTGTTCCATATAGACCATGCCTATGTGTAATCAGTGTTGCATGAGCATGCCTATGTATAATCAATGTTCCATATAGACCATGGCTATGGTTAATCAATGTTCCATATAGACCATGGTTATGTATAATCAGTGTTCCATATAGACCGTGGTTATGTATAATCAATGTTCCATATAGAGCATGCCTATGTATAATCGGTCCTCCATACAGACCATGGCTATGTATAATCAATGTTCGATATAGACTATGCCTATGTACAATCAGTGTTCCATATAGACCATGCCTATGTATAATCATTGTTCCATATAGAGCATGCCTATGTATAATCAATGTTCTATACAGACCATGCCTATATATAATCAGTGTTCCATATTGACCATGCCTATGTATAACCAGTGATCCATATAGAGCATACCTATGTATAATCAATGTTCCATACAGAGCATGCCTATGTATAATCAGTGTTCCGTATAGACCATGCCTATGTATAATCAATGTTCGGTATCGGCCATGGTTATGTATAATCAATGTTCCATACAGACCATGCCTATATTTAATCAGTGTTCCATATGGACCATGCCTATGTATAATCAGCGTTCCATATAAAGCATGTAGATTTTTAATCAATCTTCCATACAGAGTATGCCTGTGTTAAATCAATTCTCCAAAAAGAGCGTGCCTATATATTAAGCAATGTTCAATGTAGATCATATATATGTTTAATCAATGTACCATGCAGAGCATGTATATGTTTAATCAATGTTCCACATAGAGCATGCCTAAGGTATAAGCAATGCTTCATAGAGAGTCTGCTATCAGTGCTACATATAGAATGTGCCTGTGGATATAGAAATGCTCCAAATATAGCTTGCCTGTCTACATGGAAAAGTTCCATAGTCAAAATCCACAGTGACATTTGTGAATCACTACTCTCGAGAGTATAACACAGGTTTTCCCTTTACAGGAGTGAGCAATTATGTTAATGTCATAAGTACAATTGTTAGGCACCAACGTCAACTATAAGAAATATCGCCAATGGTCTCAAACATTACCAATGGCCTCAATGCCCTTATTCATTATTGGCTGGATGTTGTCGGTTGTAGAAGCTTCTGGCTGGAAATCATGTAAATAATATATCGTCTTTCAATTCGCCAAACGGGATGGGCAGTGTCCGTCTATTCGTATGTATGTATAGGAAACGACATATTGTTACCTTTAATGTTATTCCAGACAAATTAATAACATAAGATTTCGCCTTTAGCTCTTAACCAATGCAGACCGCAGAAGAGTAAACGCTTTTCGGTTCACTTAAATAATAATTGGTGCCAAAGCAGTGGGGAAAAGGGGTCATAACCGATCCATAACAATCCATTCATGTCGAAAGAAACATCGAGAAGTCGTCTTTGTGTCAACTGCAAAGTTGTCATCGCACCCAACGATCGTCGCTTATTATATGTATGTGTCTGGACTACATGTAAATACTCATATTTACAGGCAGCGAATCCACAACAATCCATTCATTTCGAAAGAAACATCGAGAAGTCATCTTTGTGTCAGCTGCTAATTTGTCATAGCACCCAACCATCGTCGCTTATTATATGATGTGTGTCTGGTCCATATACTTATACTTAAAGGACGCGGTAATATGGCTGCGTAAAGCAACAATCACTTCTGTATCGCGAAGACCTGTAGCTGGTATCATCACTAAAAGATAAAAGCACATGATTTGAAATAGTCGAATTTTCACAGAATACTCTGCTTTCAGCAGAGATTTCTTTGTGAGTATGGAAATTGTTTTTCACTCACGACTGTGTTTCAAAGTTGTCAGAACTACATCCACCACATGTATACATACACTCTATCCCCGCGAGCACCGTCGCAGACAAGTTACATGAAACAGCATATCAGTAAACAAATTGTCTATAACATCATCACCCATCTAGGAAAGACTATGGGATCGCAGGATACGAGACCATCACTGATAAAAGACAGTCAGGACTGCAGGCGTTTACAGTAACTAACTTACTGCGAGGGGGCGTGATCGACTACACTGGAGACAGCTACGTGGTCAGTGAAGACACATTTTCTGTCTCGAATGATAAATAGATGACACGTTTATCGCGATGGCACGAGTAACAGAGAAGAGAAGAGAGTGATCTCACCTGTTGAAAAGCTCAAATTAATATAGGTCCTTTAATTTGGTGACTCCATGAATTAATGTCGCCGGTTCTTCATATTCCAATTTGAAGGGATCAAAATGAGACAAGAATTTAGATTAGTACAAGGGACCACAGGCTACTTTAAAATAAGAGATGTTTTCATGTAACAAAGTTTGAGATACAGACAATGAAACTCTTGAAAATCATGATCCTTCAAAATTTAGGAGAACTATACGTCACTTGAAAGTTGCCCTGGCAAAGAGATTGATTGTTTAATTGATGATGATATTGATAGAGTGAGTGAGTGAGTGAGTGAGTTTGGTTTTACGCCGCTTTGAGCAATATTCCAGCAATATCACGGCGGGGGGCACCAGAAATGGGCTTCACACATTGTATCCATGTCGGGATTCGAATCCGGGTCTTCGGCGTGACGAGCGAACGCTTTAACCACTAGGCTACCTGACCGCCCGATATTGATAGACTACACCAGTCCTTCACGACCTTCAAGCGATTGCAACTGAAATAACAACCCACGCCGAAGTCTTTTCTGCCCATGTAACACTTGCTATATGTTGCTTCAGTTACATCTCAAAATTGACATGGCAAAACTACCCATAAGGGTTGAAGGATCGAATGAGAGACTCTTCCGATATTTGCATATATGACCTGTAGAGGCTCTCAAACTGATTGGTTAATGGAGGCAACATGACGTAACAGTGTTGGTTCCTGAGGACAATAGGACATAATCTCTTAGTTTAGAACACTAGACCCGGATTTTATTTACCAGATTAGTACACAGAGGATTCATCACGAGTGTTTTTTTAATATGGGAAATATCAACCGAGTCTTAGTTAATCGGTATTTGCCTAGCCTTTGGCGAGGCAAATACCGATTAACGGGACGAGGTTGATATTTCCCATATTAAAAAAACACGAGTGATGAATTCTATTTATCATTTTCACATTTTTGCTTCCCAATTAAGGAATAATTGCATTAAACATTAACATCAGCAACTTGTCGAAATCTTACGTATAGATCGTGCGTAGTGATACATGAGTTCCATAGCCGTGTAAACCAAAATAAACAACCTCTTTACTCCTTTATGGAATATTCCTTCGCTGAGAAAAATAATTCCTCGGATTATTTTAAACAAAATACTTGAACAGACTTTTGCAGAATAATTGAAATAATGTCTCCAACATCAAAGGTATCCATGTTGTTTGTAAACACCTACTCACGTGCACCGACAAAAAAAAGTCCCACTTCGGGTTATCTAATTTGCATATCTAATTTGCATACTTATGTCATTGGGGTATGACATACATGTTTTTATGTCATAAGCTTATGTCATGGATAAATGCTTTAGTTAAATGATAAAAGTGTTTATCACATCACCAAGATATGGCTAGAATATTGCTAAAAGCGGCATTGAACCCTCCCTTTTTACTAAAACACTGGCTCTTTAAATGACAGTGGGTGATATTCACACGAAAACTCGTCAACGCATGCTGAAAGTCCCGCACCAAAAGATTTCAATCCACGTCATTTAATCACAGGCCATCCGTAATATACGATGCTCGTAACTTACTCTCCAGATTATTGGCTCGAAAGTTAGTCTCTAGATAATCGAGGCTGTATTAGAACATCACACTTGGCTAGTTATTCACTATGACACAAAGCTCCATGGGGGAATATGAGACACATTTCTGGAGCCTCCACTTGTGGTATGTGATCTGTGCTGTAATTTGACCATGTCAACAAAGTCTGCCAAGAACTTTTCTTTTGAGGCAGCGAGATCGATACATATACATCGAGTTTGAAGCCGTATACTACATTAAACACACCAAGCATGTTTGCTTAACGTCTGTGACAGAAGTTTCAATGCTTCACAAAGCTTGATGCAATTGCAATGAACAAGAAATGTGTCCTGCATCTATGTCACTTATTTAAGATCATATGATAGTGCGTGCACGTATGTAAGAAACGTAATATTTGAGATTACGCCCTTTTAGTAAAGTACAAATTTTAGTACAGTACAACCTGGTTTTAATGTCACCTTTTGTACATTGGAAAATGCGGCACTGGTGAAAGATAAACCTGACTGTCATAATTTATGGAGAGCCATAAATACGTGCATATGTAGCCAAAACATAACGACACAGGCTTGGGTGTTCATTATTTTTTCTGTGATGATAAACCGACACCCCGGTGAATCCCACTGGGGTGTATTTGGATGGTCACAATCCCTCGAAAATAAAGTAAATCCCTCTTGATAATCTTCATGTAAGTAAATCCTTTCTCTCAGTCCAGTGCACAGTGAAGTGTAAATGTCAAGTGCAGGGTGAAAACAAAGTGTTTAAAAAGTGGGACACAGAGATATAAAACTAGCCAATCAAGAGGACGCCTGGGCTTACACTCTAATTGACCACCAAGAAGTCGACTGACCCACAAAGCAAAACATAACAAAAGAGTTGGGCTTTATTGCTGATACTTGACTTACAACTACTTAAGTATGCAGCCTAAAATGAGAAATACAATATATAATTGTTAATTACTGCAATATCTGAAACATACAAAATATACACAATAACAAAAGACCTATTTTGTGCTCACATTGCTACCAACGCTTTTGTCAATATTAGCCGTCCAGTAAGCATATGCAACATCCTTCTATATACTGCTAAAAAATACCATTTGGATAACTATATAAAGGGATATACTGATAGCGGTTCGTTCCCAACAAAATCGGCTTGGCGAGCTCTTGTAATCAGACGTCTATCAGAGAATGAACAGTACATCTGGAGAGAGAGACTAGCACAGAGACCGGATCTTTCACGATACCATAAAATTCATAAACGGTTACAAATGCATGTTCTTTATAATGTAATGTATCTCTATCCACATCTAAGACAACCCCTGCAACTTTGTATTAAAATCGGATCAAGAGCAAAAGTGTCGAAAGAATGTAACCATTGCAAAAGACATTGCTATGACTATGATTGCCATATTATTTTGCACTGTGAAATGTTTATGCCTGACAGAAATAATTTCTTCTCATGCCTAATTGATAAACTTGATGTAGATGTATACGTGAAAATAGATATGCTTGACGATGATGATATGCTTTCTTTCTTTCTCGGTGCAGATGTCCATGAATTGACAAACGAACTTGATTACGATACTTGGCAAAGCATCATACTGTCTTTCTGCCACTTCATATGGTGAGTGAGTGAGTATGGTTTTACGCCGCTTTTAGCAATATTCCAGCAATATCACGGCGGGGGACACCAGAAATGGGCTTCACACATTGTACCCATGTCGGGATTCGAACCCGGGTCTTCGGCGTGACGAGCGAACGCTTTAACCACTAGGCTACCCGACCGCCCACTTCATATGGAATTTAAAGAAATACCTTATGTATATCTACTAGATACCTTACTGCTCTCAAAATGTACATTGTAAATTGTTTATTCATAGCAGTGTATAACATGATTTCTTTGTATATAGTCAAGTAATTTCATTGATGTATTGTAAATAATGTACTTGCCCATGTACAATCTTCGGATTCAACTCTGGAGGAAATAAAGAAATTCATTCATTCATTCATTCATTCTTCTACATAGACATCCGTTGCAACAACTAACGTGGTATCATAACAATGTAGGCATTATAAACAGGTTGCACTGTGCTTTTGTGGGATGGAGTCCTATCCCATATTCGAACTGACACTCTCAGAGTAACGCACCTGATCGCCCAATTAGGTAGTACAGATCACGTACTTTGTGTATCCCCCTGATGAGTGTAAATTAGCAGGGCTCCCAATTATAACAGGATGGGTTATTGACCACTTTCTGAAAAGCTTTGTCTATTCATAGCTTTGGCCATGGGAACCGTGCCAGTGACTCCACTCAAAAAGGTACTAGAATTTGCACTTAGGTAAGATGGTTTAATCCCAAATATAACATAAGTTACATTTGATCAATATTCTTTTAATCAGTAGTAAAAGGAAAGGTGGCCACGTGTATAGTCAAAATACAATAAATATTGTTGCATCATAACCCTTTGACGGAGAAGAAGGCTGTACTGTTAGTCTAATGCTCTTAGGCATCCGAGTTCGCTGTGCATAGTTGCGGTCTCCATCCGATTCAGAATCATCCTATTTATGTCGCTCGGTTTGTCCACACCATACCCGTGTGTTTCCTGAATAGTTTAAACGTCTCCGACCTCTTTTTAACTTTCTACTCGAACATTAAATTCACATGGCGTGTTATAAGTGAAATGGTGTTCAGAGTGTCTTTATTAAGCCCCTTTAGCACTTGGCCACTCATGACGATAACGGAAAACAAACGTTATAGCCAAATACCACAATACATTGGTAATCAATATATACAACGAACAACCAGGAGAACTAAAACTAATAATACTGCTGCCCTACGTACTCAGTCGTGAGTGCAGCTGTGCCATTTTCAGATTAGCCTTAACACAAATGGATCACAGAAACACTCTGGATTATAACTCCGAAAGGCTTCAAGCTAATGTGATAGAAAAGACCCCTTAAATTCTGGTTGTCTGTCTTATTAATGTATTAACCCGTAATACAATGATTACATTATGGATATGATTCCATCCCCTGAATTGATGCATGTGAATGACACGTATTCATTTATGTGCCTTTAACTACTGCTTTGACGGAACAGTTGAGTAACTTTTTGCTTTCTTGCGTTATGTATTAATCGTCATGTAGAATTTTCACCATTCCCATACGCATCCTAATAGTTGAGCATTGAATCTGGTATAAATAAGTTCCCCTGTATCAATCATTATTCTTTGCTTTGTGTAACCGTTCCCTCATTCGAACATTAATTTCTATGAATCAAGTGAAGGTAACGATCTGTATTTGATACATATGCAAAAATCACAGCCAGATCCCCATCTTCCGTTGCGGGCACTTCCTACAGGCTCATACAACTGGTCGATGTGTGCAGTCGGAGGGGTGAGCTAGGAACAGCTGCTAGTCACTACAGTCGATAAACTACAAGGAAGTGTGGCATTGGTTTGAGTAGGCTTCAGTTTGCCGAAGCAAGATTGTAGCAGCAACAGACGAACTTTGATGTTCATCAGTGCTTCTGAGGTCCGATGACTGATTACCCTTTGCTTTTGTGAGGTAAGAATTACTGCCATCTTCTTACTCCAGTAAAGCAGTTACAATATAACCGGTTTATCCCTCTTCGATTTTCGTAGCAGGAGTTAACATTAAGTTAAATCATTAAAAAAAAAATCTTATATGAGATATCACAATAGCTCAATTTGTATGGGTTTTGGGCATTTTTCATTGAATTGATACTGTTTTATAAATATTCTTTTCGAAAAGATAACGTTACTTGTTTGCTCCGTTTCTACATGTAAGGATAACCAATAGTGTAGGACATTAATACTATCAAATAGAATAGTGTTGTAGGTCTCTTTAAAATGATTCAGAGCAATAAATCTATGATAATAATAAATCATATCAGCTCGTAAAATTAATACTTAGACCGACTGCGTAGAACCACTCTGTCGGTATTGCTTCTAATTAAAGTGAAATGCATATCAGCAGAGCAGGACATGCACACCCTTTTCGCGAAAAAAAGGTGGCCTCACTGATTTTCAGTGATCCATTCATATATTTTTTTACCGCTATTTTGTCCTTTTCGCCCAATGGACTCATTTCAGCTATTCGAAACTAGTTATACTCTGGCATTTACGGTTAGTATTTATTTCGTGTAACAGCTGACACAAAGCTCATTTTAATTTTACATGACAACTACCCGAAACCTGTCATTTGCATTAAATATCTTGCACGTGCCCGGAAGTGATTTGGCGTTATGCTACTCACATACCTCTTGCATGTAACTACACCTGACATGGGGCAGATCACTTAAATCAGTCAATATTTGTCAATTCATGGCTTTTGATTTATGAGTTTGAAAAGCTGATTTGTTTTCTGCTCGAAATAGGCGTGCACCGGAGACGTATCATGGAAACTCGCATCTGCACACAGAATGCATAAAATGTTTAATGATTTTTCTTGACTTACACTAGATGAACCATTATTCCTGGAAATGTCACATTCAGTTGGATTCATAACGATTGGAAAAATATGTGTAAGTTTACCCATCCAAACAAATGTTAAAATGTTAAATTGTAGATTTCTAGTTTTAGTTTTACAATATCGAACTACTAAAAAATTCCAGTATAGCTTGTGTGATCTGATTGTCATCTCTGACAGTCCATATGCTGTAAATCAAAATGTCATACTACATTAGAGAAGGTGGTCAGTAAGCTTCACAGTTCATTACCTTTGTCTGAGAGAAACCTATTACCCTACATAGGGGCATTAGTAGGGCATTTAATTGAACTGTCGGCTCCGATAAAGCGCACAAGTTACTCATATATTTAGCTTGTCTATCTTAGCAAGAAATCGCGTCTTTTTCAGTTATTTGGTCTCAGATCCAATTTTGAGAATAAAAGGGACAAGTCTCCAAAGCTAAACTAATGACGAAAACTTAATTTGTTGTTAAAAATATGTGTTTGATGTAAATTGGTAAGAACACGTTTACTAATATAAATTATGTTTTTGCATGCATACTCTTGTTAATATCGGATTTGTAAGCCTCGAAACAAATCCGTACACAAATACACCTATTGGAACGTGTTTGGAAGATTTGCAATAAATTTATTTCATCAGACATTTGGACAGAGTTTTCAAAGCCGTATTTGTCAACATTTCAGTTGCTAGAGGCCAACTGAAATTAAACTTGTTTTAGTCTAAGGTAGCGTCATCAACTCTTCAATAACACACACTGTGTTGAGGAGCCAATCGGGGATGAACACAGCTTTGGCGATAATGAATTGAAACTTTCCTTGTCGTTCTTGCTTATGATCAAAAGGTCGTAATTGCTAGCTGTGTAGCTCATTTACATGTATTGGATCTGATCAACGCCCCAAGTAATAAATTCCCTCCACACGTCTTTGTCTTTATTTGTTAGTAGTCAATGCGACTAATCCAAAGCAATTATAGTTTCTGTATTGATAATATTTAAATCCCCACTTGTGCACGAGAATGCAAATACCCACTCGTTGCAGTTCTATATATGAGAATGACTTTCGTGTTTAACATTTTTGTTTCTATTCTCACAATTACATTCCACCATAACGAAACATATCATCTTCACGTATACACGTGGTGAAATACAAATCCGGTTTAACATCGCGTTCACGATTATTGCACTTATTTAGCAAAGAGCATATGTCTCCTTATACTGGTCGGGACTAATGTCATTTTATGGTGCTAGCCCACCGAGATACCATGTAACATGGATAACCCAAATAGACACAGTATAATTACTCCAATCTCACAAGGCACTGTTTTATCCGCGTAATACCTAGCGCCATGCAGAGGAACAACAAGTACCATTTTATGTTATGACGTCCCCGCTATCGAACCACCGACCTTCTGCTCTCCGGGCAATCGCTCTATCCACTAGACCACGGAAGCTGTCTTCTTAAATTGTTGAGAAAGTAGATGGTAAAATACACAAGGGACACGATTAAGGGACCAGACGTATGATATATTTGGACATGTCATTGATTAACACGTGAAAATGAAGTGAGCATCTGTTCCCCGCTCCGACACAAAGCTTATTATCCCACATCCAAGTGCATGCACAATTATGAGTCGATCTTTACTGTCACACCTCAATGCGACTAATCAATTCCTTCCTTTACCATACGATCTATAAATCTTGCATTTAGTATACAGCCTCAACTGGACAATCAAGGCCCAATTCGCTAATTTAATTGAGCTTTCTTCTGCTATCGATTGTGGTCGTCCTTGTGGACATCTTTATAATGGTTCTGAATTTGCCAAGGGAGTGTTGAAGACGCCGAACCTTCGTTTCAATCCCTTATTATCTACGCCCGAAGGCTGGTTTACAGCATATGAGAACTGAAGGCTAGGTGGACTATATGTGTGACTGGTATTGATTGTCTAGTCAGATGATCAGTGATAAAGCAAATATTTACACCCCACTGGCCATGTTTTGAAGAGTGGTCAGATTCAACGCATTGCAGACACCAGTGGCCACTTTAAGATGTACTCTGCGTTGTGATCACGGAAAGCTCTGTGCCAAAATGGGACCACAAACGTAGCAAGTGTATACAAACCATCGATATTAATCCAGGAGGGCATATGGCGACAGAGCACGTATTTGCGAATTGGTTGTCAACACAGAGGAATTTGGAATATGTTTGCATAGTTTGTCGGAGCAAATATGATTTCATATCCAATAACCTATTTACTTTTGTCGCTTTAAAAGACATACTGTCTGTTCGACAGTAGGACCGTGATGTTCTCCTCGTCGAAAATATTAAATAACTTACTTATAGTAAATACTTAGAGTTCATTGTCAACAGATTTGTTGTGATTCACACATTGTAATTTCACAAGATTGTACGTAGAAGGTTCACTTACACTTTATACGTTTAAGTAACGTTTGTAAACATGTTCAGTTATATTGTTGACTCAATAACACTATGATATAATAATTTTATCCTTACCATATTAAAATTAAATTACCTCGTAGAAGTGTATGAACGTCATTGATCCCGAAGTTAAGGATGTTTTGTATGAAGAGGGAATGGGTTTCTGGAACACCAATATTTCTGACACAGCGACCGACCATGTTGCCGAAAGTGAGAGCAGCGTTTAAAGACTTATGAGCACAATTTCACATAATCAGCATGACTTAACAGCACTGCCAAATAAAAGCGTCAAAACCCTTTCCAAGTCATTCCCCACTCGTCCGGTATTGCCGACGCCCATCCCAACTTAATGGCCAGCATGGGGTAGGGTTCTGCAATCTTTACAGTAGTTAATGAGTACTGGTGCACCTGACTCTAGCTGTAACCAAGTTTATTTGCTTATGTCCATCTCAGATTCTACAACCTTATTCAACACAATACATTATCATATAAAGACTAGTGTTATCGATGCGATAAACCAATCTGATAAACTGGGTATCATGATCCCATAAAATCCTCTAAAAATCTCCATACATCAATTAGGTGCCAACGTGATGGCAAGACTATTGCCTGGCGTGAAAGAAAGTTTAGATAGGGGTTGCCAGATGTGTGGATGTTTCTGTAATTATACACAATGTAATAAATAGGTCGGTCACACATGCATTGTATTGTGGGAGGTGTCTAAAGTTACTTTAGTGAATGAAAATATATCAGTCGCTCTAAACATTCGATTATTATAAGAATGTTTGTTTTGTTGTTTTTTGTTTAACGCCGCACTCAGCAATACGCCAGCTATATGACGGCGGTATTATAAGAATGCTAATATGATAATATGATTAAGAAGGTTCCACCTCGTTTGTTTCGGTATCCTAAATGTCATATACATTGCATAGTACGACCTTTATTCCTGATTCATGATATCTAAGACACTATAAACACACAAGAATACATTACAAGGCACAGCAGATACTAACTGCTCACAGTGATACAGTGTCAGACATTTTGGGTTTTACCTTGTGTTGAAAGACGCTATTGCATTTTCTAATTAAGTCTTTCAGGTTATCATTGCATATTAGGGAGTCAGTTTTCATGTTTTACTCATACCCCATATGGCATAAGTTAGTCGTGAACGTTACCGCAATTCAATGTGCAGCGATGAATTTCATTACGCTGTTGTGAATAAACCAACGTTGAGGCAACTCTAAGCCTGTCAGTAATTATCCGTGGACTCCCTTTGAGATCCAGGCAATAACTGTCAGTGTGGTTTCCACTTTCGTGATGTCTTTCCATCCGACTGGTGCCATCCTTCCACTGCATAAGACACAGAACAGAGGAATTAGATACCACAGTCATACATCAAAGATGTTTGTAGAACGTGCCTCGAAACCTTTTCGTATCCAAAAAAAAGTCAGCACATATTAGTTCTGTAGTATTTACTCTGTTAGCTAATATTGCAATAATGCTGATTCCTTATACCACATTAATCCATTTGAAAGCCAGTTCTCCTTTATCAAGACTCTCAAGTTTTATCCGCCCTTGTTAACACTACTTCTTATACTTAATGGTAAAAAGGCAATACGTTTGAATACTTCGTAATGACTGTTTTCAGAAAGAGTTACAAACTTTATCTTTTAGGAAAATACATTTGAGTACTTTCCGAAGTTTTGTTTTCAGAAAAAGAAAAAAAGAAACTAAATTTTTATAAGGCAATACATTTGATAATTTTAATTTCAAGCAGATGTTCCAAATCCGACATTATGCGATGCTTGATAAAACATCTCGTATGGAATGATTGAATGCTCAAGTGCACATGCCATTTCACAACGAATTGATACAAAGGACACAAGACAGATGCCATGTTTTGTCCAGTACGCATGATAGGTGTGCAAAATACAATATCCATTTGGATAGGGTAGAAGGTCTAGTGCAGAAAGGGATCGTAAAGACTGATTATTCACGGATTGGAATTTAGCATCGAGGAGATAAAACTCTTGCTTCTACTAATGCCCCATTAAATGCAGTTATGACCAAAGCTATGTAATTTGTAAATGTTTACATCATAATGTACGCGGAGACTGTATGATGTAGAGCGTGTATGATGTACGGACATTAGTGGTGAGGTGAAATGGTGTTTAACGTCGCGTCCAAGTTTATTGCACTTATACAGCGATGATGTGTGTGTGTGTGTGTGTGTGTGTGTGTGTGTGTGTGTGTGTGTGGCTGTGTGAACTAGTCCAGACTAATGCCGATTTACAGTGCTAGTCCATGAGAAGCCATGCCGCAGTTAAACATGAATACCCCACTCAGACACATTATACTGACTACGAGCCGACCAGTTCTTGTTTTAGCCCCTTAATGCCCAACGTCAGGCAGGGTAACAACAAGTACCATCTTTTAACGTCTTTTGGTATGACGCGGCCGGGGATCTAACCACGGAGGCGGTCGTACATTAATGAGTGAGTGGGTTAGTCTAACGCAGCATTTAACAATATTCAGTTATATTACGGCTTGATGTGGGACAGAAGCCAGGATTCATGTAGGCGTTAGATGTTTTACTCTTCGGTGAAAATCACGTGCACGGGTACATGGAAACATAATCATGGTGAATCTAGTATTTGAACCCACGATCAAAAGTTTCTGGCACGCCTAGAAGCATTCAACTATACACAGCGACTTGTGGCGCTTTATACTAATATCCCCTCCGCTCGGTAAATGCATCTTGATAAGTTAGATGTAACAATATATGTGTGTATCACACAGTACATAATTGGATATATATCTTTTATGCTTTAAAATAATTACTGTTTTTTTTATTGAGTCGCTGCAATGTTGTTTAATGCCGCAGTGAGCTGTGTTCCAGCTACGTAACGATGGCATGTTGTAACAGGAATTCATGGTTGATTGATTGAACTACGCTCCTCGCCATCCGTTTACGGTGACATATTTCAGAAAGGTCTCACATTCTAAGAACATGATCCGTATACTAGTACTGGTCGGCTGCTTCCACAAACATTGGTACATATCATTCCCCTGGAGACCGCCTCCGTGGTCTAGTGGTAGAGCGTCTGCCCAGAGAGCAGAAGGTCCGGGGTTCAATCCCGTCTTTCGCGTCATACCAAAAGACGTTAAAAGATCTGTTTCGTATATAGAGCCATGCATAAAGATTCAGAGTGACAATCACACTCACCACAAGACTGTATGACAAGAGGGATGACTCCAACTTATGCCATATTCCTGCAGCTCCAGCTCTTTCACAACTAATGAGGTTCAGTTTAGCATGCTCTTTCTGCCTAGATTTCAAAGAGCATCATACGACTCTTGCTTAGAAGCTGTTTGATCAAAGTTACAACATTCAAGGCAACAGTTAAGCATTCAAAAGGTTTTATGGTAGACATTGTATAATCGCCTCAGGTTTCTGATGAATATGGGAAAGGTTTTGGCGCTTGTATTTACAATATCGAAGGTACTTTTGGCTTTTTAAATTCTCTCCGAACAGACCGTCTCCGTGGTCTAGTGGGTAGAGCGTCTGTCCTCGGAGAGCGGCAGGTCGGTGGTTCGATCCCCTGGCCGCGTTATACCAAAAAGACGTTAAGAAATAGTACTCGTTGTTACCCTGCCTGGCGCTCGGCATTAAGGGGCTAAAACAAGGACTGGTCGGCTCGGAGTCAGTATACTGTGTCTGAGTGGGGTATTCATGTTAAACTGCGACATGGTATCTCAGTGTGCTAGCACGATAAATTGGCTAAGTCCGGACTAGTACAAGCAGCCACACACACATACACGTGCATGCACGTCGCTATATGAGTGCAATAATCTTGGACGTTAAACCCCATTTCACCTCAACACCTCATTCCCCGGGATACAGAAAAAGGCATTAGTGTTAACAAAGAAGGTTGTAGGTAATATATGATACTAAGTAAAAACATAAAATAAATTTGCATGAGCAAAATCATGTATTATTCACACAAAAAAACTCGCACACACGAAAATACATATACACACTTACTAGTATATACATGTATGTAGTATAAGTACATAATTTCTGCTCTTATTGTTGTGATTGTATTCATCATCATTTTGAGTTCAACATTCACTATACGCCACAGTGATTTTCATGGTTTCTTCATTATTCAGTCATTCAGCTAACAGAGACGTTTTAATCACATTGTCTCTTCCTACTTTAGTAAATACATGTTTCACCATGGACCCCGGGTTATTTGTTTGAAACAAGACAAATCCCCTATCACTCAAATCAAAGGCAACCTCGAATGTGTACCCCAGTGAAGATTTATGTCACGTAAACCTAACCGAACACACAGAAGCGTCTTCAAAGACACGCCGACGAATTACGGCTCATCTTATGTTTGATTCTTCCGAAACGGAAGACCGTGTAAAAGACTGTTTGCATATGAGAGGCTGTTGGATTTTTTTTATCAAGCTAGTCTTCTTCTTTTGCACACACATTCGACTGAATCGTCTCGCAGAACAACTTTCAACGCCACACAGCACGCAACCTGAACGCGGCTTTTTTTCTGTTTGATTTGAAGTTGTGAATGTGTTGAAATTCCCTAAAATCTCCTTCACCTGGACACTTGAGCTATGAAGAATATTCATTGTTTATATAAAACTAAACATCAAAGGAAAGATTAACATCAAAGCTGATGTGAAGGTTTTGTCGATGCCCTGATGCTAAATCCTTGGCCACACATTCTCTCTCGTAATTACTTGAAAAACGCAAACATTTGTTAACGTATCAGGTAATTTAGTGAAAAGAAACCACGTACCAGAATCTATTAAACTTTAACTATTTCTTCTCACCTCACTCATGAATTAGATCACATTAGCAATATGAACAGATTATATGCGATTAAATAGCGAAAATATTACATCTGACAAATTGATATGACATTGAATTTAAATCAACATTATACAAGGAAAGTTAAACATTAGAATGATGTTTATGAAATATAATATGCGCTCCTCTTGAAATATCAAAAATATCGCTAATTCCTCATCCAACAAAAAATGATTGATATTCAAAACAAACATATAGACAGATAGAAACGGCAGTTAATAAAAGCTACATATATGAATCGTTGTAACCCTTAGATGTATGCATTGTAGTGATGATGTAGTGGACCTAATAAGTGTTACAACATCGGAAAGCGTGACTGCATGAATGATATCTTAAAAAAACATGCAATGTACTGGGTCAATCAGCTCCTCATACACTTGTATGTCTGTCTGCCACTGTAGCAACATTATATTACCGTGTGCCAGCTCATTTAGGAAGTGAATGTGATACCGGTCGCAGCCGTTTATAACTGTTGTTAAACCCATGAAGCATTTCCAAACAAAGCATCATAATGAAGGCGAATCTGGGACTTGAACCCAAGATTATTGGATTCTGGTACATCAAAGGGACCCATCTCGGCACAAAGAATCGCGGCACTTAAAGGCCACATGCTAAAAAATATTATAAGAAACTGAAATTTGATATAAGTATAAATGCCTCTCAAAGACGTAAGATTTGATATTTGATAATTGTTACTGAAAATATGGACAAATATCACGGACTTAATAATAAAAGTGTCATTTATCGCCATTATTTTAAAGTTCGTTCATGTTGGGTTGTCGCCGGTGTACATTTAGGCAGAGACTGAACGTTGTCAAATCCAGTCGTATGTTTACGTGATGTGTTTGATATTTACCTTCAAGGTTAATACGTGTGTTCACTCGCATCTGGTGCATCCAGGTAAATAGTCTTTTTCGGACCTTTGAATTCGTTTGACGACGATTACATTGACACTGATTACCTAGACCATTTGACAGGCATGTGTGTAGTTGAGCTGCAATGTAGATATGTGGGGATACCTTAGATATTTGTAGTGGATCGGTAATTTATTCCAACATACGGTGTTTGGGATACTGTGCTGACATAGTAAGGATGAAACTCAAGGCAATTGCCCTGCACTGAAGACCTGAACCTAGAAATTGTGAGAGTGACGTGTTATCCCTCTTTATTGTAAACCTAAGAGCTACCAAAACGGAAAGAAAGGTAAGAATTTATTCTCTTGTGAGTTCCTACGTGGTACAAGGCATTTTAATTATTCACGACTGTTAATGTAGTAATCTGGAGAGAAGCCTGAGGTGGCCAGTTTTATCTTTCGCAATAATTACTTGTAGATCTGTCAAATCAATTCTACAGACACTAAAAAGGTACGCCGTATCTCATGTGAACTACGTTTTTCAGGGCAATGAAACGATTCATCACCTGGTCCACCTATTCGAAATTCAGTTTATATTTTCAAGCTGATATCTCCTTTTGTAATGGAAGGACATGTATTTCGTTGAATTATTATTTGTAGATTTATTAGAGTTGGCAGCTAATCGTTCAGTTACACTTGCCATATTTCAAAGTCATTCGATTTAGATCTAGCCAATTACATTGGTCAATAAATGACTTTGGTGCATGTCATTGGACGTGAATTATGTTCTGTCTCAAGCCACCTAACAGATAATTAACAGACCCATCAGACACAGGAATTTGGGGATCATTTGAGCGTTAGCATAGAGAACGCCTCCCAAATTGTTTTGTTCGGAACAAATTTCATTTTTCTGTGAGGAACGCTTTAAGCAATTATACATTTGAAATCCATCCAATGAAAATCCTGTGTCAATTTCTTGGCTGAAGATAACACCTAAGTTATTTCCTACAATTTCTTTAGGAGTAACAGCTATGACAATCATTTTCCTTGGAGTGTTTCTGTAAATGTAATTACTGATATTTTCTGTATGATTTCTTTTGATGTACGAGAGAGACCTCATGAATTGATTATCAAATACGTCGGAATCCATTTACCATTGCCATCGTGTGGGCTAATGCTGAGGCATATGATGTAGAGACTCAGTCGGCTATTTTCTGAGAATGATTGTTTAAAGTGATATCTGTGGTTCGTGTAACATATCTATCAACACATTTTTTCCCAGGTAAAGTGATCCAATTTTGTGCGAACTTTGATTACAGGTCGTTACATTGATACCGACTTTTGTTGACGGAAAGTCAAACTGTCTTAGCCTATTTTTACTTTGTTTTCGACAAACATAGAAACGCCAAATGTACTGAGAAATCGACTTCTTACATGTATATTTGTCATATATGAAAAACTTCAATGTGAAATTTGGTGATTGACGTTTTGGCAAGAAATAGGCATCTCAGTGTGCACCATTTGAGCTCCGTCCTTGATGATAAGTCTTTTAATGCATTAGAATGTCTGCTCGGATTGGCAAAATCAAAACACGGGAATTTGGCCAAGAAGTTAAACTTAAGCTTCATAATCAGCATCTTCCCGAGGCAAGGACGTTAACTGACTATCAAGTCCAATTTCCACCCTTACCGAACTAGGCTGGAATTTTGAAGTTATATTTTGGCTGGACTAACGAGTGTATGCATAGTCCAATGAAAATCGCGAAATGAAATCAACATCCGGGTCGTAAACTGCCGTGCAGATATTTCGGTCGATTGCAGGATTTGCAAAGCATGTGTACCGTCAAGTGGGCGTCAACTGATATTTTAGAAATGTTTTTATGTTTTAATCAAGGTGCGCACGTGAATTGATCCACTTCGCGAAGTTAGACCCATTTTATTAGATTATAGATCTTGATTATGAATCGGATCGTCTTGCTCATTTTGTTTGAAGCAAATGCAAGTGATATGATCTGATTGGTTAATAGGAAGGACATACAAGGGGCATAACTCGTAATAGCCACTGGTGGCGCTACGATCGAGCCCAGTAATTCCAGCCAAGTTCGGCAAGGATGGAAACTGGACTATTACAGTCAGTTAACTCCCTTGCCTATGGAAGATGAATGATCAGTTATTGCGATGGTCTGATCTCGTTTAATATTGGCCAAATAGGCAATTCCTTTCTACTGATTTACCTACCTGAACTAGAAATATAAGAGGCGAGGGAAACCGCCTCATCTGTTTCATATTAAGATCCCCGCAATCTGATTCAGAGTAACAAACTAACCACACGACAGTATCACAAGAGAGGTACCTTCAACCTTCAAATACCCAACTTTTCCTTTACGTCGCGCAATATTCCAACAGCTCCAACCTTTGGTGTCCACATTTCACAATTTTTGAGGTACTATCGAGGATTTTCTTTCTTCCAAGATTTCAATGAGCGTCACACGACTTTTGCTTGAAAGTTGTTTGATCAAGGTTACAATATTCATGACCTGAGTGTAGCTTTCAAAAAGGACATTTCCTAATTTGACGCATCAGTGACAAAGATACTGTCCGATGCAATTCCCTGTCTTGACAAATACCATCCCATATTTCCGTATTGGTTCAGGTGAACACTGACATGCCTTTGCATGTGTATGTGACGGGTACCAACAGTATGGCTCTACACGCTAACCTTTTCGCGAACACCTGGTATAGTACTCTGTTTTAGCAGAAACTTCTTAAAATAAACACGTCTCATCACACGTGTCTTTCAGCAGATATCTCTTATGATTATGGAAAGGTTCTTGTCGCTTTCGTTCCCACATATATTTGTTTTGTACATGTCATGTTACCATAGTAAACTTGTGTCATTGCTTGTCAGCAATGATCGCAAGGTAATTTTGAAGAATTATTTTGACAATCACTTCAAAAGTAACGCATCTTAAAGGTTTGTAAACTAAAACACGATTGTTTACATGACGGTTGAAGCAAAGTAATTGCCAGTGAGGAAAACCAAATACACAACACTTGTTTGTCTTTCATGTTCGTTTTCGAAATGCTACTTTGGATAGGACTCTGACGCCTGGTAATGTGGGCGGTCATACCGTTGTCTGCAGTGAAGGAATGTCAATGGCAAGTCTGGAATAGGTGAGCTTTGTTTTTAATGAGTGTTTATTAAAGATAAGGTGTTGTCCTAACGTACATTTCCACAAGTTTATAATTCTTAAATTGTCGAAAAGTACACGTGAATAACAGAAAGACATATGGACAAGATCATGGGACTGTTTTTGAAAACTTGTACTCTGGCTCTCCCGATATCATAGTTGAAATATTCAATATGAAAAAGCGTCATGTTTACTTAAGCACCATGTTGAACTTGAAGTTGCGCGGTTACGCATGAAAAACTAACTTTGAGTGGATCAAAATAGCAACCTTCCTTTGCCGTTTAGCTTAAAATATGTATGCACACTTGGAAAAGTGTGCTAATATCTTTATGCTTGCAATCAAGCGCTTTTTGTCAGTCAATCGCTTCATGATTATTGACGAATATTCTGCGCCCCTTGAAGAAGAGTTAAAGTGCTGGGAGTACAGGATTACTTTACATAGCGTAAACATAGACGACACATGCAATGATTGTTTGTGTATAATTCCGTGATGAGTGGCATGGGTAGTCAATAATTATGAATGCATTCGCTACAAAGTACACTTTATATTAAACTTTCTTTCGTGTTAAGGCACTTCCTCACAAACAGTAAACATTGTTCGTAACATCAGAGTCGATGTCATAATTACATTAGTAAAGAACACACAAATACACGTTCAGTGTAATATATATGAGACATATTACCTCGTTTCATTCATTGAGATTATTAAAGCTAAGGAACCAACCCGGCTACATTAGTTTAATATATGGTTGCTGTTACAGTAATTAATGTCTTAAAGATTTGACACTTACCTGAATACGAAATATAACGTGCTTGATGTCAGGCCAAATATTTACACAATCCTGTATATTACAACAAACAGTTTTCAAAATGATTGGACTACTAATTTTAGTTGAGCAATACTTTATTTTACAGTTTTACACAGAATTAGAGAGAGAACGGTGCATTGGCTGTATCTTTAGTTGAATCATTACCTTAAGATGTACTAAAAAGTCAATGGCACGCATAAAAGTCTTCCTGAAAACTTGTCCTTTCCTTCTCCATTGCATCCATATACTTCGCGAGGATGTCTGTCGTGTTTTGATACTGGTTAATGGTCTACATCGATCGCAGTTAGCCGCATTCCAGCTGTATCTCATTGTCCTGTAAATATCGTGTCTAGGGGGATGCAAACCTGTTGTTGATGGCATGGTCAACATCCCACGCCGTTTGGATACGTTGACATACAATCAGTCAGGTCAAAGAGCCTGACCTGTCGTTCCCCATTTTAGTCGGCCTAGTGGTTGAAGCGTTCGCCCGCCACACCGAAGACCCGGTTTCGATTTCCGGCATGGGTACAATGTGTGAAGCCTATTTATGGTGTCCCCCGCCGCGTGATATTGCTGGATTATTGCTAAAAGCGGCATAAAACCATACTCACTCACACATTTTGGTGGTTGACATTGAATGGCTTGCAGACCCTTACATTTACTGTTCTAATAGGGAAATGTATTTTCATGTAACATTCTTTGCGAATTAATGTTTTATAGCTACAACGCTAAAGAAATCCTGTCGTTGATACCTAAATACCTCCTTAAAAGCATGTACTCTGTATATAAATTTCTTTTTTTTTAACATAAAAGTTGACTGGAAGCGTTGTAGATAGGAACAGATGTAATAAAAAATAGGCAATATTTTTGGACACCAGAGCACTTGGAAGTGTTCTGTGGGTAGGTATCAATATATGCAATTAATCAAGTGGTAGTGTCTTTTGAAGAACACATATAAGTAGCTAAATAAATCATCACAGCAGGAACCATAAAATGATTTGAGCCTGTGTTCTCTACATACAGCCCCAATGTAACTGTATATACTCGTCCCATTAAAGCCATCCACATCTTTAAGTGGGCGAGGGAAGATTAAATATTTACAGAGAAGTGCCTTCCCCTGAGATGTAGGCCTGGTGTTCGCCCATGGCTATAAACCGTATCTGCAGGCAGTATTTATGAGCCATTTGGTGCGTTAACCTGATTCATATAATGTATTGCAACGGTAGCAGCAACGCTACAAGCAACTCTTCGTTATCGTTAGAGGCAATGAGAACGCAGGAATGCTATCATTTAGATCCAAGTTGCAATTAATTATAATAAAATGTTGAGACTAATACCACGGTAAACACTAGTTTCTTCACCTTCGAAAATGCCTTTACCGATGTGGGAACTAGTCAAGATGGTGCATCCCCATGTGCACCAATTGTGTCCGCTGATCAGTTTTTTTATGCATATGACTTGCTGCTCGGATTAGCAAAGTCAACACAAGGTAAATTGGCTAAGAGGTTTTAACCTAAGCTCGATGATCTGATATCGTTCAATAGCCATCAAATAGCCAATTCCCTTCCACTGATTTACCTACCTGTCCTAGAAATAAAGGAGACCAGTGAGACCGCCTCATCTGTTTCATATTTAGAGCCATGCATACATATTCAGAGTGACACTGTCCACATTACAAGACTGTATGACAAGAGGGGTGACTTCAACTTATGCAATATTCCTGCAGCTCCAGCTCTTGGTGTCTACATTTCACAACTTTTGAAGTACAATCGAGCATGCTCTTTCTGCCAAGATTTCAAAGAGCGTCATACGACTCTTGCTTAGAAGCTGTTTGATCATCAAAGTTACAAACTTCAAGGCCACAGTAAAGCATTCAAAAGGTTTTATGGAGACATTGTATAATCGCCTCAGATTTCTGATGAATATGGGAAAGGTTTTGGCGCTTGTATTTATAAAATCGAAGGTACGATAGCTTGTATGATATCCCTATTACTGATCTATTTATATAGCTTTTGAAATTCTCTCCAAACAGACTCCGTAGTCTAGTTGGTAGAGTGTCTGTCCTCGGAGAGCGGCAGGTCGGTGGTTCGATTCACTGGCCGCGTTATACCTAAAGATGTTAAGAAATGGTCCTTGTTGTTACCCTGCCTGGCGCTCGGCATAAAGGGGATAAAAACAAGGACTGGTCGGAGTCAGTATACTCTGTCTGAGTGGGATATCCCATGTTAAACTTCTTATGTATCTCAGTGAGCTATCACGACAAAACCGGGATAAGTCCGGGCTAGTACAAGCAGCCACACACGTGCATGAACATCGCTATTTGTCTGCATTAATCTTCAACGCGACGTTAAACTAAATTTAACCTCACCTCTCAGAACAACATTCATTATTATACCTCAGTACGGTAGTTGAAAAGGTGGTCTTATGAGCACCGATCGATAAGTACTAGTATTTTTTTCAAATTAGTGCTCAAGTGATTTAAACATCTAGTCACGCGAGAAATGTAAGTTGCCAGCCTGAGAAGTGTAAACATAAAAGGGTTTTCTTTGAGGAACATTCAATTATCACACTTTCTTCAATCAGCTGAGATCGACGTGAAGTACTCTCCGAAAAAAAGTGGTTCCATTAGAAAAGTAGTACCACTGGTTCTCGTGATAAAATCTAACCCAAGGACTGGAATTTGAACATATGTCTTCCTACTTTTATTAACTACCCATTTTGCTATTATGTTTGCGAATGTGAAGACCAAAATTGCTCCATGGTTACAATTCAACCTCTGCATTTCCTAAGGAACTTTTCCCCAGATATCCCAACGTTCCTGGACTGGTGATTGTCTAACTAGTGCGTACTTATCTTAAGATTCATGATACTTTTTCTTTCTCAAACTGAATTAATAATACAATAACAACGAATACTGTAATATATTTTCAAGATGTACATGTGTCCATCAATGAAGTATATGTTTTAGATATAAACAACATATCTCATGATTTCCCCTTTAATCACTGTAGCTGTGAGCTGGGGAAAATGTCATGGGACAACTCCAATTAAGTTATCATTTTGATTGATCGATTCATGCGGTACCCGTCGTTTATTTTTTCAACTTGCGACAGATTGCATAGTCATTACCAGGAGTAACTGACATACTGCAATGCGTAAGAAAATGTAACCATCTTTCATCATATCTCATGTATCTTTTATTTTTTGCATGGCTCAGAGTCATAACTAGATTGCATGAAACATATATCATGCACTGACACCGCCAAATGATGTTTAAGGTACCAATTTGATTGATCGATCCATGCAGTAACGTTTGACAACAGCATACGACAGATAGCATGTTCCTTATCAGAAATTAATGACATACCGCAAAGGTTAATGAAGTTAACCGACTTTCGTGATACCTTACATGTATATATTTTGTGCTTTAGAGTTAGAGTTATATAGAACTGGAAATTGATTTAACACCTGAAACATTAATTATTTGCATATAAAATAATGATAGATTAAAAATCGTATTCTGTATTTAGTTGTTGACAAATAAATACCCACGCGGAAACACAGAAATCGAAATCGATTAAATCATGACATATTTGCTAACTACGCCATGTCAATGGCTTTCAGCCATACACTAACTTGCAATTTTCAGGTTTTCAATCAAATATATGACGGTTGTTTGTTTTCTTTTGTAGGTGAGAGACGGAGGTAGGGTTGGAACAGCTCACAGGCTTCAAAATGAACATCACGGAGTTTGAAAACCTAACAGTAACACTCAATGAATCAATAACAAATACGTCCACAGACAACACGCCACATTCGGGTGGTGCAGGACTACCGGAAGTCGTGTGTTTCAGTGTGCTCTTCTTTATCATCGGAACTGTTGGCATCACTGGAAACTTCTTGGTCATTTACGCTGTGGTCTGCGACAGGAAGATGAGGGCATCCGTCACTAATCTTCTTATAACCAACTTAGCAGTCGCAGACCTCTTGATTATGGTTTTCGGCGTACCAGAGATAATCCAGTTTATGATTAATAGAGGTTGGATACTGGACCTTTTAGCTTGTAAAGTTAATCGTTTTGTGCTTGTCATGGCCCTCTACGCATCAGTCCTCACCCTTGTGTCAATTTGTGTTGAAAGGTAAGAATACAATATATAATATGAAATTAATCAGTTTTAAGTACCTTTAAATACACGTACACATGTATGTCGTGTGTATTTATGTGCGTGTATGCATGTGGGGTTACTTATATGTATGCGTGTGTTAACTTACATGGAACTACGAAGGAAGTGCAGTATGACCTTAACTGTTGGCATGTATGAAATATAATACATTCCATGCGTGATAACTACCCAACCAGACTCATATTGCTGCAGGCTTTGGAGTGACAAGGTATTCTCTGTTGATGAAAATGGACAAAACGTCAGCGCTGTGATGGAGTAAGTCCAACTGAAAGGGCTAATCCCTACAGCCATTCCTGCGGACATGATATCAAGTTTTGGGGATGATGCTCCTTCCCTTGAGACTGTTAAGAGGTTGGAAGCGAATTTCAAGAGGGGACGAGATAGCCTCGAAGATGATCCAAAGATCAGGAACACCTACAACTGCCACCAATAAGGAAAATGTTGATAAAATGCAAGATATGATTACGGATAACCGATGACTCGTCACACGTCACAGTAATGGGTCTCTCATGAAAATGTTAAAAACATCCTGGGGAATGAACTGGACACGACAAAAGGCTGCAGCACACCGATTTTCAAGGCTTCTGACTCCTGATCCTGCGCGCCAGGTGCATTATCTCTCTTGAGAATTAACGTCATTTTGAAGCAGACCCAAATGATTGTGTTGAGCGATTTGCAACCATGGGATACAGCAGTGGGATACAGGCACTGCAGTATTGTTGGCAGGATAATCAGCAACAAACTCCCATCATGGCAGTCCATCGAAGTAGTTTGATAAAATGAAAAATAATGAATTTAGTACGGAAAGCGAAATTTATGGTAGTTATGTTTTCATATGGACATACATGACAGGTACATCATGTAGTTTATCATGGTTAAACGAGTGGGTGAATGAGTTGGGTTTTGGACCGCTTTGAACAGATGATTTACTTATTGGATACATGCTATACTAGAGCAAAGGAATAAATGGAATAAAATTTGGTTGGGTGCATAAGGTGTAACAGTTGTATGAACCTTTTTTCTGCGGAGAGGCACTTAATGATATTTTAATGCAATGAATTTACCAAATTTGACGCACCAGTGACCAAAGTAATGTCCGATGCAATACCCGGTGTTGACTTGTTCCCGTTTTTGCTCAGGTGAACTCGTGACTAACCTTTGCATGTATTTGTGATTGGTGTTATTAGAGGGGCTAGATGCTCTTACATTTTCAAGAACACATGGCATCATCGCATTTTGAGCTATCCGGCTACTCCCGTTTATATGTAACTTTTAGGTTCCTTGCAAGAGCTACGAGCGTTGATAGATAAATTCTACGTCTCACATAGGATTACTTGCGTGATAGTGGACATAACATGATATCACAGAGGTATATCCACAAATATATGAGTCTCTTAAGCAAGAGATTTGTCTCTGACAATTCAGTAAATTTAGCAGGTATTGGAAAATGGACAGACATGTGGGACGTGAAGAGAAGTCTAGTACTTGCACACTGTTGTTTGGACGCAGACTGGAAGAAGTGTGCCCGGTTGCATCCATAGTCACAAAATGTTGCCAGAACCTTTCGGGACCATTTTCGAACACAGCTAGATTATCATGAGACATGTGCTTGGTGCGTTTTTTATTTTTGGTATCAGAAGCTTTGGAACTTAACGAGTTGATACTATCTTTATTGCCAACATTTCTGTGATAATGGAACGTAACCTATCCTGGTATATGCCTACTGACATAGCAATATCACGCTTAGTGATTCACCGGTTGAACATCCCCATATCGTGGATTCGCTGGATCATTTCTGGTGTTGCTGACATCAAAGGTCTTCCAGGATGGGAATCATCTTCAAGGCTCTTCCTTACCCTATGGGAAACTGCGGAGCTGTATTACTGATGTGGAACATTTTCAAAGCAATTGGCATGAACATGACAGGATAGGGACATAATGACAGAAATATTAATGATGCTTATCTTCATTTATAACTTAAGGTGACACTTTACTGTATGTTTGATGGATTCGCCTTTTATGCGGAGAAAAGCATTTTAAATCCCTATTTAGGTGAAATAGGCATCCGAAAGATAAACATTCAATTTGGTTCCCAAATTATTGATGTAATTCCCAGTCATGTTAACACTGCAACCTTTTATTCTGACTCTGACAAAGTAAGACCTGTACTCAAAATGAGCTGATGTACAGTCTTCCCCCCTGATTCGGAAATAACACCGCGGAAATGACAGTCTCACTGATCCACTGTGCATTCAAGGACTGATAGGGAGCACATTTTGCTCAACATTTTCAATTTCACTAATAATTACAATCTGAGTATCTTCCTATAATTTTTGGATGCCATCAAAGTAAACCTTGTAATTTTCGTTTGAAGCGTTTTAATTAACAAAAGGAACCATTATTTCAGGTGAAAGCCCAGCAGAGATTTCTCTCGTTGTTTCCAATGGGTTGTTAGTTGTTCCAGTTTCTTTAATATCTGGGAGAGCAAAGTTTATCTTGGCCGAAAATGGTTTGTAATTACCACTAGAATCTCTTCTATATGTAGCCTTAATTTCTTGTGCCTGATAGATACCCATATCGGTGTTTCAAAATGTTAAAGGTACTTGATGATAATGGTAAAAATGATTGGTTTTCAGAAAATGTATTATTGGTCAGTGTATGGATTTCCCAAGATGTGGGAGATCCACAGTTATTTTTATATTTATTTAAGCAAAGACTAAAGGATATATTTTGTCAAAAGTGGCACCAAAGTATTTCTGAATCACTTTATCTTAGCAATTACAGCACTAAACTAAAAGATATTTAACTTTCAAAGTATACATTTGTCCCCATGTAGCAAGGTATTTTTAAAGACCGTCAGTTAATGATAATTCTGCAAAACTCTGAAAATCCTGATATGATCCATACTGTTTCTGTATTCTTAAAACATGTCTTTATAGTGAGGAATGTGTAACTTGATTTAAAATCTAATCATGTACATCACTTGACAAATGTTAATATCCAATCTGCATTGTACTATGGGCCTTCATGCCTAAATTACTGAACTAACTGTCTGTCTGTCTGTCTGCCTGTCGTAATATCTTTAGCCACTAATGAATCGTAATAAAGGACCGTAACACAATTTGTATGCCAATCTCCAGAAACGTTTAACAGTTTCACTGTATCTCATGACAACTGTAAAATTCAACAACATCCAGAAATAGTAGCATAGTTGTCAATGTTATTTGGTGGCATTCTTTCCAGTGCAGTTAACTGCAAGAAATTGTGAAACCATGTAATGAGTTTGTGTTTCCTTACTTCCTCAAGAACCTCTGGGGTCAACGGTGGTGCATTGAAGACACCAGATGAGTGATTGTAGCCAGGAGGATATTGTTCCAAATGTCAACCAAAGATTGTCACAACTGAGCTAGCGTGATCAGCTGGTTCTGGTCCTGTCGTAAGCGTCGTTCTATCTTATCCCAGACATGTTTAATGGGAGGGAGGCCTGAATAAAACAGACTGCTATGGCACAAAAGCAGTGTTATGCTGCCTCAAGAAGTATGTTACAACTGAGGCAACGTGTGGGCTGGCGTTATCCTGCTCAAATGAGTTCCGATGAGTTGTGATGCCACCCCATACCATTACATTTCCACCTCTGCACAGACGACGTTGAGTAACCCAAGTGTCAGTGAATCCTGGACGTTATCCTGGACGCTTGTAGACCCTTGCACGACCAACAGAGCAGGCCGGATAAAGCCTGGACTCATCAGTGAACTGTAGACTGTCCCAGTCATGGCTTCTGTCTACACTATAACGATGACCTGGAAGCATTATTTATGCATATCGCTTGACGTCGGGGCCGCATTTTGGGCTCCCTCAACCGGTTACGTACGGCTCTGCCATTAAATCGTCTCAACCCAGGAATTGTACGAGCTGTCAATGTGGCAGTTTGGTATCGATTCCGTAGATGCACTTACCGAATATGGTTGACGTGGCGTGCATGACCGGCCCATGGCATGTCAGTTTTGTTGCGCTGCTGTAGATGACGTCTACAAAGAGATACTACTGTGTTTCGATGAACATTATCTGGAAACTTCGTTTTGCGCCATTCCTGCTTGCAGCATACCCTTAGCGCGTGTCATTGCGTAAACGTTATTTGCGGTAAAACAACATTGTTTGATGAGCATCTGATACCTAAATGATCACTGTGCACACGTGTATGAATATCATGCTCCAAACAAACACTCAAAGATGCAAATTGTGGATCACGAATTTAAAGTCGGGGAGATGTCTTCATGAATATGTATTGAAATTTGTATTATTTAGTTTCAGCATAATTACATTGTTATTGAAATTATATAAACACAGTCACATTTTTCTGTTAGTATAGATATTTCCAGTTGTTTTCCTTTTTCAGTATATTTATGGTGAGGACTACTTTCTGCTTTCCATAAGAAGGCAACACATTCTTGCAAATTAGCATCACAATACAACAGTTTGCCTGATCGTCCAGTTCTTGCACTTGCTGTTAGTTTTGTCACCTTCACCTTGGTTGTTCCTCAGCGGTGTGATACTTTATATCTCTGAAACTGCCCTTGATTGGACTTTTACAGTTGAAGCACTGGTATAGCTGAACATCCAGTAAATCCAGTACAAATAAATGATTACAGTGTTTAATGTGCTGCTCCACATCAGCTGGTACACATCTTTCGAATCAGTGGGGTAGACTGTACATCGGCTCAAATGGAGTACAGTTCTTATTTTGTTGGTAATATCTCTGTTACTATTCAGAATAAGTGTCATCAATCGTTTCATGCTGTACAGCTTCCCATAGTTTGTTCCTGCAACTCCTAAACTTTGCCGTCCACCTCTTGATGGTGTCGTGGGAAGGTGCACCTTTCCCTTATCATATCTTCATTTTGGCGTGAAGCCCATTTTCTGCAAGTACTTGATCAAATCACGTTCCTCAAGTTTGTTCATTTTCCACATGTCGCAGCCCCCTGCCTACTGCACTGACTAGTCATAGCAAATACATTTGCTCAATGGAGTCAAGTTTTTGTGGATATAATACTGAGGCATCATGTTCTGTCCACAACAACATACTGCACGATTACGCTATTTCATCTATGTAAGGCTCAGAACCTAATGTCAATCAACCCTCGTGCATAATGGAATCGTGGTAACCTCTGATGTTAATGAGGTCTGCTTTAAGCAGATATTTCTTATGATTATGGACACTTTAAGGGTTTGTCCCTTTTATTTACGTGAAATGAAAGTAAGAAACAAAACATGATGAATAATAATACAACTGGATTATTGTTAATTCCTTTTCAACTCTTTCTTGACTGAGTGTTCTCCAAACAATTAATGCAGTAAATGTTATGTAATATATTGTGTGAATCCCTGTGGGCAATTGATATATTTATTAACAACAACGACACCTTTAAGATGAAATAAGGTTAAATTCCAATCCTCAAAATACTCATGTTAAAAGATCCGAAAACAAACCTTACTGAAAAAGTGTGCGCAAACAATATTCTTAGAAATTTATATTTCGTAAATTAATCTTTTTTCTCTGATCTTGTGGAGACAGTTTGTTAAACATGATTGGAGTGGAGTTGGTACTCAATACTGTGAATTTGCTTTCTCCAAATTTCAATACCACAACAGATAGCGAAATGAAAATATGAACGGAACAGGCGATTTTCACACAACGCATCCAGTTTTCTAAACCACATCAATACAACGTTTCTAGCTTTCTTGTCAATGATTTACAGCATTATTGATGTCAAGACGATATCCGTCCTTTTATTAAGCAAATGCATAAATACTGATTTTAAGAGGCATGCGTTTACATTGATATTTCATCATGTTCCAGTGATATCGGATGAAGAACAATTTGTATGCAAACTGTGTCCCTGCGATTGCAGATTGAGGTCTGAGTCTTCTTATTTTGACACTTAATTACTTGCAATCAAAGATGGCGGAAGCAGATAACGTGAAATCATAATCCAATTTGTGTCTCTTCAGTTTGATGTAATATGTCATAGGGAGAAAACAGAGAAGTCGTACAATGCAAATATTGAATATTCCTTTGGGAGTTAAGCCCCTATTTCCTTTTGAAGAGACTATGAATAATAAAACGTTGCAAGATGTTGGTGATGTAGCTTAATTGCTTTAAGCATTTTGCATAACTATTAACATTAAGTTTGTTCATTGAATTGGAACATGTTGCTGAATTGGAACATTAATATGACACACTCGTATAATTCCAAATACGTTTCCCTCATAAATATAACAAAAGAAACAACTATCACTAGGATGCCGTTATATATGATTGATATACCTGTCTTATAATGTCCGGAAACAATAATTAACAGAAAAATACATAGCTGTGAACACAATTTGCAAACAAATCTATATACAATCTATAATCTATAATCTATAATCTATATCTATATAACAGAACTACCTGCATTTCCAGAAATATTATTAGCTCTGGGATTATTAGGTGAAGGTAAAATGGGGTTTAACGTCGCGTTCAAGATTATTGCACTTATATAGCGACATGCATGCACGTGTGTGTGTGTGTGGCTACTAGTCCGTACTAACGCCGATTCTTTTAGTGCTAGCCCGCTGAGATACCACGCCGCAGTTATATCTGATTACCCAACTCAGACACAGTGTAGTGACTCCGAGATGGCCAGTCCTTGTTTTAACCCCTTAGTGCCATCTTTTAACGTCTTTTGGTATCACGCGGCCTTGGATCGAACCCCCGACCTTTTGGTCAGACGCTCTACCACAAGACCATGGAGGCGTTCTTTTAGGATTATTAAAGTTTTAAAGCTATTCCTATTATATAACATCTCGGAGGACGCCAGTAAGATCCAAATATCAACACCTATTCAATGTATTTCCGGGTGGAAAGGTCAGGCGTTAGAATCTATATGGGATAATGTAGTTTTTTAAAAACACCGTCCTGGGCTTTGATATTTCTCATGTTATGTTAACGTTGGTTTCAGTCTCAACATTATCACATTTAACTGTCGATCCGAAAATATAATTCACAATGTATACGTACATATATTTGCATGACTAAATTTCATTCAAATGTGTCATTTGTGTTTCCTTCCGTTTGTAGTTTTATTTTGTTTGTTATTTTTCTATCGTTTAATACATTTACGAAATCGTTTGACAGTTGTACATGGTGGCAATCTGAGGTTTCTGTTTGATACAAACATGTATATGACAGCATATGACTGTCTTTTTAAGTAGTGAGTGAGTTAATATATAACGTCACATCGGCAATATTTCAGCCATATCGTGAAGAGTCTTGTTAAGTATAGTGATTAAGTTTTGAAGTATGACATACGATGTATCTAATGACCACTGATAACAGTGTTTGTTGTGTGTGTTGTTTTTTTTACCTCGACCTGCTTCTTTGAATACGTTAGTAATTGAGTTACAGAATTAAGTCAGTCAATGATGACTTCATTTAGGGAGAGTTTAATACAGTCATTATTCATATCAATGGAGGACATGACCATAAACAGAGATCAAGGGACTCATTAACGGTCTTACCAACTGCTAACGATTAATGCTGATGAAGTTGGATATTGTATAAAGGTGAGAAATAGGTTCAGTGCTTTGAGCTAAAATAACAACACACATTTCGAAAATCCAAGAGATGAATCAGATATAAGCATGGTGAATGACAGGGTGTCTAGAGAAGCCATACTCACAACAAACATTGTGAATATCCCAGGATAGAATCAGTCAGCATGGTGAATGACAGGGTGTATAGAGACGCCATACTCACAACAAACATTGTGAATATCCCAGGATAGAATCAGTCAGCATGGTGAATGACAGGGTGTATAGAGACGCCATACTCACAACAAACATTGTGAATATCCCAGGATAGAATCAGTCAGCATGGTGAATGACAGGGTGTATAGAGACGCCATACTCACAACAAACATTGTGAATATCCCAGGATAGAATCAGTCAGCATGGTGAATGACAGGGTGTATAGAGACGCCATACTCACAACAAACATTGTGAATATCCCAGGATAGAATCAGTCAGCATGGTGAATGACGGCTTGTATGAAGCTGCACAATGTACAAAGTGAGTGATAAACTGGAGATTTAAACAATTATGGAAGGAAGCTTTCAGTGATGGTTTCGCGTTGGAGGTTTACTTAAAAACTGCAAGAAAAGTAAAACGTTAATTGACACTGTAGGTATTGATAATAACGATGACAGAACGGTCGTGACAAATGATAGTGAAAACTCGTCAACTTGAATATTACATACAGTAAATAGAAACATTAGATATAGACCTAACTCATGTACATTCGGATCCCCCCTTCGCGTTTCATGGATGGCATGAAGAGAAACTGAGTGAGTGAGTTTGTGTTTAACTCATTGTTAACAGATAAAAAACTTATTGGGTTGTCTATAAAACGCATACGTTAATAGCCACAACATTCACACGTATCGCATGCCCACACGGGGTGAGTATCTATTCAATTTCACTGAAGTAATAAATCGGAACATGACTTCACCATAATGCGGTTCTCTTCGCGCATTACTCATGACTCCCAGTCTTGAAGCGATGCATTCACAGAAGTGTCAGCGGTTACATGGTTAAGCCGCGTCATTATTGAATTATAAATATGGCTACTGAAACTGACCGATTGAATAAAATGAAAAATGCTTTGCCATCGTTAATCACTGACGTGTTTGACATTCAGTCCAATCAATTAGACAACATGAGAATGAATTAAGATCAGTCCTCGCCATTTGGTCCCTCCGGCTTAAGTCAACAACCTAATTTACTATGTGACAGTTTGTCACTGTAATATATAATATGATTATCAAGATAATCGTGTTAATGTTCATTATAATAGATCTTTATGTTCATTATAATAGAACTCGTATTGATTCCACACACCCATGAGACAATAATCGCAAAGATAAATATTATCACTACTGATTATACAAAAAAAACTCATTAAAGGGGTTTAAGCGTGCCACGTTCGACATTTAACAGCTTAAGAAGTCGAATACATTATTAGTCCATGTGATAGTGTCACCGTAATTTGTAACTTAATTATCCCAACACTCATGACCATGACATGTTCAACATCATCGTATGGCCAATCGTAAGATACTAATTATGTAACATTTCTGCTTCTCAGTGAATTGTGACTGGCGGCAGGGATGTCGCATGCCATCCGTTCGTCATAACTTAATTCAGTACTGAACCACTTTAATTGACTAGAAATAATGCAAATTAAATGCTACTTACCCGAATCCAACAAACCGTTTTGAATATGATAAGATAACATGGACTTTGAATACCTTTGCATCTACAAATTTCGGTTAATGTCATGTATATAAATAATTGGGGAATGGGGAATTCTAGCAATCAAAAAGGCAATTGAAAATGTTATTGTTTGCAGGATACAAAATAAACAAGTGATGGTGCTGTGATGTGTTATTACCGTTTACTGTCAATGTGAACACACGCGTCTTCTGTCAAACACAACTGGGCATCTTCACAGTGTGACAGTACAGGCGGCTGTATTGGGCAACATTAGCCAATGGTCACAAAGGGTCGAATTCACGGCAATCACAACCACAAACATCCAATTTTACCTGGCGAATTAAACACATTAACACATAAAAACCACGTCTAAACAGATAATTGTCTGAGTAATTATTGCATCAGTTTGGATCAGAATTAAATAATAATACTTTGTTGCTAGGCTATGACTACCAAGTTTAAGTATAATCATTCATATCATAATCAATATTCATTCTTGAAACTGATCATAAACTACATCAATCTGATAGTGAAATTCGAAGAATGCAATAAAGCTTTCATTTGCTATATATCATTCCCAGACTATATCACAAGCTAATTTTAAATCAAATTTCTGGGAAGATGATAGAGGTGACACATTCAAGTTTAGTCTGGAGTAATACCACATGGTCGGTAATGGATGCCACTCATGCAACTAACGTCACCAATGCAACATTCAAAGGAGTTGCACACTCATAAACTATACCTGAATCTATTGCTGGTATTTTAAGTGAAGGTTCGAGTGCAATTGTGTTTGCTATTCTACTCATTCGTGTGCAAGTTTTCTTGAAATTATCTTGAATTGTGATAGTCCTCTATCCATACCTTACTCAAAGGACGCACGTCCAATCACAACTAAAAGGCGAGCTCTGATGTTTGAAATTGTTCGATGCTGAGTGTAAATGCGCATGTTAAGGCAGCTGGTAATATCAGGGCGTGCCAGTCGAAGGTAGGAAACCCATGATGATTTGAGGGCAAATTTTGGTAAGCCAAAAGGGCGGATACTGTTTCTGAAAGGACGCTTTATTCCCTACCAGGTGGACAGAGATAACACAGCAGTCAAATACAATGTTTTAAAAAAAAGCCCAGAAATCGAGATTCCTCATTCCTCAAAAGTAAAACGTAACGTAACCTTGCAAAAACGTAAACACAAACATTTCTACGAAATTTGAAGAACCCTACAGGGTAGAAATATGCTTGGTTAAATCCCATTTTGGTTAAGAATTTACCATTGATTTGACATGAATTCCTCTTTCTACATGCAGACAGACTGAGCCATTTCCTCCCATTGTGAGGCGACATTGATGTGGAATGGCCTATTGGTATTCTGAACGTGTTGGTCAGCAACTACATCCCCTGTCTGAAAATACGAACCATGACGATATTCTTTATCAGTTAATTATTTCGTCCGTCAAGACGGCTTATTGATCTGGTAAGCTATTGGCCCCCTGAGACGGACGTTATCCTTTACATGGTGAAGTAGAGGCGATCAGAGCAACGGATAGGTTGGGAAATAAAGAGGGGATAGAGGGTCAAAGCAGACAGTTGGAAGGGTCTCAATGCAAGTATATTAATAACGGGCAGTAGATCCAACTATTACATATTGAATAACACGCTGCTGAAGGTGTCCCAATTACTGGAACTTCCATGGCCAAGAGTGTCAGGACGGAACCTGAGTTTTGATGTTTGCAACCCCAAGATTATAGCAGGCTGCGCAATATATCCGAGAGTCGACGCCACAATGTTATTACGACTAAGCCGACATTTTTTTCAGAGAGTGTTTACAGCTCCGCTACTAATTCCATTCGCGATTGCTTTTAGTGTGTACTTAAGTCCGGTTTCTAATGCTATTGACGCAGTTTGAAAAGTATATCAGCGCTGATATGAGAAACGATAAACCTTTTTATATTGATTATTGGTCTCCTGTGGTTGTGGAAATGTTATGAACTCTGTCACTGCAAAGCAACAAATGTCCTGAAGAGCTTGTGTCGACGCTTTCATTACCCAATGGCAGATACTTAATGCCATTATTCTTCAGAATGACGTGTAACGCCTATTGGGTAATAGATGTTTTAGGTGTTTAAGTTTCTCTGAACATTTACATTTAAAGACGTATTCGCGCCCTGCGGTGTATGTGAAGGTAAATGCTGAATTTCAAGATACATCGATTCAGAGGTGTTGACAGTTCAAGTTTGGTCGTCCATGTTTTAAAGAAACATCAGTTTAACGCAAAAAAACAACAGTTAACCTTCGCACCCTCTTAAACCACTGGACAAGAAGCTGAAGCTTGGCAAGCAGATGGCCATGATGACGTCAAACAGTGTTCAAATGGTGCAGATGCACAATCGTTACTCTACGATGCTAATCTAAAATAAATTGAATTCAAATAACATAAATCTGTCAACATCTTCTCTTCAGAAACTGGGCTCCTTGTCATAATTGGCAAAAAAAATCTTATGTGAAAAAACCCCCACAAGGATTTTCCAACTTGTCTCCTCGGGAACCATGCGTTTGCTGACCTCATCTATTCAAACCGTGCAAAGTGAAGCTATGAATCTGAAGTTTTGGTAGATTGATTGGTGCAATATTGGAATTCGAATTATTGTCATATTTATCTTGGAAAATATTCAATTATCTTGATGCCGTTTTGTGACTGAGCTTGTTTGTGTTTAGTGCATGTATATGCGATCAGTTTTATTTGATTGAATCAGTGAATGAATAGATGTTTTACGCAGCAGTCACGAATATTCAAGGAATATGAAGGTGGCATGTAACACTTTGATACTTGGACAGGAAAACCAGTAATTGACAGCACACTCACGCTTTCTGAATGCGAAGGGTCTATCACCTTGAATATGATGAATCCAAACAGGGATGGCATGAAAGTGTTGGATTTTCTATGTGGGCGTTGGATGTCTGGAGTAGTGAGCGAGGTTTCTCTTTTGGACGTATTACAGCCTTGTGTCATTAAAGACGTTGATTACAAGCAGTATTTGTTAAAAAGACTTATACTCAGTTTTCTCGTCAGTTGTAATTCCCCCTTGGCACGCAGGAAACCTTTGATCGTGGGTCCCGATCCCGGTTCGCTCCGATCATGTTTCTAGGTTTGTCAGCAACATACCCGTGCATGTGGGTTTCACCAAAGTAGTAAACGTCTGAGAAAAGCATTAATTCGGGCTTTCCTCCCAAACTAAGGTGAGAGACCATGATATAACTGCAATGCTGTTCAAAAGCGGCGTTAAGCCAAACTCACTCACTCACTCTTGGAAAACTGAATACTAAACTGATAACAATAACAAACAGAGGCAATTGTTCGTCTGAAAGAAATATGGTACAAGTCAAAGCATTTAATTGGACATTTATTACCATTGATGCGTCAAATTTGGAAATGTCCCCCCCACCCAGTTTACCATAACAACTTTTGGAACGTTTTCTGAGAGCTTGAATATTAAAAACTTGATCAAACAAATTTTGAGAAAGACTCCCATGACGGTCTTTGTAATCTTCGCACCTCAAATGCTGTGAAAGGTAGACACCAAAGACTGGAACTGCTATATTATATTATTCGACATAATAGGGAAGCTGACTTTTGGAAAGTTGAAGTTTTCTCTCTTGTAATACATTCTGATGGAGCACTGGACTTCATACAGATAAACGTTGAACTAGACAGAAACTCGTATGAACAACCTCGTGCGTATCTCTGCTGAAACATGTATTAAGCTTTTTCAACTTCCATACACACAAACTGTTAACTAGAATTGAACCGAAATCCAAAGAGTTGTTTATAGCAGTATATTTTCATAAAGATTTTTCATATTCATGATAGGTAAATATAGGTAAATGTCAGTCACTGTTTATTCATGATAGGTAAATATAGGTAAATGTCAGTCACTGTTTATGAGTAAACAATTGTAAAATCACAAGTTCCAAAAGTCGAGAGTGTACATCCACGTACAGACCCGTGATGAAATGGGTTAGAATAGCCCTTCAGCAGCCAATGCTTGTCGCAAAAGGCGACTCACGGTGTCGCGTGGTCAGGCTCACTGACTTGGTTGATGCATATCATCGTATACCAATTGCGTGGACCGCGTGGACTGCATTGTCTGTTCCCGACTCGATTATTTACAAACCGCCGTCGTATAGCGGGAATATTTCTGAGTGCGGCGTTAAACAAACAAACAAACAAACAAACAAACAAAAATCAACGTAAACGTATAATGCAACACACTCCTGGTATCCGAATAATTATGCTCATGAAGTGAGTTAGTAGGTTACTTCCGATGACATTTCAAGCCGTTGAAATCAATGTTTATAATCAGGTCATTACAGTGCAACGACACAATTGTCTTGATTTTGACACAATTGTCTTGATCAAGGACAATAATCATACATGTATGTCCCTATCTCAACGTGTTCAAAATGCAGTTTAGTTAAATAGAATATTGTTGACAGTGTGAGAAACACAGTTTTTTTCCGAAACAATATTACGTTGAAAGATCGTTTAAAGAAAACTATATTTGTTATCCAGTGTTCATCATCCCAACGCTTCCCCTTTGCCGATTGAGAAAAATGAACTTTCTGCCAACGTTGACTACATCTGGTGAATCATTACAACGAACCGTCTTATATATTAGAATCAACGTCATACATATGAATAATTGTTTATCAGTTGATAAGAAACGCTCATTGTCTATTTCTGATAAAGCAGCTTTCTTTAATTCATGAGATATTATTCTGTTATCGAAAAAGCTTGACACAGAAAAAAATATCGTGACCCCTCTATAACATACGCATGATAGTGGATGTCCTTTTGAATTAGATTGCAGATGGTGGGATACATGACTCAAATCAAAACACTTCCCTATGTGTTTCCCAAACAGACGTGTCAGGCGCATACGACTTCTGTGGACCACAACCAAAGCAAAAAATCCTCATAGAAGTTAATCGATTCAATATAATTTGATAAACATGAGGCACGATCATCTGAGCCTTCAGCTTTCAGAAAACTAACATTGAGGTCAGATATGCGGACCCGCTTTAGTGCACGATTTTGGCAATTGTCGAATACTGCTGGTGAAACCTGATTATAAGGAAGTCATACTTTAGACAGGACAACTAGTAATGCGAGTGGGATTTCTTCGTCGAGACAGATTATATACATAGCAATGGTTTTTGCAAGTTGTTTATCACAATCAGCGTCAATAATTGTGATCTAGGTTCCGGGAAATTAGGTTACACAACCCCATTTATCCAAGAATGAGGGATAAGTAGTGAGACTACCACCTGATCTTGACAGGTTGGCAGGATAAAGTACACATATAAAATCGTCACATTTATCATTGAAGAACGGAAATGCTCTAAGAAATCAAATCGTGTTTTTCTTGAATAAATCAAAATCGAAACAACTCCGATTTGTTCACATGTAAAGTGAAGAAAAGTGAATATTCAAATGCATGTACATGGACCACACGCGACATAAAAACACAAGCAGATATGCCAATTTCAACGGGAAATAAAGCCGTATATCACAACACTTTTAGTGGAAATGACTAAACTGAGGTGAGCAACGTCAAAGGTACAAATTATATATTTTCTTGATCAATCTCCCCAGCAGATTTTATGATTAATCGCCTCACAAGACGAACAAACAACATATCAATAAGAGATTTAGCTCGGGTCAGCAACATCACAGACCGTCTAATGATGCAGGCAATTTACCCACATTCCCTTGGGTTGGACACATTATGTCTATTTTAAAGGTCATACGTGCAAGCTGATGTTTAAGTCACATGCTGAAACCATTCGGATATCACCATTGAAATCATTGCACTCATCCTCACACAAATCACCTCCACCGTTTACTTATTTTCGCAGGATGTTCCTTTTGTGACAGAGGAAATAATGACAGAAACATTGTAATTCTCCTTGGTGAATATTCCGGTAGTTGAAATATATAGAGAGCAAGAAGATTAAGTCACGTTACCACTCATTTTTTTTTATCGTGGATCGGGATCTTCTGGTGTCCCTCGTCGTGACATTGCCTGAAAATGGTAAAAGGGCGTGAAACCAAACACAGTCACTCACTCACTCAATCATAATGATGTAGCACTAAGACTGAATGGCACTAAATTCTAAATGCACATACATGTACATGTGCCTCTCTTCACCCAGCAGTGAATGGGTACCCGGTAGGATAGGATGACAATGGGGTTGCCTAACACGCAGCTTGAGTTGTATACTCTCCAGGGAGCTGAGAATGATTCGTGAGTGCACATTGATCCAGTGGCCGGGGTAATAATAGCTCTTTGAGGATGCCCCTGTGTGGTGTGAAAATATGCGCAATGTCAATAGCCTATTATTATTATCATCATTATTATTATTATTTACAGATTAAAATAACAAAATGCAGCAAAGAGGGTTTGGGTGATCCTGGCACAGTCAGGCTGGTTAGGCTCATCATCAGCTCAGGGCCCTTGCCCGTTCTACACGCAGCCCAGACAGCGAATGGGACTTCTCCCAGGAAGCGCTGCCTATAGCTAGTCAAACCCACCAAGAACTTTTCGGAGAATGTGAAGACACCCCAACACTGCAGCCTTCTGCATTACCCAGATTGTCAGAAGGGCTGTATTCCTGCTAGCAAACCCGGGTATTCTCCCGATGTCAGTCAACAGATTGGGAGGGACCAAACCTAAGGCACCGAGAACAATGGGGAGTCGTAAAAAACTTGGTACTTGGGATGCAAGCGTGACATTTCGAAAGCGAGGTCTGCATATTTGCCACGTTTTCCTCAATTTTGTCCATCACATTACTGTCAAAAGGGACAGAAAATTCGATGATATAAATGATTTCATTTGATTTATCAAAAAGGACAAGATCAGGTTTGTCTGTGTCAAAGCTGGGCATCCACTGACAATGTGTTGGACGGTCTCATTAGATTCATTACATAATCTACATTTCATATTCACATTTTGATGCCAAATCACACATTGACGGTTTCGAGTGGGAAGTGACTGGTCCTGAGCAGCAAACAGAAAGCCTTCTGTTTCACTTTTCAGGCCAGACGACTTCATCGAAGTGAAGGACTCTGCAGGATTGATGATCTTTTTAACATACTGCACATAAACTCGATGCAGTGGTCGTTCAGAAAGCCTCTCCTTTAATAATTGAGTCTGGGACGATTTTGATATGTGTGCAAAAATGCACAAAACAATTCTATCATGAAGAGCCTCCACATTAATCAAACCACGCCCTCCCATCATAATTGGTAAATATAAGCGATTGAGGGAAGAGCGAGGGTGGGGGGATCTATTGTCTGACATGATTCTTCGTGTGAGGGTGTCAATACCCTGAATTTCTTGTTTCGTCCAATCAACAACACCAAAAGAATACGAAAGGACGGGCACAGCATAAGTGTTTGTGGCTTTGACTTTTTTGAAAGCGTTCAGCTCTGAACTCCAGATATTATTATTATTATTATTATTATTATTATTATTATTATTATTATTATGTGTCATCGTACCTCTTGTTATCAACCACTGGTCTATGTGGTCCAAACTCGATCATTAACAGACCGACTTGATAAAGCTGGAAGATGGCTGACAATGGTGTAAAACATCATTCACTTACAAAGTAACTCAGTACACAGGGAAAGTGGATCTTGTGTTACTGGAATTATGTTTTATACTAAGACAGAAAATTATTGAAGACATTTCTTATTGTTTCGGCTTGATTTAACGCCATTTAACATTATTGGTATAAAGTATACACGCCGATATATTAAGTTAGTGAATTCATAGTTTGTTGTCCTCTTATAAATAAAAGCGACACAACTCTTTCCATATTCATAGAAAATATCTGCCAAAATGATGGTTGTTATAATATAAATGATCAAATTGGATATTTCAGGTTCATTGGAATAATACATCCAATCAAGGCACACATCTTGTGTAATCGACGCCGGATAGCATGCGTTGTCGGATTCATCTGGCCGTTCTCCATCCTCTGCGGTTCCCCAACTCTTCTGTTTAACACTGTCAAGCGAGGCCACCCTCAAAGTACCACCGAATATTGTATGCTGGACTTCCCAGTCAGTCATAACTTCTACATCATGGTCTTCAAATACAGTGAGTTTGGTCTCTTTTACGTCATGCCGTTGGTCATCCAATGTATTTTATACGCTATTGTGTCTAAACAGCTGTTCCTCGGATCTGAAAAGCTACACCGTCGATTGACAGTTCTCGACGAAAACGGTACGGCAAAGGAACGCACTTCGGAGGCACTGCAGGCTCGCAAGGGTGTTGTTAAGATGCTGATCATGAGTGTTATCGTGTACTTCATCAGCTACTCGCCCAACCAGGTTCTTCTGTTTTATCATACCTTCAATGCCAGGCATTTCGAGGACAACTGGACATTCCAAGTGTTCGTTGTGATAATCGCTTACGTCAACTCAGCTGCAAATCCTATACTTTACAGCATCTTCAGCCAGAACTTTAGAAACCGTTTCAATATGGCCGTTTGCTACATCAGAAGGAAAGTGAAGAAATCTTCTCCAAGAAGACAATCTACATTCAGTACCAGTTCCAGATTTGGAAGGCTCACCAGTCTTGTTCCCTCCGCTAATACTGACCTTTGAAACAACACACCATTGCATGTTTCTAACTTACTACAAAATTCATTCCGTTTAGAGTGAAATCCCAGTTAAACATTTGGCTCCATTTCACACAAAATACACAGTTGTGTGTTTTGGACTTACCATTTTGTCATTATCATTGGTAATATATGTTCTGAGTATATTTTAATAATCACCTATTTCAAATCGGTGTATACATTTGTACATAGATCTATTTTCCCGGGTTTGATATGCCATGACACTGCTCAGAGGGAAACGTGATTTCCATTAAAACATTTGATAACATGCATTATATTTGCAAATAGAAAGTGGATATTTTCGTAGTGAAGAAGTGATTATCTTGTTTACAATGTAACAGTATTTACGTTGTTTGTGTGTAAACTATGTACTTATGTTGATGTTCCTGCATTATATACTCTTAAAGTAGGGGATACTTGAATCTTAAAATTTCCAACATTGTAACATATATTTGTTTCGTTAATGAACGAATCGGGGCACATTACACCAGGTAGTGAAGTATGACAGTAGATGTCGAAGGACGATAGGGGTGGGATTGGAAATTTCAAAGTTGACGTTATTTTATCAGTAGTGCGTCAGTGCGTAATACCACCACGACTTGTCATTCATTCACTGGACGATGCACACTGCGTTTGAGTCTCCCAATGGCGATTTGAGGGATTCTGTCCAACTCCTCTTGCAGCGCCTGCTCAAGTGCAGCCAACGTGGTCGACGGCCTATGACGTTGTCGCTCACGTTTCCCTATCATTTCCCAGACTTGTTCAATGGGGGAAAGGTCTGGTCTCATTACTGGCCGTGACATTCTATAGTCAGTATGCTGTCCCGAAAGTACTGTCCAGTGACCCTTCCTTCCACAATATGGAGTGGGGTTCGGTCAGCCATAGTGATACCACCCTACGCCATGACCGATCCATTAAATCGGGCTGACTGACTGACAATATGACGATTTGCAATGGGTGGCACAACACGTGGTCGTCGAGAATGGAGACGATTTCTAATCGTCTGACCAATAACTCGTACTCCAGTAGCCTGATGAAAGTTTGCAACAGTTTGATTCACCGTTTGAGCTCGATTTCGTAGAGCCTGGTTTCGGATCAATTGATCCTGATCTTTTGTTGCTCACGTGGGACGCCCTGGACAGGATCGATCGTCAGCATTTTGGGTTTGTTGGCAAATGTTCCATAGTCTGCACGCTGACTTCTTCCAGTTTCCACCATGCCAATAGCCCATAGAGGCTCCGCGCTTTGTGGGGCGGTCGGGTAGCCTAGTGGTAAAAGCCTTTGCTCGTCACGGCGAAGACCCGGGTTCGATCCCGACATGGGTACGTTTTGTGAAGCAGATTTCTGGTGCCCCTTGCCGTGATATTGCTGGAATATTGCTAAAAGCGGCGTAAAACCATACTCACACACTCCTCGCGTTGTAGACTCCGCATTCCTAGGTCAAACATGATCCTAAAAAGTAACCGATCTTCCTTGGAAGTGTCCTTCAGAAGTGACTCTACGCACGTGGGTGGCGCGACTGCGTCGGGCACGTGCAGACTATAGGATATGTTTTGGTGTTACGTTTTATGATTGGATGTTTGTCGTCAACACTTAACATTAATTGTATTTCATGATCCCTACTTTATTTTGAGAGTATATATATGCAACGGGTTGATATATGACAATATTATCATTGTATTGTGTTGATATAGTTCAATAAAATTACAAACGTGTTCATGACTACGGTGATATTTGATATTCAACATTCACGAATCAGCTGTTTGTGACCACTACAACTTTATCAATGTATTATTACTATTGATCCATGTCGTAATATGTATCGTGAAGACTTTGGCAATAGAGGAGATAACGTTTCACCCAAGACATTTTGAAGGGATGGATATCGCCGATGAACCTTATGGTCAAGATAAGCAATCGCACATATTACATGCCAGATTTCCATTTATACATGAAAACATGCTTTGCATGACTGAACCGTGCCCTCCTATGTCGTCCCATGTAAACATTCATCCGTCAGGGATTCTAATAGATGTCGTGTTGAAATAGAGGATACAATCTTGAGCGAATCGACGATGTGCAACAGCTAGAATCAAACCAGTGTCAACCGAAATAACTTCTGCTGTATCCACTCGAGATCTGCATTGTTATCAACAAGAAAACGGCTTACAGTTTGCGAATGCAAAAACATATGCTGGCAGGTTACACATGAAAGCTATTTTCTTTAATGCCAGACTTAAAATACCCTGCATCAGCTATTGCTTACACCCGATCATCATATTAATTGCAACATGGTTAGATATTCTCAGTCAAACCATGATGGGAACTGGATTTGGACATGTTCTCATCCGAACATCTGAATACGTTTTGAAAGACAGAAATACCAGTACAAATATTATAATTGAAAGCAGGTGTACATGGACATCGTAAAGATAAACAAACGTTATTTGAAACGTACCAGAAATTATACACAGAAGTTAGTGAGTATGGTTTTACGCCGCTTTTACATTTAGCAACATATCAGCATTATCACGGCTTGGGTCAAGTAGGATTTACATGGAGAAAGAAATGTTTATTTTTGTGTCACAAGCACAAGCCGTCATATGAGGTTAAACATTTGACATAATATGTGTTCAAAACAAAAGCTTGTACATCCAGCTTTGTTAGGCTTATGAGACACGTTAAAATACAAGTGTATCCATTGTGATTTTAAAATAAATAAATAATAATAATAATAATAATAATAATAATAATAATAATAATAATAATAATAATAATAATTTCTAAAACGAGCCAAGGATGTGGGACATAATCTCAATGTCGGTGTTGATTTTATTGATGGTTCTGTACTGCTGGACGGTACAGAAATGAGTGTCAACCAAGCGAAGTGCCATATCAAATCGGCCCCGACTAAATTTTTAAAGGCGTGGCTTTCTGAACGACCACTGCATCGAGTATAAAAATTATGTGCAGTGTGATGAGGAGATCAGTAGATTTTGTAATTAATTTAATGAGACTGTTCAGCACAATGTCAGTGGATGCCCAGCTTTGACACAGAAACGGTATCTTAAGCGACATGATGGGGTGGCTCGATCATTATATTACCGTCTTCGCCATGCCTGTGGTTTTGACACAGAGGCCCATCCATGGTACGACCCTGAATATGTAGAGGGCGTCACGGAAAATGATAAATACAAAATCCTTTGGAATAGGCCCATTTACAGCCTCAGACATATCCAGGCCAACAGACCTGATCTTGTCCTTTTTGATAAATCAAATGAAATCATTTATATCATTGAATTTCTGTCCCTTTTGACAGAAATGTGATTGACAATATTGAGGAAAAACATGGCAAATATGCAGATCTCGCTTTCGAAATGTCACGCTTGCATCCCATTTTGTTGTAGAAGATTAGGGCTTTTGTCAGAGATTTACATTTTCCGAGCAATAAATTCATACTTTATACTCCAATAAATCCATTCAGTAAACGTCAGCCATGTCTCATATTTTCTCACACAGTTGACCACTGACTGTTTCAGGAAGAATTGTGAATATTCGTCTTAACTGGCAAAATTGTGCAAAAAAGGCGCTTCTGTCAGAAGTATTACACGCTGGCATAAATATGACAAGGTGCTTACTTCATGGTGTTAGACTAAACACGACAATGTCCAAGACACAATGTCGATGAATAACCTATTATGTTTCCAAATTCGTATTAAAATAGTGAAAATACGTAAATAGAAGACGGTCCGTTACAATATGGGCCCTTTTTGGTGGATAATAAATTGTTTTTGAATGATCATAGATTTGTTGCAAAGAGACATAGTGGAAGCAGCAGAGATTGTGATCTTGCACGGCTAAGCCATTTGATCTCATGTGGCGTCTATTTCGCCCAGCAACAAATACATCAAAAGAGCGGAAATTGTTGCTAATTATGTCTGTAAATAAGGCCTCGCTATTATATACTAGCAATTTGAGTGTTTTTGTGGGCATGTTATGAGCTGATCAACAGCGGATTGTCTCGGGCGATGGGAGCAGTGGGTTGAACCGGATGAACAGTCATTAGATTCCCTGTTAATTGTCTTGACATGAACGACATTACAGAAGCGAGATAAAACCTTCTGGTCAAGGGTCCATTTATTACACATACTAAAAGATTGCTATGTGACAGCTGTTTTACTCATGGTCACGTTAGCGAGCGAATGTTGTTTAAACATTCAGTAACATACTCGTGGCAGCCTGTAGCTGGTAACACATGGAACGATCACATATGAAATATGCCTAACCTTTATGAAATTAATCGTTTGATCACGTGAACCAATCGAAGTGTTAAATTTCTGTCCGCTCTTGACATTAGACATATGCCAATCAATCCGTCTCTTCCCCGTTATTGCATTAAGGAAGTACAGTCTACTAAAACCGATTGGAAAATTACAGTACAATGGTGGTACAAGGGTAGCTCAGTAGTATAAGGCACCGTAAAACGCTTTGCAGAGTTGCATTCCTTTGGCGTGCCAGAAACCTATAATCATGGATTCGAATCCGAATTTCTGATTATGTTTCTAGGTTTCCCAGCTCCATATCCTTACTCGTGTTTTCACAAAAGTGGTAAACCTCTAATTCTTGCATCACTTTGGCTTTTATTCCCACATCATGCTGACACGGTATCTTCCCAAAACGTAGACCTGCCAAAACGCAGACCCGTTAAAACAACACTCGTTATGGCTGGTTGCATCAGTAAGTAGTACCCTGACACACGGTGATATAACCGAACTACTGTTCAAAGCGGCGATAAACCGACCTCACTCACTCATAGTAAAGTCCTGACGTAACGATGTTTTCTTACATCTTTTACCATTTAAACCGTTTTTCAAAGCAGAGGTTGCGAAACATATCACATATTATTGTACACGAGACGATGTGGACTTTTGATTATGTTGGCATCAGTTACTGAGACCAATAGTCTCCATCTTTGGGACTACATTCTGACTGAGTGAGGTGAGTATGTAATGAATACGCGAGAAAATATAACACTCATGTTCCCCATCGTGATGCGGATGGCATATTGCTGAAAACAACGTGAACCTAACTAACTTGCAACATCACTGGAATTATGAATAAGGACTATAATATGTACATAAAGACACACCAAAATGAATGACAAATAGCTTTAACACGAATCATGATGCTGTGGTCCAATGATCACGCGTGTCATTAAACAAGAATAAAGTAATAATGAAAACGTGGCAATAAGTTCACAGGTTCAACAGCTAATTGTACTAATACATGGCAATCAAGGATCAAATAAACCCAATCTGCGTTTATAAAGATCACTGATTGATTACATCAGGGGCAAATACACAAGCGGCTTATCTTAGCAACTGTATTACAGTAATTAAATGAGAGTAGCTAAAACAACACATTGACAAGATACCGACCAGATGCATAAACAGCCAATTAAGTCGACTGCGACCAATTAACACCTGAGTCAATTAACTTAAGACTCTCATGAGTGAATAACCTCGGCTGGGTTAAATAGCGGGTAAAAAACACAGAGCCCAAAAAATTATCATAAATACATGTAAAATATCTGTGTGTACAAATAAATTCACAAAAACATGTTCAATACATGAATAAGGTAGCGAACATATAGCAAATAACAAACATCATAATATCAAGTCAATACATGGTATGAGTGTGCCATTAAATCAGAAGACAATGAAAGAGTCGGGTCACTAATTCTTAGAATGCAATGACACTGTACGACAACGGCCGCCGGACTTGCCGAGCGGTGTCGGAAATAAAGCGATGGACCGGAGCGGACACAAGACCGTGACAAGGGTAGATTCAAGACACGGTGACATAGGAGACGCACATTCACACGTGTAAATTATATTTTGATCTATCGTCTTTGACAATCCCTCTATTTCCACTAAACTACAGTTATAACGAACTCAAAGGATCACTACTTTTAGTTCGTTATAACCGTAGTTCGTTTTGCGCTGAAGCAGCATAGATACAGCAAATGGCCGGGACAAACATCATTGCTGAGAACGTGTTTCTAGTGAGTGAGTGAGTGAGTTGGGTTTAACGCCGCTTTTAACAGTATTCCAGTTATATCGCGACGTGTCAGCTTAGTGTGGGAGGAAAGCCCGAAGTGATGCAGGTCTCAGACGTTTACCACTTCGGTGAAACCCAGGAGCACGGGTATGGTGCTGACAAACCTAGAAACATAATCGGGGCGAACCAGGATTCGAACACGCAATCTTAGGTTTCTGGCGTGTCCAAGGGACGTTACTCTGCACAGCGAATCGCGGCGCCTTAGACGACTGGGCCACCCGTGCTCCCTGTTTCTAGGAACATTTGGAACATTTGGACATTATATACTCAACAACAAAAGTTCCTGTGACACCAATATTTTAGTGTATTTTTCAAACAAGTAAAGTTTGGTTTTCAGTATTGTAGTACATTATGGAATCAAGTCACAAAAACGCAACTGCTACAGAAAAGCATGCATTCCATGCAAAAGTTGACTTTTATGCAAGCCCCATGCTTTCACTACCCAAGAATGGGTATAAAAACATGTGCGTTAACGGGAGTCCATATGCATTGTTTAGCATCGTTCTGACAACAACCACTCAGACAAACAACAAAATTACGCAATTATTCAACATTACGAAATGCCACGTCTGTCCGAAAATGAGCGTCTGCGAGCCATTGGTATGCTTGAAGCAGGATCGAGTCAACGTGATGTTGCAAGACAATTTAACGTCCACAGAAACACCATTTGGTGTTTATGGCAACGTTGGCAACCGACGAATGCAGTCAGAGACCATATTTGGAGTGGCAGGCCACGCGTTACCAATAATCGACTAGACAACTGGATTCGATTCCAAAATCGATTCCAGCCACCAACAGTGACTGCAAGAAGCATCCCTGGCCTTCGACGAATATCTTCACAAACCGTACGTCGTCGCCTCAGATATGCAGGGAATGTCGCCAGAAGACCCGCCAGACATCCCATTTTGACATGAAACCACTGTCAAGCACGTCAGTGGTGCAGACAGCGTCTACGCTGGACGGCCATGCAGTGGGGACAAGTTCTCTTCACTGACGAGTCTCGTTTTCACCTCAGCCACAGCGATGGACGGATTCGAGTGTACCGACGTCGAGGTGAACGTTACGTCAATCATTGTGTCATGGAAGAAGATCGGTTCGGGGGCGGCAGCGTTACGGTATGGGGTGGGACTACAGCAAGACAGAGGACCCGTTTGATAGTGGTAGAGGGAAATCTCAATGGACAGCGCTACCGCGACGAGATCATCGGCCCTGTTGTTCTGCCGTTTTTGCGTCGTCACGGCCCAGGCATTACCTTTCAACATGACAACGACCGGCCTCATATTGCTCGACTTGTTTAGGATTCCCTTCAACAAAACAACGTGAATGTCATCTCCTGGCCGGCTCGCTCCCCTGATCGCTCACCAATCGAGCACATGTGGGATGAGATGGAACCGCGCCTTCGACGTCAACCACGTGTTCCACAGACACTCCAGGAACTTCGAAACATGCTCCAGCAGATATGGAAAGATATCCCACAGGTCTTTGTGCGACGCCTGGTCCATTCCATGAGACGAAGATGTGTTGCTTGCATCGCAATCACAGGTGGACACACACGCTATTGATTTGTAAATTGACATTTTGGCATGTTCATGTTTTTTTTGTTTTTTTAATGAAATCACGCATTTTCTGAAGTCAGTATGGCAAATTAAACCATTTGAACACTTACATGAGTCTTTTATCTGTTGCAACCCGAAATTGTTTCAGATTTGGTAAAACACATAACTTTGCATTAAATCGTATTCAATGTCACAGGAACTTTTGTTGTTCTGAATAGTTACATTTGTTGAATTGCGCATACATGCCCAAAATATACGTTTAATATCTATATGCTTATATTCAAAATGATTACATGATAATATGTTTGCTTCGGCTGCTGGAGACTCAGAGTGTTTATAAAATGCATGCACTTATAGTGTAACCATCCCATTCCGTCAACTGAGAATTATAAGTTAAAGGTGGAGTGACCAGGCTGCAAATAGTATGATGCTGGATCCCGGTTACAAAGAATATTGATGGTTTTCAAAACAATTCAATTTGTAGACATGTCACATATAATTTCAGGTCACATTCGACATAAGCGAGATCTAACGCCAATTAGCCATGACAAAATATGGACAGGGAAGCAGTTTGCTGGATGACAAGTCTAGTTTGGGCAATTTTCTTTTTGACAGTTGCTTTTGAGCCAGGCGGTCAAAGTTACGTTGGTCAAGACCTGGAGGACAGGATACAACGACGTCAGACTGGGGTTTGGACAATATTGATAAATGGATTTAAACCTGTTACATATCGTAGACATATCTTCACTGATGAGCAAATAAGACATCATTCGCATGGCTAACTCTTAAACTGATTGATGCTCTGATGACTACTGCTGCACCGCACTTCAAACAATGACCTGTAGTCTGAAAGGATGATGCGTTAAATTAGGAGATACACATCAGTGTTTTCAATGTAGATCTGGGGTATCCTTCAATATAACCGCTTAATTGAATTTGGAAACAACAGCACAGCGTGAGGTGTCAAATGTTTAACTAACTTTGGTAACCTAGCCCCATATAGAAAACGGTATATTTGTCTTCACGACAAAATAAACTCTTTAGTGTTGGCAAAGGCATTGAGGGTTTGTTTGTTTGTTGTTTAATGCCGCACTCAGCAATATGCCAGCTATACGACGGCGGTCTGGAAATAATCGAGTCTGGACCAGACAATCCAGTTTATTGACATCATGAGCATCGATCCACACAATTGGGATACGATGACACGCATCAACCAAGTCAGCGAGACTGAACACCCGATCCCGTTAGTCGCCTGTTACGACAAGCATAGTCGCCTTTGAAATGAGTACAGTGCTGTGAGGAGGTTGTCAATCTGAATTAAGGATACATCAATAATAGTCTTCAAACAAAGTATGACACTGTATATGCCAGGACTTCACATTGGTTACTTACGTCATTATCCTGTGGTCATATGTGTCCAGTTACATTAAAAAATAAATTAGTAGATTTTAAATTGATTGACGTAACTACTAGCTTTCGTAAATTGATGACAACTGAAACTTGTGCGATGTATTACCACAACCAGTTCAAACGGTACCTCGAGTCTTGTCTAAAGGTCACAGCAACACTCCAAGTCACCATTCATCAACACTTACAGACCGGTTTCAATGTTCAAAAGCGAAGTATTAGCACAGTAACTTCACTTCGAGACTCCAACGGTTGAGGTCAGTGTTGACGGAAATCAAGGTGATCTGAAACACGAGTATGTTTTTGTAGAGCGACCATGCCCATCAAACAAATGGCAGCCACTGAACCCACGCATCAGTTGCAGTGTCCTGACAAAGGCAGACTGGTGTTTCATCTTTACTCTACTGCAGTGAAGGGGTGAGTGGGATGTGAGCTGAGCAGTCGACCTGACATATTGACTTTTCCTCATCACTGCAGTGTGTGAAGCGTCGAACAATACTCACTGGGGTGACCGCAGCAGCATCCGCCCTTGTTTCATGTGGGCGATGCTGCTGTCGACTGTGCTTGCTCTTTGTAATTGACTTAGCTATAGAGAACGTATTACGATTGGAAAGAATTGGTCAAAGTAACGATACACGTAAATCTAATTGAAGGAGTGTTTTGTCTTTGAAGATGTCAGTAGTATTCATAAGGGGATTGTTATTGTAAAGTGCATTAAGTTAAACAATTTCCTCTTAAGCAGAACGGAGATGTATCGGTTGTTTTTCAATATATTTACTGCAACAATATCTTGAGCTATGAATATTCGAATATTCATTACTGCATTCAAACTGATAGAATTTGACATGTTTGGATCTAATTTAGAAATGTCCATTACTTGAAATGACACGAAATAATATTATTACCTAAATGTGTCCTACATTGAAACATGTTTCTAAATACAATGAAGATTCTCGTCAACTTCCTACCGAAACACGCCTGATCCTTTTCAGAAAAGCGATCTTAGCGCTACGACTACCGTTAGCCTATCTTAAAGTATGGACCAAACACAAGTGAATGAAACCTAACATAGACCATGAACTTAAGAAAGTATGTTGCTTCCGTAACACTGTCTGTTTCGAGTGAGTGAGTTTGGTTGTCACGACGCCGTAAGCAGTATTTCAGTTATGTGAGGTCGTGTCAGTAGTTGATGCAGGTCTGGGAAGGACAAGGAGACTTTGGACCGCCTCCGTGGTCTAGTGGTAGAGCGTCCGTCTGGAGAGCGGAAGGTCCGGGGTTCGATCCCCGACCGCGTCATACCAAAAGACGTTAAAATATGGTACTTGTTGTTACCCTGTCTGGCGCTCGGCATTAAGGGGGTAAAACTAGGACTGGTCGGCTCGGAGTCAGTATACTGTGAATGGATCACTGAGAATAAGTGATGACACCAGTTGTCCATACAGGATTAGTAGTCGAACCAAGATTACCAGATTTTGATTTTCCGCAACTTTACAAAGCAGGATTTAACACCTTAGGACAAATGGGCCAACGTGTCTCTCTATTGTTGTTCACCCCTTTTCACGGCGTGATGTTGGGATGTGTTCCGTTCCGCATAAAGAGGCTGTCAGCAAGCTGCCACGACTGTGTGTTTTGTAATCAGCTATTAAGGGTTGGCATGTTGAGAGTTCGCCATACTTGCCATAAGGTCAGTTTCATGAACAGCGTTATAGCTGAATATAGCTGAAGCTCGTTTAGTTGCTCGCATAGGCTTGTTTGCTGATTTTAGCCACATATATACATACTCGGAATTTAACGAAGTGGGATTCAGCGAAATGCCAACTGTACCAAAGACATTAGTAAACCCGGGGAAATATTTTTTTCTTTAGAATTGAAATGATGAGACATGGCCAAATGATTTTTTAGGCTCATTAGAGACTGTTCTCCGCGTTGATTGTCCGTGAACAGAACCGTATTTTTTGTACCATGTTCATTCAAAGAATGTTTAGTGTCAATCATTGCAAATCAATATATTATCGCCACGTATGTGCTGAGGTAGTTAAGCCGTGAGATTCTACGGCTAATGATGCATCATGCAACGGCGCTCTGCCTGCATGATCTAATGCATGTATCAGAATGATAAACTACATGTAAGGGTATTTCCAGAACGTGAGAAAGACTGCGGGTGCTACATGTTAATACCACACTGTACCTGGTTGTGTCATGCTGTTGATCAAACACCGGGCGCATGTTCCTTGATCATACACACGCTGCGATGCCTAGTGTTTGCACTGGCTACGCGTTTGACACTGGTTTTACTCAAACGGCAGAATGCTAATGATTTTCCGTGTATCGCAGAGTGACAGAGGAGACGTTTATTTGATCCATCCATCAAATCAAATTTGTGACCGTAATGATACATTAACCTTTTCGTTATTACATCAGTAATGGTTAGTTGTGGAAACATCTGATTTGTTATTTCAGTGGTTGAAATACTGTTCTGATTTCAGAGAATGAGTTGGATGTGATAGTGGGAATTTATTTTAAGTCTTAGTGAGTGAGTTGGTTTTAACGCCGCTTTAAAGTGTATTTTGATTAGCGGTTTTATCACGGCGTGTCAGCTTGATGGGTAAGGAAAGCCCGAAGTGATGCAGATTTTAGACAATTTAAGTGTAAAACATCGTTTGTAATACACTTACAGCATGGATCAAGGATGTACATGTGCATTGGTAAGCCATGATATTGGTTTAACAGAGCTTTGAACAGTATTATCATTGCGTTTGTTTGTTCAGCGCCTCACTCAGATATATTCCAGCTTCATGTGATGACGGGGCACTTTTGATCTTGTACTGACTTACTCTGGTTGTATTGAGCGAAACTTATCAGCTAAGGTTTTTCATTGTCAGTTTTTCAAGTAATCCATGGATAACCAACCTCCAAGTGATTGTCTAGCTTTTGGGGAATTTTTGAATTTCCTTGCTCAGTCAAAGTGGCTGAGACTTTAGTCGATTGGATATTTATATGTTCTCGTCTATTTCATAGTTGAAGTGACTTTAATTGGGGGGCACGGGTGGCCCAGTCGTCTAAGGCGCCGCGATTTTCTGTGCAGAGTTGCGTCCCTTGGGCACGCCAGAAACCTATGATTGTGAGTTCGAATCCCGGTTCGCCCCGATTATGTTTCTAGGTTTGTCAGCACCATACCCGTGCTCGTGGGTTTCACCGAAGTGATAAACGTTTGAGACCTGCATCACTTCGCGCTTACCTCCCACATCAAGCTGACACGCCGCGATATAACTGGAATACTGTTAAAAGCGGCGTTAAACCCAACTCACTCACTCACTCACCCATTAATTGCCTTAGGTGTTAAATTGGTCGCAGCCGACTTAATTAGCTGTCTATTTTGTCTGTGTCTTGTCAAAGTATTGTTTTAGCTTCTCGTGTCATTACTGTAATACAGTTGCTTAGCTAAGCCGCTTGTTTATTTTCTCTGATTTATTAATCAGTTATCTTTGTCAGTGCAGATTGGGTTTATTTGATACTTCATATTGTCGCCTATTGATACATTTAGCTGCTGGTAATAAACATGTGAAGCTATTACCACGTTTTCATTATTACTTCATTCTTGTTTAATGATACCCTTCATCATTGGAGCACAACTCCGTGACAATATGATGAATAGACTATGTGTGTCATTGTTTACACATACCACAAAAATAAACCTGAATGCAAAGATATCAATTCCTCAGATGTTTTCCCTGGTAATCATGAGTTTAATTAGCCATCTTTTAAATTCTAAACATCAACCCCAGAAGGGAAATCAGTCTCAATTATCTGCCGAAACAGATTCTGATGTTCTGATCCGAAGGTCATGTATCTTTGAACACTTCATTTGAAGTTGAAACAAGTGCATGTTGTCGTCTTTACGTTAACTCAGAAAACTTAAAATCTCAAGTTTCCCGAAACCACAAAACGATGTGTATCAGGAAATCATGTTAATTATTTGAGGAAGTAAGCATTGGGCGTTTATCGGGTGCCCATGTCTAATGAAGCCATCAATCATGAGGGTTTTCACTAAATTGAATCAACCATTACTAATATCGTCTCTTTCTCTGGTAATCTTATTAGAAACTGACATTTAAAGTATTTACAAAAAGTATCAGAAGAGACTGCAATGTATTCTGATGAAGTTAGAGATTTCAACTGCCAATTTATCACAATGCACTCGGGGACAGTGAACAGTTCAATCCAATGATACAAGCTCTCCGTGGATACCTGTACAGACAAACCCGATGTTTAGTCAAGTGGTATCTAACGTAGAATAGATCGAAAATATGCAACCGTGTTTACATGTTTATTGACCGTTTTGGTCGTATACTATTCTGATGCAGAAACCTCCCGACACAGCGTGTTCAGCACGCTCTTTCTACGAACATTTGAAAAAGAGCGTCATACGACACTTGCTCAAAAGTTGTTTGAGCAGGGTGAGGACCTCAGCAAAGGTTTCAAAACTTTTTATGGTAGATATGTGAAGGATATTTCTAAATGTGAGGCGTCAGTGACAACAATGATAGCGAATTAAAATTTAACGTCGCATCGGCATTATTTCAGCCATGTTGATATGTTGATATATACACTTAAGTCATTAAAACATATTTGGGCGTAACAATACCATCTACAACTGTATAAAACAGTAAGCAAAGCTAGGACACCTCTCTGGGTATCATTGGGACTGACGTTGCCTCAGCTTCCTGCACGATACCCTAGCAGAATTTACGTTATCAATTTAGCCACTAGTGTTTGTGCACACTACTTGCCAATATTAAACAAATGCTCATTTGTGAGTTGCTTCAAACACAGGTTGATGATAGTTACATCAAAATTATGTCTATAGGAATTACATTTCACACAGGGGGACAAGCATTCTACTGTACTTAAACATCAGAGACGGAACCATCGATAATGTCAATTGATCATAGCATCGCACCATATTAAAAACAAGCAATTAGTTATTCACATACATATTTAAAATTTATGATGCTGACCAATTTCTTTTAATTAACTGAAAATGAAATGCCCACTCACACAGGAAAAAAGATCTATCAGAGTGTTTAAACTGTAAATCCCTTGTCAGTCAAGCAAAATATGCTTGACGGTGAACCTTTCATCACAAGGAATACACTTTGGAGGTTCGTCCTCATCTGTTTTAAGCAGGAAGTCGTGGGTAAATTTGCCCTTAATCTTTAGATTCTGATACATGGTTCCTCCAGGACTGACGTTCATTTTGTTTAATAGTACGTCTCGCCTTGGCGCTGGCGATTTTAACGTTATTCAGGTTGTGCAAGGTGGGGTGTCGGCGGAAATATTTCTCAGCTTTCTTCCTTTGCAGAGGAGTTAGGAATGCTTTCGTCTCCAACAGCATTTAATTGATCTGAAAATAGTTGTATGGGGTCAGGAACATTCATGAAAGTTGTTAGTTGTTTTGTACATAGTGTTTACAATAAAGACCAATTGGCCTTTGTAAAGTTACACCTTGTTGAAGGTGGTTCATCAGCGGGCCTTATAGTTGTTGGAATAGTATTGTTGAAAAATGGTCACTTCAACAAAGGTCATTATGGCTGACCATTCATATTCGTTTACAATATTCGAATCTGTCAGTGAAAGATCAAGGGTAGAGGTTGTGCCGGTGGCAGGATGGAGATAAGTAGTAGGACTTTTCCCTTATTATTTGTATCAGTACTCCCACATAAGGGATCATGGCCGTTTAAATTGCCCATGATTATACAGGGCTTCGGGAGTTGACCATAAAAGTCTAAAGATCTGATTGGGTGATAGTTGAGGACGGTTGAAAATGAAGATAATGTGTACACTATGATCAAAGTAACATGGACAGCAACAGTGTGAAGTGTTATGGATTATGCCTTGACTCGCCAAGATAGAAGAACCCCTGTGGCGTTTTCACAAGGAGGAGAAAAAAATGGCAAGAGCTGTACTAACGGATGTCAAATTGATCTGTGTTTTAGGTAAGTTTCTTTGAGACAAAAAGCCGACGGTTTAAAATCTTGAAAAGTTGTATTTCATTAAAATACTTCTTAATACCTCTGCAATTCCATTATATTATTGATGCATGGTTTTAACAATTTTTGGTTTGGGAGGTGTTACAGTTGGTGGTGTCAAAGTTGTTTTTTCTAGCGAAGCAGTATCAGTCTGGCAGACAATGTATAGAGGCCAGTGGTTACAGCAGGACGGGAGACTGCAGCAGAGTAAGAAATACTAGAAATGGTTGCAGTAAGACCCGCAACCCTCTTCTTAGCTTCTATAGAGGAGATGTATTGTTAATGTTCGATTGTCAGTATCTGTAATTTATGTTGCCACACAGGGCAATATTTAGAAGAGGCCATATGGTTCCTTCCGCAGTTTGAACACTTCACATCCTATCTGCAGTCAGTGCTCTCGTGCTTGTCACCGCAGTAGTAACAAACAGTAGAGGCATGGCAGGACTTGGCATCCATGTCCAAACGCTTTACAGGTGTAGCGCCGGAGTGGATTGGCGATATACAATACCTCTCCATTGCTACAATAACAAGCTTTATTCGATTGTGGAATCAATGAACAGGGAAAAGTGAAGAGATAGAGGTTGGTCGGGTGAACTAAACAAGCCTTCGTGAAAGTAAATAGCTTTACAGCTGTGACAGACTGTTGGACAAGTTCTGGGACTATTTGTTCTTTGGTCATGCTGAACAGGCAGCGGGCTCTGTCATCCACAATTCCCTTATATGAGTTCAGTTTCTTGATATTAACAAACTCTTTAAGTCGAGCAGATTCACGGATTGCTGTCTATTTGCACATTCCACAAGGAGAGAACCGGTTTTAGGCTTAGTGACATTTTTAAACTCACCGCAGATACCAGCTATACCTTTGGAGATGGCAAACGGATTATGTTTGATGAGTTCATTGTCACAAGCGTCGATATTAAAAAGATGTGGACAATATTCAGATCGGTAGGGTGAATTCTCGTAAGACGAATTGTCAAAATCTATATGTCTTCGTTTTGAACCAGGGTGTTGGGAAGCCATGTCGAAAGGAAAATGATTCAGCACCAGGCTGGTTTGGCCCATGACAATTAATTGGAGACATGACCCAACGCCTTCAAAGCAAGTTCGTAGATGGATACATATATATGTATGTTAACGGACGATTAGAATGAATACAAATTTAAATCACCAAATTTTGGGAAACGATTGTATGCACAGGGCATGACATGACCAGCCGATGGATAGAATCGATCCACTTCTACCACTCGTCTAGGCAAACTTAGGGTCGAAGTGGTAAGTTGGTCAAAGGAATACTATTGCCGGCTCCAGTGCCCTCAACCAGCAGCTAGACTCCCTTCCTCTGCCGACACAGGGACGCAACCCACGGCAAACAGGTTGGTCAATTTAGTTGCCTCTTACGACCAGCAGTGGGGTGCTGGAGACACTTTCTACCCCGGGTCCCCACGGGGGACAACCGTTATTTTCAATTTTGGCTATTCCCTGTATTTACTTTTTAAATTACTATGTTTTTCAGGTGAACAATTGACTTAGCTTTGCATGTGTTTGTGACGGATGCTTCCGGTGGGTGATGTTACACTCACCTTTGCCCGACCATAATAAACGTATTAAGAATAACCAAGCAGATCAGATTCTGTGACCCTCTTCAATGTAAGGTCTCTGTATATTTGTTATATTTATGAAAATATCGCTTTTTGTCGCTTTTATTTGATTAACAGTATATATTTTCACAAACGGGATTAAACATTTTAACAACGTACAGGACTGTAGATCGGGACCCGTGAAGATCCGGGTAAGAATAGGTCTCCAGCAACTCATGATTGCCGTAAAAGGCCATGCTTGTCGTAAGAGGCGACTAACGGGATCGGGTGGTCAGGCTCGCTGACTTGGTTGATGCATGTCATCGATCCCAATTGCACGGATCGATGCTCATGATATCAATCACTGGATTGTCTGGTCCAGATTCGATTATTTACAGACCGCCTTCATATAGCTGGAATATTGCTTAGTGCGGCGTTAAACAACAAACCAAACCAAAACCATATAGATCCGACAAAGAAAAAATGCCTGTTAACTAGGTGTTAGTAGGGCTAACCACTAAGTCCCTCCACTCCCCGAGTACAGTTCAAGTCTAATAAAGTAAAACTTCAACGACAGAAAATAACGTGTGTCCCCTGAAACAGATTCTATTGGGCAGAAAAAGTAAATAGCGGTGAATTTATTATATGAATGTATCTCTAAAAATCAGTGATGACAAATTTCAGAGATGATAAAGAAGCAAGAACAGTGATGATAAAGATGCAAATAAAGAGATAACATGCCATAAAATGATAAAAGTCTAAGACCCAATGCTTAACCCCGGGTCATTATTGCGTAATGAAAACCTGTGTACAGGGATTTTTCAATATAATTAATGCAGTTCGATAAGGAAAATATTTTTCAGATCAATATGATAGTATGGCATCGCCGTCAACCAAACCTGCTGTATATTTTACACTTTGGTAGTCAGCGAGTATAAACAACGCCCTCTAAGGGTAGCAAATAGAAATTGAACATATCGATTACGTGGTCGATCCAAACATAAGACAAACTAAACCAGAATCTTCTCCCCACACGGTAACACGGAAAGCTGGGCTTTGGAGGTGCGGTTTACGCTCGCCACACATGACTGTTAATGTAACAAATGCTAAAAGCTGGGTCTTTATTGTTTCCGTAGCTCTGGTATGCAGCACGGTGTACTCCCAACGGTTCCTGGTGAGGGGTTGAAAAAAGGTTTAATGCAGACAGCAATATAATGTTAAACACCAATAAATAACTCGATTTTTATTTCATCTCTAATGACCCCGTCCTGGAGCGTTGATGAGGAGCCGGAGGTTAAGATGGATCAAGAGATTCCAACACGAAGACTGTGTCAGACGTGTAGCTTGCTTATCTCAACAGGTAAAGCTTCGCAAAGCCTCGTTTCCTTCATGTAAGTCTATGTGGACGAGGTAGCATTACATCCAATTATTAGTCATGATGGAACATCGTGGCTGGTTTAAGTTTAAAATTGACATATTGAGTAATTCTTTTTTTAATTCGTCTTAATATTGAAGGGGCGGTCGGGTAGCCTAGTGGTAAAACGTTTGCTCGTCACGCCGAAGACCCGGGTTCGATTCCTGATATGGGTACAATGTGTGAAGCCCATGTCTGGTGTCCCCCACCGTGATATTGCTGGAATATTGTTAAAGCGGCGTAAAACCATACTCACTCACTCACTTAAGATTGAAGAAAAATACTAAATTACTGATGAAATGACTTCCGTTGTAACACTTACGTACTTGAACAATTAAGGTTAAGCCACCAGCAGGTGTTGGAGTCAACAGGGCGGATAATGATGAATCATGATACCGACCGACGCGTGGTGCGATATAAACTTTGTACATATGTATCGTTTAAAATCGGTCTACACTAAAGCATCAATATTTTTGTAACCTGTAAACGACAAAATGTATGAGACTTACGTTTCAGGTAATAGTATTCCGTTGTTCTTTGGACGTGAATGTCCAAATGGAATATCTATAAGGCTCTCAACAGAAGTAAAGCAGCGCCTTGAATGGCATGCACTCAGAGGTCATGTGTCCCGCGGGGATAGAACGTGAAGCTGAAGCTTTGGTTTGTCCCACTGTTTCTCCTAGAATGGCTATTGCCAAGAGAAGATAGTTTATTCTGGTAGAGTCAACTGACAAGTTTACGTGTACCCTCTTCATATGTACTAAGTGCCCTGTTCTGTTATGAGAAAGGGCATTTTAAAGTCGGCAGAGGGTGAAGCTTTTGGAGTCACCAGGATTTCATTCTCCACGTGGTGCAAACGTCTCTCACCGAATAGTAGACTGGGTTAACTGGACTGATAATTAGTGGTTTTGTAATTCAACGGTTGATATCTATTTAGCCAAGAAATGGTGACATCAAGTGTAGTGTAGTTACCTATTTGTGTTTCTTTCATTCTGTGATATTGGCACTTTTCATCACTTGATATCACTATTATGTTTGCTAAAGACCGCATCTTTTTTTTCCCTCAGGAGCATCTTTTGAACACATTCATTTTAAAAATCCTATTCTGCAAAGGTATCTAAAAAACTAGATTAAAACGTCAATACCGGAGAGATTCAAGCTGGTTCATGTGAGATGGTGTACATCAAAGCAGTAAACTAAAAATGACCAGCCAACAGACAAAAATGCTTGTTCAAGGGAGAAAAGATACTTTCATGTTCGGATCAACTGTCAGAAACTTCTGGAAGCATTTATTTTAAGTAGATTAAAGAAATACGTTTGCGTTCTACGCAGATTACTTCTATAAACCATACCTAGAAACCTGTGTGTTGTCAATATTGAGAGTGACAGACGGTGTATAAGATCAGCTAAAAGGCATATCCTCCAGACATGGGAACTGTCAGACAATATCCAGTTAAACAATCAGTCCCTAAGCACACTAAAAAAAGAAATTGCACAGCTTACAAAAAACATCGAAACTAAAACGAATACTAGGAGGCATTAATAACGCATCTTCAGCAACTGGTATACAATTCTAGTTTTCGAGGCGCAAAAGAAAACTTGTGATTTTCATAAGGAAATGATAGGAGGTGATGTGTTCATAGACTGGTTGGAACATTAGCTACTGCCCATTTCAAACAACCTCAGTGTCATTGTCATGGAGAACGTCTGTTTATATAACGTCCGGGAATCAGATACTTTCGCGAAAACCGTGAGTAGTCGGAAGGCTGCTTGTAGAGGAATATATGACATTGTCGACTTCAGACCATCATGGAGCAAATTCGGGTGAATAAGAAACTAGTAATGTTGTCTTAAGTACGCCAGTCAAACATTGTGAGCTCAACCCTGTAGTGCCTATCTTGGCTAACTGTGAAAGGTATGTGACAAGACATAACACAACATATAAACTCACACATGTCAAAGGGAAGATCAACACAGTCTTTGCTAGACATCAGCCTTGTTGAACCAGTTATCATACCTTTAGGTGATAGTACAGATTCATATTCGTGATCAGGGGAGATAGATGCTACCTCAAAAAATGATCTGTAGAACAGCAAATACTTCTGGATTCCAAAACCGCAACCTTCCAATACTAATTCCGTTTCACAGCTTTTAACTATTCCATCATTTTCCAAAGCAAATATAATGCAGTACATATCCTTAATTGCTACCCTATCAACGCATATGTCAATTAAGTACAACAGAAAGTAGTTTGAGACCACCCCCAACTCGGGTGACATTTGCACCTGTGAGAATGCACGGGGCGGTGTGAGGTCATCACCTTTGGACAGGTACCGGTGTCAGGTAATTACTTCAGGTTATAGGCCGTTTCATATATGCATGGCGACACACAAATATTTTCTAAGTTTATCATCATTGTAGTTGTAAAAGTACATTTTAATGGCAATCACAGTGTCAGTTAGGATAGGATAGATTAGGTCAATTTTCGTTACTTTTATATATGCTATTTTCATATCCCTATGACTCGTATTTATTAATAGCCAGAAAAGCATTTTTCTAGCATTAGACAATCGCAGGAAGGTTGGTCATCCGCAGATTTGTAGAAAAACTGGGCATGAAAAACACTAGCTAATAAGTTTAGCTCAATACAACCACAGTAAGTCAGTACTAGATTAACGCTGCCCCGTAATCATTTACGAACGAAACCTGAGTTTCGAATGACCACACAGTAGCAAGACGACCCGTAAACAGGCTAACAAAGCCTGAGGGTAAAGATTTTGACAAGGGCTTTGTGCATGTGCGCGGACTTCAGTGAGAACAACATTCCCGGGTCAGCCGGGTAATGCTATAGCCTGGCGGACTCAGCCTGGTGTGTTTCTTAACATAGGGAAAACCCAAGTAGCAAACTAACTACTAAACCAATAGGGAAGATGTAGCTACCAAAATAAAGCGCTGAACATAGAGTATCACTAAAGATTTACAACCAGATATGTACAATTATTGAGATGGCAAAAATTACCATAAATACATGACAAATATCTATAGTACTAGATAATCCCGCGTGAAAATCATAATCACAAAAAACAACATTTCCAACACATGAATAAGGTAGCAAGCACTAATTCTCAAACAAGGAATGCAAAGGCACTGAACAACAACGACCGCCGGGGTTTCCCGAGTGGTGATGGAGGCCGGACAATTAAAGCGAGAGAAGCAGTGCGGTCACTAGACCGTGACTAGACCTTTTTTTCAACGGGGTGACAATGAGTTTGTCGTAACAATCAGCATTAATCTAACTCTTTCAAGGGGGCATATAATAGAATCGAAACAAGACTAGGATTTCATGATCTACTGAGGATCAATTCCTAATAAGAATCACCACAGGGCTTCAATGGACAAGTATACTTAAATATCTTCGTAACTGTGTTGGCTAATAACTGAAAAGTACGAAAACTCATTAGGACCATATTGCCATTTTGTTTTTTCTCTTTTAAAAGTCGTAATTACGACTTTTGAAAACTCGTAATAACCAGAATAAATTCGTAATTACGACTTTTACAATGTTTTCTCGTAATTACGAGTTTTGAAAATCCTAATTACGACATTATTCTTGTTATTACGAGTTTTGAAAAGTCGTAATTACGAAAACATTCTGGTAGTTACGAGTTTTGAGAAGTCGTAATTACAACCTTTTTCTCGTTATTACGACTTTTAAAAGTGAACCAAAAATAAAAATACTAATATGGTCCCAATGGGCTCTCGTAGAAAAGCCAAAATCCCTGTTGCTAACCTTCTTTCTGCCAAGATCATGCCATTGAATTTTATTTTTACTGTACCTGATACATTAAGAAAATTCAGCCTTAGGTTTTGTTCTATTCTGTGAAAACAAGAATCCCGTCAGTCTCAGTCGTCATGCTCATTTGTTTCGTGATTTACGTTCATATCGGGAAGAAAAATGTTCTTCACATGGAGTTAGAATAAAATACAATTAAATTTAACAATCTTTATGAAGAGGTTTTGACAAGAAACATTGGAATAACCTAAGACAATTGCCCAATGTTTTCTTAACGGAAGCAGTGGTTTATTTCACAGAAATTGCACAACGTTTAATTGACTATTGCATTGCCCTGGGAGGATCCGATCCAAGACATAAAGATTTGCCGAAATTATTTCAATTATCTTTTCAGGATGTTGCAATGTAACAAGTTAACAATGAAATGAGCCCCGGAAATATAACCCGGGGAGACATATAACTGTGTCATGAGAACGAGAGAGAAGTAAATCGTTGCTAACCCCACAGGGAGAACAATTACCGATTAAAAAAACCCTTGATTTTTTAATGGAAACTGTTGTATTTCTATCACTATCAGAGACGTTTCGAATAAATTGAATCATTTGCCGCTCTACATGCTTCTGCATACATGGATATATGTTACAATAAGATTGTGAAATAAAGGATTTCATGAAATCCCTGAACATTTCGAGGATACTCGAAACTAGCCTCAAAATTTCCAAAATTTCCTGCAATAGTTTAGTGAAAAAATGAATGAACATTACAACCGGTAGATAAGTATGACAATAGATGTTATGACCGCCAATAATGTTGAAGGACGATAGGGGTGAGGCATTTCAAATTTGACGTTTTCGGATCCGCAGTGAGTAGTAATAACTATTTTTTGAAACATTCATTCACTAGACGATGCGAACGAGTCTCACTATTGCGATTTGAGGTAGTCGGCCCCACCCTTATTGCAGCGCCTGGTCAAGTCCAGCTAACGTGGTCGGTGGCCGATGACGTTGAGGCACACGTCTCTCTATCACGCCCCAGACGTGTTCAATGGGGGAAAGGTCTGGGCTCATTGCTGCCCATGGCATTCTATGGATGTCGTGCTGCTGGAGGTTAGCATTGACGATTTGTGCACGGTGAGCACGGACGTTATCGTCCGAAAGACAAAACGTAGACCCACGCGCCATGAAAAAGATACAACAAAGGGTGTCAGAATGTTGTCCCGATGGTACTGTCCAGTGAAACTTCATTGCACAATATAAAGTGAGGTTCGCGCAGGTACAGTGATGCCACCCTGCTCCATAACCAATCCACCATCTGTTAGGAGGTCTCAGGCTGACATTGGCTTGATGTTCGTTCAACGTCGCCAAACACGACCACGCCTATCAAGGAAGTGCAAACTGAATCGGGACTCATCAGATAACATGACACGTGACCAGCGACGATTACAACTTTTTCGACGTTGTCTACACCATTGACGTATGTGGGCAATATTACGATTTGTAAGAGGCGGCACAACGAGTGGCCGGATGGAGATGAGCTGCTTGTAGTCGATTTCTGACCCGTAACTCCTACTCAAATAGCCAAATGAACGTTAGCAGCAATTTAGAGCCTGGTTTCGGATCAATCGATGCTGTACACTTGTCCTTGACCTGGGACGCCCTGATCGGGGTCGATCGTCAACAATTATAGTTTGTTGGTACCCGTTCCATAACCTGCTGCCATAGACTGTGAAACATCGAACGTATTGGTCACTGCATGTTGACTTCTGACGGATACCATCTTGCCAAGATCGCTGTATGATGAGCATCATAACTGTTTGATAAGCAGAATCAATAAGATTGACAGAAATAGTGGTCCACAGAGATTCATCGACCTTCCTTGAAAATGTCAAAATCAGGAATGGCACCGTGAGCGTGTGGCACTACTGCCTGAGGCAAACTATACGGTGTGTTTTGGTGTTAAGTATTACAGACATAAACGTTCTTGCAGTGGACGTTGTCAACACTTATCTTTGTTCTAATACTTGATATTAGCATACTTTGGTGAAACCCACGAGGACGGGTATTCTTATGACAAACTTTTTGATACTGATAAGCCCTAGAGGGAATTATTTAAACAATCATGCACTTTGTCTGTTTTACTTGTGATCTCACCTTTGTCCCTGTTTCACCTACATAAAGTTCAATGTTTGTACCTCGATTTAATCTCAACTACAGAAAAGGTGTTGATATCCCTTCTAACTTAATAAAACTTTAATAAACCAATATAATTTTTAAATATATAACATTGGTGTCATGCTATTGATTCGCTCTGATTCGAAATAAATGTTGTAAGTTAATGTCCACGCACTTACATCACGTGTGATTGTTCTATAACCACTGTTACATACATGTCTGCACCTTCATCCCCTGACGGCTTTGCCTGCAAAGAAAATCCAATATATTTAACAAAATATATTACTCGAAAAAAGGTACTTCACGATGGTTGTTCTTACAAAAATAGTTCTTTTAAAAACAATGTTTGACATACGAATATATAGGACACACACACACACACACACACACACACACACACACACACACACACACACACACACACACACACACACACACTCGCATCCACTTATTGTTCATACTGTTTTTTCATCAATTCCAGATTTTAGAAATGGCACGTTGACCAGGCTTTTGTTTTCCTTTTCAAACTTTTTGTGTGTACATGGTCTTGTATTAAAAAAGCTATTACAAGAACACAAACAGAGGCAACAAAACGAAGAATGAATATTTAATGCCAACATGGAAATTGAAAAGAACCAAACTGTAATAGGTGCTGTCGTTAATATTTCAAACATGGCGGCCGCACAGTAAAGGACAGATAACTCTAATTGAAATCTAAAATAGTTTTGTGTGGCAGTGCATTTTATTGTTCAACAGTGATTGTAGCTATGTTGCATTGTTTCTGTTGGGATTCGGTAGACGCTCATTGCATTGTGATTGGACAGTGATCAGTCGTCAGGAAGTCGCTATATTATATAAGTGCAATATTCTTGAACGCGACCCCATTTCACCTCGCCTCACCTTTGCAAAAGCCTGTTAGTCAGATTACCACAAATCTGTTAAGGCTTTGCTTACAGCATTTTGTAGCTAGGCTGCTGCTAACTGACGGTCAGAGGACATATAGCTGGTGTTGATGTGGATAGGTTGTGTTCGGCTCCTTTTGTCCTTTCAGTATAGACTGGGGTATCGGCTACTGCATGTTTGCTAATCTACGGGTGTTTGCATCCCGGGTGTTAATTGTTTACCTCTAGAACTTACAGTGCTTACGCGTTACAATATACGACTTTAATATGTCCTTTCTCAGAACAGGGCACTCAGTACTTATGACGAAGGTACACCTACACCTACGTAAATATACAAACCATAGAAACACACAAAGAAGTTTGTGTGTTAAGAAGAGATGTTTCCAATGTGTACCAATTAATGACAAAACCAACAATCAGTCATGTTTTACCACAGCGTGTCTTTATTCTTATCACGATATGCTGCACCTGATTTCTGAACTAATCCTGCACGAGGCAAATGGTGCATCTCGAGCCATGGATCTATGACGTTACATGTGATGCATACATGCGCGTCGGTTCACACAATAAGCAAGTATGTTCGTTTGTGCATCAAACCAATCTAAAAACATACATGATATTCGCGTTTCTTTGTCGTGAGTATAATATATATATATATATATATATAATATATATATAAAATTATATATATATATATATATATATATAAACCACCTTAATTGGAATAATACGCTGAATGTCTAATTTGATGATGTTTACGATTTAGTATAACTAAGAATGACTAAAGTTTTTACAAACTTGGAATTCTAAGTCCGTATGGAGGGCTTTCCTCGTCACATTACAAATTGAGCGGCATATCAAATAACATAAAACAAGATAATAATCACGAACAATTAAGCTTAGTAATTCCTATATTTTAGTGCAAGTAAGGTTGAACATTTTCTTATTGGCAGCCGAGACGCTATCAGATACGTAATCCTGTAACTGCCGATACCTGGTAGACAAAGAGCCGATAACAACCCAATGGATCCATGTAAGCAACGGCAATCCGACCCATCGCGACCTCCTAAAGCACGCAAGTCGTTAATCGGCACCCGAGACACCATCGGGCAGGACACTCTTCATCATCCAGGTTGACAGATAGCTGATAACATCTAAGCCACACGTAAACACTTGCAGTGCGAGATGCCGTCAGTCAGCAAAACTCTAGCTCAAAGAAATTTCTCTTTCTGAAAACGAAGTGAGCAAACCTGCAACAGACAAGGGACTTTGAAAATATTCGAAGATTGTTATCCTACGTTTGTATGTAACATCGTCACACGACACATCTGACTCGTTCACATTATTCTGAACTCTAAATCAGCTTCAGATAGAGGAGAACTTTTCCGTGAAAATCATCAAAGGCGATGAAGTGGTAATGCATTTTCTGTGTCTGTCATACGAGGGCTGGTGAAAACGTTCTTAGCCTAACAAACAAAACCAACAATTGTGAAAGTGTTTTTTATTTTGTTTTTCAATTCAATTCTCCCTGTATTCAATACACTTCTCATATCGATAGTGAAGCTTTTCAATTCCTGTCGGGAAGAAGTTTTCTGAAGCCACCCTGAAAAACCCATTCACGGCAGCTTTGAGGTCATCGTTGTCGTGTGTTCTTTTAGTTTAGGAAACGGGAGGGAGGTCTGGCGAGTATGAAGGGTGAGGAAGCTCTTCAGACCCACAATGTCGCACAGCAGCCTTTGCAAGTCGGGAGGTGAGAGAAGAGGCTCAAGCAGTCTGTATACCTATCCGCTTTACTTTTATATGATTTCTCAGGCGATGAAGCAAATCAGCAAAATAGGCACCGGTAATCGTCTTTTGACTTTCAAGGATCACACCCTTTGCACCCCAGGATACAGTGTCTATAAGTTTCTTCACTGATCTTGAAGACTTGAATCTCTTTGGTGTCGGAAAAAATGGGATGGAAACATCCCATGAATGAACGTTTTGACTCGGGATCATAGTGGTAGATCCATGCATGTATCATCACCCGTAAAAAATCTCTTTTTGAATTTGACGAAATCCCCCTCAATTAGCTCTAAATTTTTCCTGGCAATGTTAGGAAAAACCTTAAGATCAGAATTGATAAACTTTGGCACCCAACGAGCAGATATCTTATTCATCTGTAAATGTTCATGAATAATAGTTTCAATGGATCCACAGCTTAGTTCAGCAATGGTAATACGTCTATCTGACAGTATAAGTTTTTCTTTCTCCTTGATTGAATCTTCATTGATGGAAGTTGAGGGACGTCCAGACCAGGGTTCATCATCAAGGCTAGTTCTCCAAGTCTTAACCATAACTGCCCAACGTTTAAAAAATGGAATTCCAAGGGCAGTTATCCCATGACACTTGTGACATGCGGTCATGCATTTCGTGGGCACTACGTTTCTCTGAAGTAAAAAACGTAATGACTGCTCGGTACTCGTTCTATTCATTCATGTGTCCATTTGGACCCCTGTCACGTTCAACTGGCTGTCACTGACACAGAAACGACCTCAACAGACCAAATACACTTGCAATGAACGACACAAACATTGTACTACATTGACTAGTTCACTTTGTAAGGGCCCATAGTTGAAAAGTTATTCAGACTTGGAACTCCGTGACAAGCCCTCGTATTGATGCTAGAACATTTAGCAGATAGATATGTCACCCGATAACTAAGTTAACAGTGCGTCTGTGATCTTGGCCCAGTTCTTCAACCAGTGTTCTCTTCATTCGTGGCGTAAAGATGGCTGTGAATTCCGGAAATCAGACGTATATATGACTTCAAGGACTATTTAATGACAGGTATGGTCAATGCGAAGTCTTATTCAGTAAATGTAATTTTGATAAAATAAAACGCACCAACAGGCATACTGTTTATAACACTCGACCACTCGTGAACCGAATTTTGCGTTCATTCGTTCATGACATGCAACCATCACCGATATGAATTATAACACGACATTATTTACATGACTGACTTTAAAATGTCATAACTGATACATAAATGTACAATGTGCACACATATTGATGATGTAGATAAAGTATGACGCTGGAGTGACATTTGTCAAGTTATCGCCACATACCGACAGATAAGTAATGCAAAACAGACACGATAATTACAAAAGCAGACAATAGGTAGACATTAAGAATTACTAACTTCTATGTAAATATGAGGGTCAGACCTGCTTATTAGCATTTACCTTTTCCAAAACCTAATTGGAAGCTTCAGTTCTTCCGTACATGCCGTCCTCCCATTCCGTAGCCTCCGTACAGTCCACCCAATCCGTAGCCTCCGTAGAGTGCTCCCAATCCGTAGCCTCCATTCAGACCACCTTTACCGTAGTCCCCTTACATTCCTCCCATTACGTAGCATCCGTACATTCATCCCAATCCGTAGCCTCCGTACAGGATACCCTTTCCGTAACTTACGTACAGTACTCCCAATTTGTAGCCTCCATTCAGGCCACCCTTTCCATAGCCCCCACACAGTCCTCACAATACGTAGCATCCGTACAGGCCTCCCCTTCCGTAGCCTTCGCACAATCCCCCCGATCCGTAGCTTCCATACAGGCCACCATTTCCGTAGCCTCAGTACAGACCAGCCTTTCGTAGCCTTAGTACAAGCCACCCATTCCGTAGTCTCCGTGTAGACTACCCATCCATAGCCTCCGTACAGTCCTCTCAATCCATAGCGTCAGTAGAGTCCACCCAATCTGTAACATCCGTACAGGCCACCATTTCCGTAGCCTCAGTACAGACCATCCTTTCGTAGCCTCAGTACAGACCACTCTTTCCGTAGCCTCCGTACAATTCACCCATTCCGTTGCCTCCGTATAGTCCTCGCAACCTATAGCCCCATTACAGTCTTCCCAATCTGTAGCCTCCGTAAAGATCAACATTTTACGCAGCCTCGCCGTAGCCTCCGTAAGTCCTCCCAATCCGTACAGGCTATCCTTTCCGTAGCCTTCATACAGGCCACCATTTCGTTGCTTCCTTACAGTCCTCCCAATCCGTTCAGGCCACCTTTTCCGTAGCATCCGTACAGTCCTCCCATTCCTTAGCCCCCGTACAGGCCATAGTTCAAACGCTCAGCTGGCGACAGCCAAGCAGGCAACGAGGGCGATAACTATCATTTTAAAAGGATGAACATATTTTTTTATTGATACAGGCTACATGCGGTTGTTACATTGTCGATGAAAAAACACCAGATCGATCATAATATAATTATACCAGCTTGTGATCGCTGTTGACCACTTTCAAATATGTGGCATTAAATAGCTTTATGAGGTATGTGTTGTGAGATCAATACAGAGTTCATAGATCTTAAAACATGAAACATGTCTAGAGGATTCAACGTTAATAGGAACAGGCTAAATATCCCATAAAAGACAAGAGAAGATGTCTTTAAATTCTTATAGATCATATATCGACTATTATTTGCATATGTACTCTTAAGACAAAGTAGGGTATCATGACATATAAACGTTATCACCAAGTATTGGAACAAAGATGAGTTGACGACAAACAACCAATGCAAGAACCTTTATGTCTGTAAAACGTAACACCTGCATGCTGGAAAATGGGAGAAGACAGGGTCCAGTGGCCAATACGTTCAATGTTTCACAGACTATGGAACAGGTACCAAGAAACCCAAAATGTTGAAGAAATTTTATGTGTATGGGTGCGGACAAATAAACCCTGACAAACACCCCGTGGTGCATGCAGAATATAGACGTGGTATCGTTACAAATTAAGACACCAGTATTATGTGCAAGGGGGAATACTATCAGTTATGGTGTCTTTAGTTGCCGTATACGCTGTCATATTAGATCAGCAGAAACCAATTTGGCTGAGGCGTGAGCCGAGCCCAATATGTATTCTGCTAACCGTATGACACCGTATACGGCATCTAAAGACACCATAAAAAAATTATTATGCCGAAAAGTTTACACTACTTGCGGGGCACGGGTGGCCCAGTCGTCTAAGGAGCCGCGATTAGCTGTGCAGAGTTGCGTCCCTTGGGCACGCCAGAAACCTATGATTGTGGGTTCGAATCCCGGCTCGTCCCGATTATGTTTCTAGGTTTTTTAGCACCATACCCGTGCTTGTGGGTTTCACCGAAATGGTAAACGTCTGAGACCTGCATCAATTCTGGCTTACCTCCCACATTAACCTGACACGCCGTGATATAACTGAAATACTGTTAAAAGCGGCGTTGAACCCAATTCACTCAAAACACTCTTTGGTATCTTTATCGCGCATATGTCATGTCAAAATGAACATTTGACACTTACAACAGGTACTGACAGGACCAGTACATCTGTTCCGATACAACGCTTTAATGTAAACACAAACTTTAACAATGGAATGTATAATGTGTGTAATAAATGTGAACGTTTAAACAGGTATTATAGCTAAAATAGATAGAATTATCACAAATATGCCCGCATTTTATCAGAAATCTGGAGGCTACTGTAAATTGATAGCAGTCCGTTTTTCCCTGACCACAGGCTGCTATCTTTTCTCTTACCATGTGACGTCATTGGCGTCACGTTTCTTGTTTATGACGTCATCTTATATTATGTTCTATGACGTTCCTATTTGTAATTCAGTGACCTCCGCTGTGGGCCTTTTTTTCTCTATACTTTTATTAAAAAAGTGGTTTCTTTAACAAATAATGTCTTTGCACATCACAATTAATGGTATTATAAAAATAGCGTCGAATAACGATTTTCTGTACCAGAATTGTCATGTGAAATATGTGACGTCGGTATTGGAAAATCCAAGATGGCTGTCACTGACGGTAGACGGTCTCATATTAGGTCAGTAACAACGTCTGGGATTTTTACTGACGGTAAACGGGTTCATATGGGGATAGTAGTTTTGCTTTCTGATTGATCAGTGATCTCACTTTGAGGCATAATAAATGAAGTTAAACCAGACACTTGAAAATTAAACTGGACTCCGTTTAATATTGGAACCACACAAACATGATGTGTCTTGGAATGTGGTGTGAAGGTATCCTTTAGTCAGACATGCCAGTAGTCAGGCAGCTTAAAACAACAATATTAATAAAGGGATGACTGCATTGTAAATCTGCTTTTGACTTTGTTTCTAAGGGTGTATGTTTCCCTAATTTGCAAAGATATATATGGTGGTATTGTGTGACATTGTATCGATATTGGCGTTTGAATATATTTACGAATTTTCATGACTTTAATTAATTGTTATTACCATCGCTCGTAACATGGTAATAAAGCCACAGTAAACATAATATCTTTGTTTGTCCACTAAAAACTAGTCTTATCTTATTACAGAGCTTGGGATAACATTCTTGCAGTGCAGGTGTAACATTCATTTTACTATTCCATTTTAGAATAGTATCTTAAAACTCAATTTAAACGTCAACCCCGAAGTGCTAGCACAAGCAAAGATACCATCAACAGACAAAGATGCTGTTCAATGATAAAAAAAACGTTTAGATCACCTTTCTAATGCATGTCATTTCTGAAAGCATTTCACTTTAAGAAGAAAACAGTTGATCGTCTAACACATGCATCATCTGAAACAAGATATATGTGTTGCTGTCAACATTTCTGATCAATGTATGATAGTGATTCATAAACACATGCTCATATGGTCGGAATCGTTTAACCGATTCTGCTTTTAGCAGAGATTGCTATTGAATATGGAAAGTGTTTTGTCGCTTTTATTTATTGGGATGTTACATTTTGGTGTATTGGAGTAAAAGGTATATCTAGGTTAAGCGCTGCACATTTTCTATGTAAAACTATTGTTTCCTAAGGATACTGGAATGCTCTTTCCCCCCATTGTGTATTGCGATCCCAGATTCTCCTTAATTCTGATCCATGGTTTGTGACACAATATCAGTGGTCCTGGGTGTTCTCCATAGGGGTAAACGTGTATATCCTGCTTCGCATTGAGCTGACATGCCGTAGTATTATTCCCCAGGTGGATGAGAATGAAATTCGAGTTCACACTGATCGACTGACGGGGAAACTATTGTCAATAATGCTACCATCACCGCAACACGCCCAAGTCATATTCTTTCTGAATGTGTCGATTCTTTACATTACAAGTATGAATTCATCCATTGTGTGTTAAATGTAATGTAGGCTACAATGAATAATAGATAATGGAAGTTTACTGACAATTATTATTATTACCATAAATAAACTTCTGTTGCCACATAAACTGCCCCGCAAAAGTATACATCCTTGACTGATGGTGGCTAAACATGAAACAAGAGAAGGTTATTCGACGTTAGATGTACATGTATCATATCAATGAGTATCTAACACAAAATCTCAGAGGCAATTTCACAGTACACAGTACACAATGATGAGCAGAGTAAAGCAGATATTGTCATGATCAGTTTGTGTTGGTCCACAGGTATAAGACATTCTCAATGGCGAATGTGGCTACCACGAGCACCCAGTGCACGCCCAGATTCGCCTTCTCATCGTTGTCAGCCGACAGATGATGTCATTGGGAATCCGTTCTGAGCGGTGTCCAGCTGTTGACGGATTTGTGGAGGACGCCTCCTGATCAGATGATGCTACAAATGTTCAATGGGGTTTAAATCTGACGAGCGAGCTGACCATGGATGAACGGTGATTTTGTGCGCAGCCAAGAATTCCTGGACGACACTTGCAGTGTGCGGCCTAGCGTTGTCGTACTGTTCCGTGTTGCTGTTTGCGAAGGAAATGGCAACACTACGCACTACTGGCTGGTGAACGTCATCCCTGTAGATCGGGCCGTTGACAAGTCTCGTCCGTTGGTTGTCACGAATTTTCCTCCCTAAACCATCACCCCACCACCACCATATGGATGCACACCCAAAATGCAGCCTTGTGCCAGTCGTTCCTACAACAATTAACCCGAGCACGACCATCGTATGGAATATTATAAGCAGAATCTACTTTCGTGTGTAAAAAGCACTCTTTGCACGTCACGGATCTGTTAGCATTATACTATCTTTGCCCAGTGTAGTCTTCAAAGTTAGTGTTCACTGGGCAAGGTCATAATGCATATGTCTGCAGGGCTTAACAATCTGAGACAGATTGAGTGAGTGAGTGAGTATGGTTTTACGCCGCTTTTAGAATTTTCCCGCAATATCACGACGGGGAACACCAGAAATGAGCTTTACACATTGTACCCATGTGGGGAATCCAACCCGGGTCTTCGGCTTGACGAGCGAACGCTTTAACCACAAGGCTTCCCGACTACCCCTGTTTCGGAACAGATTCCCTCATTAAAGAAATATTGTCTATCCGGGTTCTTATTTTTACATTTTCTTGTTTCCTGACTCCGTGTCTACACCATAACCGTTAGATTTTAAACATTCATTCAGAGTGTTCATCTTATCCTCCCATTGAATCAGTCTTGCAACAACTGTCGTGGTTTATCCGGTGTCTGATGTCCGATTCGATGTGCCCGTTCCATATCCTTCAATGTCAATAGGATCACATAGTTATTTTCTGACTGAATGAATAACATCAGTTTTGTACTTAAATGTATTATAGGATTCGTTCGTACTTTCTGGAATACCATAGATGATGTGGGTTCTCCTGCTCTGTCTTTTTTAAGTCCTCCACACGGTTTTCTGGTTCTCTGAACTCATTCGTAACATACTCCCCATTTTCATGAACCGCTTCAACATCCAATCGGATTATATTCTGTTCTTTCCTTGTGATAATTTTGTCTTTTGTAGTTTGTTGATGTCGCACCTTCTCTCCACAGGCCCCTGAAGCAGGATAGGGATATAACTGAAACAGTGGACCCATATATATAAATAGACAAGGTACGTCACTCGCCATCTTGGCCGAAGTTGAAATCGGCTGTATCGTTTAAATTAAATGGAAATGTGTGCATGTCATGTTCACAATACCTCCCCACAGCCCTCCAAATACGACCTGCATGCAACAAACCTTCAATTTTGGCAATTTATTACCTATATCGGGTGATTTTATCGAAATATTGGCTCAGTCGCGGCTGTGGGTCACGGAAGTATACAAAAATCTCCGCACTCAATGGCGTCGAGTGCTGTGATTGGTCCGCGCTCCAACCATAACAAACACACATGGGGATATTTACCAATCAGAGCGCTCAGGGACATTGAGCCGCGACTGAGCCAATATTTCGATAAAATCACCCGATATAGGTAATAAATTGCCAAAAATGAAGGTTTGTGGCATGAAGGTCATATTTGGAGGGCTGTGGGGAGGTATTGCGAACAGGTATGACGGCGGTCTGTAAATAATCGAGTCTGGACCAGACAATCCAGTGATTAATATCATGATCATCGATCCACGCAATTGGGATCGATGACATGCATCAACCAAGTCAGCGAGCCTGACCACCCGATCCCGTTAGTCGCCTTTTACGACAAGCATAGTCACCTTTTACGGCAAGCATGGGTTGCTGAAGACCTATTTAACCCCGGATCTTCACGGGTCCCTCATTATAGCTGTTCGGTTTTCGATATGTAGACAATGGGAACCTTTTGTAATCAGTGACACAAAGCTAATATTCATATCAAAGACTGGAAACTATGTCTTGTATACACTGCATGATCCGAGACATTTGCATGCCTCAACTGAGTAGTAATACTGCACGAAGTAGAAGCCGGTAAGCCATGTCTGTGCCATTCGTCCATGTTGATGCTGGGTATTAGGGTTGAAGATGTTCGATCTGCCTGTGCCCTAGGAGGTGAGTATAACAGCCGATCCTCGCTCTCCAGATGTCGACCGTGGTACTCATGTTTGCTGGGAGGTAGTTGGGAACGAAGACAATCTTAACTTGAAATATTTACACAGAAGTGTCAGCGATTTTAACGTACAACCACATTTCTTTATTTGTTCAGTATATTACAACCACCTCACATTAATGTGAGATTAAGTACACTCGAGCGATATACACTCGGCAGTAGATTAGATCTACTTTTGTTTGCTTCCTAAGTGGCAAAGATATGTTGGTATCGTGTACAATTGTATGTATGTGATTTTTGTCATTTTGGCGTTTGTGATTATTCCTGAAGTATCAGGAAGAAAAAATGATTGCTATTATAACAAATCGTAACATGGTAATATATGTGTTGTTACATTTATCAATCAATAAAAAAACTTCTTATAGCTGACAGCGAAATCTTGTTTTTCAAGTGCATTTATCAACAGTTACTGCACACAACTATTTGCTTGTTCTGTTTGAAAAAATATCTTATACATGTTATTCGATTCTTAATGACATTCAATGAGAAATCTAAGCTCGTACATGTAAGACGGAAAAAGTAAAAACAAAAACATCACCACACAGACAAAAAAGCTTTTAGACAATAAAAAGTGGTTTCGTTGCTTGGATCAACTTTCTGAAAGCATTTCACTTTAAGTGTGTTAAAGAACTACATTTTTTCCGTCTCACAACGCATTCATCTAAGACTTACCAAGACACCTGTACCGCTGTCAACATATTTTTACATGCGCACGAAGAGTGGCATATGGAGTACAGGCATATCCTCAAGACAAGGAACCTGAATTAACAGTCAGTCTAATCCCACCATAAAAAATATCTCAGCTGACAAACTGTCGAAGCTAAAATGAAAACCATGAGGCATTAATAACGCATCGTCAGTAACTGGTATCAAATTCCAGTTTGAGGTCGTTTGTGGTTTTCTCAGGTGATTCCTTTCAGATGTTACATGAGGCAGGAAATGGTCACTGTCTATGATTATTATAATACGTTAGAGGAGGCAGAAGCGGGCATAATGGTCGCTGGTCTAGTGGTTTAATTCCCAAATAATCAGAATCTGGCCCGTCTCAGTTTTTACTACGTCTCTAAAACCTGAACACATGTTCTGTACAGAATTCCAAAGCTCCATAAAAGTCCATACAAAAATATATATTAAAGGGTCCGGTAAATGACCCACCAAACCTCTGTCTCAAAGATTAACCATACTACTTTGAAGGAAGGAACATTTCTTTTTAACATTGGATTCTTGTGCGAATACATATCTGTTCTGACTGGTTTCAATTTGGAAGTTGACACGTAGCACTTCATGTTCATAAAGGTGTTCGAGACAAGTGGAATTAATACATGTAGCATGAGGATTCTTAAAACCACAATCCTATACGACGAACTTAAGGAAAAACGTCATTCCATTTGTCACACAAGTATCGTTACATCACTATCTTCAAAGGTTCAGTGAGTCAAAAATGAAATGTCATCTGAAGTTTTCTGAGAAAACAATATGCGAAATGCTGGACTTCCTCTTATATAACCTGTTTGTAAAATTTGGGCATAGGTAATTTAAACTTGAAGTACATGTTGGCATCCCCATGGACACCAATTGTGCTCCTCTCCTTGCTGATCTGATGTTACTAAATAACTGTCAGATAGCCAATTCCCACGAAAACCTAATGGTGCCATTTTGTGAGCATTGATTTTTTAAAATCATTCCTCATTATTTCAATTATGTTCTGCCATGCTTGACATATAGTCGAAAACGTACAATGGACACTGTTTGACGAGAAACAGACGAACGTTGATGGAATAGCCTGAGATAAATTGTTCAGGCGTAATTTCAGGAAAGCTGTAGTTTATTCCGCAAAACATACATTTACATTACATGCTCCAGGTAAGACGTTTCATTTTGATTAAATTATTTCAATTAACTTTTCACTATAATTGCAGGGTAACAATTTTGATATTAAAAGTCGTACCGGAAGAAACAACCATTGTGTTTAGTACGTTAGTCGCGTTGCCTTATGACGGAAAGTAGTACGTCGAAAGAAAATGCTATCGCAAAATATACCTCGATGTTTCACTTCAGCACTTAACTGTATTACGGGTTGAATACATCATAACGGTCTATGGCATAACTGCAAACTATCGCACAGGCATATTATTTTTCAAGGCCATAACAATTCATTTTATGTAATTGATGTACGTATTCTTTATTAAATGAAAAATAACCAGCCAAACTGGTTAGTTTTAGATATTGATAAACGAAAAAATAAAATAAAATAAGAAAAATTAATGATAGAAGATAATCTTGGTTAAAAGTTCACGAACATGTATGTTGCTCTTGTGGCCATGATTACCTTTACCACCCGACGGTCTCACTCACAAAGAGATATCAATATGTTTAAGCAAATTTATTTCCAGATTTGACGATAGCCATTCTGAGTCAAGGGCATATGAAAAGAGCCGTTTTGCCTTAATTTAAAACAAAACTCTGTAAACATGACATATGATCAGAGAACAAGAATACCTTATTCTTCAGAGGTCTTAGTAAGTGTCGTGACACCACACCTTCCTGCAGTACTGTAGCTTCATACAGGACTCCGTAATATCAACAACAATGGCAATGCGTTTTCGGTGAACAAATGTCTCTATTCTTGTAGATAATCAGGCATGGCAAATGATCATGTCTTATCTATAACTCACCAAAGCCAGAAAATTACACAGGATAAGGTAATGAGACCTCAATATATATCGTATCCGCCAAGAACCACCTGGCACCATCAACATACATTCTATGAACGCATCACACGTTGGGCTTGTAGTACATGTGAAACTGGTATATTGTCTGTGGTTCAGGATGACGGTATCGTACGCAGCGATCCAACTCGTCCCATGCATGTTCTATCGAGTATAAATCTGACCTACACGCAAACTTACTGAGACCGCTTATTGGCCCGAGAGCCTAGTTCCCATTTAACAATAATAATAAACTAATTATGTCGTTAAGGGCTGTCCCTCGGTAAATTCTCCTCGTGTTCCATATATACCTGCTGAAAACTAAACCTTTTTGTACATAACCAATACCTCACTTTTTGTTGCTGCCATTATCGTGAAATGGTATTTCTATCCTACAAGTTATCCTCTTCAATTGTAGGTTCCTACTTTACTCCCCTTGGATAACGTAAATTGATTTATCTATGCACTGGATGCGGCCAGCTATCCAGATGTCCTGGCCTCCGTTATATAGCTGGAACATTGCTGACTGTTGCGTTAAACATCTAACTAAACCCAATAAAACCTTCGTGGACTTGGCGATAACAAAACCACATCGTACATAACCAACGCCCCGTGAAGATCCGGGGTAGAATACGACTAACGTGATCGGGTGGTCAGACTCGCTGACTTGTTTGACACATGTCATTGTCTCCAAATTGCGTGGATCTATGATCATGATGTCATCAGTGGATCGTCTGGTCCAGACTCGATTATTTACAGACCGCCGTCATACAGCTGGAATATTGCTTAGTGTGGCGTTAAACAACAATCCAACCAACCACAGCATTATCCAACATAGTATCCCAAAATGACCGCCCTTAAAGGTATATTTCCCCAACAGCAATTCAAAATGTAAAACTAATGATGATAGTGAGTGAGTGAGTGAGTTTGGTTTTACGCCGCTTTTAGCAATATTCCAGCAATATCACGGCGGGGGACACCATAAATGGGCTTCACACATTGTACCCATGTCGGGATTCGAACCCGGGTCTACGGCGTGACGAGCGAACGCTTTAACCACTAGGCTACCCGACCGCCCCACTGATGATGATAAATAATACGTGGTACATGTAGTAGTTATAAGATGTATCGAAATAGGCTGCATTGAAGGAATAGTTTTGATTTTTCTTGTAGAAATATATTAATGTCGGAATATTATGAAGAAAATATTACTTGTTTTTAGTAATCTGATCGACGGAAGGCTCTTCATGGGTAATTTATACTGAGATATACTTTGCAAGACAGTAAAAGTAATAGATTGAGCATCTGATGTAGTGTTTAGGAAGATCTGGCGCCACAATATCGAGCTGAACAGCGAGTCTAGCGTCTTGTCATTTATACTTTTCTTCATGCAGTGGTTGACTGACACGTGGTTAGAAGAAGGCTTTGATATTCGGAAAAAAAGATGACTGCAGTGATTATTCAATTTGGTAGGATGTTTTAGTCTGAAGCTTGTTTAGTAACTGTATTGGAGATTTAATGGAACACACTTCCATGTATACTCTAGTATAAAGCTCGACTAGATATGTGCTTCCACCATGAATAAAAAACAAGGTCGTTAACATGATACATGTAATACCTAAATACAATATGCGCAAACACTGACGAAGCAGACTTTGTGACTAGCTTAGCACTAGCAGTATCCAGCGCCGGCCACAAAAAACAGGTTTCCAAGGAAATGAAATCAACGTTCTTTACGAAGTCATTTGTCACGTTTTGTAATCACGTTAATACCAGCTTAGATTAGTAAAGTGGGAAGACACTCATTCAAAAACCAAAAGACGTAACATAAATTACATTTACTTTTTCGAATCCCATTCCTAAACCACCAATCCCTCCGTACAGTCCTCCCACCCCATCCGAAAAGACCTCCCATTCCGTAGCCCCCGCACAGACCACAGATTCCGTAGCCTCCGTATAGACCACCCATTCCGTAGCCTCCGTATAAACCACTCATTCCGTAGCCTCCGTACAGACCTCCCATTCCGTAGCCTCCGTATAGACCACCCATTCCGTAGCCTCCGTACAGTCCTCCCATTCCGTAGCCTCCGTAAAGACCTCCCATACCGCAGCCTCCGTATAGACCACCCATTCCGTAGCCTCCGCACATACCACCCATTCCGTAGCCTCCGTATAGACCACCCATTCCGTAGCCTCCGTATAGACCACTCATTCCGTAGCCTCCGTACAGACCTCCCATTCCGTAGCCTCCGTATAGACCACCCATTCCGTAACCCCCGCACGAACATGTACCATAGCTCAAAGGTGCCACGTTCACCGGCGGGGCAGAACACTCTCACCTTTTTGCAAACACCTGGTGTCAGCACTATTAAGTTTGATAGTCATTCATAAACACATGCTTATGATATCGTCGGAATAGTACAATCAACTTCTCCACCCCCCACCCAACCGTTGATGAATATATGACAAACCAATCAACTTCAAGTACTTCTCTAAAAGTATACTAACGATACAGTTAAATGTATAAACTGCATAATACCTTAAGTCCCGATTAGTGTTGAATAGTGTTGGACTATATATTTCTTACAATTATTTTTCCATCAGATTGATTCAGAATTGATAAGAAGTTCAAAAGGGTATAAAACATCACAGTACACTAATTATGCCAGTATTAGAAGCCAAAAAATATACATTGACTTTCGTTTCCTTGCAATACTATCATATTCAGTCAGTGGGTGCTGAAATATAGTCTACAAATGTTTGGAATTTGTTATCATGATACAATAAATGGAAAATAGAAAATTGATAGTTCGAGTTTGCTCCACATTATATGCGATATATGACCAGGAAATGGGAGTCACTCAGGGCAGTATTTTATCAGTGACACTTCGTAGCATAAAAATCAGCGGTCTTTCTAAAGTTTCAAATGAAATTATCAATGGTTCGTTATTTGTTGATGATTTCAATATATCATGCCGTGGTGCAAATATGAATACCATTGAGAGACAGTTTCAAGTTTCTGTCATTAAAATCCATAAATGGTCTCTAGAAACGGTTTTACTGTTTTCCAAAACTAATACCTGTTGTTTTCATTTTTGCAATAAACGGAAATTACATACAGATCCAAAACTGACTTTAAATAATATTCCAATTAAAGTGGTCAAAGAAACCAAGGTTTTGGGCATTACATCTGAGTTTTACCTCAGATTTTAAAAAGTCCTAAAGCAAAATGTTTGAAAGTACTTGCTATTCTTATGGTGATATCAAATGCTAAGAGGGATGGAGATATAGAGAAACACTGCATTTTTAAAGAACTTTGATCAGGTCTAAACGTTATTATGGTTGCTTCATTAACGGTACTTCATCAAGTATATAATATATCCGAGAACTTGACACGATTCAACATCAGGGACTTCGGTTGTGTCTTGGAGTATTTAAACATCACCAATTGACAGTGGGCTTGTCTTAATCTGAGACGAATAAAACTGGCTTTACAATACATCACAAAACCTCACTCCAATCCATCTAATCCAATATCCTGTCCTCCATTTCAGCATTTGTATGACAGAAAACCAAACAAAATTCAACCACTTGGCATTCGCATGCAATCCCACATCAAAGATGCATATTTAAATCTTTCTGCTATTGCCGAATTCTTTCTGCTATTGCCGAATATAAAATAACGGGGTGTAGGTTGTAGGCTGCACAGTCATGTTGGCATCAGTGGCAACTGTAAAGTCGATGCCTCGACAAAAGCTGCTCTTCAACACAAACTTCCCGTATTCTGATAAGAAACATTCTATTAGAAATTGTGAGTAAACTACATGCCATCTGGCCAATTCTGGTGTATATCGCCATGATGGAGTTGTGTTACGGCGATGCCGAATTGAACACAGTCATTATACACATTAATTTTTATTGAAATGTGAAGATGCATCTTTTTGAATCCCTTGCAACACAATTTGCTTGAATGTGTTGATTTGTGCGTCAGACAACGCTGTAATGATAATGTTCATGCTTTTTCTGAACGTTTGAGAACAGTGTCTAACCACTTGAGTTCAGCATTTAAAAAGGAAACCAACCTTTATGATAAAATATCAGTCTTAATTTCATCAATGCGCTTTGTTACCTCAGAATGTGATACATGACTGAGATTTGAGTATATCAAACATCACTCATGCATGTATACATGTAGTTCAGACAATACTTTAGTGGTAAATATAAATGTTAATGTAAAGAATGTAACGTAACAAGGGTACTTGATTTATTCAAAATGTACATTTGAACCACAAAACGTAATAACTGATATCTTTCATGAATGAAAGAGCAAAGTTCACAATTTGAATCTAGTACATTACCGTTTGTATTTGCCATCGTTCATAATCTGCCTTTTAATGGATGTATTGTTTAATGTTAGACTTGTCTTTGCTCAGCACATTTAATGTCAGCTATGAACTAAATATGCTGACTGTACACACAGAAAGAGGCAGGATAGTATTCGGAGGGTAAATATGATACGTAGTATCAAGTTTAGTGTTCATGTTACACATCTTAAAGTTTAATATTGTGCATAACGTAGAATTAGTCCCTTTGTATTTAATTAGCATTCAAAACCGGAGCAGAGCTTCTAAAACGTTCAATGGTTGGTAGACATGTGGAGTGAAAGTGAAATCCACTGACACAATGATATTTATATTATCATTTACAAATCTGAACGCTGCATCGTCTAGCGCAGTAGTCTGTCGTAGAATAACCTGACATTGCGTCTAACTGCAATCAGTAGGCCTTTTGTGTCGCCACATCTAACAATGGGGACATTAATTTGGCTGCGGGGGATGGGAATGACATTTACACATCAAAGGACACTACGATGTCCTTACCAGACTATTTTAGTCATATGTGTGTTATCAAATCAATACATTATGTTTTCAAAATGTATTCTTTTGTCTGCTACCATGAAGTCTTCTTTGATTAGTGCATGGACGAGTTTCACAAATGTAACGTTAAATCTGCATTAAGGGTAATTGAAGTTTCATGAATTCAATCAAAATTGGCCATTAGATACATGCCTGGATCTGACATCATGGAAATATTTATGTACATGTACATGTCTGTCTCGCACAAGAAAACGTAAGTGGAACCAATCTTGGGTAGACGAATGGACGTTGTTTCTGAGTATGTTTTGTCACACAACTTGTTCCCACAGACAAGGCCTTTAATAACATAACCATTACATGTAATCATCACTACATTAATTGTTTGATCAAAGAACTTGATATAAGTGACATGTCACATAACGTCACACAAAAGGTCAGTTAGTTAACTGAGGAAGGAGTCTGCCAAGTATCAGTACTATAAACTTTTGACTTGATTCTAAAACCAGAAGACGTCTCCATTCATCTTTTGTATTTGATTAAGAAAAACTCCACAAACATAAAAAAGGGATACATATTGCTGGGTCTATAGCTAGTAATATGTACCACCAAATACCTGTTTCAGAGATTAACCATAAACCTTAATACAATCAAGGATGGACTTTCTATATATTCACAGAAGGTATTTGAGACAAGTAGAATTAATAATTAATTAATTTAACTTTGTACACCACTATCTCACATGACAAACTTCAGGAAAAACTTCACTGCTCGACCCATGGGGCTCTTGTTACAAACGTGGTGACCATAGGTATAGTGACATATCTATCTCAGTGATTCAGGTTAATTTGTCACAAATGAAAGCAAATGCCATCTGAAGTTTACTCAGAAAGCAATATGTGAAATGCTGGACTTCCTCATTGACATCATCTATATACATTATTGAAGAAAGACATTTAGGCAAGAAGAAGGCGTCTCCATAGGTACCAGTTGTTTTCTCCTTCCTGCTGATCTGTTTCTTCATGCACATGAATCGGTATTTCAGCTCGGATTGGCAAAGTCAAATTAAGTACGTTGAAGTTAAGCTTCAGGTTTTTCGATTATCTGATATCGTTCAATAACCAACAAATAGTCAATTCCCTTCCACGGATTTAGCCTCCTGAACTAGAAATAAAGGAGACCAGTGAGATCGCCTCATATGTCCCATATTCAGATCTATGTATAAAGATTCGGAGTGGAAAAAGCTATCCACAAGACGTAAACTTTGTCTTTATGTCGAACAATACTCCACCAGCTCCAGCTTTTGGTGTCAACATTTCACAACTTTTGAAGCACAATCAAGCAAGCTCTTTCTTCGAAGATTTCAAAGAGAGCAAAACTAGTCTTGCTCAAAAGTTATCATGATTACAATAGTCAGGGCCTCGGTAAAGCTTTCAAAATGCGTTTATGGCTGGTTATTACTTTGTCCTGCTAAAACTTCATTTTTTCGCGGCATCTTTAGTGGTCTATTTCGAAATCTATTTCGGAAAGTAGACACATCATCTCGTAAATTCAAATCTGATTGATCATTAAGCCATTGCTCTTTCAGATGATTCAGTGGCCCCTAGCCGTGTGTCGAAAGGACTGACCCCTAATGATTCCTGAAATGTCCTCAAAGCTGCAAACAACAATAAATGAATGCCTTTATCTCACTCCTCACTTTCAAAGCAGTAAATCAAGATCATATTTGTAAGAGTATGATCAAATCTCTCTTCATGAGACTGAACTACTTTGGGTGAGAAAACCGTGGTGAAACAAAACCTCTCCACAAGACTGTATGACAAGAGGGACTTCACATTTTCCTTTTTGTCAAGGCATATTCCTTCAGCTCCAATTTAGTGTTTACATTTGACAACGTTACAGGAACAATCGAGCATGCCCTTTCTTCCAAAGTTTCAAAGAGCATACATGTACGACTCTCTTTCATTGTTTTTAAAAATAAAACTTACAACTTTCAAGGCCTCAGTAAAGCTTTCAAAAAAGTTTTATGGTAGAAATGAGGAGGACATTTCCAAATTTGACGCATCCGTTATAAAAATGTTCGATGCTGTCTCTATTTTGACTTGTACCATATGTTTCCGTGTTTTTGTCAGGTGAACATTTGTATTTGGGTGCCACCTTTAGGGCAGGTTCACCCTTTGGCAGATCTTTTGTATAACCTTGGAAAGGGTTTTATCGCTTTTCTTCAATTAGATATATCTTATTTAATTGTGCTCAGCGATACAAAAAAACCATTATACAGGAAGAGTGATATTCACTCCCGTACTCCTCTATTTATAACATTTGCTTCCAGCCTGTATTACAGCACTTTTAGCTTGTTCTCGGCCGCCTCCGTGGTCTAGTGGTAGAGCGTCCGCCCGGAGAGCGCAAGGTCCGGGGTTCGATCCCCGGCCACGTCATACCAAACGACGTTAAAAGATGGTACTTGTTGTTACCCTGTCTGGCGCTCGGCATTAAGGGGCTAAAACAAGGACTGGTCGGCTTGGAGTCAGTATACTGTGTCTGAGTGGGGTATCCATGTTAAACTGCGGCATGATATCTCAGTGTGCTAGCACTATAAATCCGGACTAGTACAAGCAGTCCGGACTAGTACAAGCAGCCACACACACACATACACGTGCATGCACGTCGCTATATAAGCGCAGTAATCTTGGACGAGACGTTAAACCCAATTTCATCTCACCTCACCTTTAGCTTGTTCTCAAACGTACGTTAGAATATCGATGTAAAAGTTTCGTGTCGCATGGCGTCATGTGTAACCAAGTCTTCTTTTTCACGCTCTAACTAGGGATGTTCCTCTTTCAAGACCAACATACATTCTTTCAATATAACTATTAACTAACTATAAATCTTTTAGGTTATGGAGAATAGCCATTCCACATGGTGATTTTAAGATACGGATAACCTTTGTGTCATGACATTGAACAGTTTTAAAGGACAGCTACTGAAGACAGCCTTGGTGAAACGTTCATGCACTTGTATGTTGCACTTGTGATCTCGCTATGACCATGATAACCTTTATCGCCAGACGGTCTCACCCACAAAGCAAATCCAATATTCTTAACTCAATTCAGTCTCAGTTTTTTGCAGAAAAGGAGTTGAAGATGGTTCTTCCGACCAAGATATATTAATAAAAAGAAATCATTTTACATAGGAAAAAACACGCCAGTATGATTTATATATCGTCCGAGAATGAAATACCCTAATATCGTTCAGATGCCTTAGTACAATTCGTGACACTACCCCTTCCAGCCGCGGCGGCACAAAACAATTCCGAATTATATTATTATGAACCATGAATCAGCTTTAGGTAAGTACTTATCCAAGGAAAGGCGACAACAAGTGCTTTTTCGATGTCTCCGTCATATTGATGTAATTTTAACAGCAGGCAGTACAATGTTGTGTAGCAATGTTTCATATATTCTTAAAAAATAATGTTCCATAAAAATCTGCAATATAATTTTGCCTCAGGTTGAACAAAAGAGATTTATTTGCTGGATATTGTGAATGTCCGTAATTGACCATATGCGTGCTATGATACTATGATTTGGGGTTCGAATACCCGATAATGAATTGTATGCACCATACCTGTGCTCGGGGGCTTTATCAAAGTAGTCATACGAGGGGTAGCTGAAAAGTTTTGGGCCTAATTACGATGGACTGAATTGATTGAATACAGGATCAACGGCATCCGTTCCGAGGTCCACACATTTTTGCTGACGATGCGGAAGTGCCTGGATCCCGCCGGCGTAGACGTTTCTTTCCTTGTTGTGTAAAAAGTCACACAACAGAAAAGGCAGTCCTTTCATCAAATTATGGTCACAGTAGTGGAAATCTGACGGTGCCAAGCCACATATGTACATTGCAGACGTCTGCACAAGAGCGTTGTCCTGATAGGGAAAATACACATTTAGCCTTGATACGCTAACGTAGATACCTTTCAGCATAATATTCGCCATGAATGGTCTCACTGGCGCATCAGGAGGTAGTCCACCAGTAAGATTCTTTTAGAATCCACTGCTGTGGCTGATCGTATTCAACCCAAGAGCTATCCACAGTTAAAGATCGCTGCAAAAAAACACCTGGGTCTGCTTTAAAAAGATGAACATTTGCACGAGAGATGATGGACTTTGGGCGTTTCTTATGTGGAATGGTGACGCGTCGCGAGTAATCGATCATCCATGAATATATCATGTATTTCATCAACATTTTTCTTTGTGGTCACCGGCAGTTGAAAGTTTTCCTGATTTGGGATAATCTCCGAGGCTCTCTCTTCCTCTCTTGAATCGCGCTACCAGGCGTTTACATAAACCTGTATTTCACACCCGCAACCGACAAATATCACACTTACCATGATTATCTAAAGATACACCAAACAGCCACGATTATTGCCGTCACATTACTGCTTTTCTGTGCATTCAAGGACTGTGCACAAAGAGAGTGGTTAATCGATGTATGAATGTACGTGGGAGCGAATGCATGGGAAGTAGTTACAACCCTCACAAAAGAGTATGCGTGTGACACCGTTATGGGTCAGTACAACCTCATACAGGGTAATTGGAATTAATGAAATGTGTTCTGTTGTATCCATTGTTGTACCACAATAGTTTGGACACTAGATTTGTTGGATTCAACATGACGAATATCGATGGAAGGCGTTCAAGAAAAACAGAAATATGTGTATGATCTTCCCCTTAGTTAGAGCTTCCTGAGTGATGTATGCCATGTGCCTGTGGCCTCAGAGTTTTGTGTGAATAAATTATCTATCTGTTTGTCAAACGTGCTAGTGTAAAACACATGGGTGACTGCAAAGCAAATCTAAAATCTGCTGCCATAGAATGATGGTGGTGTGGTCAAATAAAATGCAGTTTTTGTGGGCATTTGAGACGACTTTTTGTTTATAATTGACAAATATATTGTATTTGCATATATTATGTGCATATATTGGACAGCCAGTACTACATCTTGGGCTTTCTTAAATGCTACAATTTTACTAATTGCCTTGAGTATTTAATGGAGCTTTTTATCATAATAAGGGAATCCATTGACATTAACAAACACGAGCGCTTACAAGACTGTGGTAATTGAAATATTGTGTTACTGTTGACAACATATTTTCAACAGATTTCCATTGTAGTCTGATGTTCTAAGTCTACACATAGGCGGACACTTAATCATTTTGTATTTACCGTTGTACAGGACAAAGAAATAGGACTTCTTGGTACAATGAACATTCCACGAGAACGCAGAACATGTACGTCATGTGACACTCAAGCAATTACCTGATACAAGACATTTCGTTTTGCTGAATTTATTTCAATTATCGTTACAAGATAATTGTAATGTATTTATTTTCAAAATGGAATGGGATCTGAAAAACAAACAAGTGGAGAAATAACTATGTCTTGCAATCAATTGTTGTTAATTCAATAGGGGGAACAGTAATTATTGGTTACAAAAACTGCGATTCCTTAGTTAGAAAGCTTGTATGTCTCGGAGAGCTTTCATTATGTATTGAATCATTTGTCGATATATGAGCATAGTATTGCATTTAAGGTTTTAAGACCAATACTCGGATAAAAATGCCAGTACTACGTCTGGGGCTTTCTCAAATAATACAAATCCTACATCACATGTGCAACTGTATATGAAGTACTTTCCCTGAGCAACTTTAATTACAATGATACTACATAATTCTTTTTTAAATAAGACGTTGCAGATTTCTGTTATTGGATGTAAAAATGAACAATATGTATGAGATCATTTCGGGTTGCAGTTGCCCGCCATTACTTTGAAATGCGCCTCATTTCGTCTTTAATAAAGGCCCTTCCTTTTCGTCCTGCAGTTTAATATATGGAAGGGAACATATTGTCTGTCTTTTAGTGTTTGTTTAGTGTCTAAGCCAACTATAAATCAGTCGAGTGTCAGTATTAGACAGACAATTTGTATTTAGGCAGTTTATTTGTATACAAGGGAAAAATACCAATAGTACATCATGTATACAATGAAAAGTACAAGTTGCAGCGCAACCTTGACATTGTAGTTTCAGAACATGTAGAACGGGTTTACAAACATACACATATATATAATTAATATATAATTATATAATTATATATATGCTTCCTAGCATTCATGAGAAATATGCGGTCATAACATAACAACACAGATAACTTAAATAACACGTTCGCATTTTCGGTTTGGAATATATCGTACAGTTTTTTCTGGAGATGGTCCATTTTTGAAATACTGTTGCAGATAATCATTTCTTGAATTCGCATATTCTGGACATATTAATAGTACGTGATATAAGTGTCAGTGCTTAAACACTACATGTGTACTGCTCTGAGAAATGTTTAAGCGTTTTCTGTAACTCGATTCTCCATGGGTACAATGTGTGTTGATCATTCTGATCATTTCCTCGACATGACATTGCCTGAATACTGAATACTGCCTCTAAACATATTCACGAATCATCATGACTTGCATAAATTGCTGGTACCACCAAACGTGACACTGTAATAAAGTCACAGCATACATAATATTTGTTTTGTTATCTGTATCATACTTGTCTCCTTATTTCATTGGAAAAACATATTTAAGCGCGGTTAATAAATGCACACGTTTATTCTAAACTTCGATAAGCTTAACAGTCGATTTAAACGTCCTTGCAGGAGAAATGTAAGCTCCACATCTCTGATGGAAGTTGTAAAAACAAAAGATCAATGATTAAAAAGGTCACTTTTAAAGTTTGGATTTAGATTCTAAATACGTTCTGAAAGCATATCACTTTAAGTATGTTGAAGAAATATATTTTTTTCCTTGCATAAATGCATCCATCTTAATTGTGTCAAGGGTTCAGTGTTGCTGTCAACATTTCTCACGATGTTACATTGTGCATGTGCACGGAGATTGGCAGAAAGTGTATTTGATTAGGTGACTGGCATTTCCTCCAGACATGGAGACTGACGGTTAATATAAAAGAATAGGACTAAACTTACCCCAAAACATCTAAAATAAAATTAATACCAGTAATGCATCTTCAGCAACTCCAGTTTGAGGTGTTATCGATGCCGACCTTCACGCATTACGGGATCTGCTGTAGGCAGGAAATGATCAACTTCAGTGAGTATTATGATCTGTTCGTAGAAGCATGAATTGTTGCACTCGGCTCGTTTTGTACAGCTGCTTCCCTTAGTCGTACCACGAGCCCATGATCGTGCATTCAAAACCCAGATTTCCCCTAATAATGATTCTTGGTTTGTCAGCACAATACCTAAGCTCGTGGGTTTCGTCCAAAGCGATAAACGTATTCCCTACGCCTCATTTAAACTGGCATTCTGATATACAACGGAAATAGCGTTCAGAATGAGGTTGAGCCAAACTCATCGTCTATCTTAATGTGTCGCTTCCTTAAACTACAAGTATGACAACCTTCATTGTGTCATAAATGTCCTGTTGGCTGCTTCAAACTAGTATAGATGAGGTCACTTCAACTAACACAAAATTATTACCCAAATATGAAGATGTATTCTTATGTTACCATCAAGAATGCGTATTTCACTGTTAGCAGTGGATGGGAATGGATTTTCGCCGCTTTCAGCAATATTTCAGCAACATCACAGAAGGTGACACAAGAAATAGGCTCCACACATTGTACGCATGTGGGTATTCAAACTCGGATCCTCGGCGTGTCGAGCGAATGCATTAACCACTTGGCTCCCGAACCGCCCCTCGCTGTTATCAGTTCAATGAATCACAGCTATTTTCGGGGGCATATTATCAAATCGAAAGTAGCTCAGAATAGCGTGGTTTACTGGGATTCATTCTTAACTGGAATCGACGGGGCTTCAAAGTTCACATCAGATCTAGAAATATATTTCACATTAACTTTTGGGATTATTTAGGTATGAATTCCTGATGTTAACCCTCTATCTGCTACAATCGTGAAATTAAAATAATTATTACTGTATGACATATGATCATCTCAGCTCAAGCTTATATTCTGTTCCTTGAAGGAACGGGGGGCACGGGTGGCCCAGTCGTCTAAGGCGCCGCGATTCGCTGTGCAGAGTTGCGTCCCTTGGGCACGCCAGACACCTATGATTGTGGGTTCGAATCCCGGTTCGCCCCGATTATGTTTCTAGGTTTGTCAGCACCATACCCGTGCTCGTGGGTTTCACCGAAGTGGTAAACGTCTGAGACCTGCATCACTTCGGGCTTTCCTCCCACATTAAGCTGACACGCCGTGATATAACTGGAATACTGTTAAAAGCGGCGTTAAACCCAACTCACTCACTCACTCACTTGAAGGAACGAAACTGGGACAGACTTATTTTGGGATTTATTTTAAGCTGTATCATCTATGATGGACCTGCATATGAGTAATATTTAGTTATTAAATTTAATAATCGCAATTCTGAGTGTTTGACTAGAAACATAAACTGTATAGCTAGGATAGCTGTCCAGGTTTTCTTTCATGGGAGTTTTTTTCCTAAAAACGTTAACAAAACCAATTTGCATTGGGGTGAGCCGATGTAAGACATTTCGTTTTCCTGAATTAATTTCAATTATCGTTACAAGATAATTATAATATATCTATTTTCAAAATGGAATGGGGTCTGGAAATCAAACACGGGGAGAAATAACAATATCCTTTTAAAAAATCAAGTCTTGTTAATCTCATTGGGAGAACAGTAATTATTGGTTACAAAAACTTCGATTCGTTGGTGAGAAGCAGTATCTGAGAGCCTTCATCATGTATTGAATCACTTGTCGATACATGAGCATAGTATAAGCCTTTGTATTATTTCAGGTCAGGTGTTAGATAATGTGTGTGTGTGCGTGTGTGTATGTGTGTCTTTTGGGGTCGTGGTTTACGAGGCATTGGTGCCTTGTGGAGGAAAGTAGTCCTTAAAACAGCCGTAAGTTTAAAATGAAGGAAATGTGTTAAACAGACCACCCACTGCAGATGGTCATAGTCGTATATGACACAATTGTATATACCTGTTTGTGAGTGTTACGAGATGATGTTACGAGTACGTGACCACACAACATCATTGAATAAGCAATAAATTGTATCGAAACACCCAGTTTTTCAAATACAAAGGGCAAAACAATTGGTCAAACAAGTGAAAGCAGCATTAGAATAACAGATAACAGGCCCTTTAATTAATGTAAGTGCACTCACGAATGTTCAGAATGTTGTCACTGTCGATTGTCTTGAAACAGCCCTGTCTCCAATCTTGAATCCGGAATAGTGACAGGAATTGGGAGTTTACAACTCGGTATCCATTCCCCGCTTGGATAGAAGATCGCCCTTCTGTCGAATGTGGCCAAGAAGTTTAACTTAAGCTTCAGGTCTGATGATCTGATATCGTTCATTAACGGTCGAATAGCCAACACCCTTCCACTGATTTACCCACCCAGAAAGAAAGGATACCATTGACATTGCCTAATTTGTTTCATATTTGGAACTATGACAAAGATGTAGATTGGAAAAACCAATGCCCGAGACGTCAACCTTCTCATTATGTCTAACAATAATCCAGCAACTCCAGCATTTGGAGTCTTCATTTCACGACTTTTGAAGCACAATCGAGCATGCTCTTTCTTCGAAAATTTCAATGAGCGTCATACTAGTCTTGCTAAAAAGTTATCATGATTACAATAGTCAGGGCCTCGGTAAAACTTTCAAAATGTTTTTTATGGCTGGTTATTACTTTGTCCTGCTATAACTTCATTTGGTGGTCTATTTGGAAGTCTGTTTCGGACAGTAGACACATCGTCTCGTAAATTCAAATCTGATTGGTCATTAAGCCATTACTCTTTCAGATGCTTCAGTGGTCCCCTAGCCGTGTGTCGAAAGGACTAAACCCTAATCGTTCCTTAGAAGTCTTCAAAGCTGCAAGCAGCAATAAATGAATGCCTTCATCTCACTCCTCACTTTCAAAGTAGTAAATCAAGATCATATTTGTAAGAATCTGATGAATTCTCTCTTAACCATAACCACCTCATACATGACCTGCTGAAACAACCCTGACATGAAATTTGACCCTTGATTATACTTAAATACTTTGGGTAAGCTAACCATGGTGAAACACTTGATCAAAGCCTTTCGGATAACCAGAGCAATAAATCTCCTTAATAGAATAGCTTCTGCGAATCTGGTTGAAACGCAAATGATTGTCAACAAATACTGATTAACAGACTTTGTTTTAGGCAAGGCTCCAACCCAATCAATACTTACCAACTGAACGGCTCTTCTAACGCTGGTATGGGCTTCAAAGGGGCGGTGGGAAGTATATACATGACAAATCTGTGACACATCCTGACGCAGATAGGTCAGAGGAAAGAAGCTAAATTCTTCTCACAAGTTTTGTTAACACTGCAATATGAGTAATAAGAGTATCATGGGCCAAATCCATCAAATTTTACGAAATCTCTGAGGAACCACCTGGTAAAAACGTTTACAGCAGAAACCTCTGGAGGTCTCCAATTTGTTTTACCAAAATATCATCGTGGTAATAGATAGAAACGGGTACCATGTAGGCCTAATCGGAAGAAAGTGTGTGTCTGGTCAACTTGATTTTCAGTATCGTTCATGTTTACACAAAGTCGGATAACTCTAAATTACTCGCTTCGCCGACCGTTATCAGAATCTGACCACGACAGCACATAATATTTTACTACCACTTCAACCATTTGCAGCCACTTATATCACTTACACATAATAGCGAGTCATATCATGTTTTAATATATAAAAACTACACCGATCTTCGGAGGTCGTTAACGTACAATCAGTCGCGTCAAATTAAACTAAACAACCAATATCTATTTCATAAATGTGACATGTTATGTCAAGAGAGTCCCGACGAAGGCGCATATAGCATTCAATTTATTATGTTAGAAGTTATTAACAGACGTGATAGTCGACGGTTATGAAGATTAAGGTCGTGTATTCCTTTATTTACGATAGAAAACCAGACAGATGCTATTCACTAACACGACTGTATTTACCATGCATATCGGTGACATTAACAAGTCTGAAAGATGCATCGCCAAGGAGTGTGGACTCTGTTGCGTCTGACTGCAATGAGTAGGCCTTTCGTGTCGCCACATCAAACAAAGGGAGCTTTATCTTGGCTGCGGGGGATGGAAATGACATTTACACATCAAAGGACAACGTGATGTCCTGACCAGAGTATTTTAGTTATACCCCTGTAATGAAGTCAATATATATTATCTTTTTCACATGCGCTGTGTTACGGTATGTGTGACCTCATATTTGACCTCATACGCTCTATGGCGTTACTACTTCATATTTTTATTGACAACTGTAAATGCCCATGGTGAAGATGGAGAAGTAAACTTCTATTTTAAGACACGGATAAACCACTGGTCATGATAAGCTCCAAAGGAAACTTGATAAGGTCAGTCTTGGTAAAATGTTGATTTATGTTGCAATTGTGACCATTCTGTGACCAAAACTACCAATATCCTTTGACGGTCTCACCGAAGCCAACATCCAATATTTCTAACTCAATGTAATTTCAGTTTTAGAAAAGAACGTAGTGTTTGTTCTTTGGATCTAGACAGATTGATCACAAGATCCTTTTTATAAAAAATATGTCAGTATGATTGATATACGGTCCGAGAATAAGAATATCCTGTATTCTTCAGACGTCTTAGCGAGATTCGTGACAATACCCCTTCCGGCAGTAGCGTCACATAACACTTCTGGCTCATTCATATTGTCCTGAACTATATGTGTGTATGAATCAGCGTCGGGGAAAGGTACTTGTCGGCACTAGTAGCAAAAATGGGAATAAAACGGCAATGGATTTTCGGTGTATCCGTCGCAGTGATGCTCGACCAATAGCGGTGCAAATTTGTCATGGTTCATTATGGTATTCAAGTCAATGTTTTTTGGCAGTGTCTTTGTACTTTTACAAACACAATACCCGTGCTCGGTGAATTCCTCAAGTGTCTGATCTGCTTCTCCTCGAGCTTTTCACCCACATAAGCTGACATTTGCCTGGTACATGAAGCAAAATGACACGAACCAGTAAATGTTCTTAATGGCATCACTGCAATAACTACTCATAAAACAGTAATGTAAAACATAATCTTTATATAGAAAAAATAAACAGATTACCCTGTAAAACATAGGCTAAAGAATGGGTGGACGAGGGAGTTAGGAAATTTTAGGACTCATATTGAGGCATGAGATTTGAGAAAAGTAGATAGCTTAGCACTGGTATATCCTGATTATGGAGTAGACTACTTTGCCATCCACTCAATGAAGGAGATGGACAGCATTCCATCAAAAACAATTCGTCAATTAGCACGCATTGGGCCTCAAAATTTAAAGCATTTTATTTTGGGTTGTTTGGGAGGGGCCAGAACAAAGAACAAGAGTATTTCCACTACCAGTGTATGTCGCTGATGTTTGGTGACAATATTTCCTTTATATATAAATAAGTGAACTGCCATGAATAGCACACATATGTATTCGCTACATTTAGATTCAATGTACTCTTCCGATGACAGATCGAGAAGCCTTGATGTTAATCCTCATTTTCACAGATGCCATTACTATTTACGTATTTGTCACTGATAGAGAACGTGGTCAATGGCTTAATCATGTATTTAGTCCTTGACAGACGAACGTTAATTATCGGTGCCAATCTTAACTCGAATCCACGAGTGGATACTTGCAGCTTAGGGAGACAATACCCTGCAATACAAGATGCAGTGCCTTAGACCAACAAGGCCCTCGCGCTACCATCTTATTGTACGTGTCAAAACACTGTTTACACAACATGGATCACGTTGAAACAACATTGGAAGCGTCATCAAAATATGGTTATGTCTGTTATAACAAAGCTCCAGATAAATCCATGTCTCTGTGTTTCTATGACTACACATGTGTCTTGACATCAAAAGTCTGCGGTAAAAAAAACAAGCAATCAAGATATCCCACGTGGGATTATATTGCATGTTGTAAGATGCAATTTCCAATTTAGTTGTACCAAAAAGATGTATGTTAATGAGTTGTTTTATGGTATTATGTGTTTTCCAGTTCTCTATTTTAGGACTCCTTTCAACTTTTTTTTTCATTTGTTAAGCGTGATGACTAATCATTGGCATTCAACAACTGTTTTATTATTCACAAATGTAACCATGACTCTCACATCATGTAAACAGATATACAGAATTTACAATATAAAACGGGGAGGCGAGTTAGCCTCGTTGCATTCGTTAAAAGCATTCGCTCGTCACGTCGAAGGTCCGTGTTCAATTCCCTACAAAGGTTCAACGCATGGGGGTCCCGCGCCTTGATATTGTTGGTATAATGTACAAGCGGCTCAAAACCCAACTCATTCACTCATAAATATAAAGTTATTTTTTCTGACACATCAAGTTGTGTTCTGCTTGTACCGTATGTTTCCGTGTTTTCTTCAGGTGGACCATTGACTTGCCTTTGAATGTGTTTCTGATGGGTGCCCCCAGCGGACAGGAACGCTGACCTTTTTGCGAAAACCTTGTATCATCGTTATTTGTTAGCAATTCATAAACACATGCTTATCAAATAGTCGGAATCGTACAGTGGACAATGTTTTTCTCGCTTTTATTTTAAGTCACTTGTGAACGTACACCATGTATGTCAGCAATAATTGGTGGAAACATGAGCTTGAGTGCTCAACCACGTGCGAAAGTTATATTACTAGGAATGCATAACTGGAAAAACATTGCTGATGTTCCGTTATTATCCTTAATGTTCAAATAACTGTATATCTGTTAGTTTCCCGGGGCATAAACATATCTTCCTGAACGATTTTTGCTCTCTTACTTAATAGCATTGTTGAAATCCATAGCAACATAGCCATATAGCAATATCGGCTTAGAAGGACAATGTCATCTGTATCTAAATTTAAGACAGTTAGAAATTGCGAGAGGCACATATAGACAGTCACCGCAACACTGTGTTGGTTTCTTATATATATAACTTTCAAACGTATGTCTGTCATTGGAAATGGAATGTATCTTGTCTTTGTCACTCAGCTCATGTGCATATGAGAGTGTTGAAATACCAGATTGTCACATCACTGGAACACAATTTCTGGGATAAAATGTTCCTATTAATATATGTCTGTTTTCGTTTTTGTTGATTCCCCCCCTCCCCCAAGAATGAAAAAAACAAAGATTTATTTAGGAATTCCTACTTGAGTAATCGGATGAAAATCACTGTGACAAGTTTCAAACAACAAGGGTGTACGTTATTAATCTTGTTCCTCTGAGAACATCTCAATACTTTCCTTCTTCATAGTTGAAAAAGAAATAAGGCCACAATGAGTATCTGCTTGCAAAGATGGAGCTATGATCAGAGGAAGAAGCAGGGGTTTCTATCTTTGGTTAAAGTAAAAAAGCACTAGTGAACCAATAGAAAGCGATCACTCAAGGGTTTGTGTTATGACATCAAACACTAGGGAGGTGGAAAGACAAGATTACTCTCATCTCAAAGGTTGATACTGACCTCAAGGGATTACTATAACTTTTCACTTCAAAAGGGATATCTGAAAACTGATGCAGGGATTTGCGACAGAATCAACAGTTGTATGTGTAAGCCAACTACACTATATTGTTTCCGCTTTGATGGCAAGGGTTTATAAACCGTTCAAAAATTTTAATGCAAGGCGAAATGACTACATTCTGAACTTCTGGCGTGAGTTTCGTAAGGGAACAGCATATACTATTGCTACTTTCTGGGTCTTATTGGTGTCTCTTATTACAAAATTATATCTTACATAGTTAGAACTGGCTGTCGTTTTGCCTGTAGGATAAACCTCAGATGAAAATTTGAACCTTCTGGACAATTCGCTTCACACTGAGCATCAGCAGGGAACAGAATATGTTCGTAGAGTGGATCTATGTCTGCCTGAAGATGCAAACTAGTTACCAATGGTTTATATCACCTATCGAGTGTGAGTAAGTTACATTTTGTCGGCAGTAAAACCATTTTCCACAGAATTATTTTTGGGAAGATCTTCAAAAGTGACTACCATATCAGTAAAACCATGACCACGTATTCCACTTGTCATAAGGTTTGTAAATATATGCAACCAACTGTCATGTTGCTGTAAAGTTTAGATTCAATACATGTTATTGGGATTTAGTTCATCGATCATATTATACCCCAGCCATGAAACAATGTTATTTTTACAACGTCAGATACTGCATCTGACCCAGCATGTGCTCTTGAAAAATAAACAGTATGGTCGCAAATACAATACAATACAATATCAAGTTAGAAATATTTGCCTTAAAAATGAGACAGCGTTGTATGCAAATGTATCCGCGCCATGTTTTGTTTCTTTCACTGTTTGGTATCTGAAATCTGTCACTTCCTGCGATTGAACGCAACTAAAGGGTATCGAATTGGCTGTGTCTAATTATGGTATAGAAACACTCGCCCATGCAGGTTACGGCCTTGATCAAGGCTTTTCGATCATGGGGTTTGGAAGCTCTGCAATATTTCTTTGTATTACAAAATTATAATCCAATCGTAAAGAAAGGGGATGTACTTTTTTATGCTCTCGGGGTGTTACATACTCTCATGAGAGAAGGATAATGTGAGGCTCTATGGGTCTTTTCCCAGAAATGTTGGCACAGTGACTCACCAGCACTTGGGAAAATCGTCAAAGCTGCCATTCGTAGTCTTCAGCTTACATTGTTTATGATCCATGCCATGTTCCCTGACGTACGTAATGGGAAAATGCGCTTAGTGATGGTTGGAATTGGATTTTCATAACCAATTCATCTCGTACACTATTTATCAAAAGAGCGACATTTTTCGTAATCTTCCGAGTTCACAGTATCTGAAACCATGCACAAAAAGACCGGCCTGTTCAAATTTACTTTTTAGGAGCAAATGGAAGCCGTCTGGTGCCACTATTGCGGTCATGTTCAGTTTAATAGACCACGCTGTGTGTGACGGAACAGGGGAGAACTCACAACCAATATTCCCCGATGCATGATATTTAACAAGAACCCTTTTCGTATTTGAATGCTTGATTGGTGCGCGCCGCATCGTTGTAACTATTTAATTGTAGAGTCTATGCAATAGTGTTGTATCAGAATAGCCAAGTACATACTGTTATTGGGTTTGTCTGGTGCATGCAAATGTTATGTCATGATCCCTAGATTGTCTGACTGGGCTCCGGGAAAAGGGTGTGGAGTGAGAGAGTGTTTTAACGCAGTTCTGAACAGTATCTCAGAGGCTTGAATTGTGTCAGCTTGGTGTGGGAGGAAAGTCCGAAGTGATGCAGGTCGTTTATCAATTTGGCGGAATTCTCGTGAACGACTGTGGTATTGACGAATCTATAAACTGGACGAACCGGAATTCGATACCACTATCTTAGGGTTATTGGAATATTCTGGTATGTGCCATAGTTTAAATTTGTTATGGATCTGATAATTATGTCATTATATAATATAGCAACGCGATAAATCACAAAGAACAATGAAGAACGAAGCGTGGTTTATTTCACGATAAAACATTGTTCTATCATGACGTCATTGCTGGAGATTCGAAGATGCCCTCGCAACTTGATGACGTCGTAAAATGGACGACGTTATTTTTTATAGGGAAGTGTCCAGTGAATTGTTCCCCGTTGATGTTGCTGGGCAACGTGGATAAACGTAATAATCGAACGATCGCATCCAAAAGTGATATGACAATCGGTACTGGGAGAAAAGGTACAGATAATCGACATGAAAATCGCGAGAGTATCTTGGAAATACCCATCTTAACACCACTTTTCATAAAATGTACTTGTCCAACTTTGCTGAGGTCGGATTGTAAATGTATCCATTATACGGGTAAATATTTTTAAAGCTTTTACATTTTATAAACACCCTGATAGATGCGGTACATGTTATGTTGAAATCTCATAAGAAATAAACGACTCTGTGACCCTCATGGTTTATTCTCTCGGCAATGTTTTATTGTACGATAAACAACTCCCACTCGTCGTTTATTTCTTAAGTAACAATCGCAATGAATAATGAATAATGGAGGGATAAACGAACCTAACCATTTACAGAAAGATTGCTAGTAAATACGATCATACGTGCAGGGAACAGGATTAAGAATGACAGTGATAAAACGATCCCATCCCCTGAATACATCTCATCAATACGACGTCCAGGATATGTGTATCTACATTTTGGAAGAGTATATGGACAATTTACCATCACATACATGCATGCTTTCAAGTCTCAGCCAATCATCTCGATGAGGAAAATATGGCTGGAGTTGAATTTGTTTCTTAACCATTACTGAAATGTCAATATTGGCAAAGGTGTCTTTTCATGTCAGAAATGATTTGAAATTGGTAAACCGATCAGTGCGTTTGGTATTAATGTTTTATTATTGGATTATTTACGGTTATAAATAATCCAATAATAAAACATGAATAATAAACGCACTAAGCAGATTTTCAGTCATGTAAAATACTTTGCGCTACATGTAATTTAGGACACATACAACTATTTTCGTGGATTTTATAAATTGTTTGAAACCACTGTGAATGAGTGAGTAACAAAATACACAGTGTATAACGGAGGTTATGATCAGAGGAACCAAGTTCGACCTTTAATCTATGGCCGTTCATTGATGCCATTCCCATCCTTCTTAAAAAGCCTCTGAGTATTTCATCACTTAGGTGCCATAAACAAACGCTTGTCACTGCTTCTAAAGTTTCCTACTGGTTGCATGGTAGAAACACGGCTCTCACAAAATATATGTCCTTCATTTAGGACAGTATTGACTGACATTTCTGACATATTTCGATCATGTTTTCTGGAACAATGCATATTCGGTGCAATCGGATATTACTGCAAGATGTAACCTTTACTAAGGTGGCAAGTGAATTTATATGGGTTGTTCTCCTGAAAGTGTTCTTGTGATTAATGTTTGTTGTTGTTAATGATGTGTGCAGAAGATTGTCACATTTGGGTTTTTTATGTTTGCACAATGAAGTCCATTACGCCGGAGCCCTCCGCAGCGTTTCACCTTATGACTGGAGAAATGAGCCTTGATAGTGATTCCTTAACACATGGTTATTAAATAGTCGTAATCGTACAACGGACTCAGCTTTTTATTAGGATAAAGGGAAGAGTTGTGTCGCTCATATTTACATTGTACATAAAAGGGAATTTCAGACAGAATATGTGCCCAACACCCCATTGCTGGTCGAAGCGGGTCCATCCGGGTAGGAATGGATCTTCAGCAGCACCATGCTTGTCGTAAGAGGCGATTACTTGGGTCAGGTGGTCATGTTCGCTTACTTGATTTATGCATGTCATCGTATTCCATGTTGCATAGAAAGATGTTCATGTCAATCACTGGATTGTCTGTTCCAGACATTTTACAGACCGCCGTCATATCACTTCCCGCTCCAGTCGTTGGGATATCACCTTGTTCATAAGTTAAGCTTACGACATTTCATTGGCATACTGTAGGTACATGCACATATGGAGGAAGGGCGGTCGGGTAGCCTTGTGGTTGAAGCATTCGCACGTCACGCCAAAAATTCGAGTTTGTTTCCCGACATGGGTACGAATCTGTGAAGCCCATTTCTGGTGGACCGTGCCTATATTGTTAGAATAATGCTAAAAGCGGGGTAAATCCAAACTCACTCGCTCACATATGTAGCTAGGCAACCCGTGGAGATGAGAAATAGTGGATAATATTGGCAAACAATGACACCAGAACGACATGTACATGCAAATAGCTGATGTATACACGTGTGATTGATTTTATGTCTTTTTTCAATTTTAGATATGCTTAATGAATCGTGTTTCACTAAATGAGCATCTGTGAAGATCCGGTGTAGAATAGCTCTTCGGCAACCCATGCTTGCCGTAAATGGCGACTATGCTTGTCGCAAGAGGCGACTAACTGGATCGGGTGTTCAGGCTCGCTGATTTGGTTGATGCATGTCATGATATCCCAATTGCGTGGATCGATGTTCATGATGCCAATCACTGGATTGTCTGGTCCAGACCCGATTATTTATAGACCGCCATCATATAGCCGGAATATTGCTGAGTGCCTCAAACTAAATGAGCACTTCAGTAACTCCTTAGGATAATTAGAAATGTTCTATGACAGTGACCCAGATTCACTAACAATTCAATATATTTGTAACATTTGTGTGTGGTATGTGATGCGTATCAAGGCATATGAAATGAATTAATGTCGCATAATATACTGAGTCAAATTAAAAACTTCACATTTTAAAAAGTAATCCCATATATGATATACAACGGACAAATGTATCAGAGATCGTAATTTTTAATCATTAATGTCCAAAGAAGGATTTTTGTTAACGGTGGTAACCATAATTTGTTCCAAGCACCTACGGTATTCGGTAATAACATCAACAGTTTAAATCATAAGTCCCAAGCACGAGAATCTGATGGCACACAAGTTCAGTAGGGTGTATGGCCACCATGTGCGTTGACAACTGCCACACAACGCATCCACATGGACCTTGTGATGCTTGTGAACACATGATTGGGAAGACGACGCCATTGTTGCTGCAAAATGGTGCCAAGATCTTGCAAATTCTGTGGTTGGTTCTGGAGAGTGCGCAGACTTCTGCCAAGAGCATCCCAGACGTGTTCGATGGGATTGAGGTCGGGAGACCTTGACGGCCAGTCCATGACGATGACTACCGCATTCTGAAGGAAATTTCTTGTCAAAATTGCTGTGTGGGGTCTGGCATTGTCGTGTTAGAAGATCAAACCGGGTCCATGTGCTGCCATAAAAGGCAGAAGTTCTGGTGCCAGGACCTGGTCGCGGTAAGCAGCAGCGTTGAGGTTGCCACGGATGACAAGAAGTCTGGAACGTGCATTGCCACAGAAAGCACCCCACGCCATGACACTTCCGCCTCGAAATTTGTCAACTTCCTGTACACAACACTGGGCGTAACGTTCATGACGGCACCTCCACACCCTCGCCCTACCATAAGCAAATCGGAGATTAAATCGGGATTCATCACTGAAGACGACTTGCATCCAATTCCTCTGAGTCCATCGTAAGTGTCGCTGTGCCCACAACTGACGTTGACGTCTGTGTAATTGAGTCAGAATCGGCCCGCAGTATGGCCGTCGTGCTTGAAGGTGACGGTTTCGAACAGTTTGCGCCCTCAGTCTACCCCTAAACAGTTCATTTCTGGTTGATGTAGCCGTCAAAAATCGGTTACGGAGGTGACGTAAGACAGTCTGACGATCCTCTGCATGTGACGTCACACGTGGTCGACCTGGCCGAGGGCGATCAGCGGTGGTACCCGTTTGCTGTAGACGCGTTCGTAAATCATAAACAGTCCGTCGACTACAACCCATCGTCCTTGCGACTTCAGCTACGGACGTTCCCGTTTGCAACATGCCGATGGCACGTTCACGTTGCACATTTGAAAGGCGTGGCATGACAAATGGCCGTAAAGAATTTTGTTTTCTTGTGTTTTTCTTTTTTTGTTAATGACTGCTAACCAGTATGGCTGAAAACACGTGCGGTATTATGGCCACGTGACCAGTTGCACGTGAAAAAACACCTTTGCCACTATAGTGCTGTGCACATGATTTTGATCGATTCACCTGCACAAAAACGGGTGTTATCTGAAGACAATACGTGGCCATTACTGTTTAAATACACAATAAGGGCCCACAATGATAACTGGTCAAAATGTTAAAATTTTAGGATTGTGAAGTTTTTAATTTGGTTCAGTATATATTACACATGCAGAAACAGCTTAAAGTTGTTGTATGAATATATCAACCGTCAATAAAACATTTGGTTGTTGGGTTGCAGCCTAAATACTGGTTTTGAAAAATGGTCATAATTTGGAAACCAATGATAATGGGATTTCGATACATGTAAGGGACACAGCTCTGTAAAGTGAGTGAGTGTTTGGTTTAACCACGTTAGGTATTACAGTCACATCACGCCGTAAAGTTGCGGGTCTTTGACGTTTATCACTTTGGTAAAAACTCACCAGCACTTGAATGGTATCGAACGAATCTTTTGTGATTCGAACCCACGATCATAGACTTCTGGCATGCAGAATGGCGCATGGTTGCACTGGTATTACCAGCGTTTTAAACGACTGGACCTCCCGTGTACGTATTCTGCACAGTCCATTATGGCACGTTAGGCGAATGCACCTTATCCGTGTCTGCACCTTATCCGCGTCCCTCCATCTAGCCGATGATGAAAATCATTTTAGAGATCCACATATGAATAAACATCTTACAAACTTGTTATTATTTAGTAAAACGCTTTTGGCATTATTGATACTAGTATTTTTATTAATTGAACGTTTGTGGGATAAATGGCACAAATTAATATGCAAACTTGAAGCAAGTCTGAGCAATCTGATCATGCTTCTGTTATATCCCACCAAACGACTTTGAGTTCAGTATTCTTTGGCTTGCACTGCATACAAATATCCTGCACATGAATAGTAAATGGTTTTGTATTCAACTGACACACAATGCAACAGTGTCCAATGTTCTAAAGTTGTAAGACCTCACTGCCAATATATTTTGTCCTTTAGTTTTTGTAATTGTTGACGTTCGAAGTATTTGAAGTCAGCGTTGAAATATTACACCATTGTAACGGTAGATTCTACAGGGTCTTCTTTCCTTGACAGTTCGAAGCCAATAAACTGAAGCATAAATATCCTTACTTATATGCAGGCCATTATACTACTGGGAAATAAAATGCATATAATTTCAAGCCTTAATGAAGAATGACAAAAATGTGACGTCACTTTTTAAACACTATATCACCTTTACGTAATACACGGACTGAATCACTTCATCACAGAAAGTTCACAGGGGAGTATTAATGTTAAAATCGATATAACCTTTAGAAGAATCTTTTAGCCTTCTGGACATAGAGATCATCCATCGTTTTTGTGCGTGCGTGTTATCCGAAAAGTAGCTGTCTCGTAAAATAGTCTTTATTTACTTAGGGATAAAATAGATAAATTGCTGGTTGATTTACATGTTATGAATGTCATATAATTCACTCCCAGTGGTTTACCAATTGCACAAGTGTCAGGAATAACGAAAAGGTGTTAGTCTGAAAACGAAAATCCGTTAAAAAAATTCTCGGCCTCTTAGCTCTCATCGAAATGCAAGCAAGGATTTAATTCAACATTTCGGATTTTCATCTTTGCCGAGCAATTACATGTTAGGAGCAATACCATGTCCCTGATATGAAGACGTCTTCAATGCTGTTTCACACGAAACAAATCAGCTTCTATTCAAGCGTTCAGTTCTTCAGGGATCATTCTTTACCATATTAACTGGCAGAAAAAGAAACTGTGTATGCCTTTCTCAATATATATTTTAGATTTCATCTTCGTGATCGTCTTGTGGGGAAACAATTGAGCATTATTTTCATACTTAGTATAGGTAATCGTATATACTGTATCCCAACTTTTAGAAACGATTATTTTAACTAACATTTGGGGAACTAACATTTGGCCCCAATCTCAAGGGACCCGTGAAGATCCGGGGTAGAATAGGTCTTCAGCAACCCATGCTTGCCGTAAAGGCGACTATGCTTGTCGTAAAAGGCGACTAACGGGACCGGGTGGTCAGACTCGCTGACTTGGTTGATGCAAGTCATCGACCCCAATTGCGTGGATCGATGCTCATGATGTCAATCACTGGATTGTCTGGTCCAGACTCGATTATTTTCAGACCGCCGTCATATAGCTGGAATATTGCTGAGTGCGGCGTAAAACAACAAACAAACCAAACCAAACCCAATCTCAAGACAGTTATCAAGTTAATGACTGAGTGTTTGGCAATGTTATGTCGCGCCGCAAAGAGAAATCTCCCTGTTTTGTTTTAAACACTTTGTTTTAAACATTTGAAGGAAAGACGTATTAATATTATCCAGATGGCATACAATATATTCAATAATAATGTTAAAGTCAAGGGTAAATGATAAGGTTGTAAATAATAAAGTTAAAAGCAAAAATCAGATACATGAGTCTTTAAACGGTAGTTTGCACTGAAATCTCCGATATCACAGCGCCCAATAAATAATTTACAATGGATCGGACAACAGACAAACGTGGGTGAAACATGCTGGAGAGCACTCACAATGTCAGCACAATGACGTAACTGACATATTTGGTATCCAGTGAATGCATGTTACTGATTTAAATTAGGAATGATAAAACGTATCAGAAGGTTTCAGCCACATGACATACATTAATTTGGACCACTTCTGCAAAGCGAAATGTCTGCAATTGTGACAATGTCGCTTTGTCAAACTTTAATATTACCTTGATGTACTATCAAATATCTAATATGTTTAACGATAATGGTAAGTCAATGTCAAACGAATTGGACAAGTAACAAGTCAAACATAGCATCTAATGTGACAGCATTCGAATACACATCAGAACAACATTACATGAGGATCCTTCTAGTTCTAGTTGTAATGGCCTGATGTCAATATTGGACATGAAGTCTCTGAACATGTAAAATAATGTAAAAACTTCAAACCAAACTCTATTGCTGACGGGTGTTTTATAAAATCGATGCTTTCTTTTGGGCATATTTTAATAACATTTACACAGTGAGTGGGTAAATGATGTTTTATGCCGCAGTCATGATCAGCGACATTTCGGCAATACCTTACCGGTTTGTTTGACAACAGGAGCAAGTCCACGGCGTTGGGCAACGATGGATCCAGCCAGATCAAACGTCAGTTAGTAGGCTCATGTCAGCAAAGGGTAATACCGACTTTTCTGTCTGGACTCCGTCAGGCTGTGAACAAACATTACCAGAAATTGGTAAAATCTAAAAAAGATGTTATATATGGGATAACACTTTCTCAGTAAAGTACAGATTCCCTCAGGCTGGTTAACACTGTGACAGGTTAATACAGGTAGTTACGGAAATGTGCCTATTTGGCCATGAAAAGTCATTCAGCAATCACAAGATATTCCTTCTGTATGACACTGATAAATTACTTTCTTCATTACGACACAAAGAATATGATATCCATGTGACAATAATGACGTCAATATTCTGCGTCCTAATATTTGCACCTTACTGCCATTGTTGTGTTTTACGCACTACGTGTTATTTTTCCATCTGAGAAGCATATATAACACGTGCGTGCAGTCAGCTTGGAGACGCAGCGTAATTAGTTATTTTTACTGGTATAAGCCATTTCTCAACCGCATAAAAAGAGTCGAATTGGTTGCTTTTCATAACCATTGAAATATATCTATTTCAACAAATGCGTTGTCGCAAACACCGCCATGCACGAACATAATTAGTTAACTGACAACCTTTGGACGTTTGGTTAAAGATACTGAATTGGCAGAATTGAAATCCCGTTCATAAATTTTCTAGCAATACCAGAAATTGGGTTCACACATTGAACCCATTTGGAAAATCGAACCCGGGCCTTCGGCGTGACAAGCGAATGCTTTAAAAACTAGCAGTGTGAGTAACAACATTCTGACTGAGATTTTATTAACCCAAAGGTGAAACTGACTTCTCACTCAGTATATTCATCGAAGGTAAGTGTGTATGTTGTCGTTTATTCATTTAGAATGATCGCCCGTCACGCCAAAGACCCAGGTTCGATTCCTCCACATGGGTAGACTGTTTGAAGACCATTACATGTGTCCTCCATCCTAACATTGCTGGAATATTACAAAGAGCGGCGTAAAACCATTCTCGCTTACTCACTCTTAGTCGTACATATTAAGTCATTGAATTGGAATAGTGTTCAAAGTGGCGTTAAACCCGCCTCACTGACTGATGGAGTATCGGAATGTTAAGTTGACTCCGTGGAGCAGATCACGAACCCTCTGATTCACGTGTGATTGGTATGAACTAAAGTGACCATCAATCAGTCAGGGACAGTCACTAATCACACCCAAACAAATAGAGTTCTTGTTTTATCTCTGATGTGCAAAGAGCACTTAACCACCACACATAAAACACGAGACATCTCAGACCAGTCGATGTCAGTCAGATTAACGATGCAATGGATACCACGTTCAGACATTAACGTGTACATACAGTACAAGGGACGTACAGTATAAAGGCTTGCGTGTCGGCTTTATAACATATAGCATTGTGGAGAATATAGTACCTGACAATACAAGAAGAGCTTCTGTGGACATTAACACTGTTAATCAGCCATGTATTGAACAATGTGTGGTTATAAATACAGAGGGAATACTAATATGGATATATTGAGACATTATGCTGACCCGCTGGGAAATAACCAAGCCCCACAACTGATGTATGGAAATTTACATCGCACAAATTAACGCAATACGCATTGTTAATTGAGTCAATAATGAAACAGTATCACAGCTCGGATATCCATATGGTATATTGTATGTACCTAAATTCAGACGTTCAGCATCTTGATATACTATTTCTACACAATACTAACACGCTTCTGAGGTAGATAAGTTGTAGTACATGATAATTACATCCGTACATAATACAGGTGTTAAGTTCTCTCGCTAATTATTTACTTCCATCATTAAAATATGCCAATAGAAATATCGCATGTCAAAACTTGTGTGTCCTTGAGACTGGAGCGGGAAATTGATTTATGTATCTCAAAGGCCATCAAGAAGTTTCTGTATGTCATTTAAGCGTGTTATGTTTAATCCAATCCAATAATATGTGTACCAGAATTAACTTTAACAGCTGAAAGGGGCGTAAAAAGCTTACTGAATTATGCACATATGCACTTATGTTAGAGGGCGAGGCGGACAAATAATGATGTTTTGGAGCTACAAGTAACGACATTCCACTCACATGTCGAGAACACATAATTAGAACTAGCGCGGTCGATAAACGTTTACAAAAAATACTGATGTGATGTTGGTATGTCACTATTACTTTGCCGTTTGTACGAGACACTTGCGTGTGTGTCCATGTGACATTGGTAGCCTCAAGTGATTGACTTGTATTTTGTAAGATGTTTCGATGATCCGGAACCAGGTTCCTAAGATGTATATGGACAGCGTCATGTGTCGTTCTTACTTAATTTAGACCTTCAAGAAGTTGACGAGAAATAATGCTGAACAAGAGAAAACGCGTGGGCATATCATTAAAAATGTACCTTTACTTCGCAAGAGTGGAAATACCGCACGTCAAGTTGGTTTTGTGAATGATCAATCATTTCGCCTGGGTGTTATTAATTATGATATATTTATATGTAATATTCAGCTTTGCAGGAAAATATTTTCAAACATATTTTGAGCGGTAGGATATCCTTGTTACAGTAGGTTCCCTGACACCCAAAATGCGAATTCAATTAACAAATGTACAATATAATCCATTGTTGGTATCCCATGCCGTGAAATCTTTGTACTATTGATAAGCGCACTGTACAACCCTACTCTGTCATTTCATTGCAAAATTTGTATATGGGACCATGGGTACCATCAAACAAGGGCATGAGATCATGATGCTATTAATTGAAAGCAATCTCAATGATTACAGTGCCTGCACTATCTCTTCCATTTTATGTGCCAAATAACAGATCACTTTAAAAAAAAGCTTCCTTCCCAGACTAAACAAAGAACATCGAGAAACTAGTTTTTTCGAAAACAATTTTATTTCGTCTTGATGGGAATATTCTTCGTGTACATGTCTGACCGCCACCTACCCGCTCCCTGATTTATGACGACACATAAACGCTGGCGGAAATATTGGTATTTTTAATTTACGAGCGAGGCCTGAGAAGACCGCCCGACAAATGTTCAATGCTAAGCAATATTCCCTATCAATAACCTAAATGGATGTAGCATCATGATTGTGGGAATCAGCGCCTCGTGTTTTTTTACCCATGGTTGGGCAGAAACTAGCTAATGATGTTTGCACACCCCTGGATCTGTCGTTGGAAATGAGGAATTTTAGATCTCTCTGTCAGGTTTATAGCCCAGCTTCCGGATATAGCGAACGTTCACGTAATGAAATTAAGTAATGCCGGATTACCCCGGTCTACTTGCCTCTAAGAACTCTCGGTGGGATTACGTGCACTACCAACGTAGCATGGGCTCCTTCTTGAAGCTGGGGTTAATGCATCGTCGCCATTTGTCTGGCAAAAACCAATATCGAGCGTCCTCCTTTGTTACGCTGACTGTCGTGTTCATGTCTACTGTCATAAAACTGCAATAGTCGGTGCTCTCATATTGCCAAACCTCATCACTCTGAAAATTATGTTCTAGATGTAAGTAATTTATTAGAAATAGGTGTGATTTTTCATAATCTTTATCATGATGTAAACATATGTTATTGAACCGACAGAACAGAAACGTAATGGATTAGATTCGTCTTTAGTTCATATGAATCATAGTCACATCCATGTTTATGGCTATGTAATCCAATTCGCATCCGATGTAAACAGTTTAACCACTTCTTTACCCGACCTAACGTTCGTTAGGAGTCAAGTACATTTTTGGTGAACATCATTTGATTCCAGGTAACTATAGTCATAGAAACTGAACCATGTGTCAATATATTAAATTATACATTATCGCCGCTGGGGCGGTCGGGTAGCCTAGTGGTTAAAGCGTTCGATCGTCACGCTGAAGACCCGGGTTCGATTCTGACATGGGTACAATGTGTGAAGCACATTTCTGGTGTCCCCCGTCGTGATATTGCTGGAATATTGCTAAAACCGGCGTAAAACCAAACACAGTACTCACTACATTATCGCTGAGAAAATTATCGGACAGGTTCATTTAACTGACAATTGCCCCTGTAGCTTATATCTCAAATTCACCATAGCCTGGAATAATCGGTAATTCTCTTGCATTGACAATTTTTATTTTATGACATGTTTAAGATGATAAAAAAGGCCCAACGTTTGGTGACTTAGCACTTTCGTGACACGACGTCTTTATAATTACCCACAACTTCTAAGAAAATGTCACATAAAACTGTAATACGTGTTACACCTATACATTGTTCAGTAAGTGATCATAAGATATTTTGTTTGAGAATAACCAGTGTCGGTTATACGACGAAACAGATTCCATTGAGCGAAAAGGGTATTGGAGAAATTATATGAATGGATCGATTAAAATCAGTGGTGACACCACATGTTCTGCCCTATCCGCACCCGCCACTCACACAATTTGCACATAAACGTGGGCGTGTGTTGCCTGACACCGCACAGCAGTACTCCTGCCATGCGACGGCGGCGTGTAAACATACCAGACAATCAAGTGATTGACCAAAAATCCAGTCACACGATATAGCATTTATCGATTTTATTGAAACTAATATGTTAGTTTGAATTAGTTATTTTCCCTTGTTCCACCCCAAACATATATACTTGTTATTGGAAACATCCGATACTTTGACTGACAACATATGCAAAGACCCGTGAGAATCCGGGGTAGAATAGGTCTTCAGCAACCCATGCTTGCCGTAAAAGGCAACTATGCTTGTCGTAAAAGGCGACTAACGGGATCGGGTGGTCAGGCTCGCTGACTTGGTTGATGCAAGTCATCGATCCCAATTGCGTGGATCGATGCTCATGATGTCAATCACTGGATTGTCTGGTCCAGACTCGATTATTTTCAGACCGCCGTCATATAGCTGGAATATTGTTGAGTGCGGCGTAAAACAACAAACAATTCAAACCAAACCCAATCTCAAGACAGTTGTCAAGTTAATGACTGAGTGTTTGGCAATGTTATGTTGCGCCGCAAAGAGAAATATCCCAGATTTCTTTTTAACACTTTGTTTTAAACATTTGAAGGAAAGACGTATTAATATTATTACTCCAGATGTCATACAATATATTCAATAATAATGTTAATGTCAAGGGTAAATGATAAGGTTTTAAATAATAAAGTTAAAGCAAAAATCAGATACATGAGTCTTTAAACGGTAGTTTGCACTAAAATCTCCGATATCACAGCGCCCAATAAATAATTTACAATGGATCGGACAACAGACAAACGTGGGTGAAACATGCTGGAGAGCACTCACAATGTCAGCACAATGACGTAACTGACATATTTGGTATCCAGTGAATGCATGTTACTGATTTAAATTAGGAATGATAAAACGTATCAGAAGGTTTCAGCCACATGACATACATTAATTTGGACCACTTCTGCAAAGCGAAATGTCTGCAATTGTGACAATGTCGCTTTGTCAAACTTTAATATTGCCTTGATGTACTATCAAATATCTAATATGTTTAACGATAATGGTAAGTCAATGTCAAACGAATTGGACAAGTAACAAGTCAAACATAGCATCTAATGTGAACATCAGAACAACACTACATGAGGATCCTTCTAGTTCTAGTCGTAATGGCCTGATGTCAATATTGGACATGAAGTCTCCGAACATGTTAAATAATGTAAAAACTTCAAACCAAACTCTATTGCTAACGGGTGTTTTATAAAATCGATGCTTTCTTTTGGGCATATTTTAATAACATTTACACAGTGAGTGGGTAAATGATGTTTTATGCCGCAGTCATGATCAGCGACATTTCGGCAATACCTTACCGGTTTGTTTGACAACAGGAGCAAGTCCAAGGCGTTGGGCAACGATGGATCCAGCCAGATCAAACGTCAGTTAGTAGGCTCATGTCAGCAAAGGGTAATACCGACTTTTCTGTCTGGACTCCGTCAGGCTGTGAACAAACATTACCAGAAATTGGTAAAATCTAAAAAAGATGTTATATATGGGATAACACTTTCTCAGTAAAGTACAGATTCCCTCAGGCTGGTTAACACTGTGACAGGTTAATACAGGTAGTTACGGAAATGTGCCTATTTGGCCATGAAAAGTCATTCAGCAATCACAAGATATTCCTTCTGTATGACACTGATAAATTACTTTCTTCATTACGACACAAAGAATATGATATCCATGTGACAATAATGACGTCAATATTCTGCGTCCTAATATTTGCACCTTACTGCCATTGTTGTGTTTTACGCACTACGTGTTATTTTTCCATCTGAGAAGCATATATAACACGTGCGTGCAGTCAGCTTGGAGACGCAGCGTAATTAGTTATTTTTACTGGTATAAGCCATTTCTCAACCGCATAAAAAGAGTCGAATTGGTTGCTTTTCATAACCATTGAAATATATCTATTTCAACAAATTCGTTGTCGCAAACACCGCCATGAACGAACATAATTAGTTAACTGACAACCTTTGGACGTTTGGTTAAAGATACTGAATTGGCAGTCTAAAGTAAATCCCGTTCATAAATTTTCTAGCAATACCAGAAATTGGGTTCACACATTGAACCCATTTGGAAAATCGAACCCGGGCCTTCGGCGTGACAAGCGAATGCTTTAAAAACTAGCAGTGTGAGTAACAACATTCTGACTGAGATTGTATTAACCCAAAGGTGAAACTGACTTCTCACTTAGTATATTCATCGAAGGTACAGTGTAAGTGAGTATGTTGTTGTTTATTCATTTAGAATGATCGCCCGTCACGCCAAAGACCCGGGTTCGATTCCTCCACATGGGTAGACTGTGTAAAGCCCATTACATGTGTCCTCGGTCCTAACATTGCTGGAATATTACAAAGAGCGGCGTAAAACCATTCTCGCTTACTCACTCTTAGTCGTACATATTAAGTCATTGAATTGGAATAGTGTTCAAAGTGGCGTTAAACCCGCCTCACTGACTGATGGAGTATCGGAAGGTTAAGTTGACTCCGTGGAGCAGATCACGAACCCTCTGATTCACGTGTGATTGGTATGAACTAAAGTGACCATCAATCAGTCAGGGACAGTCACTTATCACACCCAAACAAATAGAGTACTTGTTCTATCTCTGATGTGCAAAGAGCACTTAACCACCACACATAAAACACGAGACATCTCAGACCAGTCGATGTCAGTCAGATTAACGATGCAATGGATACCACGTTCAGACATTAACGTGTACATACAGTACACGGGACGTACAGTATAAAGGCTTGCGTGTCGGCTTTATAACATATAGCATTGTGGAGAATATAGTACCTGACAATACAAGAAGAGCTTCTGTGGACATTAACACAGTTAATCAGCCATGTATTGAACAATGTGTGGTTATAAATACAGAGGGAATACTAATATGGACATATTGTGACATTATGCTGACCAACTGGGAAATAATCAAGTCCCACAACTGATGTATGGAACTTTACATCGCACATATTAACGCAATACGCATTGTTGATTGAGTCAATAATGAAACAGTATCACAGCTCGGATATCCATATGGTATATTGTATGTAACTAAATTCAGACGTTCAGCATCTTTATATACTATTTCTACACAATACTAACACGCTTCTGAGGTAGATAAGATGTAATACATGATAATTACATCCGTACATAATACAAGTGTTAATTTCTCTCGCTAATTATTTACTTCCAGCATTAAAATATGCCAATAGAAATATCGCATGTCAAAACTTGTGTGTCCTTGAGACTGGAGCGGGAAATTGATTTATGTATCTCAAAGGCCATCAAGAAGTATCTGTATGTCATTTAAGCGTGTTATGTTTAATCCAATCCAATAATATGTGTACCAGAATTAACTTTAACAGCTGAAAGGGGCGTAAAAAGCTTACTGAATTATGCACATATGCACTTATGTTAGAGGGCGAAGCGGACAAATAATGATGTTTTGGAGCTACAAGTAACGACATTCCACTCACATGTCGAGAACACATAATTAGAACTAGCGCGGTCGATAAACGTTTACAAAAAACACTGATGTGATGTTGGTATGTCACTATTACTTTGCCGTTTGTACGAGACACTTGCGTGTGTGTCCATGTGACATTGGTAGCTTCAAGTGATGTACTTGTAGTTTGTAAGATGTTTCGATGATCCGGAACCAGGTTCCTAAGATGTATATTGACAGCGTCATGTGTCGTTCTTACTTAATTTAGACCTTAAAAAATGCAAGAAGTTGACGAGAAGTAATGCTGAACAAGAGAAAACGCGTGGGCATATCATTAAAAATGTACCTTTACTTCGCAAGAGTGAAAATACCGCACGTCACGTTGGTTTTGTGAATGATCAATCATTTCGCCTGGGTGTTATTAATTATGATATATTTATATGTAATATTCAGCTTTGCAAGAAAATATGTTCAAACATATTTTGAGCGGTAGGATATCCTTGTTACGGTAGGTTCCCTGACATCCAAAATGCGAATTCAATTAACAAATGTACAATATAATTTATTGTTGGTATCCCATGCCGTGGAATCTTTGTACTATTGATAAGCGCACTGTACAACCCTACTCTGTCCTTTCATTGCAAAATTTGTATATGGGACCATGGGTACCATCAAACAAGGGCATGAGATCATGATGCTATTAATTGAAAGCAATCTCAATGATTACAGTGCCTGCACTATCTCTTCCATTTTATGTGCCAAATAACAGATCACTTAAAAAAAAGCTTCCTTCCCAGACCAAACAAAGAACATTGAGAAACTATTTTTTTCTTGATGGGAATATTCTTCGTGTACATGTCTGACCGCCACCTACCCGCTCCCTGATTTATGACGACACATAAACGCTGGCGGAAATATTGGTATTTTCAATTTACGAGCGAGGCCTGAGAAGACCGCCCGACAAATGTTCAATGCTAAGCAATATTCCCTATCAATAACCTAAATGGATGTAGCATCATGATTGTGGGAATCAGCGCCTCGTGTTTTTTTACCCATGGTTGGGCAGAAACTAGCTAATGATGTTTGCACACCCCTGGATCTGTCGTTGGAAATGAGGAATTTTAGATCTCTCTGTCAGGTTTATAGCCCAGCTGCCGGATATAGCGAACGTTCACGTAATGAAATGAAGTAATGCCGGATTACCCCGGTCTACTTGCCTCTAAGAACTCTCGGTGGGATTACGTGCACTACCAACGTAGCATGGGCTCCTTCTTGAAGCTGGGGTTAATGCATCGTCGCCATTTGTCTGGCAAAAACCAATATCGAGCGTCCCCCTTTGTTACGCTGACTGTCGTGTTCATGTCTACATTCATAAAACTGCAATAGTCGGTGCTCTCATATTGCCAAACCTCATCACTCTGAAAATTATGTTCTAGATGTTAGTAATTTATTAGAAATAGGTGTGATTTTTCATAATCTTAATCATGATGTAAACATATGTTATTGAACCGACAGAACAGAAACGTAATGGATTAGATTCGTCTTTAGTTCATATGAATCATAGTCACATCCATGTTTATGGCTATGTCATCATTGATTATCCTGTAATCCAATTCGCATCCGATGTAAACAGTTTAACCACTTCTTTACCCGACTGCACCTGGGTTAATCAGTGTTAAAATCATATTATGTCAAGGCATATTATGCCATTTATCTGAACGTGTCAGTTAAGTTGGTGGAAAATGCAGATTGCAGTCGTCTACAGATCCGATGAAACTAACGGGTAGCCTAGTGGTTAAAGCGTTCGATCGTCACGCTGAAGACCTGGGTTCGATTCCCGACGTGGGTACTACGTGTGAAGCACATTTCTGGTGTCCCCCGTCGTGATATTGCTGGAATATTGCTAAAAGCGGCGTAAAATCAAACTCACTACTCACTACATTATCGCTGAGAAAATTATCGGACAGGTTCATTTAACTAACAATTACCCCTTTTAGCTTATATCTCAAATTTTGCATAGCCTAGAATAATAGGTAATAAGATGTCTTTTTGATAAAAAAAAAGGCCCAACGTTTGGTGACTTAGCACTTTCGTGACACGACGTCTTTACCAACAACTTCTAAGAAAATGTCACTTAAAACTATAATACGTGTAACACCTATACATTGTTCAGTAAATGATCATAAGATATATTGTTTGTGAATTACCTGTGTCGGTTTTCCATTGGGCGAAAAGAGTATTGGAGAAATTATATGAATGGATCGATTAAAATCAGTGGTGACACCAGGTGTTCGCGAAAAGGGTAAACAAGTCCTGGCCTACCGGTAGCACACGCCACTCACACAATTTGATTAAAAACGTAGGCGTGTGTTGCCGGACACCGCACAGCAATAATCCTGCCATGCGACGGCGGCCTGTAAACAAACCAGACAATCAAGTGATTGACCAAAAATCCAGTCACACGATATAGTATTAATCGATTTTATTGAAACAAATATGTTAGTTTGAATTAGTTATTTTCCCTTGTTCCACTCCAAACATATGTACTTGTTATTGGAAACATCCGATACTTTGACTGACACCATATGCCAAAGACCCGTGAAGATCCGGGGTAGAATAGGTCTTCAGCAACCTATGCTTGCCGTGAAAGGCGACTATGCTTGTCGTAAGTGGCGACTAACGGAATCAGGTGGTCAGGCTCGCTGACTTGGTTGATGCATGTCATCGTGTCCCAATTGCGTGGAGACCCGTGAAGATCCGGGGTAGAATACGTCTTCAGCAACTCATGCTTGTCGTAAAAGGCGACTATGCTTGTCGTTAGAGGTGACTAACGGGATCCGGTTGTCAGGCTCGCTGACTTGGTTGATGCATGTCATCAATCCCGATTGCGTGGATCGATGCTCATGATGTCAATCACTGGACTGTCTGGTCAAAACTCGATTTCTTACAGACCGCCGTCACATAGATGGACTATTGTTGAGTGCGGCGTTAAACAACAAACACACATAAGACATATGAACATGTAGATGTTTTAAATGATGGAGTTGATGTGGGTCGAAAGCCATGATAGGGAACCTCGACCCCGATAACGCCAAATTCATCCATTGCCCTTCTCTTGCATGGCACTTGCTGTGTTGAGGCGTGATCACATGATGAGCATGAAAACAATGATACTTTCAGTCGAGATTCTTCTTTGGAAAAGAAGTACAGATGACGGGAATCAATGGCTGCACTGTGTGTCGGAAGGTTTTGCAAGCCCTTTACATGGTAAAGATTAACAGAGTTAACACATCTGATATCCGTTCGAGTGATCCGATAGCACTGCTATCGTGACAGTGCGTATTAATCTTACGTATGACACTGACAGAGGATAATTCAGTTTTTCTCATAACATTTTATTGTTTTTCTTCAAAGCTGTAGGAAATAATCAGCTTTTGTTACCTTACATAAATCTGAGTGTTCGCTATAATGCCTGAAGTGACACATTCTTAAACAGACCAAGGCCGTAGTTAACTTCTATTTTATTCACTTGTCCCCAACTTGTATAGTCATGATTCAAATAAACTGTTTTCTTGTTGACTGCCTTCTTCTTTGGAGCCATGCTTGTTGATATTGTAGAGTAGATATGCAGAAATGTGACTTCTATGACTTCTTAATAACAACTGAAAATGATGTGTTCGATTATGCAGCTTTTATACCTTTTCCCAAATCATAAACAATACGTAAGACTACGTAAAGTATACGTATCTATTCGTAAAGAACTCGTTACTACACGTAAAGTGCTCGTAATAACTCGTAACAATCCGTAAAGCCATCGTAAAACGACCCGAATGAAATCGTAAACAACACGTAAGCACTCGTATAATCCGTAAATAAACCGTAAACAAATCCTAAACTAATCGTAACAAATCGTTAAAAAAATTTGTTACGAGTCATTAACGGATTCTTGCGAGCAGTTTACGGATGGTTACGTGTAGTTGCGAGCGGTTTACGACACTTACGGATTATACGAGTTATTTACGAAAAAATCAATACGTGGACAATCGTAAGATGATTTTTGATATGTCAAATTTTTTGTCTCTCCTTCCACGGATCCTTAAGAGTGTCTGCGAGTTGTTGCGAGTAGTGACGAGTTATTTACGGATACAAGCGAGTTATTTACGGATGCGGGACGGTGGGGTAGCCTAGTGGTTAAAGCGTTCGCTCGTCACGCCGAAGACCCGGGTTCGAATCCCGACATGGGTACAATGTGTGAAGCCCATTTCTGGTGTACCCCGCCGTGATATTGCTGGAATATTGCTAAAAGCGGCGTAAAACCAAACTCACTCACTCACACTATTTACGGATGCTTGCGATTGACTACGAGTTGGCGATCCGTAAGGACTCGTAAGAAAAATCCGTGTATGTGAAGGCGGTATAAAGAAGTGACACGTTCATAACTGTGCTGGAATTGGAGGGCGGAGATAAATAGGTGAGTGACCCAATTGTCACCAGATGTCAAAGTGCAGGAACCCATCAGGGGGATTTAATGACGATGTATAGACATGCACGATGCCGAGGAGAATGAAACAGACCAATTTTCTTGAATAAATGTAGTTATCTGTACTTTCCTTCAGATGAACGAGGGTTAGATCAATCGCTGCATTACCATTCCTTTTACATTAAGATCCGCTCCCAGGAACACTAAGTCCGTATACCGAAATATCTTAGATACCGGTCCTTAAGTACTGCTTTAAGGGTTGCCTATTTGTATCAGATGATACTTGTCACGGTGGCACATTAAGTTCTGGCGCTTCCTGAAAAGAGGTAATGATAAAATTCAGGGACCTCAGTCCATATAGGAATATAGAGCTAATGAAATTAAACATTGAGTTCCTGAAATAAATGTATTGCAGAGAAGCTGGAGACATCTAGATTTCCAAAAGTATTGTAGATTTGCTTGGGAGATTTCGGATATTTTTGTTTCAGTGTCCGAATTGGGGACATGGGGGACATGGGGAACATAGAAACGTAAACTTGTAGCGTGTACTGGTATCCACAAGAACAAAGACTTTCCATCTCGCTTCATATTGGTTAGGTTAGTTGACAACTTTTGACAACCATAAATCGCCAGGCTTCATTTGTTTTTTAAATGTTTTTGTTAAACAATAAATGACATGCTGTCACATAAAAATGAATTTTATTCACGTTTCCCGAATCGCCGCATTGAACAACATCTCTGATTTTGGCACATCTACTTCTTTTGTCAACCCCACGAGCATACACATAGTGTTGACAACTAACAGACTATTAAATAACCGGGCGAAATATGGACTTGGACGACCAACTGACAAACTCAACACTGCAATCACATTGCGAAACCCACGACAAAGGGACTGTCTTAAAACTGTTCTCCGGCCATCTGTAGATAAAAGGTTCGTCTCTAAGAAAACATAATTTATATGTTAGTATCGTATATCTTTAGTAAAGGGAGAAAACTTTCGCATTTACGTATTAGACATCTTGAATTCGATGACGTTCGTGTACTACTTTCACTTTTGCCCTATGTCCCAACATTAGGGGAGGTGATGTGGAGTTTAACGTCGCGTTTTATGGTTATTGCACTTATAATGTGACGTGCATGCACGTGTGTGTGTGTGTGTGTGTGTGTGTGTGTGTGTGTGGCTGCTTGTACTAGTCCTGACTAATGCCCATGTTATAGTGCTAGCAAACTGAAATCACATGCTGCAGTTTAACATGAATACCCCACTCAGACACAGTATGCTCACTCTGAGCCGACCAGTCCTGTTTTAGCCACTTAATGCCGGGCGCCAGGCAGGGTAACAAGTACATTCCTTTAACGTATGTTTTTTGGTATAATGCGGCCGGGCATCGAACGCCCGAACTTAGAATGAGAATTACTCATTTTAACGTTTTTTTTAGAAAATATACAACACCTTGTCTTTAGACTTTCAGTCTAATAGTCTCTCTGGCATCGCTTCATTGTGGCGATAGATTGACTTAAAGTATGTCTTAAATGTATGAAATATGTAAGAAAAAGAGCTGGCTACCATTTTAAATTTGTATTGATTATTATGAGAGATAACAATTAATATTTAGTTTTTGTAGAGATGGGGTACAATTTGTCAAAAATGAAAACAAATATCATCTGAAGTTTTCAGAGAAAACAAGTATAATGATAGACTTCCTCAATGATAACAAATTTAAGAATAAGTAGGCTCTCTCAAGGTTTTAAATGTGTCCAAGAAGTTTAACGTAAACTTTAGATGCTATGATATCGTTCAATAACAGTCATTTACCCACCTGATCTAGAAATATAAGAGACCAGTGCAACCGCCTCATCTGTTTCATATTTAACCCTGTGCATAAAGATTCAAGGTGACAAATACACTCTCCACAAGACTGTATGGCAAGAGGGATGACTTCAACTTTCCAAAAGTTAACTTTCCCTTTACGTCGAGCAATATTCCAGCAGCTCCAGCCTTTGGTGTCTTGATGTCAAAACGACCTTCCACGAAGGTTTCAAAGAGCCTCAGATGACTCAAAAGTTATTTGATCAGGGTGAAGATTTCAAAAGGTTTCATGGTAAACATGTGGAAGACATTTCCGAATTTGACAAAAAATGGTGTCCGATGCAATTCCTTAATTTCACTTGAACCATTTTGTCAGGTGAACAATTGACGTGCCTTTGTATGTGCTTGTGACGCGTGCCACCGGTGGATCAGGATACGCTCAGATGTCTCACACATCCAACTCACTCATTCTTATGATTATGGAAAACTTTTTTCCACATAATATTGCTGTGGGGGAATGTCGTTTGTAGTTCTCTTTCAAAGCAGCCTATCAAAAGGTTGCAATAATACGTATTTTTGCGAGCGAAGACACAGTTCAGAGCTAATTATTGATTATTAAGATTGATTATGTCAAATGGTGCGTGGTAATATAGGGAGTGAAAGAGTGACGAAATATTCCACAACTATATCAATCTTGAAGGTTCTTGCAATCAACTATTCACGACAAGCGTGATAGAAGGAATCAAACTTGTTGAAATTTTAATCAATAATGATTTTTTTTTTGTTTAACGCCGTACTCAGCAATATTCAAGCTACATGACGGCGGTCTATAATTAATCGAGTCTGGACCAGACAATCAAGTGATTGACATCATAAGCATCGATCCACGCAATTGGGATCGTTGACATGCACCAACAAAGTCAGCGAGCCTGACCACCCGACCCCGTTAGTCGCCTCTCACGAAAAGCACAGTTGCTGAAGACCTAATCATTAATGAGTGAGTGAGTGAGCTCTTAGTTATATTCCTGCATCGGGGGCCACAGGAAATGAGCATCACACATCGTAATCGTGTTAGCAATCGAACCTAGGCCTTTCGCGTGGCAAAGGGACCTTTTAACCACTAGGCTACATAGACCTAGAAGTCCATTCCCCTTGCAACGCGTTACGCAAATCGTGTGGAACCCATCCGTCAATCGTGTGACACCAGTGTGCAACGCGATGAACACGGGTGTGCAACCCGTTCGCCACGTGTTTAGCAACTCGTGACACAAGCCTTTCGGATGAAACAAAGGTAGCCCCATTTAACGCTGTGTACCCTTGAGGGCCTTACGCTTACTGATAAAATAATCTTTTAGATTAACGGATCCCATGACGGATAAATATTTCCATAAACATATTGGTAGGAGCTTCTATCGTCCGGGGAAGTCGGTCCAGACGGACCCGTGAAGATCCGGGGTAGAATAGGTCTTCAGCAACCCATGTTTGGCGTAACAGGCGACTATGCTTGTCGTAAGAGGCGACTAACGGGATCGGGTGGTCAGTTTTGCTGACTTGGTTGATGCATGTCATCAATCCCGATTGCGTGGATCGATGCTCATGGCGTCAGTCACTGGATTGTCTGGTCCAGACTCGATAATTTACAGACCGCCGTCATATAGCTGGAATATTGCTGAGTGCGGCGTTACACAACCAACCAAACAGACTAACGAGGATCCAGTGCTGTATGTTCACATACTATACAAACTTTTGTCATAACACAAACTCCGATTTCCATGGTTTCCTCAGGCTCTGGGCCAGGCCTTACTTTTCAAAATAAAGGTGTGGTATAAATAGAAACCAGCCTGAATGTGGTGTTGGAAACGTTTATGGCATTAATTGGAAGAATGGCAAATAATGACCGGTGTGTATCCCCATGGACGTGACAGCAATGTCCATTTTGGGGTTGCTGTGGCTGGCGAGACCCCCAGAACTGACGTTATCAATGCAATGAGACTTCAAAGCATGTCTGGACTAGATAATAGATGTTCGACCGTGCATTTGCTAGAATGTTGGTCTCGGGTGAAATTGTGCTATTGTGTCATTGTGGAACATTGAATCATTTCATGGATGTATTACCAGTAAATTAACGTGGATAATTGTCAGCGTAAGTATTTTATTCAGGGAAACACCGAGACAGGAGACACATTTAAATCAGCCTAATGACCTACTTGCTCTGATGTAAGGTATTAATCATAAGACCCAATAGCGAATACTAGAGTGAGTGAGTGAGTGAGTGAGTTGGGTTTAACGCCGCTTTTAACAGTATTCCAGTTATATCACGGCGTGTGAGCTTAATGTGGGAGGAAAGCCCGAAGCGATGTAGGTCTCAGACGTTTACCACTTCGGTGAAACCCACGAGCACGGGTATGGTGCTGACAAACCTAGAAACATAATTGGGGCGAACCGGGATTCGAACCCACAATCATAGGTTTCTGGCGTGCCCAAGGGGCGCAACTCTGCACAGCGAATCGCGGCGCCTTAGACGACTGGGCCACCCGTGCCCCCAGCGAATACTAGAACTTACATAAGGCGCCCAGTCTTTGAATATCGATTGAAAAGATTATTCACGATTCCCCAGGCGGATGTATACTATGTAGGCCGAGCGTCATTGAGACACATGTCAATTCATTAATGGACTGAAAGGATGGTTTGGAATTGTCCAATATCAACACGTATATATTCTGTATAAAGTCCAATGACTTACTACCTTTCATATTTGGAATTAGATCCTTCCTGATCCGGCTAATAATGAATTGGAAAATATGTCTGTGTAAGCAAGTGATGAATAATAGAAATTATATATTTATTCGGCCATTTGGACGCACTTCATTATTTTATGCGAACCTGCATACATACGGAATGAGGGAACTTTAATTTCATTCTATCTCTTCCCCTCAAAACAGTGTTACATTGAAATTGTGAGCAATAACCGAAAGCTTTGAGGATGCTAATTATACAGACGCACTGAAACCACACGTTAATTTCGCTGGTAAAATGCTTTGGAGTCACTCTTATGTTTCTAAAAGTACATGTTAATCATAAATGGTATTTTGACTTGTGGGGGTGCCTGGTTGAAATTGGGTGGCTCATTCGTCTACGCCGCTGCGTTTCGCTGAGCATCCCGATGGCGTACCAGAAGCCAATTATCGTTGGTTCGAACCCTGGTTTACTCTGATAAAATTTCTAAAAATGTCAGTACCATGTCTTGTTCGTGGGTTTCATTAAAGTGTTAACATCTTAGTCGTGCATCATTCGAGCTTTTTTCCTACATTAAGCTGCCACGCCGTGATTGACCTAAATTAATGTTCAAAGTGTCGTTACATCAAACTCACTCACAAATGGATCGGTTGGTCAGGCTCTATGACTTGGCTAATTGTGTGTCATTGGACGCCTATAATAGGCAAGTTCATGCATTTCATGCTAATCAGGAAATTGATACACCATTATGTAATCAACTAGGGTGATTGATAAGTTCTGAGCCTCGCATAGAAAGTCTTCAGGAAAAGACATTAAATGATCTATTTTTCAACTAAATTCTTTTCCACAGTAATACACTTTTGTCAGCGATTTGAAGGGATGTTATCGCAGTTCGCAAAAGTCCACTTGGTTGGTCCAAAAGTTCCCCACAACTGCTATGACCTCATCATTCGAGAGGGTTCCGGTTAGTGCTTGCTTCATGTTTGAGAATAGATGGAAGTCTGATGAAACCAGATCAAGAGAATAAGGTGGGTGCTGAAGGAAAGCATAGCCACACTCGTGGGTTGTAACCATGTCAGTGACGGATGTATTCACTGGCGCATTGTCCTGATGAAAGAGCTTTTCCTTTTCTCAGCTTCCAACGTCTCTTAGTCCTAATTTCATCCCGTCATCTCAAAAGTGCAGCATAATATATTCCGCTTTTGTCTGCCTTTTGGAAGATAGTCAGTCATGATGACATCTTCGACAACTAAGAAGTAGGATGTCATAACCTTTACAGCTGATATGATGATGTCAAATGCTTCCTCTGTTCTTGTCGTTGTTTGGAGTCAGGCCGGAAGTGTTGAACCTCGATTTTATCCATATTCACAAATCGTAGAAAGAACCTTTCAGGGTCAGCTTCAAACATAGCTAGATTGTCACGAGACATGTGAAGCCTGGTATGTTTATTTCTCAGAGGTCAGAAGCATTGGAACCCAACGAGCTGATACTTTCTTCATTGCCAAAGTTAATGTGATAATGGAATGTATTTTCCCCAAGGAAATTAGCAATATGACCCTCAGTCATTCGTCCGTCGGTCATCATCATATCGTGGATTGTCGGGATCATTTCCGGTGTTGCTGGCGTGACAGTCCTTCCCGGACGGGGGTCGTCTTCAAGGCTGTCCCTGCCACACTTAAACTGTGATCCCACTTTCTTACGGTGGCATTGGAAGAGGCATCCTACCATTGTGTTGTACTCATATCTTAATGGACGGCATTTAATTTTCAGCCCTTTTTCTGGAAAGCACTTGATCACTGCACCTTCCTCTTGTTTGTCCTGTCTCCAAAAGGTCACAGATCTATGCTTATTTTACTGACCTGTCACAGCGAAATAAGTTGCTCAATTGTGTGGACATATCTATATGACACCATGTAATGTCCATAACATACGATGCTACTATTACGCAATTGCTTCCATGCGAGACTCGGAACTTATCGTATATGCCTAATGCTCTGACACGAAATGTCGCTGAAATAACAAAACATCGCTGAAAACCGTTTTACTGTAGCATCGTTAAAACGTGAACGTCAAACGAAACAAAATTAATGCAGACGGACACATTGGCGGCTATTGGTATCAGTGACGTCAATGGGAAATTAATCCTGTTTGTATGACTATTATCAAACACTGCATTTATCAATTTAGTCGCACATGTGAGGCATCTACTTTGATAAATTTACCCAATATAAACATGTTTATAATGTCGTATGCCAAAAGTTGTTTATATCACAGTTAATATGTACAAATTTGAACATATTGTTAAGTCATGATGTCTGTTAATGTTTGTCATTCCCAGAAAAATAATATTGCGGCCGAGAATATTCGAGCAGATATTTATATAATACAGGACAATACACGTTTGAAAGTTTTGTTTACTTTTATAAATTTGCTCATCTCAAAGCAAAAGCACATGTCAGAAAAAAAATATTTTGTAATAACACGAGGCTATATTTCATAAGAGCGTCAGTTACGATTCGGGTGCCTAAAAAAGCACAAAAATATACAATTTCACATTCATAACTAGACAAACAAAACAAAATTGATGACTTTTTAGATGCATCATTAAAGTTAATCTTTAGATTCACATTTTAACGTTGTACATGAAGTGTGCTTGTGAATCAGCTATAACACAACAGCTATAATATTGGCCGAATATTGCACTGTAATTATTATAAGTTAATTCCATTTCGTTAGCATGAACCAACCCGACTTCAAAGATCAAAGTATTTCTTATGATATAACCGAACTTTAAAGAAATCATTCAACAAACAAGATCAACATATTTCTCATGATATAACTTTACACATTACTCTCACCATCCCTGCCGACAAATGGTGTTAACTCAAGCACTCTGACCTATTTATCGTTGTGCTTTGTAGATGGTAATAACACAACAGTATACACCATCAGATCTCATTGTGTTGTCTTGAAGATGTGTCCTCCAATTTCCAGTTATGTACAATCAGGGCCACATGAAATCTACACTCTAGACATAGTGGTGCGAGATGTGCTGTTTCTTCTGGAAACAGCACGTGAGTCGAAGGAATCAAACCTTGTCCTCCGGTATGCCTTCCGCTCCATCCGATAGCAAATAAAACACAGACATCGCTTGAAGTTCCGGCGGAAGTTCTGGCTAAATATGCTATAAAGCACAGGGTTAGCTGCTGAATTCACGTGGGTTATGATCATAACAAAAACAAGGAATGGCCAACTTTGTGGAAACGGAGTTCTCGAGAACGTGTTGTATAAAAGGTGTATTTGTTGAGGCGAGTAGCTGATGAAATAAATAAGCACACTTGCTATCAGCATCTTCACAACGCCCTTACGTGCCTTTATTGTGTCAGCAGATCTTTCTGTTTTCGAGTGTGCGTCTGGACGCATCTGGAATCGAGTGTTCAGTTCCTCTGTACTTGCGTACAACCTTCGACCTATCACAGCGTACAGAACTATTTGTATCACCATTGGCAGAAAGTAAAATAACACCGATTCAAGATATTTGAAAATAATAAAGAATTGGAAGTTATTCCCTGGAAAGATGATCTGACACAATGAAAGTCCCGGAGCTACTGGCTTGACTTGGTTGAAGAGTAATGTCGGCAGTCCACAGCCTATCGCAACGGGCCAAATGAACGCTATGACGCACAGGATCTTCTTCCGGGTACACACAATATGGGCCTTAATTGGAAACACTATCGCCACGAACCTGAAACAAACAATTGCCATGAATTATATAACTATAGCTATATATGTCTTTCAATGTATTCGGGGCGGTCGGGTAGCCTGGTGGTTAAAGCGTTCGCTCGTCACGCCGAAGACCTGGGTTCGATTCCCGACATGGGTACAATGTGTGAAGCCCATTTCTGGTGTCCCCCGCCGTGATATTGCTGGAAGTTTGCTAAAAGCGGCGTAAAACCATACTCACTCACTCACTCCAATGTATTCATGCTTTCATTCTTTACGTTATTGATATGAGTAAGCATATCTACATCCTCGATAATTCATTGTATTGTATCTCAAGTTTGGTATAGTAATGATGGTACGGGGGTCAAGTCGTCTGAAGCGCCGCAATTCGCTGTGCAGAGCTGCATCCCATAGGCGTGCCAGAAACCTCTGATCAAGAGTATTAATAGAGGTTTGACCTGATTATCTTTCTAGGTTTTTCAACATCAGTCACGTTTCCGTTGGCTTCACCAAAATGGTAAATGTCTAAGACCTGCATTACGTCGGGCTTTCTCCGAACACCAAGCTGACACGCCGTGATATGAATGCGTGACATGAAAATCACTCACTCGCTTTGATCATAAATACCCTGGACTCACAATAGCTTTGTTTCGGAACTGATGTCGCCATCTACACCACAAAACTAAACTTTTGAAGCGGGAACAGGGATGTCGAATATTTAACATAGATACAGATACACATAATACTTTGAACAATGGAGGATGACATATCAAACGGTAATGAAACGGTGCAAGTGTTTGTTTAAAAAGGGACTTGGTAGTTAGATATAACAAAGTGCAATGGTCTCCACTCCGAACCATCAAAGCGCAATCACATTCTAGAAATATAACCAAAGAACAGGTTGCAAATGTCGTACCCATGTTGAACAGGGAGTCTTGGTCTGACGGTCGCACCCTGAAGCTAGTTGTCCACCCATCGCTTAATGTTGTATTAATCCAGTTTCAAGTGTTAGAAAAGGCCTCCATATACCATAAATGATATATATATATACATACAGAAGGACAATAACCATGTAAACATGGATGCTGGAAACCCAATTATTGAGCTATGAATGCATTAAACGTGTGCCGGAAGAAGCAATTACATTCGCGAGAGCTGACACGATTTGTGAATACTTCACGGAAAATCTACATTACTGTTCTAATACGGTGGTCCCTTGGATCCCATGTTCCGTGACTAGCATGCCTTTGTTGTCTCAGTTTTATCATCTTACTCTCCAGTAACACATTAGCGACGTACGTGATATGACCAGGAATTACTGGGTCCACCGCGCCGCCCTATATTACAAGCAATTACGCCATGATGTCCATCCATTTAGGACACAGGAGCGAAACCAGGGAAATAAGAAATAAGAGAAGGAGTAGAAAAGGTCATTTATGAACGAAAATATGGTTTTGTAACAAGTTCCATTAAGATTCAATTCTACAGAGACACTCTACCCTCATACAAAAGCATTTTGATTCATGCCACATGCTATTTAATGTATAATGTCTAACCGAATTATATATGTTCCAGGCCCACACGAGAGTTATGTTCCATTAAGAGTCATACATGTACATGTACGAAAAGATGTTGGGAACATCTAATGTACAATTACATCGATCGGATAAGAGGCGATAGGGCATATAGTATGGGAAAAATGTATTGTGCTAAAATATAGAATATTATCTTTTGAGAATATTTATGCTTTCAAATATTGTATTGTTTCTCTATGATAATGAGATTTACTTTTTAAATTAATATAAATGTCTGAAGGGAAATCATTGTTCTTAAGTAGCAATGCAACATACATATTGAACGTTGTGGCCGATAAATACAAATCCTTCAAATACAGTCATGACAGTGATCAAACACACACACACACATACATGGATGTAAATATGTTCATAGGCTTACATTTCACTGTCAGGAAAAGAGTACAGTCGTTTTGCCATGAAGTGTATGTAACACAGAGCATGTTGACAATTTATTGAACGTATCATTTTGATTGACAACTTTGACATAAGCGTGTTTTATCTCGATCGAAGAAATAAATTGAAGTGATACATCAAGAATATGTTAACAAGATGTGTTACATTTTATCTCGCACGCGAACACATGTTGCCTAAAGGGCATACGCCTACTCCCATTGAGGCACATGTATATATGCCTGATTGATTTTACAGAATACTGTGTGTCCACTTTGATCTGGTCAATACGGGATCGTTATGGCCCGTCAGCGAGGACAAACACTCCGTCAAGGACTAGTTTGCTTTAGACATGTAAAGACTATCAATACTAGTTATCTCGAGTAATTCTGTTTAAGTCATTCAATTCTTCGCCACCTTCAGTCTCGTGATGCCACGTCTACTGATAAACAGATACTATTATTTATGGTGTCTTTAGCTATGGTGTCATATTATGTTAGCATATATTGGGCGAGGCGTGATAATATGATAAAAGTATACGGCAACTGAAGACACCATAACGAATATATTAGGTCGAAATATTTACATTCTTTGATATCTTTATCGCACATGTTATGTCAAAATGAAAATGGACACTTTCAACCGGTATAAATGGCAGGACCAGTACATATGTTTCCGATACAACACTTTAATGTGAACACACTAAATGTGAGGAAGAGAATATGTGGATGTCAACTTCTTTATTATGAGGAACACAGCTTTTCGGAGTATGCTTACTCCTTCATCAGGTGAATGAATGCCATAAGGCAGAGAGCATATATATGTACATGTAAGGACAACAAAATTAATAAGATAACGAAAGGAGAAAACTAACAAAGGGTACAAGCTAACAAAGGAAGCCAACAGATGATTGGCGCTGATAAGCAATAGACAATGGAAGCTAACACTTAAGTACTCATATCTAAGTAATTGGAAGTGGACACTGGGCAAATGGCGGGTGGGGGGAATTAGCACTGATAGGTGTATGAATGCAACAACGTAGCAAGGGGCAAATTGAAGCCAGCTAGGCAATTTGCCACGACAAGGATCAAAGCAATAAGTCCCAAGTGGCATTCATTCACCTGATGAAGGAGTAAGCATATACTCCGAAACGTTGTGTTCCTCATGATAAAGAAGTTGACATCCATATATTCTCTTCCTTATGTGAATAACTTCTAAATGCCTTTCAAAGACCTAACACTTAATGTGAACGTTGAAACAAGAATTATAGCGAAAATGGATAGAATTACAATAAAAATGCCCGAATGTTATCAGAATTCTGCGGGCCACTGTAACTTGATAGCACTCCGCTTTTCCCTAACCACGGGCTGCTATCTATTCTATTACTATGTGACGTCATCCTTATGTTCTATGACCTTGCTATTGGTAAATCAGTGGCCTCCGTTTTTTCTCTTTTATTTTCATGAATAAAGCCACGAACTTGGTTTCTTTAAAACTTCATGCCTCTGCACATCACAATTAAGGATATCAAAACACACAAAAATCGAATGACGAATTTCTGTACCAGAATTTTCATGTGACATATGTGAGGCGGATGTTGGAAAATCCAAAATGGCTGCTACTGACGGTATACGGTCTCATATTAGGTTAGTAACAACCATCTTATACGGGTATACGGGCTCCAATGCGGCTAGTAGTTCTGCTCTCTGATTGGTCAAACTCACTTTGAGGCGTTACAAAGGTAGACCTAGTGTAACCATAACATAAACACATAGGACAACATTTAACTGATATTGAACTGATATAAACAAATCTCTGCATGCTACACAGTTAGGTTCATGCATATGTCCATTTATCGAACAAATCGTATATGTGCATTTCCATTGACATCAGTGTATTATTGTGAACAAAACAAGTGATCAGCTCAGTCTTCACTTCATATATATCCCCCCCCCCCCCCCCCCCCCAAAAAAAAAAAAAATAATTTTTTTTTTAAAAATCAAAAAAAAAATCATGATCCCTAACCTTTTTTGCACTATACATCAACAACGTTTACTAAATCTGTATGACAAATCATCTATACAATAAATCTGAGCATATTTCCAATCATTTTAAAATTGAAGTGACGATCCTTGCTAGTTTACCAGGACCGGCCGTGCTAGGAGTATGGGACAGAAAGCGATTTTAGCGCCACGAATATTATAGATTTACAGAAGCAATCCTAAGAATACTTTGCCGAACAGACCCTGTACAAGTTCGTGTCGGAGAAGTGTGATCGTGTAGCCGTTATGTTACGACAATGTATCATCGCCATCATGGCGGCGTTCATCGTTGTTCGTGCTATCGACCAACTGTTTAATCTGGTCCAGATTCAACCCCTATTGCTGACTGAACAACTAAATGATACTGCAGTACAACTGTACTATGTGTGTGTGTGTGGAATGATGTGTAGTTACTCGTGTTCATTGTTATAAAACAAACATATATTTGTCACTTAACCGCAGACCCTACTGTTACGATAAAAGACCTATCTGAACCTATTTTACACAAACGCAGTTTGTTTGACGTATACCCACTGTTGGAAATGTATACAAATGCACAAGTAATAACAACTCGCCCTCACACCGTCGGTGACATAGTGCCAAAGTATTGAATATCTATACTCTAAAACACATCGCATCTCTCACATCCTCTTATTTGGAGTGTTCGAGGCGTTTTTACACGTATATCATACATGTACCAGAACTCAGTTTTACAATTGAAAGGCATTAGCGCGTATTTTAATGGCCAGTAAAATTTTTGATGTGAACTTATCAAGCCTTATATTCTTTGTAATAGATTCATGCATGCTACAACATGCATACCAACAAGACAAGATGCTTATTACGAACTTTAAGTAATTAGGCACAATTCAACTAAAAAAACGAGAACGTTTTTATTGCATTCATCTTTGCTGTGAATGAAACATTGGTTGGTTTGTTGTTTAACACCGCGCTCAGCAATATCCCAGCAAAATGACGGTGGTCTGTAAATAATGGAGTCTGGACCAGACAATGCAGTGATTAATATCATGAGCATCGATCCACGCAATTGGGATCGATGACATGCATCAACCAGGTCAGCGAGGCTGACCACCCAAACCCCTTAGTCGCCTTTTATGTGAATGAAAGGGTTCAGACACCTTGATTGTCACATACGCAAACAAAATATTTTCCTGAATTAATATGGAGACGACTTGTACATAAAGCCACTTGCCTGATTTATGTTTTTCCTTGTAAGTTCACTACCAATACAATGGTTATATGTGAAGAAGCGCGGATGTCACAGTTGCTCTTGATAATTTACTTGGAGATTTATATGGTCATTCACAATTTATACGGAGACAAGTTCCTTTTATTGTAATGTTGTCATGGTCGTGTTAAATATGTAAACAGCTTGATTAAACTTAATCATTAACACAGATCATGCTAATTGTGTGAGTCGAGGCTACTTTATCACAGTCTGGCGACAACTACTTCACATTCCTTCATTCTATACTTTTTAGTGACAACCCTCTGGGTTATCCCTCGTCATGTGCAGGGGATCACCCATTTGATTTCATTGTTTTCTCTGATCTCTCAATACGGACCCAAATTCGGGTTTTCTACTCGATTACACTTTTATATTACTACTGGAGATTCAATGCAAGGCGGGGAGGTTATGTTCTATTGGCTATATCCTGTTCATTTAAAGTAGATTCCTGGCTATTCAGCTGCTGTATCAAGGCAGGAGATGAAATCGGTGGCCTACTTTACATCGGAATTCTGTTTTGTCTTTGGCACGTGCTTGTAAATCCTTATTGATAAGGAACCATAGACTGGTTGACCATTTCCTGGCAATATATTAAGGATCGTTAGTAGCCAATAAACCTTTCCTCTTCCTGATTATCGTGTAGGATGACTTCATTGACTGCATAGGTGCAATGTCATGGTTTCAAAGTAAAACCTAATTGAAACTACTTTTTCAGCTTACCGACATTAGTGAGTGGTTAATTTCGTAATGGCCATGTAAATCAGCATGTCAGTCAATTGACGTGTGTTAAAGTGCATACAAATTGCTCAGGAAAATAAACCACACAACATGAACCTACATCAAATAACGTTTTACTGGAAATCTTTTAAGCTGTTTAGTGAATCATTCGATGAGTCTAAACATGCGTCAACCCTCGTAAAATAAACAAACCATCATAACAATGATATTTAGTCCTAAGGCATCATATTTGATTTGATTGTTTATCACTGTAAACGGCTTAGGGATCTGTACTGCAACCCAGTTGATTGCAAAATGTAGTTGATTAAGACCTTTTCAATCCAAAATCTGACCCAAAACTCCCGTGCCATTCGGTTTGGCGAAATGGAAGTTTGATCAATATGTATCATTTGTCCCTCATGATACTTTGAGGGTTCTGTTATCACGGGAGCATATGTCGTCATTTATTTTGTCATGACGTTGTAACATCAACGTGGGACATCAGACATTTAAGAGTCATGTCATGTCTGAAACCCACGAAGAGAGAGTGCTACGGAAATTACTAATAACTTTTGCATTTTACGATGTTGGTGACGATTATGTGCCTTAAGATTTGCGAGTGCAAACGCCATCTGTTACAGAGGAAATTTCCAGATAACAAATACTCAATAACACCACACATCTGGACACAGATATACAAAAATGTTGTATACCTAAATCACATGGTTTTAAGCACACGAGTAACTTAAGAGGTCTTAGAATACAATGCTTATGCAAAAGGATCACACTCGGAGTTCTTTAGTATAAAGGATAATATTATGATGCAAGTTTCTTTCTTGTTGATAAGATTGTGATTGAACTGTTTGTGCAATGTACACTCTTCAAAAAAAAGAAACGCACAGGTAGTATGTTGTTAATTGAACCTGACTACACCAAAAAATCCGGTATATAAATAGGATATATGTAATTGGAAAATGTTGGTGGCCTGATATTCGACAAACGGTGCGTTAAAACGCAGACATTGTCGATTTGCAATGTCTTAAACGGCATTGTTTTCTAACTTGTTAAAAAATGTCATAGAGGAAAACAGTAAAGCAAAAAGCACGTGCAAGTAATGACATTCGTAACTCGTGGTAGTGGCTATAAAAAAACAAGCATAAGCCAATAATTTGTCATTCAATGGTCAACATTTTTCAAGCTCGAAAATGCCGAGACTCAGCGCTGCTGATCGCAATATCGCCATAGGACGTATCCAAAAAGGGGAATTGCAGTCTTCTGTTGCACGCCACTTCAACGTCCACCACAGCATCATTTGTCGCTTTCGGGATCGATACACACAGTTCAATTCCACTGCAGACCGTCCGAGAACCGGCCGACCAAGAGTTACCACCCCTGCACGGGGTCGCTACATTCGACTGTTCCACCTACGTCATTTCAATGCCACAGCTACGGAGACTGCAGGGCGCATCCCTGGTTTGAGGAGGATATCGGACCAGACTGTCAGGAATCATCTTCGCGTAGCTGGAATCCGACCCAGAAGACCAGTTATCGTCCCTGTTTTGCAACAGATCTATCGACAGCGACGAATTTGAGCCTTGGAATTTGAGAAACTGGAGACGACCGTGGTTTAGCGATGAATCACGATTTCTTCTTCACCGGCGAGTTGAAAGACAACGTGTTTATCGTCGTCGAAATGAGCGTTTCAACAGGACAACCCTCCACCGCACGTGTCACGGTAGACTACCCCCATATGCCAACATCAACGGCTTGCCCTCGCCGTCGAGACCTCCAGATCTCAACTCAATCGAACACCTCTGGGATGAACTCGATCGACGTGTACACGCCACAGACACTCCCACAACTGGCCAACGCGTTACAAGCAGAATGGCGCAGAATTTCCGCAGGACAGAATTCGTACGATTATCAAGTCAGTTCCGAGGAGATGCAGAGTCGTGATTGCTGCCCGGGGCGATCACACGAGATACTGAGTTCAGCGCATCCTTGCGGCCTTATGTGACATGACAATGAACAGTTTTCAATGCCTTTGTACAACGACTACATGTGACTACCGAGCTCCAAAATATATATAGGATTACTAATACGATTTCTGTGGGTTGTGTGTCTGTAGTTATGTATTTCTGAATGGTTAACGTATTTATTCTGCTGTCTGGTGCGCTTGAATACCAGGTGGTATATGTTACGGCCAATCGTGATTTCCACGTGTTTCTTATCAACGTGTTGACTGTGATAATGTAAGTGTATCTGACACACAATCTAGTCATTACAAAACATCTCAAACAGCCCATGCTTTATAACATAAAACGCCAATTATTGGCCAGATATACATATAGGAAACCACTTTTATCTGAAAATAGTTTCGTCACTCTTATTGCAGAGCAATCTGTGTATTTTTACCAACATGTCAAGCTGTTATCTCGTTCGTTCTGAGGAGTGCACTCAACTCGTCTACCTTTGACAAGACAGGAGAACAACCTACACGCGCATTTATCTGATTGGCTCTGCTACATGAAGAGTATGCAACGCTGATGTCCACAGCATTTCTGATACATTTAGGATAAGAAGGTTTAAAAAACCAATCTTGCGAAACAAACATCGCCGATGCTTCATACAAACAGCTGTGTATTGGGACATTCCTGATAAAGTATCACTAACACTTATGGCAATACATTACACAACATTTGGTCTGTTTAAGGTGCCCTAAGCTCTTTTGTTATTACACTTGAATTTTACAATAGAACATGTTTCATGTGAGATATTTTTATAGAAGAATAATGTAACTATTATTGAACTCAGTATACTCCACATTATGTGATTAACTCCACATTCAGTGTCACATGATAACAATTCTGAACTAACTGACATTATACCGCAGTATGTTGTTGATTGAACAACAAAAAAGCCTACAACGTTCCGAAGCTTTCATCTTTGAGTATGAGATGATTTCTGAATGGAATCAATTGACTGACTTCGAGTCATTGTGAAAAAGGAGGGTTTGAGTTCTAGGGAAAGAAGATTAGTTGTTATATTCTCTTATGAAGGGATGCACAGCATATACAACCTCATGCACAATTACTTAAATCAGCCATTAGCTTCTTTCTTTACTAAGCGAGATAGCTTTGAGATGAGGTGTAAAAAGCCTATTGATTCGTTCGTTGAGGGGATATCAGAAGTCCCCCCGGGACATATTACAAATAGGATTCTGTTAGAAGTAAAAGCAATATAACATTCATTAGCCGTTTTCAAACAATTTTACTTAATCATTGACTTTTTATCAAATGGAATCCATTCCTTTTAAGCTCTGTATGCTTCCAAGTCAAGAAGGTGAAATCCAATGCCCTTAAAAACACTAGGTGTTATCCATTATTATTTTTAATTTAAATGTAAAGTAAGTGAAAATCGGTTTCATTTAACAAGCCATTCGTGTATTCCCATGGGGATACTTGTCAACTACGGTAAGAACGGCGAAAAACAAATAAGAAGGTGCTGGAAGCATTTCGAAGACACATTTGTTGAATAAAATATTTTCATGCCAGTATCATTATCAAATATTACTCAATAACAAAAATCATATGAACCTTCATACACCGTAACTTTACAGTGACAACAGGTGTTCGAGAACCGGCAGAGCGTGTCCTGCCTCACAGGTACTCATTGAGAAGAAACAGACCATATACAGATCGAATAATAAAAGTTCGAAGAGATATTTACTGTTTTCGAAGAAAGACAGATTTCGTCAGTTTTGAGCCTCTTTCATATCATTTGTGAAATAATATTTTGGATTATAAAATATCTATATACATGTATGTATCACGTCAAAATGGAAATATAGCACTGAAACCTCGCTATTAATGCCCCCATTATCCGGGACTATTTCTTTTGGAACTTCCACACACAAACAAAGCGACTATACACAAGAAACATAAACGAAATTATCATTGGAAACGCTTATGTCAGAATAGAATGCATTACTGTACTTGTTGCTTTGGGGAAAATATTGGAGATTATGAAGAACACATAGTCGTTATGGTGTGGTCTTGTGATAATGTTCATGGTATAGGTTATGCATCGTTCTTGAAATGATTCAATCAAATTAAAACTGCTCAGGGTTGTCAAAGTACTTAAGCCAAGGATGAAAACAGGTGCAAAACTGGTACATGCCGTTAAAACTACAGTTGCCATGTATCATAATCAGTCAATACAATTCAATTTGTTGTCGTCGATTTTCAAATTCAGAGGGGATATCGTGTCTCAGCGATTTCAGATGTCTAGAACAACCATTAAACCCTTCAAAATTCTAAAAGTAGAGTTAAGAAGGTAAAAGCAAAGTTTCAAGCACGATATCAGCGCAGTTACAGATACACTTGACACTTGAAGACCTATAAATCTGAATCTAAATTGTTGATTGACATCATTAACGTATTTAAGGCACACGTGGAAAACATCAGGAAGACACTTTGACCTTTAAGATTGTGGCTATGGTAATTTTAGTGAAAGAAGTTAGTAAATTAGACGCCTCGACCCTGATAATTGTCTGATAGACCGCGTGTAACAAGAACATATTCCCAAAAAAGACGCGTTTGTAATAAATTGAACTGAATATACATAAGCTAAATAACATGTCAATAGTAAAGTGATTTACTTTATATACAGTCAAACACCCTTTAGTCGAAGTTGAATGGACCTACGTAAATAATGTGAGTTATCCGAGGTTCGACACAACCGAAAATGACAACGAAAGAAGGGGTACACAGGGACCAAGCTTTTACTTCGAGACAACCGTAAGTTCGACACAACAGTGTTTGACTGTATTGACGCATGTTTTAGAAACGCCTAGGCTGTCGTGAGTTTGTTAATACTACATAACAAACAACTGGGTTTACGAAATTGTTGAACCAAAGCTGTTTTTGTTATATTTCATTGTAAAGTATAGAGATATTCAAGTTGGAATTGAACGCCATTATATACATGTATACATGCATTTACGCGGAGACCTTGATCACAACAGAAACACACACATAGGTTACATCCAGACATTAGTTGGTCACGCATTTGCGTGGAATGCAAACAGGCCATTGTTGATATTGCTAATAGTGCATACAGGTCCATGTTCTATGCCATATATTTACTTTGTAATTAATACGTTGTATCATTATGGCGAAACATGAATATGATCAGTAAGTCAAGGTTTTCTTTTTTTTTATTTCTATGGCAAATTGATATTCTGATTCGACTTGTCTTAGGCGGTAATAGAAAGATAGTTATGGTAATGGTTATATGACATTTTTGTAGATTGGAGCAGTCTCCACTTTAAGAAAAAGTAAAAAATAACTCAAGTAAGCTTAAATAGGAAAACAAACACGCAACAAAACAATTGTGATTTGAAACAGTGTTTCCATAATTTTATTGCATTTGAAACAGTATTTCCATAATTTTATTGCATTTGAAACAGTGTTTCCATAATTTTATTGCATTTGAAACAGTGTTTCCATCATTTTATTGCATTTGGAAGATGCCAGGGATGAGGAGTGATACGTCTTGAATTTTTTCCATGCAATTAAAAATTCATATTGGAAACATGGATTCCAGTCTAGACAGTGTATCGTACAATAATATATGTCTCGATGTTATGACATGTAATTTCAAATTCATACTGGAAATATGAATCGCTTCATGTCTAGACATTATCGTACCCTATACAGATAACACATTGGCTCTAGTTTTACTGTACATGGTAAAGAGGTGAAAATGGTAAATATAAACATCTTTCTTCCTCATATTCATGTTAATAGATTTTGCTCAGTCGTACTCACGATTCTCTCACTGAATCTATATACAAAGGTAGATGAGTAGGCCTTCGCGTTTTATTATTGACGTTCGAGCACAAGATGGGAATTCACTCGGCTAGTTAAAGACCAATAGCACCTCGGCCAGTACAGTCAGGAATCCACATTGTAACTTGTTTTGTGCACGTGACTATCTCATAACACAATTAGGAGATGACCACTGCTTTTGTGGGCACATGACCACTGCTTTTGTGAGCCGATGACCACTACTTTTGTGAGCAGATGGACACTACATTTGTGGGCAGATGGACACTACTTTTGTAAGCACATGGCCACTACTTTTGTGAGCACATTGCCACTACTTTTGTGAGCACATTGCCACTAATTTTGTAAGCACATGACCACTGCTTTTGTGAGCAGATGGACACTGCTTTTGTGAGCACATGACCACTGCATTTGTGAGCAGATAGACACTAATTTCGTGGGCAGATGGACCATACTTCTGTGAGTAGATGCCCACTGTTTTTGTGAGCAGATGACCACTGCTTTTGTGAGCAGATGACCACTGTTTTTGTGAGCACACGACCACTGCTTTTATGAGCAGATGGACACTACTTTTGTGAGCAGATGAACACTACTTTTGTGAGCAGATGACCACTGCTTTTGTGAGCACATGACCCCTGCTTTTATGAGCAGATGGACACTACTTTTGTGAGCAGATGAACACTACTTTTGTGAGCTACTCATAACTGTGTATTTGTAGAACCAGTTCTAGACAATGACAGTCATACAAAATACACTATGATAAAATTTACAGCTTTTAGTGCACCCTACCGCTAAATATATCTACAGTGGAACGTACATGGTATATCTTGACTTTAGTTCATAGCAAGACATCAAGGGATTAAATCTCATACACACGTAAATCTTGTCCTGATGAACACTGGAGCGGGATGATTATGTAATCATTCAACAAATTCAATCATCAATCCGGTTTCTACGGTCTGTGTGTTCGTGGGTGAATGGTATAGAATCTATCGGATACAGCGTTCCTCGAAATTAGTGGGGTTCGACGAAACACGTGCACAGTCTTCATAAGTGGTCCATTATTGTCCGCTTTCTCAGTTACCATGCGATACCATTTCTACAGGTATAAGGACATTTTACTCATCAAGATTATCCCAACATGAAACCAATAAAACGAATGGTAATAAATATTTCTAAATCCATTTGGGGGAACAAGAAGGGCAACACGAAAGTATTTATAAAGTCACTGACGAAAAGAAACATTTCATACTGATCGAATTATATATATAATTTGTTTTTCAGTTTGATAAATTAGATGTTGCTCAATATAAAAGTGTGGGGTTAAACTGGGACGAAAGCATTGATGAACGTAGCGTTGACTGCAGAAAACCGATAACCTAATCTTTACACTCAATGGCCTGAACTGTAAGCTGTTTGAAAAAACCACATGGTCGCACTGAGTGTGTAACCCATCAATCAAGCTCCGTCATCTGTCACCCGCATGTTATATTAGTTGATGAATATTTTTTGATAGCATCTGGATTGATATCTAAGATGGTCGGGCACTTTGTTATGCGTAAATACCTTAAGTCAGATTTGATAACAGACACACGGAAAAAAACGTATTTCATCTAATGCATTACTGACGGTGCATAATTTCATGGTTGAATGGTAAGCTTCAGCAACTTTGATTCGACATAAATCAGTTATTGCCAGCAGAGATTCCAAAACATAAAGATGTAATAGCTTTCTATTTGGCAATATCTCTTTCCATACACCACCTGTTCTGAAGGGGTCTTTCCTTGGGCCATAGACGGATTAATAACCAAACTATCGGTTCCATCTTCGCGAAAGGAGAAACCTTCTCTCCAAGGCCAGACCTTCGGATGATATGCAGTCTTGATGTTTAAGGATAGCCCTTGACAGCAATAAGAAATCATCCTTCTGTGATAATAATCGAAAAATACACTGTTGTGATTTTACTGTCCATTTTATGTCATTGAATGTGGAAAATCATCCTTAAATATCATTACATAAAGATTAGATGAGACCGTAAATTATCTGTTCGAGGCGGTTTCATATTAGAATGAAGCTCATATCGGAGTGTTTATGCCCCGTGGTGAATTACTCGTAGCGCGTGGTTAAAATGGAATATGCTCTACAAGAGTGAACATTACAGTTTGACGTCCAGAATGAGCTTATGCGGAAGGAGGGTTCTTTAAACAGCGTAGACTACCTGGGGATGCGTATTAGGATTCAACAAGTGACTCAGTTGTTTGTGGGATTATGGAAAGGGTTTGTCGTGTTTATTTATAATCTGGAAACAAATTAGTTTAATCAAGGTGGGCGCCTTTAACTGTTCATTTTTCTTCTGGGTTGAATGTGTGACATTAACAGAGAATCACCGAAATACCAAAGAAACAGCTATTTGTTTAATACTTCAGAGATAAAAAAAGATGATAATATTTTAACATCAATATCTTTAAAATTAGTTTTGCCGATGTAGTTATTCTGATTCGTAAATCGTGTAATTACAAACTAACTATTTTTAACCGTGCTCGTTTATTTATTTTAAAACGCCTACACCAGAAAATAATCAGTTTCGAATATCTGCCGAAACAGATTTCATGGGGCGTAAAATGCAATATATATAAAATTATATAGATAAATGTATTACCGACAATCGTTGATAACATCAGGCTTTCGAGAAAAGAGTGAGAATGTCCTGCTCTACGGGTAGCACCAACAACTCTGACTTGGTCACGCCTTTGATGGTGAAACTTTCATTGAAAAGCTTAATTACAAACAGTATGATTTCCGTGAATTTGAATACATTGTACATATATTGTACAAGTGCCTGAACAATTGAGATATGTAGACCCTATCGGTACAAGCATGGATGTTCTACTGAATTTGCGTCGATACCCCCAGCACGGCCCGCGCTGAATAGCAGCAATCGACTGTGCAACGGAACATGTTTCCTTGAGATTTCATGTCTGACATATAGCTAGTACGAAACTGACGTCAGTTGTTTTCTGATGATAAAATTAATTAAAAAAGGAAATGACTTGAACGCTGCCAGACACATGGCTTGTAGAGACAGATTACAAATCGTCAAAACAAATATCCCCTAGTCTCAGCAAACGGAATATTTCAGCGTTGCAATTGAACCAAACCTGTTGTGAACGAGTGACCTTATAATCAAATCAAGCACACACTAATCTGTTGTAACGACGGGACTTGTAGACATGTGTTCGGGGGATGATTTGATTTCAACTACTTTTGAGAACGCGGAACTTATTTTCCATCCGCCTGTCAAAATCCTGCTTGGTCAAACATGACGTCAGGTTCACGTCAACGTTCGTCGAGGACAAGGAAGCAATAATTGCATTTTCGTTGAGAGTTCTATATCTGAGCCACTATGGGCATGTAGTGTCCATGCTCGACGCCCCAGTAGGCCTATACATGGTATGCAGAACAACATGTCCTTGAGTGGTCTTGTGGAGAATCAATGTAATGATATAATGGAAGAGGGTGGTGTATTCATTGCTAGGAGGTAATCAATTTTGCGTAAAACACTTAAGGAGCCTACGATCAAAATCCATATGTAGTTCTTAGAACTGAAACTTGAAAAACATAATTAGATAATTCGTCTAACTAAAATATACTCATCACTTAATTTTTTATGTATGTTTAGTAGCTGTCTTGCAGCCGGCCTGAACGGATATCGTGACGTCATAATGTTTGTTGTGACATCCCTTGCTTATCACGTCATAATTGATCCTTTTCGCGCTTATAATTTCAAAGATGGATGTCAAAGATAGATGTAATTTCGAATTCTCAATGTAGCATATTTAACAGAATCACTGTCACTTATGTCGTAATGTTTCGTACACCCCGATATCGATTATCATCAAGTGAAAGAGTGTTGAAATATCACATCTAAGAACGGGTCAGTTGAGAGTAAGTACGCACTCATTGCCAAAGTAAAAAACAAATAGAAAACTCTCATGGGACTACAATAATATATGATCATTTCGCAGTTTTGATGCAGTACGTTTATTGCCAGCAAAATGGAGTTGTTCAATATATTAAATAAAGTCCTTTAATTAAATCACAATATCGTAAATTGAAGCCAGTGGGCAAATGTGTTTCTAACGCCACAATGAGCAGAATTCCAGCTGTATTATGGAATCCCATAAACAGCTGAGTCTGGAAAAATAAACCATGGCGTCAGTGACTCAAAACAACGATCCATTCCATTGGTCTACACTGACAAAAAATTAGTCTCAGTGCCTGCCAACATCTGACCCTTCATTTCGTTTGCCCTGTCATAAAGTTAGGTACTATTTTCACCCGTAACCTTCACAGGACCAACAATTGATAAATAGTTGGGTAATGATCAACATTAAAACGTAAGAACTTCTTGAAGAGCAGATGGGTAATCCTGGAGAATATCGACAATCTATGGCATAGGAACCAGAACATTTGCGATTTCCTCAAAGCATAACAGAAATAACAACAATCACGACATCGTAGAAACTTGTATTCAAAATAAAATGTTATAAACATGTGTTTCGTTGATCTGATCCCTGGATCTTCCACCCGTAAGATTCCCCTGCACTTGGACCATGTTTAGCCTGGATTCATGGGACAGACAACCCTGGTCCTCCAACAATGCACTGTGCGTCGAATGTTCCAAGGCGTTTATGCCGTGTTGCTTTACCGCCATATCCGAATACGTCCGTCTGTGATACAAAACAAGAACCGACCCCGTTTTGAAGTTCAAGCCACGGCTCGCTTAATGACATACCAGATGGTCCTTATGATGACAGTCCTGATCATCATTCTTGACATCAAACCTTCTGATTAAAAATCCGTGATGACAGATGTCGTTGGCGGGGGGGGGGGGGGGGGGGGGGGGGGGGGCTGCCAGATCCCCTTCAGACAGTTTGCAAAAGGTTGTCGCCTTACCAATCGGAGCAGGTCATGGTCTCACGATGCCGTCCAGACCTTGCACAGTCCTCCACCTAATTACTTGGCGACGTTACTGTGTCAATATGCTTATAATGGTGGTAACCGAGGTGACGACCAACAGTTTTGTGGGGCATTCCTGCAATACTCATGCCTATTATTCGCCGTCATCATATGGTCTTCTACGGTCCCGAGTAATGTGGAACAAGAATTAAGACTACATATCAGAATAATTTCGAATTCCTCTTGGATGTAGCTTCGAGTGATTTTAACAAGTCGCGAGATGCTTGTTGGACGTGTTTTATACGTCATAACCGCGAACAAGTTATGCATAACTATTCGAGTCATTACCAAAATGATTTTAAAAATTACATTCGCGGTAAAATTTGCAGGGGCGCTTAACTTTTTTCCACTGTATTTTATCACTGTTGTTATTCTTCAGATTACATTTGGATACGTTGTCATAGATTTACATACCACCTGAACATGACTAAACTGCATTTATTTTAAACTGGACGGTTAAATATACATCGCTTTATAAGTTTGTGTTTGTTTGTTGTTATCGGCCTCACTTAGCAATATTCCAGCTATATGACGGCGGTCTGTAAATAATCGAGTCTGGACCAGACAATCCAGTGATTGACTTCATGAGCATCGATCCACGCAATTGGGATACGATGACATTCATCCCCCAGTCAGCGAGCCTGACCACCCGTTCCTGTTAGTCGCCTCTGACGACAAGCATAGTCGTCTTTAACGGCAAGCATTTCGACAAACCCCTTTCCATATTCATAAGAAATATCTGCCAAAAACAGATACGATTGTACGATTTCAATTAGAAATGAACATGTGTTTATGAATAACTACCAAGTAGTGATGATATAAAGTGTTCGCGAAACACAAACACATGCACTTGTTACGCGTAAAGCTAACGTCTTATTTCAAATCAATGGATTTAGCTTTACGGGTAAGATACTACCCGTAAGATACTACCTTTACTATCAATTTGTTACGCGTAAAAACCATGTGGAATTCCCAATGGTCAAAATCTTTACGTATAACGATCAAATAGAGTGTTACGCATAATCATACACAGAAAATTCATTGCTCAAAGTATTTAGGCGTAAGGAATTTAGAAATACACGTAAACCAACTACCTTTACGCCAAAATAAATAGATGTACACGTAAAACAACTAGGTTCACACGTTAAAGGCAGCTTACGCGAAACAAGTGCGTATATAAACCTATATGGATTACCTTTTGGTCAAAATAATTACGCGTAATGAATTTAGCTTTACCGGTAACGTTTATCATCTTCTGATGCTATCCGTTAACCATATCCGTACTCTTCTTAACCCATTGCTTTGCATTTTGAAATAATTATGTTTTTGACTAAAACACGTACCAAAACTAAACCAGTGAAGTGTATACAGCTTCTGTGTGAAACATTTGATGTGCATGCGTCTAGTAGATCTAGTTGCATCTGAAAATTCATCTCTGATCATCTGACTTAATTTCACCAAAACAGTAATCCATCTAGGCATTAAAGAATTAAATCAAATGTTGTTAATCATATTATCTTGTATACCACGTGGGAGATTGCTTCAACACTGTACTTGTTTAATACATAGCCTCTGCACCTGATGGACTTCTGGCGCGCCATCGACCATCTATCCTTTAAACATCAAAGAACTACAAGGATGCAATTATTTTTTTCCTTCGCGAATCTGCATATCTTAATGTAATTAAACTACACTGCACTTATAGAATTGAATCCCCCTTCTATGAAGAAGGCTTAGGGATGTTACAGCCTGAAGGCATTATACTTGAGTTAGTTTTTTGGATTGTGTTTTTGCGCCTTCAATTAGCATTAGACAGGCTCTGCTCGAGTGGATAGGTTCAATTGCCCATTAACTTAATCCATGGTGAAACTGAGTTGGACGTTCGAACAAGGACTGGACGACAAGGGAACTGACATAACAAAGCTATATTTCCGTAAGGACAGTGAGGCTTTCTCTTGCAGGTGAAATTATAAAATGTAGTGAGGGTTCCTTCGATTCCGTTACATCCGGACTAACTGTATAAGACGTCGCCTCTGAAAATAACGACTGATGGAACTATCGATGCAATGTAATTGACCGATTATATATGATCGATGGTAACTTTGGGGACGACCAATATATTAAGGGAGGAGGAGGGGATGGGGTTGTCATAGTTAAAAACCACGCCCTGCACTATCGATAGGAATGACTGTGAAAGTATTATTTTACGTCGCTTTAAAGTTACTTTACAGGTCGTGCTTATCCACAATGCATTTTGTCAAGAAATGTGGGTATCCATTGCGATGTGATACATCTGACTGAATTACATTCCTCAGCTTTCTACTGGTCGTGTAAGGTTTTTACAACCCACAACGTTAACAGCATTGTCCATCATTAAATCACAAATACTATCAGGAATAGTGGACCAACAACCACTCGCCTCGCCGAATCCCGGTTTCGATTTCCCACTTGGGTACAATGTGTGGAGCCCATTTGTCTCGTCCCCAGCCGTGATATTGCTGCACAATTGCTAAAAGCTTTGTACAACAAACCTTACTCATTCATATCATATACATGTCTGTAACGTACAACACAATGTGATGTTTAGAGATGCATGTACCGTACATCATTAGTATTCTCATATGAAGCAACAATAATTCAAATAAAACTTTCAGTATTTGTCATTCCCAGAGAGGCGAACATGATAGTTCCTGCTGTGTATCCCCATGAACGCCAGGGACTATGGCTTTTGCGATTTCAAGTCACGCAAAAGTCAAAAGTAATCTTCCAAATCACCAAACACTATTGCACTTTTCATCTCCTGGCAGCCAGTGTTAGCTTGAAGTCCATAGGGACCCCCCTGCAACGGTCCCAAATAAACACTTGCATGATGCTTCATCTAATTCGGCAGACCGACTCTGTTTAGACGTTTGTTTCTGCCCATGAGATACAAATTGCTTCAATTTGACATGTGCCAGTTACCGCCATTAGCATCTTTCTCTGGGAGCTTAGTCTGTTAAAGTTTTTGTCGTAATGTAATTGCGAAATAATAAACATTTGGTTAGACCCCGCGTGGGATGCTCCTCGTGCGTTCCTCGTATGGAGCAGTTCACAACAAAAAACTTTTTTTTATATTTATTATTCGGAGAGATCACCCAGGAATGATTGATTTATAACTAGATGCATGTTGTACGTCAAGCACCTGAATTTGTCTTGGAAAATCATTGGAAATCCTATTGTCTACGCTTGATATATAAAATGATTGCTTCTTTGTTGTATATATTTTATGGATTTGCTCTCTTTCATACTTACGAAAGAGTGAGTTTGTATGATGGCTGTGAATAGCCAAATTTTGAAAGATGACTTATATTTTTTGAAATAACGTAATTTAGCGTTTGGTATGAAAAGGTTTTGTCCATGTTTTTTCGTACAAATGTCTAATGAGAGTGCCACATCATCTAATCAAGGGTGGGATGCAGCTTAGGGTGGAAGCTGGCCTGAGGTGGGGGATTGATATCAATGAAATCATGCATGTGATTCATCCCACGTGACGTGATTGCTACTGAATAGATATATAATATTTATTTACCATGCTTATTATGACTATGTATCTTGTTATTTTCTGTGTCGGTAGTTTTTTCTGGGAAAAATATGAAAAAATTTCCAATAATTAAATTTTGCCATCCTGCTGTGGACATTCACGTCAAGGTTTCTGTCGGTTGGATGATCTAGTAGTCCTCATTAAGACAGTGTGTGAAGCACAGTCCGGAGCATAACGTTCTGGTACAGTACCGTGAAAAGCCGTGACAAACCCCAACGATTTCATGCCAAGTTAACACAGAGCTTGCACTTTTGACCAAACAGACACAGGTAAATATACCAGTATAATTTAGCACAAGATTACAACATAGAAATACCGTTTATACCATTTTCAACCAGTTTGGAAATTCCTTTTGGAGAAGAGCTTCCTTTAGGAATAAATATTTGAACTCCTTTAACGCAGTCGCCATTGGCGGTTGATATGAATCGACCACACACCACATCTATATATCTGGTTCCTTATACTTGCCTATACGCCGGTTCAAGACTCGCGAAACCAGTTGCATCGTTTATCATTCTGAGAGAGAGTCTATCAATATAACACTTGACAGAAGGGAAAAAAAATCCTGGTCTTGGAAATGCCTTCTGACCTTGGGGCACAGTTCATTGTTAAAGGTTTCATCATTCACAAGACGAATCCACTTAAAAGAGTGCTGGAACCTAATGCCTCTCCCTCAGAAGTATAGCAGTACTCAAAAGTGGTTTATATGGAGAACCAGGGAGGGGAACATGCTCCAGGCACTATTTTCCTACGCTAATGTGAGGTTTTAGATCTAACAAAAAATCCTGCAACATGTCAAAGATTGTAAACTGAATATGTTTCAATGCCAGTCTCGGTAGGGACACATTACATCAGGGGGAGGGTGATTTAGTGAGTGATTAGATATTGCTTTAACAACAGGAAATGGGACTGTCAGCGGCATGATATAAAGGACTAGTGTAACCTTATAAGGATCTATTCAACCGTGAAAAACACCTTGCTACTTTGAAAGAAAGACCTTCGAATTTGTTACAATGGCAATGCTGACAAATGGATTTCTTCTTGTTTTCGAATTCAATAGCAAAAGTTCCTTTGTGCGCCAAGCTGTCACTTCATCGATACCGAACAACATACTCATTCTCATATGAATGATATGAAATAAACAAATCGAATGCTCTCTCTCTCCCTCTCTCTCTCACTCTCATATATAAATATATATACATTCTCGCGATCTAATCGTCACGTTAAATTCAGTCATGATGTTGTCAAAGCACCTAGACAAGAAACGTGTGTATGACAGTGAGTGGTCAAATTGGACATACTGAGTTACGTCAGTTGCTTCATATGGACATCATCAAGCTCCAGATGTGGGCAATAATGATCTTTCGATCTTCTTGCCGTAGCCTCCCAGCAGTAGAATTGGCTGTGTGAGGGTTACGTGCAAATTAGCTTGCCAGAAACAGCTAGATCCAGAGCTGCTATCGCCTTATCTTCCTTATAGTGGGTTTATCATCCAGCCTAATAAACCCTCTGTAATGACGTAATTTGCAAAGTATAAATCTGATAAGAGGGACCTGTCACTGTAATTCAGATTCGTTGTCCCAGCACCAAATCATTAACCCATTTACATTTAGACAGCACACCAGAGAAAAGATTTCCAGAAACTTTCAGAAAGTATCAAACTTTTAAAATATCTTACTTTAGGAAACAACAGAGTTGTTTACGATGTAAACATTTCAAAGATGACTCACGGCCATTTTAAGGAAGAAGGTCATGTTTTTGTTGAACATGATATGCTTCAAATGGTTCACGCTGTTTTCAGAAGTTTTGTGTGGGGAAATCTTGCGATTTTGAAAATTTGTTAGACTGCTGCGTACAAAAGTAGAAAGGAGTATGCTGTATACTGTCACCCAGCTTCGAACGCGTACACTAAAGCCTGAGAATGAGTTACTGGCAATTGTGTTAAAGCGATCACAAACATACCGGGTGTCCATTTCATAGTATGTGGAACCAGGTAAATAACGAGAGAAAGAATGACGCGCGAGATCCGTAAAAAATATGTTATGAAGGTCCAGCTGATCAAACCAAATTTAGCATTGCAACTGTTGTGAATCCAAAACTCCAACAAGGACTCCCGAGAAGGCACTCAGAGATTGATCATTTATCAAGATTACGAAAACTAAACTGAAGTAAATGAATGGCATGAGGACATATACATTGTGGACAGTGAGTCAGCCAGAGTTGGAAATAACACAATAAACTGTCAAACCAGTGGCTGATACCATGAGAAATGGTCCACGCAGTCAAGCTTTAATGATATAGAATCAGCCATGACATACACTTAACCGCGAAACCCCATTCAAGGCAGCTCAGTACAATTATCAGTGACATTTTCAGTTAAACTAAACAGGACACTTTTGTCTCGTGCGTTTTCCTTTGGAACTGGGATACATGCTTGTCCTCGAAGGTAAGAAGCACAAATGTTTTTGTCCGTATGACGATTTACAAAGCTTGAGAGGCGTTCAATAACTGTTTTTCCTGATTATATATGCATATGTTTGTACTCTACTGGGGAGGAAGGAGGCGCCATCTCGCGTGACATCCTTCCAGGGTGCGGTATCCATAACCTTACATAACGACGAAAGAACATGTTAGGGGGAAATCTATTTTGAGGCATAATCATGCTGTCAATACTGTTTTTGACTAGACGGCGAAAAAACAAAGTGTTAGGGTAATCGACGAAAAGACTTGAACATATAGCAGAGAAGAACTACCAATCAACGTGAAGTAACGGATTATCCGTACAAAGTAAATACAAATGGTCTGTAAGTCCTAGTGTCGACTATTTAATTATTAATGTCATAATACATAATATTCATGATAATGTGTACATACATGTATGTTGCGCTAGACTCCATACACAAGGTATATGCATAAAGCGCTAACATTATTACCCCGGTCAATGGATCAGGGTGTACTCGTTTATTATTTTCAGCTCCCTGGTGAGTATACAACCCATTCTGCCAGTGAGGCCTAAGAAGGTTAGCTGTCACATTATCATCTCTGTCACTGCTTTTGTGAACAGAGGCACAATTCGAACACAGTCATGCAATGTCAAGTAAACAAAAACTGCAGACCAAGGTATAAAATTTGAACCCTTGAGAAAAATAACTCAAGGCAGACACTTTTTCAGATAAACGATCAATGTGTGACGCCATGTAGAATTGTTTTCAGCAATGAAGCAATTTGACGTTACGACTCTGCAGTAAGGATTGAGAATCGTTAAAATAAACGTGTGTTAATATCGTATTTGTTAGCTTTGACTTATGGTGATGAAATTAATCTATTATAAAAATTCTTGATCATGATGCAAGGTTAACTTTGAAGAGGTACTCGGTGACACAAACTAGTCCATTTCACTGGAATGAGCAAACCAATCTCTCTTGAGAAATGTTATGAAAATGATCACATCTCTTTGTCGTCAGTACAAATTGGCCATACTGTCAACCAGTGTAAACAAAGGCTGTTCAGTTTGAGAGATATATTGTCTTGTTGTAAACTCGTGAAGGCAATAAACTAAAACCTATATACCTGGACCCAACAAGTCATACCTGCATTTTCTAAGAAGGAGCCTACCATAAAAGTCCCTGAAGTTGTCCAGCTGTTTCTATGCACATGAAATGTTCTCTGTGTTTTTTTAGAAAGGTCTGCACAAATCCTGGTTGAACACAAGCTATTCTAGCAAGAATTGACTCTGTTCGGTTTCATGAGTTTCATGTCCATATCTCTCGACACTACATAATATACCATCAGCCACGTACAGACACTATTTTCATGATTGATACTTTTTATATTCCGATAACGAAGAGTATAAGAATATGGCTTGCACGGACCTAAATATGTTTTAATCAACCAGTATTGATTGGATTTCTATAATGATTTTAATAAGAATGGTTTAAGGCATTAACCTGCTTGATAACTCCGAAGTATACATAAAAATAGATGACCATAGAGGAAAGATTAAAAGATTTTAGGTTCTTTGACTGTATGATTAATGAGCAGCGTTTCAGACTGGACAGACATCAGTAATGAGTATCAGCAATGTAGGTCACGGACTTAATAGCACTGTCGACGTCTGCTTGAGGCAGCTAATAAAAGGACAACATTGCCCTGTAATCACAACCACTTGTAACTTATATTGCCTCAGAGAAAGAAATAGGACATCCTACTTCATATAAAGCCCTTGCACTTGATACAACCACTCTACAATAATCTCATATTTTCCATGTTTATTTTGTCCTCCATTAAAAGGTTTTATAAAAAGGATACTTTGATACGCATGCAAAGATGTTGAACAGTCAACAGAACCCAGTGACATAATACCATGGTCACAGAGAACATATATCTATGTGAACACGACACCAGTAAGACTGAGATGTGAACATGCTTTCCTCTCAGCTGTCTGTTTCGTAAATAGATGTGCCTTTCGTTACAATATAAACATTGTGTCAGTTAATATAGTGTATTCCTACCAAATGCATATTTTAATATTTCATCAGAATTATGCATGTATAGAATGTCATACATTCTAATGCAATGATAATACATTGTGTGCATCTATTGCCGATGTTAAGGTGAACATTTAACTTAATCACCGTATCTTATCAGGGAAGTGCACGTATTTTAATATACATATGGTCACAAGTAGTTTCGTCCTCTACATTACAGATCATAGTCTGAATTCATTATTTATCTTGTGCAGTGCGAATGTTGTTTCATGCACATGAACAGTCTTGTTATAAATTCTCTCATACGTACTTCCAGTATTTCAAATAGTTAGCACAGCAAAGTGAAAAGAAAAAAGCCATGTTCGACATAATATCGAAATAAATATATTATATCATTTTAGAGATATGGAACTCAGGGGTGAAAAGGTGGGGTTTTGTGCCGCTTTGAGCACTAGTCCGTTATTGACAGGTACAATCACTACGTTTTACTTACCTTTCGATGCAAACGGACACGAGGCAGAGCACAGAGGCATAAAGGGACACCGTCATTATAAACCGATTAGACTTGCAAGCAGCTGGTCCTAGAATCCAGCCAGTCCTCAGCATGAACTGGATAATTTCTGGTATTCCAAACAACATTATCAACAAGTCCGCAATAGCCAGATTCATAATGAACAAGTTGGTGATGGACTGCCTCATTTTTCTATCTAACAGAATAACAAATATAACTAATCCGTTTCCGACTACACCAATGATGACAATGATGAGGAAGACGACCGACAATCCCACAACTGTCCACAAACTTGTACTTGTTGGAGACATTGGGTCATGATGGGAACCACTACCCATATTTGTGATGTTCGTTAAGTTGGCATCAGACAAAAACATGGCCATCAGCGTCCCATTTGTTAAGTTCGAGCCTGGTGGTACTGTTGTGTCATTAAAACTCACGTTCGTAGCCATCCTGGGATATGAATATACCTGATGTCGGAATGATCTCTGGTGTGAAGTCAGCTACGTTGTCCGAATGTTTCACTGGTTATTGAGCACATGCGTTGTTAAAGACTGCAGCTGTTCGATCACTTCAACTTTATCGTTGCTGCTAGAAAAATCCATTTCAATGGCAAAAAGAACCATCTTTCACAACCACAGCAGGACTGGAATGTTTTAGATACTTTCAATAACTCTTGCCGCCACCGTATTCCCAGTACCACATGTTACATCTAGTTATTTGTCAATACAAATTCACATGCGCCAGATTTCCTATCAGTCGTGTTGACATTGTATCTCCTGAGACCGTTCGCCACACATGCAAATTTCAGATAAAAGACGCATGTCCCCCCAATCATGTGGACAAGTAAATTCGATGACAGGGCTGATGTTGTGGCCTTGGTGGTGCTGCTGTGAGCGCTGAATATTCACCGTGTAGTTACAAAGTGTAATTACAGGCTAATTGTTTCAACACTCCACTGCCAGTTAATCATGTAGTGATCCTTATTGTACGGATCTTATCCATATCCATGTTTATCTGACATCAGTAAACTTTCACGAACACGTAAAAACGATAAATGAGACTGGCTCATGTGCATCTAACACTAACCAACTCCCACGAGAGTCTGTTGTGTACTCTGAAGACCACAACAACTATACGACTGCTTCTTGATTACGTCTTATTGAATTCGAAGGTAGAAAAGGCCGAGCATTGGTCACCACATGGCGCTCCACGGCTTGTCTGCTGAGGCATCCAACGTCCAATAGAACCGAGGCGGACCCACGCGAGTCCAGCCAAGCCCACCTACCACTAACATACCGTCAGCGTCTCTCTCCTTCCCTCCCTCCAACCTTCCTACTCCATGACTCTCAGCCAGGGCATTTTTAGTCGTGCACAAAACACTCCGCTGAAGGCGAAAAGAGTACATATAGATTTGCGGTTTGTAATGCCGGGTTGAGCAGCCGAGAGGTTAGTAAATGCTTGACATAATAGATGGCTCAAATCGCACAGAACTTTCATTAATTCCGACGACATGCTGTTCATTAATTTTGTCTGTGCCCGGATATGAGATTTTTAATAGTGTCATAAACCGGTGGTCTGAGAATGTTTTTAGTACTTATTTATTGCGATTAGAAGGATTTTATCATGTGAGATGTGTTAAACCTGGGTTTATCAATCGATCTCCGGGTCATACGTAATAGTGAACGGAGGAAAGCTTATTTGATTCATTTACCTACTTCCATATGTTTGATTCATAGAATGATAATGAGTAATTTATAGGTCATACATCGAAACTGAATCATCAAATTAAAAACCGCCCGAACATGAATGAACATACGTCATTGATAAAACCAAGTAAAACAGTACATTTGCCGGTCTACATTTCACAACGTTTCAGGTACTATCGAAATGCTCTTTACAAGGAAAAACCAGCTTCGTCTGTTTCATATTTAGATCTATGCTAAACGATTCGGAGTGACAAAACATTCCTCACAAGACTGTGTGGGGGCACGGGTGGCCCAGTCGTCTTAGGCGCCGCGATTCGCTGTGCAGAGTTGCGTCCCTTGGGCACGCCAGAAACCTATGATTGTGGGTTCGAATCCCGGTTCGCCCCGATTATATTTCTAGGTTTGTCAGCACCATTCCCGTGCTCGTGGGTTTCACCGAAGTGGTAAACGTCGGAGACCTGCATCACTTCGGGCTTTCCTCCCACATTAAGCTGACACGCCGTGATATAACTGGAATAATGTTAAAAGCGGCGTTAAACCAAACTCTCTCACTCACTCACTCCAATGATATTTTGTTCAGTTCGTTAGATTTTAGTGTCAGGTAACGTCATTTATGCTGAATCAATTTGATTATCAATGATGACATACCTGTTGTTCTGCGGACATTTTTTTAAAACAGTCGACTACGGAAAACTGTTATCACTTCGGGCTTTCCTCCCACATTAAGCTGACACGCCGTGATATAACTGGAATAATGTTAAAAGCGGCGTTAAACCAAACTCTCTCACTCACTCACTCCAATGATATTTTGTTCAGTTCGTTAGATTTTAGTGTCAGGTAACGTCATTTATGCTGAATCAATTTGATTATCAATGATGACATACCTGTTGTTCTGCGGACATTTTTTTAAAACAGTCGACTATGGAAAACTGTTAAAAGCGGCGTTAAACCCTACACACTCACTCACAAGACTGTGTGACAAGAGGGATGCCTTCAACTTTCCAATGGACAACTGTCCCCATTATGTCGAGCAATATTAATGCAGCTTCAGCGTCTGGTGTTTACATTTCCCAAATATAACCTTCGAGGTACAATCGAGTATGCTCTTTCTACAAGATTTCAAAGAGAGTCATATGTCTATTGCTCAAAAGTTTTCAAAATGTTTTATGGTACACATGTGGAGGCCAATTACACATGTGACGCATCAGTGACAAAAATGATGTCCGATGCAATTCATTATTGTTGGGGTGAACAACTGACTTGCCATTGCATGTATTTATGATTGGTGCCACCGTTGTGACCAGGATACGCTCACCTTTTCATAAACACATGCTTATGATATAGTCCGAATCGTTCAATGGACCTGTTAGGTCAATCAACAGCTCAGGGCCCTTGCCCCCTCTACACGCAGCCCAGACAGCGAATGGGGAGTCGGACAACTTGGTACTTGGGTTGCAAGCGTGACATTTCCATGTTTTTCCTGAATCTTGTCAACCACATTAGTGTCAAAAGAGACAGAAAATTCAATGTTATAAATGATTTAATTGAATTTATCAAAAAGGACAAGATCAGGTTTGTTGGCCTGGATACGTCTGAGGCTGTAAATGGGCCTAGTCCAAAGAACTTTGTGTTTATCATTTTTCATGACGCCCTCTACATATTCTGGGTCGTACCATGGATGGACCTCTGTATAAAAAACACAAGCATGAACAGGAAGGAGAAATTAAAATGAACAAGCCACTCCATCATGTCACTTAAAATACTGTGATTGTGTCAAAGCTGGGCATCCACTGACAATTTGTTGGACTGTCTCATTAAATTCATTACATAATCTACATTTCATGTTTACTTTCTAATGCAAATCACATATTGGCGGTTTCAAGTGTGGGGCAAACAGAAAGCCTTCTGTTTCACTTCTAGACCAGCCGACCTCATCCAAGCGAAAACTCTGCAGGGTTACTGACACTCTCAACACACTGCACGTAAACTCGATGCAGTGGTCGTTCAGATAGCCTCTCCTTGAAAAACTGAGACTGGGCCGACTTGATATGGCACTTCACTTGGTTGACACTCATTTCTGTAACGTCCAGCAGTACAGAACCATCAACAAAATCAACACTGACATTGAAGTCATCCTTGGCTCGTTTACGAAAACTGTGGAATGCCTTGATTTCATCATGGGTCTTGACATGCTTCACAAGAGGATCAGACAAATAAATATGTGCATTATTATTATTATCATTATTTCCAGACGTGATACTCCAACATAACCTTCGCTACATCTACCTAATAAAATCAAACTTTCTACCGTAACCTGAAGTAAAGGAGCTACAAGAGCCCTGTGCGTTACGCCCTGTTCGTTACGCCCTGTTCGTTACGCCCTGTTCGTTGTGCCATGATGGACTGGATTTAAACTGTGTGACAAATAGGCACGTGGTTGGATTTAAACTGTGTGATAAATAGGCACGTGGTGTAAACGTATACACAAACGGTTGTGTGAATGAATACGACTATTATGCAAATGCGATATCTATGAACCAACATGACCTTTTCTAATCTAAAACGCGGAACATGTAACGAGACAGAATGTCTCATGAGTTGACCACCGCTTTGGGACTCAGATATTATTGACAGACGAAATGATCCACTGAAATAAATTACATGCGTGCATGTTCATATAATATGGATTTTAGGGTGACTTATTACCGTCAGGCCGTCACGAATCCAAAGAGGCATTCATTGTTGAAAGTCAGTTTGTGTCATTTAATCAATATATTCTATTACGATCCTATATATGCAAACAGAAAGTCTTATTTTGACTACCCGTTAAAATTTAATATATACTTAAAAATATAATGATAGTTGATATTAAACTGGGGCGGTCGGGTAGCCTGGTGGTTAAAGCGTTCGCTCGTCACGCTGAAGACCCGGGTTCGATTTCCGACATGGGTACAATGTGTGAAGCCCATTTCTGGTGTCCCCCGCCGAGATACTGCTTGAATATTGTAAAAACGGCCTAAAACCATACTCACTCAATGGTACACACTGCTAGTGACATGACGATGAGGTGAACTACTGGGGATAAAGTGACATATGTTCCTTAAGATATATTGATATTTGATGTATACTGTTGATGTGCGACACATTTTGCAAACTCACTCACTCACTCAATGATATGAAACTAGACTAGACGAATTATCGAACTCGATTTGTATTATTTTTTATATTTGTAAGATTCGTCAACTTTTTCATCCCAAAAGCAGTCCAAAGTTTGTTTAGCGCGTTATAATATGATCCCAAAAATCGATTTAGCCGATTATCGAACGTGAACTGTGCTTACAGTATGTGATATTTCATCCAAATTAAATTTGTCTTGAAATCCATCAATATTTGTCCAAGTCGTAGACGTTTATGACTTTGGTGAAACCGACGCGAATGTCTCTGACAAATCATTATCTGGAATGAAATTCCAAAAAGGATGCAGGTCGTAGACGTGTACTGGCCTGATGGCCTTGGTTAATTATAATGGCGTGCCATCGAATCCTGACAACGTTGCTCATAATATTAGTCACTACATTATCTGGTCGAGACTCGATCGTTTACCTGCCGTCGTCAATAGCTGGCATATTAACGAATACAGCGTTACACAATAAACAAGAGGGGAGAGAAGGTCCAATAAATGCAGTTCGAAAGAAAAACGCTTTGGTGAAACGTAGGCTAAGGGTCGTAGTCGGGACTTATGTCGAATTCGAACCAACGATGGCACGACTAAGGGAGAAGCAACTGCATTGCGAATTACGGGGCCAGAGGGATACAAGGCAATCCAGTAGGTCGTTAGTTCATTATACAGACGTAAAAATACGATTTTTTTACAATTTCTTGCAAACATCAAAACTGGTCGCTGTCAAAGCCTTTATGTATTATACTAACTACAATACTGCGGAAATGTGTTAGGCTCAATATATTTGAAGCAAGCCCTGATATATATATATATATATATATATATATATATATATATATATATATATATATGTGTGTGTGTGTGTGTGTGTGTGTGTGTGTGTGTGTGTGTGTGTGTGCCCGTATGTAATGGTAGAAAACCTCATTATCAGAAAGGTTCAAAATGCTTCGCTGAGGATATGAAGTCCATTGACATTTTGAACGACTGTCCGCATGTGATGACAGAACACAAAGGGTGACCTTTTATTCAAACAACGATTGTAGATAAAGACTTGTTTAGACAATTAATTTGAGGAGATCGTTTTAGAAATGTGTGAGATGGAATGTTAATTTGTGTTAAACCTATTTTTATTTAATTACATAAATTTACATTATTATAAGTCCATATATAGTTCACAACCTTGTAAATCAAACACAAAAGCAACACAGGGGATCATTAGGCCATATCACGTTGTTATGATCCGACCAATTGGAACTATTTGCCCTGAATTATAGCAAGTTAAACTTAACCTGAACTTCATTGATGGTAATACACAGCTGAGAACTGACGCCACTTATCATTACCGTATTTCATAAATATGTCATAACCAACCCTTGGGACTGGACGTCGCTGTTAAAGTTACTATTAGTCAGTAGTTAGTTATTATAGTTTTTTTCCTTAAACATATGATAAAATGAAGAGGCACGTGTGGTTTAACTTTACAACTGAACTTTTCATGCATTGATTAGCAAATGTAATGCTTTTTAAAAGTGACACATCGTCAGCCTCAATTAATAAATGAACGTACATCTACCATAACATGGTATAACATAATTTTGTTCGATCACAACCGATCGTACCGGCCAGTGGTGACACTTAATTTTAAATAACTATATCCCATGCACTTATGGAGATTTCAGAAGCTGAGATTCAGAAACTTCACTGTTCGGGTAACTACTGTCATTTGGGTGATTTAAAATATTTTCAGGCAGGGATACACATTCATTGAAAGACACGAATACAAACCTCATCAGTAATACTGATTCCATCCAACAAAACCTTGAAACCCAACCTTTCAGATAATTGCTGTTGGGAAATCTGATCATCTATTCGTAAACATAGTCCAGATTCATGCATTGTTCCTGACGCTCCTGGATATCATCTCCAATTACCGCTCTGTACAGAGGGAGCAAGACAGCGGACGAAAATAAACAAAATTATTTTGGTGAAGAATACAACTGTTATAAATAGAGACTGTTACAGGTGTGTCATACTGATTTTACGGAGCGAGTGTCAGAATTCCTGTATTTCCCGAACGGGAGACATTAATTATTACATGAGTTTCGTAAAACCAGTATGACAGTTAAATAAGTTCCTTGATAAACATTATTTCTTAATCCTTTTAAGCTCCCTTTTAGCCAAAATCACAGATCACGACCGCCGTCTTAGACAACCACAATTGTTGAATGACGTCAATTATCTTCAGCCATGATTGTCGTTTCTAGTGTGACGTCATTCCGACATGACGTTGACAATGCATCCGGATGACGTAAACAATACACTGGTGCTCAAGAATTGATATTTTCCCCAGTGCACATACGGTTTTTATCAACTCAGTTATTATTTGGTGCTACACGCGTTGTGCGCGAGTTTCTGTTTTGAAGGAGAAGTGGAGAGATTACAAGGCGGATGAACGAAGCTGATGAGGAAGCTAGGGAGTCGCTGTTCTTCATCCAATATGCGGTAAACTGCAGCGAGGACTTTTTTATGAAACGAGAAATTAGTTTTCTTAGAGCGGGATGACGTTATAATCGGGCTATGGTATTGGTGTGCGTAAACCTTTTCTTCTCTTGAAGTGGGAAGGTAATTTAGGCCTGACTAAAAATGAAAAACGTTAACAACGGGTCTAATATACATACTCTCTTGTAGATGACAAGGTGTTTTATGGGAAGACAATAGATATTAATTACGTCATAAAGTAAAGGTTGAGTGATGTGAGGGAATGTTGTATAATGCCGCTGCCATTGATTCCTGCCACATCACGACGGCTTGTAGGTATCGAGTGATATCAGTGATTGAAAACATAAGCAGCTATCACAGCCATGACATTACGATAACACGCAACCATGTCACACTACCCAATCCCGATTGTAGTCGGTAACCATTGGGTGTAAAATTTGAAGAAGGATACTACACTTGAACTAGTAAGGTAATCGACCAGTGAAGATTCCGGGGTAGAATAGGTCTTCAGGAACCCATGCTTGCCGTAAAAGGTGACTATACTTGTCGTACAAGGCGACTAACGGGATTGTGTGTTCAGGCTCGCTGACTTGGTTGATGCATGGCATCTATCCCAATTGCGTGGATCGATGCTCATGATATCAATCACTGGATTGTCTGGTCCAGACTTATTTACAGACCGCCGTCATATAGCTGGAATATTGCTGACTGCGGCGTTAAAAAACAAACAAACAAACAAATAGTAAGGTAATCATAGATGTAAAGGTAAAAATATATAAAATTATAACTATAGTGTTTTCTTTAATAATTGCAACGATCGTGATTGAAAGAAGATAAAAATGAGTACATGGCCAAACATCGGCGTATATATAAATACATAAAAACCTTCATTGTATTGTTCATCCTCACGATGTCCAAATATTGAGAAAAATGAGGCTGCCACGTAACTTCGATTTTTTTAACTGGTTGATTCCATAATGAACCTTAGGATTATGCAAGATAAACTACAAATGTCATATTCCTATTTTCGTGCGTAATGATATCAAACCGTGTGGCTTCTAGACCGCATTGATACATCTATTAACACGATTTATGTTCAATCTCTATGGAACCAATGCGCATTTGTTTCTTATGCCTGCTCAGTTACCCCGTGGAGGTGAGGTTAGTGTTTCTCCGCGGAGCTTTCCCCATGAAGACTTAGAATGCCGAATCATGTTGGTGCTTCAAGGAACACTAAAGCCCTAAACTACAGGCAGTTTGCGCTGTTTCGAATAGACGATGGCTGCAGAGGTAGGGCTTCCGACGGGAGCTTTTGTCCCCAGAAACCTTTCTGCTGACGAGAGTATAATTAGCACAACATCAATAGGCATCTCCCGCAGGATGGGTAAATATCAGGGTGTGGTGCCATCATCTTTCACCTTTAAAGTGCAACAGCTACTATTGTAACTTCAATAGTCCGACATACGGTTATCGATTTGTGACATGGTTGGAATTAATTGTCCCAGTTGATGTTATGATTTTTAAGCAAACATCCTGTATAATGTAGTTTACTGTACTAGGAGCCAATATTAAAGACAATTAAAAGTACATTAAGATATGAAAAATCCTACATGTGAAAGATAACCAAATTTGTACATGGCTTCCATACCTGATACATATTGTCATCCGTACATATGTAATTGCTAATGAAAAGGATATGCACGGCGTGCCAATCTTAAATACTTAACATGTTTGTTTGTTGTTTAACGCCGCACTCCAGCTATATGACGGCGGTCTGTAAATACATTGTTTGATAGGCATTACTTAGAAGTTGATGGATGGCAAAGTAGACACAATCTATGGATAACAACTTCTTTAATACTGTAGAGGTGGCGTTTCGGAATAGATCCTTATACCGTTGCCTTGCTTAACAACGGTATACGGATCTATTCCGAAACGCCGCCTCTACAGTATTAAGGAAGTTGTTATCGTTAAATTGTGTCTACTTGGTCTGTAAATAATCGAGTCCGGACCAGACAATCCAATGATTTATATCATGAACATCGAATCGGGCAATTGGGATACGATGACATGCATCAACGCATTTACGCCGCTTTTAGCAATATTCCAGCAATATCACGACGGGGACACCAAAAATGGGCTTCACACATTGTCCCCATGTCGGGAATCGAATCGGTTCTTCGGCGTAACGAGCGAAAGCTTTAACCACATTGGCTACCCGACCGCCCACAGAAGACATAAAATCGACATTATAAAACAAATGAACATGAATAATAGATATATAAGGATTCAAAATGACATCATTTCTTTTCCATGATGAGTAAAATGTCATTTAAGATTTGAATAACTTTGGTATACGTTTCATTTGACCGGATAATTATGCAAATTTAGATTCTACTTTTGAACACAAGATGTAGAATACTCGTATTGCAGATAAAACAGATGGTGCACATGTGGATCGTGGCGCAAATTTCCTCATGGCATTACTGTAGCGTTCAAGTAATCCCTTGCTGCAATGTTAAATCGATCACATAATCAATCTGAACCTCATGGTGTACTTACGCAGGTCAGCTTGATCTTTCGCTGACACTGGTAGCTATGTAAAACATAATTAAACGCGCAAGAGATCTTATCCTGAGGTAATGTTACTTAATTGCAGTGAGCATGCTGCCTTTTTACCTGCTGAGGAACAAGTGACCCCAGGTCATCGCTATGCGAATCTTCAATTATTAACTATTAAGGTTGACGAAATCGTCGGCAGTAAAAGATAGTAAAAAATTAATAGAACCGACAATTTATTATCTGATATTACAACTGGATAAAACGTTTATTTCATTATAATCCATGTTTGATATCTGTGTCATCAATGATTTTTAGTGATCCTTCCATATAATGTTCACCGCTATTTTGCCTTCTACCCCAATGGAGTGGCGGTGGGGTGGCCTAGTGGTTTAAGCGTTGGTTCGTCACGCCGAAGATCCGGGTTCGATCCCCCTACATGGGTGCAATGTGTGAAGCCCATTTCTGGTGTCTTCCGCCCTGATATTGCTTGAATATTTCTAAAGCGACGTAAAACCATACTCACTCACTCTACCCCAATGGAATTCGTTTCGTCGGATAATTGAGACTGGTTGACGGTATGTATTTACTCTGAATATATAAAGTGAAGGAACGAATAAGCGTTGGATATTTCCATTGCACGATTCTGACTATATCATAAGCATGTGTTTATGAATCACTATCAATTAGTGATGACACAAGGTGTTCACGTCTGAGGTTGTGTACTGAATTATTAATGTGGGGATATGTTAAGTTAAACGGCTTCAAAATGGTTGTGTTCTATGTAATTGTATACTGCGTGACGTAATGGTTTTATTAATGAATTGATAGGAGCATGATGTTAGTTACTGTGCGAATATGACGGCGGCCTGTAAATGATCGAGCCTGGATCAAACAAACCAGTTACCGGTAACATTAACATGAAGTCGGGACGCGATGACAATCAACTAAATATCCGAGCCTGACCATCCATTTAGTCGCCTCGCATTTGTCTTCATACCGAGGCAAGAGCATCCACTAGCCTTTTTATTGAAGACTTGTTTCCACCCTTGCCACATCAAGCCCACTTTCCTGTGCTAAATATGATTGGACTATTGCACATATTGACATTCCAACCAGAGAACATTTCACAAAATTAACATCCACGACAGGTACACCTTCGTATGAAAGCGATTTACCGCTGCCTGTCTTTGTTGACACGAGTATGTCTTTTTCATCTCCCCCCTCCCTCCCCCAAACGATTGGCAACGTTTTTATGTCAGGAATGAAATAGCGAATGTTTTCGTTATCTTATCGACTGGGTCGTCGCCTGTGGTATTCGCCATCTTTGTGAAGCTATACGAGATAACAGCGATCTGATTGGATATCGCGTTTTCATTACAAGGGCCACAACTCGTGATCTACGAAGGTGGCGCCAGGGTCAAGCCAAGTGAAGTGGCCTTGATGTGGCAAGGGTAGAAACCAGGTTTTGATATAAGCTAGTGGACACGCTTGCCTCTGGAAGATGCGCATTTGTTACGAGTGGACGTCACAGTCAAGTGGTAAAGATGGTGGGAATCAAACTCAAGTGAACGCTCTTACAGAAAGGTGACTTAATTCCTTCCTGCACAGATTACTTTGATGTTACGATGCATCACCTAGAAAGCCGGCAGACAAGAGACATCAATTGCCTGAGAAGATTGGCTTATCTGCTGCAGTAAATGTCTTGGTCAGCTCAGTAAATGCAGTATCATCGCAAACGAATGTATCGTAAGAGGCAGCTGACATTATTCTCGGAGACAACCGGGATAGTATGTAGGCATAAGAGTGGGTTATTGTTCTCAAGTCTGAAGGCGTAGCCATAAAATGAGATTAGTATCGGAATGATCAGCGACTGTGCTTTATCATATGTGCGCTATACCTCACTTCCGTTCTCGTAGCCATGGTTTCCTTTGTTAAAAGTGTAGGTGTATTGACACGGCCAACTTTACAAGTCGCATATTGGAGTATTGAAACCACAGCCTGACAAGATCTGAACGTTTGGGTGCCCAACATAATTTCATTGAGATTAACAGTGAGGTGTAAGTCAATAGGTACCCTGTAATCGTCCTTAACAGCATACGTTGAAAAACTTTGTTCCTTGACATGTTGATTTAATTAACAAGGTTACAACTGCACATTTCTTGCCCTGCTTTCTTCCTCACTGGCACTTACGTTTTGAATGAAACTTAAGTGTCTGGCGGTTGCTATCGGTAACGACGGTCATGCTTACCCTTTTCGCGAAAACCTGATCAATGTTTATCCGTGATCCTTTCATATAATTTTGACGTTTAGAATTGTACCCTTCACCAAATTAAAAGAACCCACAAACTGAATCATTCATAATACCACACAATAACACGTCCGTGGTATACCTTTGGTGATCAACTCTTACATATCGATGTCAGAACTGTCGTACATCAGGCAGGGATACAGCTTTGTGGTAAAGGAGTGGTGGAGTCAAGTGTTTTAGTGGTTGGCAATGTTGGTTTATTATTCGGGATTTTATTGTGAAAATATATTACCGAATATATTATGCTGTGATATAACAAAAATACTGTTCAAAGCGGCGTTAAATTAAACTCACTTACGCATTGATTCCCGTGTTTCGTAACACTATAGGGAATATAATTTGAATATAAACAACACGCCCAGGGAGCACATACGGATCTATACAATATATTAAGGAAAACGTGACACCACATGTCACCAATGCAATATAAGCGAATATTATATAAGCTCCTCCCTGTCCAATGTAAAACTCCATTCCTACTCATCAGAACACCTGGTGTCATCGCTGATTTTTTACTCATAAAATTTTCACCGCTGTTTGACTTTTATGCGCAATGGAATTTCGACCCATGTACTTTTTCAAACCTGATTTGTCACTCTTACCCTATAGCTAGTTACCCATGCACATACAGATACCAGATAATCTAGGTAATAGAGTATTTTAATCGAACCTGGCAGACAGCAATAAGAAGAATGGATTTCTGATCTGTAGACAGATATTGCATTCTACAGACTTCTTCGACTTGGAACACAGTTACTAGATACTGATGGACGTAGAGAGGAAGGTAGATTAATGTATCAATATTCCAATTCGTCAGACCACGGAAATTGATGGAGAATTGGGTACTCCAAAGCCATTTATTCATTTCATTAGTTCAGCTTGTAGTGTAAAAAATAAAGGTAGATAAACCTTGAGACACCACTGTTTGTACATGTATGACTTTTCGAAGAAGTTACAAGATTATTACAGGGAACCATGCGAGCAATAGTAAAGAACGATGGTAACGCTGTTTAAACATGTCAAACTCAACTGCTTATATCGTATTAGAAACAGACATAATTTGAGCCTGACCTTTGGAATCTTGTCTTCAGGAGTATGATTGACTAAATTGTGTATAGACATACGTTGCCATTAAATGTATGCGATTTTACCCTGTAGCACTGATCGTTATGTCGCAGTGTTCATTCAAACGTCGACATGTCGACGTCTTTATTGTGGTATACATGTACCAACATGATTCACAGACGGTTCACACAGTTGATGGTAAATAATTCCTAGGGCTTCGGTTAATTTGCAGTGTGTACATGTGTCACATCTAGACCAGAGCGACTATTTCGAAAGCCGTTGAATTACTTTTTCAGAATTGGCAATGAATATCAATACGCTACAAAACAAAACGATGCACAAACTTTGACATCATTCTAGTTTTCAATTTCTGTAACTAACATGTGCTTAGATTCCCTACATAAGTACAGACCCACCCTCACGTAAATTTTTAAACCTTTTGAAATGTAGTTCCTGAAGGTCATTTTACACGAATATGCCAAAATAAGTCATATGAGTGGAGAAATATCTGAGTAATGGGAAACACTCATTCTGATATTCATGTTTCAGTACTGTTTAGAGGTGAGGTGAGGTGAAATGGGGTTTAACGTCGCGTCCAAGATTATTGCACTTATATTGCGACGTGCTTGCACGTGTATGTGTGTGTGTGGCTGCTTGTACGGACTGATGCCTATTTATAGTGCTAGCTCACTGAGATACCATGCCGCAGTTTAATACGAATACCCCACTCAGACACAGTATACTGACTCCGAGCCGACCAGTCCTTGTTTTAGCCCCTTAATGCCGAGCGCCAGACAGGGTAACAACAAGTACCATCTTTTAACGTTTTTTGGTATGACGCGGCCGGGGATCGAACCCCGGACCTTCCGCTCTCCGGGCGGACGCTCTACCATTAGACCACGGAGGCGGTCACTGTTTAGAGAATCACCCATGTAGTGTAAGCGTAATTTCCATAAAGCTTTCCGAGGAGGCAAGTTGACGAGACAGACGGACGGAAAGACGAAATACATACACTCATTTCAACTCTTAAATTCTGAACAGTCCAGTTGATGTATTATGAACAGCGGTTACATCGTATTGAAATCCCTGGATAAAATGCACGACGAAATAATAAAAAGATGTAATAAAGATCATGTTCGTTTTAACTATTGCTACGGCATCCTCGATTAACGAGTGTATCATATCTTCATCCTTTTGTATACAACCTGGACACCTTCGCCATCAAAGCTTCGTTTCTGAGGTGACGTCACCATCTCTGATCACTAACTTTACACTGAATGTATCTCGCCCATAAGCTTGAAATCAACAACAAATGAAAATGAGGTTTTGAGAACGAGTTCGGCATAGATCAAAATTTAAAAGCACGGTTCAGTACGAGCGAGTACTCGGTATATTTAGTCAAATAAAAAACTATTACTTACAAATAATCATATAAGAACGTTTGGCTAGAAAAAAGGAGGCAAAGCAAGTCCTTTAGTCTAACATCTAGTCTCTGAAATGAACATATCGTACCGAAAAAACCCAGTTGTTCAGTTATCTAAATACAAATATTATAAAAGGTAGCCAAGTGACTCTTTTCATTTTCTGCCAAACATTATAGACTTGCATGGGCTGTATTTGATACATATTTGTATCAGGGTCTGTAAGACAGACTACAAGTCCTTATGCCACAAGACGTTGTATTTGAGACGCCAACAAGGCGAGCGGAGCACTGTATGACAAGTTGCTTGTTTCAAATATTATACTAATAAAGGATATGGTGGTGAATGGGTCAAGGGTATTATCATAGCAAAATGGACATATAATACACTGCTAATCGAGGATGTCGCAATTGCAGAAAGACGAATTTCGAAGGTAGCGTGGGTGACAAGAATTTGTCACAAATTGTTTCTGACATTGAGGTGCAAGTAGAGATAGAAGGTACCGAAACCAATTTAGCTGCTCAACAACCGTTTTTCAATGTAACTGACTGGAGTAATTAAACCATCACCTGAGAAAGTGAGACACTGGTTGGGACGATCGGCACCGGATGATGAGCTCAACAATTTAATTGATGATCAAGAAATCTGAACATAAAGAAGTCAGCTGCTTGGTGCTTTGAAACATTCATGGCATAGAGAGTTAAATGCATTGCTCGAGGTAAAATTGTGATTGAACTGTTAAATGTCGCAGATGGTAACTACTTTTGTGGAAGCAGAATGATGCAGTGTATCAGCCTTAAGCATTGTATTTGCTTTCCAACGTCAATTCTGACAAATGCTGCACATGTTTGCTGCGGATTCCCAACTAAAATCAAGCCTCACTCAAACCCTTGCGTCTCCAACTGTTTTGCGAACAAACAAAAGGAATGGTTTCTTGAATACTATCTAATTTAGGTGAAATTTGAAAGCTGTGTATTAAACATTTCGACTGTAAATTTAACAGGAGATTGCTTTAAAGGCCTGATATATATATTGATATATTGAATTCAAGTCGTGGCCTGTATGTCCGTGAACATATGTTTTGTGCGATATTTTAAATTTTCATATTTGGTACTTCTGGAGTTAGGGTCAACACATATGATCCATATATCGCGAAATATTTAATTTTGACCCGTTAAGTGACCTTTGCACTTAGACCATGCTCCGCTCCAAAACTCTCTCAAAATCCATTTCTTCTCCCTCTGAAACTCATCTCCTCAGAAACCATTGCACCAATGAATGTGACACCAACATTGATATCTGAATGTGTTCAATTGTTTCGTATCTAATTTTTAGTCACTGCGGCTGTATTGTACAAAATATTAATGGACATTACTTAGATACAATTTGGCACATATAAAGTTAAGTAAGTGGTGCTCAACAAAGTTTATATTTTGACCTTTGAGCATGATAATACCCTTTTTTGTTCTCTTTAAATGCATATTTGTCTCTGCAACTTATCCCCTAAACGTACCTTGCTGATGGTGCTGTACACTGGCATGGATGTTTCTTCCAATGATGAAGGGGGCACGGTAGGCCCAATCGTCTAAGGCACAACGTTTCGCTGTGCAGAGTTGCGTCCCCTGGGTACGCCAGAAACCTATGATTGTGGGTTCGAATCCCGGTTCGCCCCGATTATGTTTTTAGGTTTGTCAGCACCATACCGGTGTTCGTGGGTTTCGCCGAGGTGGTAAACGTCGGAGACCTGCATCACTTCGGGCTTTCCTCCCACATTAAGCTGACACGCCGTGATATAACTGGAATAATGTTAAAAGCGGCGTTAAACCAAACTCTCTCACTCACTCACTCCAATGATATTTTGTTCAGTTCGTTAGATTTTAGTGTCAGGTAACGTCATTTATGCTGAATCAATTTGATTATCAATGATGACATACCTGTTGTTCTGCGGACATTTTTTTAAAACAGTCGACTACGTAGCCAGATGGGCTACTGTGCCGTGGCACTATTATTGTTCAATATTCTGGGATTCTTAAAGGTACTGTTGCTTGACAATGTACGGTTGACTGTGGATCAACTTTTTAGATAATGCACACGAAAGACAAAGGAAAGCCGTTGATTCATCAACGGTATATATGGGTTTTTATATGCTCTCCCTCATACTTGATGCTTTTTATTAATTTTACATTTATTCAAACTTGAACCGCTTCAGCATCAAGTATGAGGGAGAGCATATAAAAAACCCATACATGCCATGACAAGCATTTCAGAAACACCTTCTGGTTAACGTAGGAGAAAATCGGACGGAATAGGATTCCACTTAAGAAGGGAGATCTACCTTAAGAAGCAGACTAAGTTAGGTACATGTTCACAATTCTTAAATTCAAATTAACAGCCACTTCATTGTGATGTCAAGCGTCTCATTCATAGTATGGACGGCTGATCTTCAAACGAGATTTTACATGCAGAGACTTCGTTTCTCGATCTTGCCTCCAAGCTGGCATGGAAGGGAGTACTTTCGGTGCATCTAATAACCAGTGAACCTGACACTATGCACGCATCGGTATTCTGTATCATCCCTACAGCATACCTACACATTGACAGAACCTGAGCCTCGTGCCTATCTTTACTATTTTGAGAACCTTTAGAAAATACTTAGCCTTTATCCATGTAAACACATGTATAATATCTTTTTGTAATGAGTTTTGCCTAAAATGAACCACTTTAAAATCGACGGTTAATCAAGTCAAAGCTTTGTTTAAGATTGTAGATAAGGTTACATCAGACCTGAATTCAAGCGCTTAACAACTGTCGTTTGTGATTATGGTAGCATTATTGATATGCAAGAGAAAGCAGATGTAATGGTTTCGAAGCCAAAATAATGCATCCGGGAGTTAGGTAATGGATTAGCAAACACAGGGTTGGATTAGAATGCAGACAAGTCAACACGTTCTTTCCGCATGAAGAAACACGCAAATGGGCAAACAAACCTAATTTCCTTGGCCGTGACGCAGTTGGTGTATAACAATGCATCTCTTATAAAAGACACCCAGGAAATCAATTTAAAATCTTGAGTGAATGTTCTTTTACTTCGCTATCACCAAGGGTCAAGCTATTTCACGTCGGTCTGAGAATAGTTGTGTCTGGCCTACGTAAACCAAAGCAAAGGGAATGATCTTATCATCTCGGTACGATAACACGAAATCAGCCAAAGCGCAGAGTCTATCCACCCGATAGCCGTTTGTCGACAATCGTGGGACCTATTGTCTCTGGGAATCTACAGGCAGTTCTAAACCTGAGGGTAATGGTGTAGATTAACAATAGCATATATACTAGTATATAAATATGACTGCGTCTTTTTCCAATGAACATGATCGTTTCACTATTTATTGTGAGTTGAGTTCGGTTGGGATCGCTTTGTAAATTACAGTATTTCAGTTATGTCATAATGTGTCAGATTTATGTCTGAGGAAGGACATATTTGAAGCTGGTCTTGAAAACGTATCGTATTGGTGAAGCCAACGAACAACTGTGACGAAGCTGAGACTCAAAACCATATTCCGCGTCGTCCAGTAAAGCTTCCTACCACGCGAGCCCTTAGCCGATCATTACTGAAGATCAAGGGTAGAATAGGTCTTCAGCAACCCATGCTTGCCGTAAAAGGCGAGTATGCTTGTCGTAAGAGGCGACTAACGGGATCGGGTGGTCAGGCTTGCTGACTTGGTTGATACATGCCATCGATCCCAATTGCGCGTCTCGATGTTCATGATGTTGATCACTGGAATGTCTGGTCCAGACTCGATTATTTACAGACCGCCGTCATATAGCTGGAATATTGCTGAGTGCGGCGTTAAACAACAAACAAAACAAACAAAAAACTTATTACAATTTGTATATGATGACATCTACACAAGAACTATTAATGTATTGTCATATGATGCATTTCAGGTGAACGAAGTTCTGTTGTGTTGTAAGTCCATATACATGTATGTACAGTATAACAAGTATACACTATGATTATTAAAAACACCACCTATACCACGCTTTTGTAAATTGATTGTTGAAGTATTCTGGCTTTGAATAGGGTAGCCATGTTAAACTGAGGCATGGTATCCCAGTGGGTTAGCACTAGCATTAGTCCGGAATAGTACAAGCACACACACACACACACACACACACACACACACGTGTATGCGCGTCGTTATATATGTTGAGCGCCGTTAAACCCTACTTCACCTCAGCTCAAGATTTTACAACTTGGTGATCAACAACGTAGCAAAGGCTCGAAGTGTACTTCCTATTACGCCAATACGTTATTTGGCCCGCTTGATATGGGAATGTAAAGTTATGGTTACAAACGTCAATGTAAAGTATCCTAGCATTTACAGCATTTAGTACAGGAATAATGGTCAAAGTTGAGTGCAGATGATTTTACCTTAAAAGAGAAACATCTTCACAAGGTTTAGTCTTCACCAGACTTTAATATTTCATTTTCTCCAAATTTTAAGAAAGAACTGACAGAAGACGGATACCGAGACATTTTCATTAGCTTTCTTCGATTTACCGTCCAGTGAGATTTAAAGATTGAACAAGGTCTGAAAAGCCCAAAAGTTTTGTAAATAAGTAGTACACAGTAATTTTCAGGATTTTGAAATGTACCTTGTAATAGCACTTCAACGATAGTTTTTTTAACGCCGCGCTCAACAATATTCCAGTTATATGACGGCGGTCTGTAAATAATCGTGTCTTGACCAGACAATCCAGTGATTGACATCATGAACATCGATCGACACAAGAAGGAAATGAAGAAATGTATCAATCAAGCCAGCGAGCCTGACCACCCGACCCCTCAGTCGTTTCTTAAGACAATAGCATGGGTTCCTGAAGACCAATTCTAACCCGGATCTGCACGGTGGTTTTGTGATTGAGATTTGGGGATATGCAGTTGGATTCAGAATATATTTGTCCTTATTTTTAGCGGGCTCTACCTTGAGAGGACTTTGACAATAAATGTTTAGACAACACCGCCTAAAGCTGATGAGATGAATCTTTGTGATGGCTCATATTTTCACTGAACCTTGAAATTTAAAATAAATACTGCAATGGCCCGTTTGAAAATATTAACAAGTAGCATTTGTGTGTGAATGGAAGGGCCAATTCCAGCTTTAATGAAGTCCAGTTCTTCGTACGCGGGTTCTTGGTGCCGTATACATTCTACATAATTTGATGGTCTTGTTGGTAGACTGGTTTATTAGAGATGAGGTATTCGGCTCATTTAATCTGATGAGTGACCACTGTCAAAGGGCACTATAATGCCACAGAGTCAATACGCTTAAACTACAAATTGACCCCGAGGTCCGCGCCTTCATATTACCTCCGCACTTCATGGCGACTCAAGGGTGCGGAGAGCTTGCCTAAATAGAGTTGAAATCGATAGTTCAATCATAAACCCCACGTGAAAATGTCATCAAGATCTCTTAAGCCTGTTTCTAAAGGTATTCATTTTGAAAACAAGTCTGTCCCTGGCATCCACTATAATGTATCACGGAACCCCATCTCACTTGGAATGACTTTGAGAGTTTGACTTTGCTTTAGTGGAGAGCCTTGCGTGTTGTGCTGAATTGATTTGTCACAGGTTGTGAGTAATTGGTACAATACGAAGTACTATCTAATAACTTAAGATTAAGATTATCTTAATGTATTTACATGGGACCTTTGGAATAATGGTTATAACCTGAACGCGATTATTAATCAATAGACATGAACTGTCTGTCCCCATCAATTCCATAACCTGCACTTTGAGGTTATAAATGAAATTTATCTGAAACAAAAACACGTTCCTCAAGACCGATTTGTGATAGTATTTATGCATCCGTTACCCTGACCATCAGTTTATGTGTCAGCACCAACCCCCTTGCTGGTAGGTTGTGGTTCACATCTAGGACAAGGATAATTGTAGGCTTCCCTCTAACATTAAGCTGACACGTAGTGATATAACTTGTCTCCTGGATGAAGGCATAATAGATTGTATTACACACTTAGGTTAATGTCCAATTTATACATGACGTTAATTACAGTGCCAAGACCTAAATTGGAAAATTTAGACGATGTCAGTGGAATCTACGGAAGCCTTTTAGGGCCATTTGTTTTTTCTTGAAATTTTAAGATGTTATGTTGAATTTTCAAGATACTAAATTTATATTTCAAGTTGCATACCGAGTTTACATTTCAAGATAATGATCTTTACATTTCAAGATAATAAGTTGAAATTTAAGAGTATAACTTGAAATTTCAAGTTAGTATCTTAAAAATTGAAATTTCAACTTTGTATCTTGAAATGACAAGATACTAAGTTGAAATTTCAAGATGATATGTTGAAATTTCGAGATGCTAAGTTGAAATGTCAAGATACTAACTTGAAATTTCGAGATACTGACTTGAAATGTCAAGATACTAAGTTGAAATATAAAGATCCCAACTTGAAATTTCAAGATATTAACTGAAATTTCAACATAACATCTTGAAATTTCAAGTTACTATCTTGAAATTTCAACTTAGTATATCTTGAAATTTCAAGAAGAAAAATGGCCCTGAAAGGGTTCCGTATGAATCCCTTTCATAGCAGTTACTGGTAAAAGCGGCATGAACCCCAGCCTACTAAATCAAATTGAAATAGTCCTTAAGGAAAAGTTCTTCTTGGAAATCGTGAAATTGAAAAAGGTATAGCCATGGCAAAGATTTCTGTGTTTTGATATCTAACATGTATGCTAATATGTTTGGGTTAGCAAGGTCTGTCTTTGATTCTGGGCTTCTTCCCTTTTACAAGACGTTTTTACACGTGACAGATTAAAGAGTTTAAATGTATATGCCATTGACGTTTAAAAATAATGAATTAATTACATTTTGGAAGTTCAGTCCCAGGGCTTCATTTGTCATTTGAAGTTCAATAGAAAGACATGTAAGAAGGAGGAATGGCTACGCTGAGATTTTCTTTGATGTATTCTGACAGTAAAATTGTGTGACCTTTTCATTCACAACTTTCATAACTGGCCCTATAAGAGTTCCTGTAATTTTAAATTATAAAATAGAAGTGCCACTTTGATCACATTTCCAAATAACCGTTGATATGTTATCGATCTAGTTTTCTGAGGGCACAAACACTACCATAACACATAGCGTTAAAATCACGATAGCTGTAGCAGCTCCCTAACCAATAACTTCAGAAAATATTTGTTAACACAACAACCATCAAATATTTAAGATAATGACATCATATATATACATGGCATTAACTGAACGTTCACGTTGCTTATAACAGTCTGCATATGTCGGAACATGTCTTTTTCGACTAAAACCTAAATCCGACTAAAACCTGGAGTGACGCTGACGATTTCTACCTTTTATGGGAATGCATATCGCAGTTGTTGAATACACGTGTTGCCGAGTTGAACCTTGCCATTCGGTATAATCAAAGTAGTTTCCAAATGACGACACATGTTCAATATGTTACATTAGGCAAGTTTAATTACTGAAGGGGAAAGGACATTTTCAATTTGGGGCTGGAACGTGACATTCAAAATAATCGATAATCTTTTTAGAAAGTATCTGATTAGACCGGATCAAGAAACAGACCATTCACTGCTAGCAATATGAGATATGACGTACACTACATCTCCAAAGTGTGTATGCTTTACCGAGGTAGAGGACATAGTTAAACTCATGAGTCTGGCCGTAGATCTTTATTCCCTACAGAAACCTTTCTGCTCAATGATCTTTCATATAAACTCTCTGATTGATGTGACTTCGTGCATTTGAATCATAAATCGACTTAAGTGCATGCGTTGTGTCGCGTCGGATAATGATCCTGCTTAACCCAAATGTGTGTTACCATTTGTATTCGTTAAAGTAATGTAAATAGGTTTGGGGCAGCTTATACATTGCTTTGATATCAGTTTGAAGGCTTGAAATTGTACTCTCAATGCTACACAGTAACTAATGATAAGATACTGTGGTGATCAACGTCGTTATTATGCATAGTGTATTTGGTGATGAATAATAATTATCTGCAAACAGTGAGAGAATGAGTATGGTTTTACGCCGCCTTTAGCAATATTCCAGCAAGGTCACGGCTGGGGGCGTCACACATTGTAGCCATGAAGGGAATCGATCTCGGTTTTTCTGTGTAACGAGCGAACGTTTTAATCACTAGGCTACTCCCATCGTCCATATCTGTAAAAATAGATTTATATTTCACTCAGATGTGTCATATTGCTCTTCTGGCGGATCTGAAGACTCATGTGCTAAATACGTATTGTCACTGTAACCATTCTTGTTTGAACAGCATAAATATCTTTTTAGCTATAATATATAATTATAAGCTGCTATAATATTCAAGAATTAATAAGTGAATGGTGCTTAAAGCCATAATCAACAATACTCGACTACAAGGCGGCTCAGAGACTTAAAGCCTGAGCCATGGCACAACCAATACACACTTAGGCCGGACAAACATACAGGGCAAACTGGGGACCTATTCCGACCCGCCATTCCGCAAGGCCTAAGTGTTTAACGCTTCTGAGTAACATTATTTCATTAATATCAATGATTGGGTATTATACCATTGGGATACGACCAACCAAAGTGACACATATCGAACTCACGAGGGCAAATCTGGTTCAAAGAATAACAATTGGTACTCTGGGGTTCGGGTTCATGGAGAAATATCCAATTTTGAAATATTAATAACTGACGGTGAGTAAATATGAAAACATACAATAGAAAGTGGTTGTCTGTCCCGTACCTGTGCTCAAATGATCAGGGATGTAATTAAATAAGAATAAATTGATAACGAAAACGTGTTAATAGGTTCACGGGTTAATTAATAACAGCTCAGTGTACCATTAGATGACAATAAAAGATCAGCTAGTCTGCACTGACAAAGAGCACTTATCAATTACAACAGAGCAAATACACAAGCGGCTAAGCTAAGCAACTGTACAGTAATAAAATGAGAGACAAGATCTGACAGAGGTACAAATATACTGCGCACGGACCTCAGAGGGGTCAATCTCCTCTGGACACCCGGGGAATGCAATATTTTGATGCGCTCAGCCAATGTGTGTTTCTTAACACGTGGAAAACGCGAATAACAAATTAACTACTATATCCATACTGAAGATGTTAGTATAACATAAAGCGCCGAACATAAGCTATCCAACGGTATCATTAAAGATTTACAACATGCTATGTACAATTATCGGGGAGGAAACAAATGATAATAAATACATCAAAAACATCTGAGTGTTCAAATAAATTCCCCATAAGTTTTAAAATCATAGTCATAAAAACATGTTCAACGAAAGAATAAGGTAGTGAACACTTAAGCGATAACGGACATTCAGTCAATACATTGTATGATTGTGCCATTAAATCACACGAGAAAGAAATAGTTGGGCCTCTATTTTCCCTAACACAGAATATAATGACACTGTCCAACGTCGACCGTCGGACTTTGCCGAGCGGTGTCGGAAACAAAGCCGTGTAGAGGAGAAGTCGCTCGACCGTAATACGAGCAAAATAACGACCCGGTGACACAAAATAAAATACAAATAGGAAGACCGGCCGAGATCATCGACAGAGGTGGACTGATGGCGCCAGAGGAACATCTAGAATCTGACAATTATGACAAGAAGATATGAAAATAGTTTATAACAGAAAGAAGAACCATGGGTACCGATTTAACGTTCAATGCTATAGTTTTCCTTTGCTTCACACGGCGGAGTTATCTTAATGAAAACGATTGTGTTCAATACATCATTATAAGAATGTCAAGGACATATCCTTTCACTTTTGTAGAATGATCTTATACAAAATATAAATTTCAAAGAATAAAGAAATGATTCGTGTTTTAAATTCCTATCTTACTGATGCAATATGTCCTTTCGTGAGCTCCCATCTCTTGTCACTGAAAACATTATCACACAACCTGTTGAAAGTTACTATCTCAAGGTCGTATGCCCCAAACAACACATATATGGTGATGTGCATGTAGCAGTAACCTCGGAGATACAGAAATATAAATGATTCAAGGCACAACGTTTTCTCGAGCAGGTTGGTCCATTGACTCAGACTCATATATAATATAGAAAAGGCCAGTTCTTGTTCCATTTAACTCCATGGGAATAGCATAGTTTATGCTGGATGACAATGATAGTTCAAATGGCAATGCAAGCGTAAACAGTAAGCTGGCATGTGAAAGAAGTAGACCATAACCCATGTTTATTATAAAACAGAACATAAGCGGCAATTTCATTACACTATTTTCAATTTGTTGATGCAATATTTAGTTGGATAAAATGTTTATGAATTAAATAAAGAAGGAGTGAGTGAGTTGGTTTTAGCGCCATTTTGAACAGTATTACAGTTATTATCACGGTGTGTGGAAGGAATCACTTAAGTGATGCAGGTCACAGATGTTTTAAACTTTGGTAAAACCTACAAGCATGGGTGTGGTGCTGACAAGCCTAGAAACATAATCGAGCAAACCGGGATTCGAACCCACAGTCATTTGTTTCTGGCGTGCCCAGGGGAGGCAACTATGCACAGCAAATTGCAGCGACTGGGCCGTCCATGTCCCCTTTTTATTTTATAAGCTCCATAAAAATCCGCAATATGTTAATGCTGGACTTCCACTGATTTACCTATTTGAGCTATAAATGAAAGAGACCAGTGAAACTACCTCATCTGTGTCATATTTAGATATATGCATAAAGATTCAGATTGCCAAAAGTTACTATTCACAAGACTAGGAAAAGAGGGTTGACTTCGACTTTCCAACAGTCAATTTGCCCTTAATATCAAGTAATAATCCAGAATCTTCCGCCTTTCACAGCTTTCGAGGTACAATCGAGCACGCTCTTTCTACAATGTACGAAGATTTCAAAGAGCGTCATGGACTCTTGCTTAAATGTTTTTCGATCAGGGTTACAATATATGCAAGTAGTTTCCAAACATTTATGGGGGCATGTGGAGAACAATGAGTTTGTAGATAGGTTGCCTAAAACTTCTCTTGCAGGACCAATATTGACATCACACAATATAAAGTACTATGTCCAAGAGAATCGAACAATACCATTTCCGCATCCTTGTACTCTGTGTGGCGAGGTGGCGAGAAACTGGCACTACAGCTTGACAAACGCATTCTTTGTGCCCGCCAGTGAAGACTCACTTTAAGATTCCCAAGGCGCAAGTGAATCTTCCGTGGGTTTGCTTTGTGTATTGCGGACTTAGTGCGTGACAGTGAATTATCAATACGGATGTTTCTCCAAACTATTCAAAATGTTATGGAACAATTACCATTTCCTTTTGGAATTTCTGGTCAGCTGTGTCACTAACACGGGTAAATTTAATGTTCTGCATTTGAGCCGCTCCCTACATATTAATGCATCTTTACTCTTCATACTACTACTACTACTACTACTACTACTACCACGACAGCTACAGCTAGTGCTATTGCTGCTGCTGTTACTACTACTACTACTACTTCTATTATTACTTCTGCTGCTACTACCGTTACTACTACAGCTAATGCAACTGCATTTTGAGAACGCAATCCAGATGTTTAGTCTCACAAACATTGTCAACAAATGTCCTCTAAGTGGGGTGGGCGGATTGACGGAACGGATCACCTCATGAACCTCACCCCACTTTACGCCAGCAGATTACACTCGAAAATTCAATCTGTTCAAGTTGTTGCCGAGGCAGTGAGATGATGCAGTTAATTGTGCCAGTTCCACGTTCTAAGCTGTTCCCTGGAATGTTTACGTTCGTTGAGTTGTTATTGAGCAATTCAGCGGTTTACCCACGACATGCACACGTTCACTGCCATTGCCAGCTACTACAGGCCGACCCAAGTTTATATCTCACTGAGTTGGAGTGTTTGTTTGACCTGACTGCACGTGGCGAGCATGCGTCATGGCGTTTACCTTCAAGTTCCTGTATAAGGATGCTACCAACATTGGTTCAATTGTTGTTGTTTTTATTTTTTATTTAAAGTGAAACAAGAACCTCTAAACCATACGACCGCCAGAATAATGAGGCTGAATGAGCAATAAATAAAAATAAACTTTGAACATTTTATCCTGAAAAAGTCTTGTCGGAAAAGGCCAACACTTTCAGATGCCTGACTCAAGTACAGCTCTGTAACTTTACATTCATCACTGTTAAGAACCTGTTCAGCGCGCAATTTTTCTTACGGGTATGCGTCGATCTGCTAGACTCATTAGGTATATTATGACACGATGTTCTAAATTTAAAACTTGGGAAAGACACTGATTTCGGTGAAAGAAGGTACTTTTCGAAATGTGGTATGTCATTGAAATATTTGCAGTCAAATCAGGATCGTGTGGTTACAATGTGCGACCTAGCTGATTGTATGCCATCGTAAGTCTGATGGCGTTGGACGTACATCATAATATCAACCACTAGTTTGGCCAAGATTCGTTTAACAGCTGATATCCGTGACAAAGCAACATTCACCCCCTGAACCCGTTCACAATTGTCGAATTGAACTAAGAGACCACAATCATTGTTATTGGCTTGTCTGCTAAAGTTGACAACAAACATTGATGCTTGCTTATTTGATTGATACTGGAATTATATCCCGACATATACCTAATATCACCTTTGAGATGCTACCACTACGTATATTGACATTGTCAACTCTTGATGTGAATGGAGTATAATTTTTAGACTGAAGTGGCGTCGTTTGCGCCGAGAATCGTTCGTCAGCACATTAGGAAATGTCATCCTACGACGATGCTCTATAAATGATAGTACACACTTATTCAAAGGAGGTATTTTCTGTCTGAACCACCCGGCATAGCTCGCCAAATTCAGACATACAATCAGTAACTCATCAGTCTTAAACTGTTCGTATGTCACTGACAATATGAGTTTGTAACTTGTGAACTCTCGGTTGTCACTAGCGGGGTGTTTCTAGCAAGGTGTCACGAGCTGGATGTACGGGATGAAATGAGCTCGGCCTTTGCTCACTTGATGTACAATCCCAGTCTGCTCGAAAACTTAAAAAATTAAAGTTTCATCCCTATGGCGACACACGCCAAACATTTGATCAAATTTACATGAATTAGTCCAGTATTGTGACAAATGGATATATTACTTCACCACACATTCAAATATACAAATCAATGTGAATCCTATTTACTCAGTATGATCTGATTAGATGTTAAAATAAGGGCATAGTAAATCATAAACTTAGGGTAATATTTAAGACTAAAATATGTTAAAACGTAAACTATTTAAAGACATAACAACTGCAACATGTTTTCAATAAGAACATCTGCATTCTGACAAAGTGTGATATATAATTGTGATTTTACGGTTTGATGTGACACTCCCAAAACTGTTCAACAGTGAACCATCGGACAAATCAACTGGAAAACAACACTATTAAATTCGATCCATCATGCTCAAGATATATTATTATTCTATGTCTCTCTCAGACTGCAGTGCTAAAATAGATTCGATTCTAATCATGACTACAATCACAGTGTTAAAAAATACATCAATCAATATCCACTCGCACTCTCGTTAGGAGAAGATCGTTTGGACGACTCATAGACTTATTTAGGGTACATGCACTGTGAGAAACGGACACTGATTGTGCAGACATGCTGTCTTCTCCTTTCCCCCTCTTCATTCTCTAGAACAGTTCTATATCAAGGTCCTGCTTCACAACAGCGTACTAAGACGACAGTGAGTGCCATAACAATACATCTTAGCAGTCACGCTACTCTATCTGGAGAGCGGTGTTCACCGCAAAGGAGGAACTCAGTCAATGACTCGTACAGCGTGGGCCAGTACATGTCACTGGCATCCGTACAAATGCAAGAAAATCCTTCTGATGTTATCTTCTTGATAAGAAGAAAATACCGACCCCTTCTAAATCGACATCCAAGTCTTAGCTTTATCATACGTGGAAAAGACGTTCTTCGAGTAATCATAGTCGAATTTTCGTAACAACACTCAAGGTACGTTAAATACAAAGGGGAATTTTCTTTCAGTTAATATGTCGAGTGTGCTATGATTATTACTTATTGATTTCAGGGGGAGAATATATAGGATTGCATTAACGCTATTACGTAACAGTGTCCTTCCTGTGTACACCAGATAACCTGAAAGAAAAATATAACAAAAAAAAACATCCGCAAACAAAACGCCCGTAATAAAATGTTTACTTAAATACACAGAAACTAACAATACACAAAGTTTATAGTATTCATGAATATCGTTTTCTGTGTTATTTGCATTTTGCATTTATTTCTTTTTTTCCATCTGCACCAACTGCAAGATTTAAATGCTGTTTCAGAAATTTGCTATATGAGTACAGGGTTAATATAGCATGCTTCAATATAATTCACGGAATAAACAAACAGGCGCATGTCTCTAGGCTTCCTGTTTGAACAGTGTGTGAAGCAGGGTCGCGTTCCGATAGTTCTGTATAGATTACTTTCGCTTCCAATTAGTGCAAGGGAGAGAATCGGTCATAACAGCATTACGCATGGCAGACCCCAGATGCGCTACCAGGAAGAGGCAATAAAATGATCCCTCGTCTTTTCGCGAACATCTGGTGTCATTACTATTTGGTAGTGATTCATAAACACGGGCTTATGATATAGTCGGAAGCGTACAATAGACTTTGCTTTTAGCACATATTTCATATGGCAATGGAAATGTGTTTGCCGTTTCTATTTCAAGCACTGCTGTTCTGCACTGACTAATACCGATATGCAGGACTACTGTCAATAACTTGACCATACATTCAACTATTATTAAATTAATGTAATGAATGTATTTTAGTCACATAATTGCATCTAAAACGTAGTTACGTAGAATTTATTGTGCATAATACGGTGTTTGTGTTGTTTATTTTCATATCAAAATGAACATGCATATACTTTGTTACCCCTTCTCGCCCCGGGAACGATTCCGGGAAAGAAGACATGTCTGTTCCCAATAGCCTAAGTATAACTGCCGATGAAAAGCCGACTACAGGGGATCAGGTAGTCATAATAATAATTATTGCTTGTTGGTTTGCCTGATTACGATTCGAGTATGTATAAGCTGACATATTGTTCAGTGCGGCCACATACAACATTCACTCACTCAATATAAGACATACTCTTCTCTTTGGAAGTCCTCTAGACCGTCAAGTCAAACTGATCTCTTTGAGAAGACTTGCTGGGGAATGATTTAGCAACACGGGATGAAGAATGGAAATAAGGAAACTTTGATCTAAAAAATAAATAAAAGTTATATAGCTTCAAAATATGTCAATGATATTCTACCTCCAACTGTTGGATCATCAATGTCAGGTAACCTACAAATTCAGAAAACATGCCTATGCCCTCTTCTCGGCTACAGCACTCATACATATTCTCATCCATTATACTGTGAAAAACATCTGCTTTTTTAATCTCTACCATGGACGCCGCATATGTGATACATGTACACAAAGTTACGATGCAATGGCAGGTTAATTATGAAATATTTAAAATATGCCTAAAGAAAGAACATGTGGTAAATCTATATGATAAAAAGGTAATCATGTAAACGAAACAAACTTTATATCAAACAAAGAAAGGTCCATCTCATGTATAGTGTATCTGGATCAGTTATACCATTTAATATGGAAATTCGTATTATAACAATCCAGATATTGACTTGCATCAGACGGGAATAGTTTTAAAGCGGTACAACTGCTGATATCAAACACAAGACGATTCGTGGGATATTTTGACGTTTTTACCCATTTATTTACTTTCATCATGTTCATGTACTGTCCATTCCTTCATCTCTTCTTTGACTGGTTTTAAACATGTGGAAAGATGTGTTGATTATTTTAAATAGAAATCTGAAAGGACATTCCAGTCTGTACAACCTGTTCCCAAATCCCAATCGCAATGCACTTTGAGAATGAAATTTGTTTAAATAAAAGCGACACAATCCTTTATATATTCATAAGAAATCTCATCCAAAGAGATTGTACGATCATGAGCATGTGGTTTTGAATCACTATCAAATAGTAATCATGAGCATGTGGTTTTGAATCACTATCAAATAGTGATGATACCAGGTGTTCCCTAAAAGAGGATCGTGTATCCTGCCCACCGGTGGCACCCGTCATCAGCACATGCAAAGGTAAGTCTATTTAGCCTGAAAAACCCCCAAAGAAACACGGGAACATAGGGCACAAGTCAAAATTTAGAATTGCATCGGACATGATTATTGTCAGTGAGGCGTTAAATTTGGAAATGCCCTCCATATGTCTACCATAAGACGAGTTGAAAGCTTTACTTTTGCCTTGAATGTAGTAACCTTGACCAAACAACGTCTGAGCAATAGCCGTTTATCGCTCTTTGAAATCTTGGTAGAAAGAGCATGCTCGTTGTACCTAAAGGTTGTGAAATGTAAACAGCAAAGGCTTGAGTTGCAGGAATATATATATATGCTCGACATAAAGGGAAAGTTGACTATTGGAAGGGTGAAGGCATCCCTCTTGTCATTCAGTGTTGTGGAGAGTGCCATGCCATGCCAATATCTAATATGAAACGGAGCAACACATGAGCAAATCGGATAACATGGTCACACACAAACCCCATATAACTACTCGGACAAATAAACACTCATACCATAGTATACTAAGACATGTAACATGTTCTTCTTGGCCATTTATATTTGACTCATCTTTTTGGCTCATCTCGCCCTGATCCCTTGGGTAATCCGGGTCAGAATTGGTAATGGAGTGGATGGTCAGGCTTGTTGACTTTACGTCGTTGTACTCCGACCCCCTGGATCCTTCCTCACAATATCAATCACTGGATTGTGTGACCCAGTGTATGTTGATCAATCAAGCCGACACCTCGGACAGGATGCGTTTTGGCGAATTTACACGTTGTCATCTGTGTTTTGCCGTACTGCGTTTTGGCGACAGGTTTTGACCACCAAATTACATGAAAAGTCATGATATCTGTATCGCTATGTGGAAAAAACTAACATTAATGATTTAATTCGAATTACGTTTCTTGATGAGTGGAGTAAATATTGTAGCAAGATCATAATTTTTGATTATCGGGCAAACCACGTCTATTGAATCCATTTTCAGATCAATTATAACATCCTCATATATTGAAATGGTATGTACCTGTATGCCCTTTGTATATAACGATTTTATGCATCCAACTGTTGATATTCGCTACAATGCACGAATGCCACAGCAAATGGTCTAATGACTAATGCAGACAGATGGACACTATATCCAAAATGAAATATGGTGTACTTTTTTATTCAGCAGAAATACACGGAAATGTTAAAAAAGCTTGTTAGTCTCTTCTGGAATATTTGTCTTCAAAACTTCTATGTACACAGAGAGAGATGGGTGTTATGAAAGGTTCCATTTGGAGACTCAGAGTCTACCTTTCATGTATATTGGTCCACCCAGCTCATTTTATGACACCGTAAATGTATTATTTGTGACATTTTTGTCTCATTGCTGGAACACAGATTATTGAGTTTTATGGTTGAACGCTATTACATTTGTTTACATTTCTCCTCATTTACAAAGGAGTACATGGCGGTGATCAAACGCTGCATTGCAAAGACAACTCCTCTTACAGCTCATGCGTTCCTGGAATATATGTGCTGTTTACAGGGAAATGTTGCTACAATTGACTACTATGCCAATACTTTGACATGTCCTTCTCGCAATCTGGTTTTGTTCCTGTGTCATGATAGTTATATATGTAGTTTAACTTTCTGGTCAATTTCTAGCCCTAATCAAATATGATGCAAATCACGAAAATACCCCTTTGTTTGCTAACTCAGGCATTTAATGATTGCTCCAATAACATATAGTGTAAATATTAATATTTCAAGGCCCTACAATGTTCTCTTTACAACGTTTGCAGCGCCCAACGGAGGACCATAGTTATATTTTCACCTGCCTTTGACTTGTTCTTTGATATTGTAGCTAGAATGTTGTTGATTGTAGAGTCAGAAAATTCACAAAGTCACTCATATACTCTCGGATATGAAAATAAAAGCAACAATGCCCTTTCCATAATCATAAGAAATCTCCATTGTACGATTTCGACTATATCAGGTGTTCATGAATCACTATCATATGGTGATGACACCAGATGTTCGCGAAAAGGTGATGTCCTGTCAAACCGGGGGCACCCGTCACAAACATATGCAAAGGAAAGCCAGTTGTTCACCTGACTAAAAACACGAGGATATATGGTTCAAGTCAAAAGCTCATATTTGTTATTTCATCAGATTAATTCATTTGAATTGTTTGTCAAATGTCAAAGAACTGCAAACTTGTATCAGAAATCCATATTTATTTATCCAGCCTCATTATTTCCCCTTGATGTTGAGCTATATCCGAAACGAAAATGAAGAAATGTGTGGTCAGGAAATGCTAGCTTCCATTTAATCATTATGCACGAAATACAACGTTCTGGTTTCATATTTTGTCCAAATAGAACGAACGTGCCAAGCACATGGGCTATTGTTTGAAACATGTCACCAAGGGGCATATCGTAACTTCTTTTATATGACCGAACATGCCATTCTCTTACTCCATGTCTCAATTCACTAGTTATGTTGAATGAAACCTCTTTCTAATCGATTTGTAGAATATGATCACTCTCAGAAGCCTTACTTTAAGTTTGCTTTATGGCAAAGATCACTCTTGTTAGTGCAAGACTAAATTAATAATGAGAATACAGTCGGATGTATTTATTCCCGTTGAATGCGTTTATTTTTGTTTGATCCTACAAGGTCAATTATCCACTAAAACGGATTGTAAGTGCTCATAATCCATGTTCTTGGTGAACTGTCTGCAAATCAAGGTAGGAAATCCAATTAAATTATCAGGAAACATCTTATAAGCAAAAGTAATATGCATTTGTAGTGGCATTAACTGTGTGTGTAATCACGCGATAAATTCAAGAACGCCTTATGCCTTCACATTCCTTAAACATATTAAAACGTACATGAAGATGCGAAGAAATCAATGCTTTATCTTTGGTAAAAAGCACAATCGGGAAGGTTTTAAATCCTTCCAACACGTGAAGCCGCGATGTAACTGGAATACTGTTAAAAGCAGCGTTAAACCCAACTCACTCACTCACCCAACACGTGAAACCAAATATTAGATGCAATTCTACTAATACAAAAAGTCAAAAGTATGGTGGGAAATCCTATACTTATTCAAGTTGTCAATATCATGTGAGAGAATGTGGATAAATAATGATAAGAAAGACATTGCCGCTTGCTGGGATGTTTCCGTAAAATAAAAATAAAAGGAAATGGAGACATCGAGAAACAAAACAATTCACTACCCCTTAACATACTCTTAACATGTAGTTTAGAAATAAAAAGAAAACTATCACTTCTGATCCTTAAGAGATTGAATATGTTACCAGATATATATAAGGAATACTAGTGTCCCCTTTTAAGTGAGGTTTCACTCCGACACTCAAGAAGCAATAAACTGAATCATTGAATGGATGATCCCAAACATGCTTCCTCTCAAATTCTTTGAAATCGTTCACATCTAAAGTTTAATATGATAACAATAGCAACCTTATCAATAATTCCATTTTGTCCAATAACATTGAGCTACGACTGTGGCTAGCACAGATGACCATTGGAAGGTTGAAGTAAGCCATCTTGACACACAGTCTTGTGGATATTTGTTGTCACTCTGCATCTTTATGCATAGGTCTAAATATGAAACAGATGAGTTGGTTTCACTCGGCTTTTTTATTTCTAGCCCAGGAAGGTAAATCAGTGGATGCCTTTGAAAGGCATTTAGAAGTGATACACATAAGGAAGAGAAAATATGGATGTCAACTTCTTTATCATGAGGAACACAACGTTTCGGAGTATATGCTTACTCCTTAATCAGGTGAATGTTCCTCATAATAAAGAAGTTGACATCCATATATTCTCTTCCTGATGACAAGCAGTTAAGATCTGTATATTTGTTAATCATACTAATTACAGAAAAGGAGTCTCAGAACATAACACACATTCAAAGAAACTATTTCGTGAAGAAAGACAACAGTAAACGTCAGTGAACCGTACTCTTTATTCTAATTCTTTACGCATATCATATCCCCACCAGCCTATGTGACATCATTTCGCGCTATGTTCTAGTTCTAGATTTGTGGAGATGAAGTAAACGTGCCAAGCGCATGGGTTATTGTTGAAACAAGTCACCTAAGGACACATCTTTAACTTCTTTTATCAGACTGAGCATGCCGTTCTCTAACTCAAAGTCTCAAGATTAGATTAGACCTCTTCTAATCGATTTGTAGAATATGATCACTGTCAGAAGTCTTGCTGTCACTTCTGCTATAGGTCAAATACTTTTCGTGTTAGTGTAAAGCTAATGTAATTATGATACAACAGTTTGGTGTATATATTCATGTTTATTACGTTTAATTTTGTAAATTCCTACGATGTCGATTTGCCAACAAAAACGGATTCTACGAGCTAATAACATTTTAAGGAACAAATTTCTTGAAGGGAAATGTACTACAAAGCAAAGAAACACAATTCAGTTCATGAAACTGTGAACCTAAATTTGGCAATGTTTTCTCCCGTATGATATATATCTATACATATCTATATTATATGTGTGTGTGTGTGTGTGTGTGTGTGTGTGTGTATATATATATATATATATATATATATATATATATATACCGAAACCCTAGGGTAAAGCTTATCCGAACGCTGTTATAGCATATTTATAATTAAGGATTGACTGTGTATTGTTTTCGGTTCACTGAGGTGTGAATCGAAAAACCGACGTGCAAGCTGTCCGCGAACGGATTCTTTCAAAAGTTTGCACATCGGATTCATACCTCAATGAACCGAAAAAGATACACATTCAATGCTTATAATTAAATTCGACATCATAAAACATGTTTTATCTGCAATAGTTTAACCAAAAACAGTTGTATATATCCAAACAGACAAAAATGACGAGATTGATATACATTCCAGGTGTATGAATACATACTGTGGCGTGACATGAATCAGGTGATCAGTGATCAGGTTGGAAATGAATGCAATAACACGTGACCAACACAGCTGATCAGAATGCAAGAATTTCAATGAACACAACGAAAATGTAATTATTTACATATGAATGTGCATATGGGTTGAAAAGGTATGGACTGACGTTTCCCTCTTTTTGAGTGTACACGTCACATGCTACTCCAATATTACCATCGTCTCATTCGTTTGAGGTCAATGGGAATGTTACTCTTGCTTCCAGTTTCAACTAATGCTACGACCCGTGACGATCCGGGGTAGAATAGGTCATCAGCAACCCATGCCTGCCATAAAAGGCGACTATGCTTGTCGTTAGAGGCGACAAACGGGATCGGGTGGTCATGCTCGCTGACTTGGTTGATGCATGTCATCGTATCCCAATTGCCTGGATCGATGTTCATGATGTCAGCCAAGGCAACGCAAGTGAAGTTGTTTATAAAATCTCTTATAATGTTTAAAACTACTTAAAGGCTCATGGATACGTGTGAACTATACCGCGAATACAGTTGGGTTTCCAGGTGAAGCACTAACATCAGATAATCCTCACACAATAATCTAGATATCCACAGCACGTACTGAACATCGACCAGAGGCATGTCAATCTGTGCGCGCCATACAATGTGTATGGATTCCAGGTCATAATAGACACCTCGAAATCAACCGGAAGGTTCAGATCACACTATCATCCCCTGGTCTGTATGGATCAGACACATTTTATGTTAACTCTGGCTGCTGTGATAATACCTGGAAATTGATGCCTCTGGAGTAAAATAACATTCACTCACTCAATGTCTGAACCATTGTATTCTGCAATTTGTTCACATTCAAGACATTAGATATTAGCTATAACTTATCACTGTACTTGCAGGTATGATAATCCCATATTGCCTTGCATGAATTGTACAAACGCTTGAACATGTGCCAAGAAGACAACCATGCACGTCATGAAGACCATACAAGCCGCAATGGTGTTCTGTTTTTACCAATTTTGTGATAAACGCTTGCAGGGAAAGAGAACGTGATTAGCTACTGAGGAAGACATGTGGTCTCAAACACATCAGAAGAAAATGACGTCGTGAAAAAACCCAACTCAATTAATTCTGATAGAAAAAGCAAAATGCATTTGTAATTTAGGAATCGTTCTATAACAATCAACTTTAGGATCTGCAATAACAGAACTCCTAAAGGCAGTGCAGTCAAACATTTCATTACTTTCTTTAGGTTCCATTGTTAAAGACTCGCATACAAGCGAGGAAGAATTGACCATGTGTTCAGCAGCTAGGTGCATCCTGGGCTACACAGAGCAAAGAAATGAAGTTATTTCTGTTTAAGTTTATCACCCACTGCCATGTGGAGCAGACTGCGCCTTGTAGTGACTCATAAAAACTGATAATACCCTTCATGAAGCTCATTGCATATATCATTTCCCAAGATGATAGGCATGGGGATCAAATTAAAAGTGATCACTTTATATAACCAGTAATTTGAAACATTTCCTTCTGTTTTTATGCCTGTATGGTAATAGCGTTTCAATAAATGCCCACGACTAGGCGTGTGGTACTGGTCTTGAATATTATATAACATTATCCTTTTCTGTTACGTTGTTACGTATGTTGTGATATTCCAGACCGCTGAGACGAAGAAAGTACGCAATTATTTTCTATTATTTTATGCTTAATGCTCTGGTGTGCAATTGACAATTTATGTCCATGTATGTCATATTTTGCAATATGCTGTAGCAGAGATTTCTTACATTATTGACATGGCTTTGTTGCTTTTATTGAGTCTTATTTGGATGTGGAGTGTCCAGTGGTTAAGACTGAGCACCTAAGACCCCAGTTGGCTTCCCTACATGATGACACTATGTGAAGTCTACTTTCGGCATGACTATGCGCTAATTTATGCACGAGTTTAAACAAGAGTTTAAGAGCATAGCTGTAATACTCGAGTTTCATGAAAGCCTACGTGGGACCAATGTGTCTTTCTTCATCGTGATTTACACACAACCCAGAAGTGTTGTATAAAGTGTATTTGTAGCGGAATATTATCGGGTATGACCGACACACATCCATTGTGACAGAGATTGCGAATGCACACAGGATAAGATGGCACCCACTGTTAACCTTTTCTTGAAGAATTCGTTTTCTTATTTAGAACTGTCGAATTGGAATGGCGGTTATTGTTCACGTACGTCAGACAAGTGATCAAAATAGACATTATGGATTGCTCTAGTATCTAGGTTAGAGTACTACATTAGTACTACATAATTAATACCATGTTTCATTTAGATGTGAAGTGATGTAACACAAGTACGATATTTTTCGTCGTCAATTGCTCTCGGCCTATCGAACGTTGACACTGAAATAAAATGTTCAATCATCCATTTAAGCATTTGCATATATGTGCAAATTACACACTTGGTATGTGTGTATATGTGTTTCTGTAATGCCAAGATTTTTTTAAAACTTTATACTTGCTTTTTTCTAGAGTAGAATGGATCTTAGTATGACATTCTCGTCATTGACAAATAAGAATCTCGGGATAAACACCACCACGGTGTAAAGTGTGTAACCCATTCATTGTGTCCTTAACAATGATATGATGATATAGTACCCAGTGGACGTGAATAGTTGCCAATATTGACTGCCATCTTCACACCCAGAACCATCCTCTTTGGTTATTTGGGCCATGTTCCATATTCATAAGACATCTCTGCTGACAGCAAAGTCGAGTGTACGATTTCGGCAATATAAGGAGCATGTATTTATGAATCACTATGAAATAGTGATGACATCAGGTGTTGGCGAAGAAGGATAATGTGGGTCCAACAGTTCCTCAACATCCCCCTCCAGATAAACTTGTTAGCCTCTGATGCTAGATAAAAATGTTTGTCGTTGAACCCTCTCCCGTTACTGTGACTACTCTCATTCAATCAACGTTCACACATGGAAACATAGTAAAGCAAATCTCGACATCCCCATTAGGGTGTTAGGTAACTGTCTGGCAATACATCATTATCCCTCACAGGCAAATGAAAATGCCTTCTCCAAAACATCTGACATTGATTCTCGGGGAAACGTATATGATGAAAGGATGTGATGATAGGATTTGGATGTTAGACCTACTTATTTCCATTCCCTTTTCCCATTTACCATGCAAATGGTGCACGTAAGGATTTATCAATGTATAATTGATAGTGTAAAGAGACCATATATTCTTTTATCATCGTATTTCTTAAGTACATATGGTTCATGTATCCTTAACTCTTTCAACAGAGTTACCATGCCGTTGAGGTGAAGTGAGGTGAGTTGAGGTGAGTTGAGGTGAAATGGGTTTTACCGTTGCGATCAAGATTATTGCACATAGAACGCAACGAGGGAGTGCATACACCACTCCGGACTAGTATCGGTTTTATATTGCCTCCCCACTGAGACACCATGCCGCAGTTTAACATTGATACCCTAGTCAGACACAGAGTACTGACTCCGAGACGACCACTCCTTGTTTCATCCCCTTAATGCCCAAGGAAAAGTTCTGTAATAACAAAAAGTGTACAGTAGTGTTTGAGTATAATTGCATTTCATATTTTACATACACTTCAATAAGGAGAATTATTTCGTAGTGATGTCTTTGTTGGATACTGTAAAAGTTTACCTGGAACTCAGGTCATTTCAACCAATAGTACATATCACCATTTACTTCCTCTTCGGCTTGTGACACGCAGATCATGTTTATCCCATTACCATTTTTCCATATTTTTTTTCTCCATGATATTGAGCAAGGCGCTCTGTCTTGACAATAATTTATCATGAGCGGGATCAAAACACTTTTATGAAGTGTTGAGAATGTTTCACAACATAATGCTAAAACGGTCAGGCATAACTAAGTCGATCTTTTCTCTCCACATTATACTGTTCACTAAGCATACATTAATATGAATATAGTATTACCAGAACATTTTAGATTTGAAAGCTGATGATGAAGGTACTTTTCATTTTGGTAATATATAATCATAAATGTGCCTTTTGGGACTAGGTACAGCTTCTGCGTACACTAAAATCCCAGCGACTTCACGGGTACATGTACAGTTCCTTAGTTAGTTGTGAGGTGGTGAGGTGGTGAGGTGGTGAGGTGAGGTGAAATGGGGTTTAACGTCGCGTCCAAGATTACTGCACTTATATAGCGACGTGCATGTACGTGTTTGTGTTTGTGTGGCTGTTTGTACTAGTCCGGACTGATGCCGATTTATTGTGCTAGCTCACTGAGATACCATGCCGCAGTTTAACATGAATACCCCACTCAGACACAGTATACTGACTCCGAGCCGACCAGTCCTTGTTTTAGCCCTTTAATGCCGAGCACCGAGTGTTTACCAGAAAGAGTGCTCCATAATGAACGGTACATGGAAATAAACAGATTGTTCTGATCCCTTAAATTGTGAGATGATTGATCCTTTTGACCATTGGATGATTGTTTTGGTTCCCTCGGAGAGACAAGACGAAATGGGTAACTAAGAATGTCAAACGGTAAAACTGAACAAATAAGGTTGTGCTTACTCTTTGGATTTCATTAAAAGCACTACTTCAAAATGATCAAACAGGGCGGTTGTGAAACGGCGATTTGAAATCACCGCGACAACCGTCACAATTTCCTCATTATTGCGTAACTGGTATGCGCAAACCCAATTAGTGCCAGTGAAGTTTAGCTCCATATACTTCAAGTGAAAGTTCTGTATTTTTAAGTTTATAAGTATTATTGTCTTTCAAGAAAAGCAAATTGTCATGTGTCCTATTCTTTTTTGGATTTATCTTCAGTGTCTAAGGTAATCTATATAATGTACGAGAAAAAGAAAATGAAATGTTTTTCATCAACAAAGCTAATTGCACCATCATATTTAAAGCTGAAGAGCTCAAAGTGACAACTGGCGTCTTGAAGTAGCTCTTCCATTGACACGATCGAATTGTAACTGACAATTACAATATAAAAGAGTGATATTCCTAATGATTTTCTTCATCAATTGGCATTTAATTCCATAATGTTTAATTCTTAATGCGACATGTGCACAAAGTAATTGTTGATGATGAATTGGAAACAAACTAATTCCAGTCAATCTAAATCCATCGCCTTTTCGCAAAGCGACAAGACCCTTTCTATAAAAAATAGCAAAAGGGAAAAACCAAAGAAATGTAGCACATGGTTCCATTAATAAACAGAACATTGAAATGAATTACAACATAGTAAAAAAACTATTTATTAGTGTATGTTTGAGTAATATATCAAAGTCACGCGATATATGTGCAAGAGTGTTAAGGATGTGACTCTTCCTATTGCCTATAACAAAAGACCAATAGGTAGAAATGGAAAAACCGCTGGACCTCATGAACGTTAAACATATGAGACTATCTCTTCAATTCTAATTTCATAAAAGTACATTCGATCAAGGCTATACAATGTATTGCGCTTGCACATATATTTGGGGAAAATAGGAACTTCAGGAAACAAAATATGTCCAGATGTGGATTTTGAAGTAAATGGATGAGAGATTTGGTTACAGAACAAATTCTGTGAATTTTAGGTTCTTGTCCTTTAAAGTTTCAGAGACTGTGCAGGTTTCATCCACTTTGCAGATAACGACATTTATCTTACCATTAACATCACGTAAACAGTGTTATCCTCTTGAGTTGTAGAATCATGCTCGGCCAATCCCACCTTGCAGCCATGAAAAAACTAACAAGACTAACTGTGATTTCTAATAACTCAAAATCAATAAATGTAATCTTATGAAATGTAAAGGTCAACTTACAGCATACCGCATTAGAACATGTAGTCGCAAAAAAGATTGCAATGGGGGGTAATTCAGGAACAGGAATACGACAACGACGAAGGATGACACAGGCTGCCACAGCCATGCCTGGGTGGGTGTAAAGAAGCGAAGGAACGAAACAACATAATTTCGCCATAAACTCCTCCATATATCGAGCAGAAGGTTCAGCCAATACATTTCTATTATCTTGTTACACCTTTTTGCTCATAAATAAAGATATATGCGTGGAACTAGATTCATTTCATTGTTAATCATAAATACATGGTTTATGATTTTGTTGTAATCCTGGGTTCTACTTTCAGCCCGATACTTTAACATGATTATGGGTTTTGTTGTGTACTTTTACATGGAACAAATTGTGAACTAAGTCGATTTGTCAGTTGGTAATTTTTATCCCGGGATCTACCACCAACCTGGTCGTAAGGTAATATGAATGTTAAAGAGACGAACGAGAAACATTTTGGGCCAATCCAAGGCAGTTAAACTACCCGCTCTCCAACTGTGATACATATGGAACTACTGCAGCATTTGCATTTGATTTAGATTGTTGCCCTCGGGTGGTCCCTCGGGACATCATAAACAAATGACTTGCCTTTGCATTAGCGTGTGCCACCGCGAACACCTGGTATCATCCCTTCTTGAAAGTGATCATTCATAAGCACATGCTCATGACATGCCACGAGGCTAGAAGGTTACCAGTCACTATCTCATCCTACTGGGTACCCATTCCAAGATCCACATAATCATACAAAAAAGATCAAATATTACTGGATTTGAAATTTGCAAACACGGGGATTGGTGATATAAACCCAATAAACATTCTCAAACAAAAATAAGTTTTTCCAACTGTATCACAACATTTCACATTTTAGGAATCACTAACTGTTTCATTTTACCATTATATACAAACACCATTTCATCTAAAATCTTGAGTTATAGGAACTTGTTGCAGAACAGGAACTTTTTACGTTCCTGTGGCGCCACGAATCATCATAGTGCCTACAAACTGTTGGTAATATTATCACAAGTACTTGGTGCTACCAATAACATTTTAACAACCTTCGTCGATTTTTTCAAAATATGGCCCAAAATATCCTGGCCTGGTACCAAGTGGGATCCCAATTTTAAAATCAGTTTGTATTGTCGAAGCGTATGCAAAACAAATGGTTTAATAGGGAAGATGGTCTAATAGGGAAGATGAACCTAGAGTGGGTAATCAGTGCGTGATGACGTCATTGGTGGCATGCAGAAACTGAAAATTGGAAAGCACCCACTTAGTCCCTGCTTGACTGCCAAACATGAAAAGTTTGTAGTTGTTCTTACTGACATTGCCTAAAGTAACATGACCAATAAGCGTAAGCATCACGACATTTATTGTTTGACCAAAACACGTGGTTTATATGACATATCAAATAATGCAACAGATAAGGCCTGTATGTTAACCGAAAACGAAATCTGACAAAAACACACATTTAGCACTTTCAACTTTTGTTGACCCGAATCTCAGAAAAGAACCAGAGCCACGTCAAAACAGTCGATTTTTCAACTTTGTCCGCTGTCCCACCAGCTTATAGATAATCTTAAGGGAAAGCTTCATTCTTTGATCCATGGGACATATTACACTAAATGTGGTCACCATATACCAACTTCAAAGGTTCAGGACATGTTGTCAAACATGAATGTCATCTGAAATTTACCGATGAAACAATATGTGAAATGAACAAATTAGTGAAATTTAGAGATAGGACTAGGCAAGAGGTAGGCATCCCGATGGGCTCCAGTTGTGCTCACCTCCTTGACAGAGTGCAATGTTACTTCCCTTAATGTAAACATAAGAGGTTGCGGGTTAACACACTGGTTACAACCCTATATGTTACAGCCCTTAATGTAAATTGCTTTACATAAAGGGTTGCAGGTTAGGTATTGTTACAACTCTAAATGTAAGCTATACTCTTAATCTAAAATATGTTTACATTGAGGGTTGAAGTGGCAGATAATATTATTTTTACATTTAAAGTTATCACTGTGAAAAAAATGATTGTTCGTTATTTTGTCTGGATGTGCACATAACTTTTCAGTTTTCGGTTCCCTCTCCGCAACGACCACCTGGTTGCTATGTGTAGGTTTCATATAAGAGGTTATGACTTATCCTTTTCCCAATTTCTATCAAACTTAATACAGTACAAATTTGTATCTTATGATACTTTATAAGGTAACCTCATTTCCGTCACTACCCGGAACGATTGAGTCCTGAAATGCATTTTACCTAATTACCAAATTTGACCGAACTATCTTAATATCGATCACTCAGCTCTGCAGAGGCCACGTTTTCGTCCCCACGGAAGCAAGGTAGTACCGTACATAAAGTGTGAGTGAGTTGGGTTTAACGTTTAACAGTATTCCAGTTATATCACGGCGTGCCAGCTTAATGTGGGAGGAAAGCCCGAAGTGATGCAGGTCTCAGACGTTTACCACTTCGGTGAAACCCACGAGCACGGGTGTGGTGCTGACAAACCTAGAAACATAATCGGGGCGAACCGGGATCCGAACCCACAATCATAGGTTCCTGGCATGGCCAAGGGACGCAACTCTGCACAGCGAATCGCGGCGCCTTAGACGACTGGGCCACCCGTGCCCCCCCCCCCCCCCCCCCGTACATAAAGTCATATTGTATAGTGTCCATAAATACATCAATGTACTAAGATTGAAAAACATCGAATAAATGACATGTGTGTAATGACTGCTAAGGGAAACCTGTAAATAACAACCAGGTGGTCGTTGTTGAGAGGTAGTTCGAATTTGAAAGGTGCATTGCAAATATACACACAGTATATATTTCCATGGCTGTACTAGTTGTAGTTTCTAAGTATATGCACAAAGATGAAGGAAGAATATATTCTATTCCGAATAATCATAAGAAACAGAGCCCACAAAAGAAGTAAAAATAACAAAAAGGACCCATTATGTCCAATCAAACTTCGTTTACATGATTACATGACGACATGTACGATGTCAACCCTTAATGTAAACAAAAAGAAAATTTACATTGAGGGTTGCGAGCGCAACACGTAACCCTTAATATATTTTTTTTTTACATTAAGAGTAATTAGAACAGAACATGCCTACCCTTTTCATGAAAACCTGGTGTCCATGCTGGTTTTCAATAATCCATTCATATAACTTTGTCTTATACGCCGGCAAATATTCGATGCTGACTATTTTCTGGCGTTGACGCAATACATTAACGAAATTATCTATGAGCTGAAATTGAAACATCCACCGTTCGTGACCGTCTGAGAACCTTGCTCATCTGTTTCTTTGTGCATACCAGAATTGCTGTTCAGATTGCCAAAATCAAAACAAGAGAATGTGGTCTACTAGTTTAACTTCAGCTCCGGGTGTATCGATTGTCTGATATCGATCTATAATGGTTAAATATCCAATCCCCTTCCACTGATTTACTCACCTGAGCTAGACGTAAAAGCGTCCAATACACCGCCTCATATCAGTCATATTTAGATCATAGTATCAAACATATCTACAAGGCTGTATGACCAAAGGAAGATCTCAACGTTTCAGTTGTCAACCTTCCGTTTGTGTCAAACCATATTCCGCAAATCAAGCCTTTGGTGTTTAATTTTCACTATTTTGAGGAAAATCGAGCATGTTCTTTCAAGGAAGCGTTACTCTTGCTCAAAAGTTGTTAGATCAGGGTTATAACATTCATGGCCTCAGTAAAGCCTTTAAAAGGGGGGCACTAGCTTACTCCACACCCCACCCTCCACCCCTATTTTATGGTGATACAGAAACACATGCTTTTGATATTTTCGGAATCTTACAATGGATTCTGCAGAACTTTGTTATTATTATGGAGAGGATTTTGTCTCTTTTATCTACGTCCAATAAAAAGAACAGGTCTTTTTACTAACTTCTCAAACTTACAACATGCCCTGGAAAGATGAACATGTAGGCCCTTAGTCTTTTTGTCAGTGCGAGATGATGTATTGGCCTCCTGTTGGGTGAGAGATAGGCAGTAATCCTCTACGTTATATTTTCTGGCAGCAGTCACCAGCTTCAGACTCTCAAGATCTTGACACAGATAGATAATTATACGATGGAGAGGAGCTGGCACCGGAGATTGCTGCTGTAATAATATTTAGGAAATTAACTTTTGTTTGTGAAATGCTATCATTTTCCAAGAAGGGGGTACATTTTAAGATTGGTTTGTTGAATGCTTTTAATTGAAAGTAAAATGCCAATACCCCTTCCCTAATCATAAGAAATATCTGCTTGATACAGAGTCCATTGTACGAATTTGACTATATAGAAGACTATAAACTGAAGGTTGTCACCTCATGACTCCACGTCTACTTCTAATATCGGACGTTGTTTCGTCGACTACATGTAGATCAACGTCTCTCGTCAGATGATATTGTGTTTACTACATTGACTACCGCCTGATATTACATAAAGTCTCATCGCTTACATGAGTCTTCACCTGATACCATCTGGTGTTTTTTTGAACTTGAGATTTCACAAACATCATACTACCTCATGTCAAACTTCGTTCCGAGGCAGGTTGGTCACAAATGGCGATTGATGATTCCATGATATTTTTGCTCCCGTATCTAATTAACTTTCTTAGATTAAATATATTTGACATACGAAACAGATATAGAGTCAATCCAAATAATTCCTAATTTAAGGACTTGTTAGCAATGTTGACTTTCAGACAATATTGTTACAACTTTTGTCTTATTGGATCCAGCGCTCATAGTGTTGTTTTGATGTGTTCATGCCACTATGGAAAAAGTATGAAAATTGTGTGCGTTTTTCTCTTGAGGACCCATCTGTATCACCGATAAAGTACAACAAAGTCAAGGTATGATATTGGCCCTTCTTGACCCAAAGGACTTCACAAATTAAGAAATCAGTTTGAATGATAACTAAACTTTCATCATTTCAACACTGGCAGGTTGACGGTGGCAGTCGTTCGATACAACAAACTGCCAACGTCCCAAAGAGCCCACACAATCGACTAGAGAGAATAGTTCTTTGTATTACTTTGAAACGTTTGGCCAAACCAGAACAGACTCCACTAAATCAGAAAAAGGCAGAATGTTTCTGAATTTGCAAACAAGGGAATTGATGCTTCATGCTTCAGTGTCGTCCTCAGACAATCAGGCCCCCCAATTGTCTCACATTATTTCACATTTTGAGAACAACCAACCGTTTCATTTGTCCATACAAACGCCATTTCATCCAAGTTGTCGAATTATAAGAACGCACTGCAGAACAGGAACCTTGCAGCTCAAGATGTAAATTCCACTACTTGTTGCTGCCATGACTCATAAACCTGTTGGTCATATAGTAGCCAATAATACACTAAGTGTAAGCACACATGAATCACATTTCACATGCTACAATGGGGCGTTCGTGCATATGAAGCTTTAGTTTCATTTGTCCAGTGGCTTCTGTTAAAAGATGTTGATAATAGTGACGGGTTGATAAAACGGACGGCGGACAAACCTGCCACGATATAGGCTCACTTGATTTTCAGGTGAGCTAAAAATCTACGCACTATTTCTCTTGTAGTTCCGAAAATCGACCTTTTACTCATTTTAGCCATACTTATGTAGTTGAACATATCATAGTCCAAAATACATTTGCAAATGTAAGTAAGAAAAACAAAACGGTTAGTTGTCAACCGTTAAAACATGTCTGATTTTTATCAACTTCAAATTTTTCATATCCAGTAGACATAAAGTGGTTCTTAATATCCTACCTTTGTCTTTTGCGTGAATGATTCGATTCAATAAAGGGTCTCTCATAACTACAATATTCATCCACAGTCGATTCAGTCCATGATAATTATATCCAGCATGCCGTAATGGACCATTTTTCGCTATTAACTCAGATTTGACTTTGCATGTATTTGTCATGTTCCTGATAGTCAGTAAATGGGAAACTTCTGTCTGTATCTACAAAACATTAGCGTTAGAGACCGAGATGCCACAGGACTAATAGATCTGTTCGTTCCATATACAGAGCTTCCTTATTTTGTTATCAAATGCCTGTGGATTTGAGTGCAATAGGACAAGCTTTGGAAATTAACTGTAACAAGAATACACATTACTGTAGCAAATATGTTTTCAATCAATAAATATTCTAGGTCTAGCCTTAACAAATGGGTTGGGTAACATTATTACAGACTATGTAATGGTTGTATGAATAATCATCCGACAACTTTGTGTGTACTTTCCGATACGTGTGGGAACTTCACTATAGCTAACCATGTAATTCGATAGTATTGTTTTCCCTTTGCTTGTTATTTCAACACTGAAACAAGTCACATGTGCTTAGATCGACTCATGTGACAAAATAAAATATGAAATGGAGATTTCTATATTCTGTTGACAAACAGAAAAATACATCCGATAGAAACACTGTGTATGATAATGCTTCACATGTGTTATCGAAGAATGGACCTGGCTGATTATACGTGAGAGGCCCTCATAGCTGCAATAGACTCATGCGCTAGATTTGAGCGTCGAATCCATATCACCTGCACAAGGGGCCGCTGACCTACTTACACCACGTGGGATGCGGACACGACGCACGTGTCACAATAATGCAAAACCCTGACCAATGCTTACTCCTCAATCATCCAAATCGATTCATCAATCTCGGCACGTGAACATAGAGGATGATACAAATAAGTAAGTCGATTGGACGATTCCGACTAAATCATGATCATGCGTTATGAATCATTATCAAATAGTCATGATAACAGGTGTTCGCGAAAAGGTAAGCGTATCCTGACCACCGGGGGCTCTTGTCACAAACACATGCAAAGGCAAGTCCATTCTTCACCAGAAAAAAAACACGGGAGTATATGGTGTAAATCAAATTAGGGAATTGCATCGAAAATCATTTTTGTCACAGATCCATCACGTTTGAAAATGTCATCCTGTTAAAACAGCGACCATAACAGACTCTAGTGGTGTGAAGAATATATTTAGGTGATATCTCACTAGGTTCATAGATACTCAACATAAATATGTAGATACGATTCCAACATGTACGTATATGTTGAATACACTTACAATAGTGGAGCTAGTTGACTGTAACCGTTATGGTAAATACATGTTAGAATATCGATATGACTACAAAGCTGAAGATATTCCAGAGTTTCATAAATATTTCATGTGCTTAGTGATATCCACAGAGGGCAGTGTATCATAAACGCGTACGATTGTTAGAAAGGACTTGGGTCCCATCACCATAAAAAGAATCTAAAGCCATATCGAACAATAAATACACCCTCATTCATTATTATACTAAAGCAATATATTGTAAATATGCATTGATAAGTCAGAAATTAACATGAGTGTGACCCATGGAGAGTAATATTTCATGTCAGTATGTCAGAAATATTACTGGGTTACATGTAACTGTGTACAGTATTATCAATATTGATATGAAAAAAACACCCGAAACTTTCTGAAATGGTTCTTACTTTGGACGTATTACACGTAAACTGACAACCATCGTTTATTTTGAAAGGGTTAAAATAATTAGTTTAGTAAGAAATTTAATCAATAACTAGCATCCATTAATAGAAACACTATTTTTATGCTCGAATATTTCACGTTCAGTTATACAGTCACAATCAAATCAAAAGTTAATTAAGATCATACATCACATATTTTACGAATCCCTATTATGTGGATACATGTCTTCTATCTTTGGATGATAACACCAAATTTGGTGATTGGTCTAAACACATATTATATTTGCAACGCAGAGGCATGATCTGAGATTTGCGTCTTTAATCAAGATTGTTTAGTGTTTAATCAACCAAAATAGTAAATTGCTAAATGTCTGGGTCCTTTATTGACTTTGATAAATGGCCTCTAGGGTGATGAAGAAGAAACGTGTTTCCAGACACAAACAAAGCTCAATATTGCACCTGGACGCCAACTGACTGAGATTTAATTAATTCCAAAACAAATCGAACCAAGGACTTCCTTTTAAAACTGAAATTTAGACATGTTTATACAGGATATGTGAAAAGGTCATTTTAAATAGTGTTGGAAAGACAGTTCAAAAATAAAACAGATATGTTATCTTGAAAGTACTTGAAAAGCCGTGAAATCATTTGACTAACACTACACAAGATCGGACGTAAATATAGAAATCTTAACTTAGATGTAAGTTTGACAATTGTCAGATATATTTTGGTTGATTTTATTTATTGCCTTAAGCAATTTATATATTAACAATTTGCTTCAAACGTCCTTATTTTGCCTGAGACATGTTCGATATGGATCCTTTATCAAAGCATGTGTCCTATAATATATTTTCAATAACATTGCGGGAAATAATAAATAAAATATGATAAATTGAAGTGAAAGACATTGTGAAAAATAATAGATTGAAGAAATGAATAATATGACAAGAAGGTTCATAACATCAAATATTATTTGGATGTGGCTACAACATGGACGGGGCACGGGTGGCTCAGTCGTCAAAGGCGCCGCGATTCGCTGTGCAGTGTTGCGTCCCTTGGGAACGCCAGAAACCTATGATTGTGGGTTCGAATCCCGGTTCGCCCCGATTATGTTTCTAGGTTTGTAAGCACCACACCCGTGCTCGTGGGTATTACCGAAGTGGTAAACGTCTGAGACCTGCATCATGTCGGGTTTTCCTCCCACATTAAGCCGACACGCCGCGATATAACTGGAATAGTATTAAAAGTGGCATTATACTCACTCACTCACTCACTCACTCACTACAGTATCGACAATATACTGGCCTGTGGTGTCTGGGGACTCAGACGTAGTAGCTGGTTTACCGGACTGAATTGAAATCATGTGTTTAAGAAGCGTTATACCCAACTCACTCCCTCACTAATGTAATGCATACGAATAGTTTAAACGACTATTTTATAGAGAGCTTATATCTGAATTCACTTTGAGCAATATTGATCCGTTAGTGACCAGGTAGGAACTGATAAACTGAATATTTGCGTAATTTTACCCCTATGGCATGTGACACTTCGCAAATCCGATATCGACAGATCAAAAAGGATAATGTCAATATCGCTTGAGAACAAAGCACGCGGTGTAAAGCTCTTGGGTCGACTTCATGTCCACGTAATCAACTGGCAGTAATATTGAGGTCACCGCTCAATCATTTTAACCAAACAACCAAACCCACTATTATGCAATGGAGACTGTAGCATGCTTTGTGTGTACCGGGTGTTCATCAATGACAATCATATGATAACTGGGTTTAGTAGGTATTGGTGTAGACTAACATATAGTCTCTGAAATCTTATATTACACAATATCCTTCTTGACTCTAAAAATAACAAAATATTCCCTGTGCTGATGTCGAGCTGGCTAGACTTGCTTTTGTATGCATTTCTAGATGATTTTTTTTCTCATAAAAAATATATTCCACGGTCATGGTGCAGGACTAGTATTGGTGGAATGCTGGATTGTCTTGTTTATATCAACTTTTTTAGGTATTCCAGTGCGACGTTACAGTATCGATAGTAGTTAAATTTCTCAAGGAAGTGATAGTCGACATCACCTACTCGAGAAATTGTTGTAGGTTTCTTTCGCTGTTGGCGATGAAACCGTAGGAATTTGGTTTGTGGTGAGTTGGTTTTAATTCGGGTTGGCTAAAGAAGACGTCTGGTCAACTGTGAGGCTACAAGTCAGAGACCTAGGTTGACCACTGTCATCTTGATGTATTAAGTTGGGGAAGGCTTTCGGTGACTAATCAACGAGTTAGTGTGCATCGTATTTTGACTTCATGGCTTGCTGATCGCTACAGTGGTCTAGTGGATGGAGCATCCGGAGAGAGGAAGTTCAAGAGATGGTACTTGTACCCTCCCTGGCGCTCTGCAGTAAGGGATAAAACAAGGTCTGGTCGGCTCCGAGTCAGTATACTGTGTCTCAGTAGGGTGTCTATGGTGGGCTAGCACTATCAAACCGACAGTAGTCCGGGCTGGCACTGCCAATGAACTCCTGGCGTTAACATTGTATGGCACTTATTATGCCGTACACTGTTTGGTGGAATGAATGAATAGCTTGGCTGAAACTGTACATCAACCCGAAAATATACATAACAGTCATATTTTATAAATGTAAATGACAGCAAGATGAAAGAAATCTACTAAAGAAGCGGTTTTCACTTCAAAGTCGACATTGTTTACATGCACTTAAGACTACTGGAACGGCACTGCTAGGCAAATATAGTTCCTTTTTTATTGTTTTACCAGAAGTATAATCAAATAGCAAATGCGACCTGATGTCAGTGAATTGGTATAAAAAATCGTAACGCAAAACCAGTACCAGTTTATCCTAAGAAAAGCTAAATGTCATTGAGTATTTATTCTAAAATGTCGAAAACTCTATTTAAGCAAAGCCTCAAACACAAAAACGCCAGCTGTATGACGCCGAAACTTCTCTCGCTGACAAGCTCACCGTCAAGATATCTCCAGAGGACCGGTGGTAATGATGAGAGACATACACCTATCATGGGTCAGTTAATGTGGTACATGGATAAGGTCATTTCATGATAAAAATTAGAATAGCGTCTGGTTAAAATCAGTTCATGCTCACGAGACACATGATCACGTTTTTCAAAACGGGGGCAGACGGAATATTAACCAATACGCCTTAGAGCAAACACCTCATATCTCTCTTTCTGCTCTTATGAACACTTTGGGAGAACGTGTCAAAAATCATATCCGATTCTGTAATTTCGGTATTCGGCTACCGCCAAATCTTGTCGGTTATTGTAGAACTGTTGTACGTTTGTTTACGATAATAAACAGCTCATACACTTGCCCAGGTTGTATTTTTTCTTATAAAGGTTTCCTTTATCTGATCATAAAAAAACGTAGTATTGTACCATTTTTTTGCAAAACGGTTGAATGCATATACAGCGTTAACAAAGGCGCACATTTCACACCTGTGACTGACAGATGAACTAATATTAATGAAGTGAAATATACGTTTTACAAATATCGAATCATGTGTGCTACAGACTTGTCGACAATATCTGCCAACACATGTTCGGTTAAGTCCTATGGTAACATAATGTTAAAGTATAATACCACGTTTAGAATATGGTGGTGAAACAGGCGTGTGCTTCTCAATTACATTCATTGCAATTATCTATGAAACAGATTCATATTAAATTCCAAAATTTACATTATTTTGTTTGTGCATAAATGTGTCGAACGTTTCTATAGTAACACCGGCTCTATTGTGTAGATAATTATATACTCTGCCAAAAATGTTGGACCTCGTGAATAATACATGTCAAAATCAGTCGTCATTAGAAATGTCAGCTTTGAAAGGTGACTACCTGAAAGAGAACCAAAACACAAAGCCCCAACCCACCTAAAACATTGCCCGTGGACCTGGGTAGGGAGGCATCCTTGATTTTAATTTTGTCGCTCTGAGTCTGATTTTCATGATTTTCACGAAATTAACACGTAAGCTCTCTACTCTTGCTTTAATGCATTATTTGTTATCAGATTTGTAATGTGTCGTCGACATCGTCAGGAACACCTAAGGTTTATTTGCACGCTTCAACCTGGTAAAACTCCGCGAAAGGTAGCCAGTGTGTTCAATGTGTCTCAGTCTGTGATTTGCAGCCTTTGAAACAGGTTTCTGCAGACACAGAATGTAAATAATCGACCACGAACAGGGCTCAAAATCCACAACACAAGTCCAGGGTCGCTTAATCAGAAACAAGGTTTTAAGAAATCGAGCCGAAAGAGCCAATCAAATCGCTGTTCACTTGCACTAGACCGTAGACCGTCTGCTTGCACGTTTTGTCTTTCAAGACAATAAACCTCGTGCTCACCGTTCGCGTATGGTAACTGACTACTTCCAGCAGCTGAGTCCTAACCTTTCCTGACCTTTCCCCCACAGAGACGTGAGCAGTAGACGTACGCCGACGTCAAACGCCACCCGCCACGTGTTGCAATGGGCCAGACGCTGCAAAAGGAGTGGACAACACGCCATGCAAACTGTTATTGGGTGATTGATTCTGACCGAGCCACGTAGTATAAACGAGTGTTTGACTTATCGTTGGGAACATTATCAATTTGTGATCACGTCCTCTTGAACGTTCATGTTTATACTATTCTTTCTTGGTTCCTTGCGCCCTTACAATATATCGGCAACTTGTTCTGTTGATTGCCATGTTGCACCTAGTCTTTTCTGGTTCTTACCCAACCAATACCATCACTCGATACCTCTTTGTAATTCTGTAATTATCTGTTATTTTCGAATATAACCAACTGTTTTGAGAGCATGTGGTATAGGTTGTGCACCATGGCTACGCTTCACTAAAAAACCTTCTGTACAATGTTTGACAATGTGCTTGTCAGACCATGTACGCTTTACACATATTCCTAGTCAAACACAACTTCCTGATTGTCGGCTTTTACAAGAGTGGATAAACAAAAAAATATTGTTTTTGTTGTATTCGTTTTGCTGGTCGCACGATCCATATAACCAAGGCCTTGACAGACTGCAGGCAACTATGCAACATGCATACCATATTTACCAATGATTTCGGATATGTCGACCGCATCGTATATCTAACATAGAGGTCTTTCGGTGATATTTAACGTTAAAATTAAAAGAAGTCATAATTGCAGTTTTGAATTAGGTTTGTTACACTGTACGTTACTTGTCAGCTAACCAGTTTTATAATCTGGTATATTCTAACAGGAACTTTTTATCCTGAACATAAAAAAGGTATCTGACTCCTCCTACTGATTAGGCTGTCGTAAATCATCATTCCGGATAGGATACAGAGAAAATTGAAAATGGAAGGGTACATCATCCTACCACAGTAACAACCTCATCCCCACCGAAAGAGAAGGGGGGAAACAATTCCAGAAATGTCTTTTTTTAAATACAACAAACACACACACACACACACACAAAAAAATTAAATGTAAAGTGAACACAACAATGAGTGAATAATACGAACCGTACCTTTCTACGCTGACAGCCAGGAGTGACCATACCGAGCAATAGAGGGATGAAACGAGAAGGAACCGATTGACTTTACACGCTACTGGTCCAAGAAGCCACCCTCTGGACAAAACAAACTGTCCGATCTCGGGGATACCAAGGATCATTATGAAAATGTCCGCAACAGCAAGGTTGATGATGAAGAAATTGGTGACACATTTTCTCATTTTGTCATCTATGAGAACGGCAGTTATAACTAGGATGTTGCCAAAGATTCCAACGCTGCATATGATGATAAAAACAATGGAGAGAAGGACAACTGTATCCATACTTGGTGTCGCTGAAGAAGATACCGGAATCACAGGATGAGATCCATTCATTCCTATACTTATGCTTTCGGATGCGTTGTGACTTGTAAAAGTTTGAAGAGTTGCTACATAGAGCGCCAGAGATGTCGCATTATCAACATTACTTCCCATTTTGATTAAAGGTGTCGGATGCAAACAGAGACACCGATTGTTGACTCAACAAGCACAATATTTGAACATCCGATCAAACCAATGCCAATGTCATTACATCTGGTGCCAGAGAAACGGATATTGATATTTCACACCATGCATCACACAGTATGTGACACACTTGGTAAACGCGCGAGAATGATTTATCCGCTCGCATGCAGGCTGGATTAAAATCCCCGCCTTCCAATAGAGGAATTTTCTTGTGAAATGAGGAAAGGCGTCATCGGTTTAAATATCGCCCACTAACTACTGTCAGTACCTACAGCACACTGATCGATCTGTGTATAGCTTCCCTTCCAGTCAAATGTGGTAGTTCCATTTACCAGACAGAACTCATAAGCGGGTCAGCTATATGTGTAAAAACATGATAGTTCACAGAGTACTGTCTATCTCAATCATCCAGGATCAGATATATTTGTCATAATTGGACAAGTATCACATCTTAGCAAGCATAAAGCGATTATTAATCACTTTCTTCCGCAAATATAGCCAGAATTTCACCCCTCATAATCTCGGCACCTAACAGACTGGAAGTGTAAGCAATCACACATCGGCGGCAAACGTGACAGAAAATCCCTCAGAAGAACTCTATACGTGGCGTCTTGGGCTCGTCCAGATGAAATCCGATTTAGGATATCGCTGAATCAATCGTATCGGAAGCCAGCAACAATCCAGCAAATCAAACAATCCCCTACTCAACGCATAAGAGAATATCTTAAGTACAGCTTCCAGAATGTGTCAATGAATACACAAATCGACTCTATACACAAAAGTATATATTAAAGTCATTACAAATATTATCCCGTGAACGTATTGGACAATCTTCATTTGTCCAAGAAAGCTTTAGGCTATGCAGCACAATCTGATCACAAAGCACTATCCTGTTGTTTCCAGGACCATATTCCAGCTCTCTGAAAGACAACAATATTAGCGCGCTCTTCTTCAGATACAATGCAGGCTAGGATGTGCCGGCACATAACTGGTGGGTGGTAGAAGTGAGGACCCACACACTCAACAGCCAATTGTCTTCTGTCTGCCTTTCATCCGCTATCATGTTCAAAGTAATAGTAATATCATAGCATCAACGAGTTTGCATGTGCTCTCCCAGGCAGCAATTGTTTTCAATAAAAAAGGGAAAAAATGTTTTGTTTTAATGCATAGTTACAGCTAATTGCATCTGACCTTCACGGTTACGTGCTCTCCTGGGAAGTATTTTGTTGTTAAAAAGTAAGTTTTTAATGTGAAGTATACACGATATACAGCCATTTGACACTTGACAGCGAAACGTTCACATGCATATAAAAGAGGCATTTTGACGTCGAACGTCTTTCGGACGGATTACTCCCCCCACATTCCCAGGGAAACTCATGGGAATTATCAAGCATGAATAAGTACAAAAGCATCATTTAGACCCTTTAAACTTGAACTCGGTACTTTTGCATACATTGGAAAATGTCAAAGTGTTTTACTGCATGTCCGTGGGCGAATATCCTGCTTACGACCAATCCAAGCGAAGTAAATGAAAAATGCACAACTAATATATAGATTAATCCTAGCAGTGACAGTCACCTACATTCTACAGCGATCTATGGATTTTCTTCAGTATTATTTCGACATATATTTATATCGCCTTTGAATGATTGGCCAACTGATCAATGATGACAAATACCTAATACCCGCAAGTTCATAAAGACAGTATGAAATGCTCCTGTCAGGTTGTATGGTGTCGGCTACTTTGACGTCCTGTACTTGAAGTAAATATGCTACTACGCAAGATTCTTCAGGGCAATTTCAGCATACATACGCTCAAGTCATCGGTCATTTTGAGGAACTTTTTCTTCTGTGATATAACTAGTTGTTACAAAATGAAATTGAATACATCTTCGAAGGTTCAAAATTATGACATAAAAAGTAAATTAATTAACACACAGTGAAAACATTTACGCGTGGTTGCCTCAAATTGCATAACCATTATATTTGATCAATGAACTTGGTATAAGTGACATATAAACTATCAAGTACTATGAACTTTTGGCTTGACCCAAAACAAAACCATTCTCTCCATTCCAAAGTTCCACAAAATTCCACACAAAAGAGATATATTGTTTGGTGAAGCAGATGCACATTCAAATCTACATCTCAAAGACTGTCCACAATCATTAGTGTGACGAAGAACATCCTTTAATGTACAGAAGGTACTTGAGACAAGTGGAATTAATACCATGTGTGTCCAACATGACAAATTTCATATTCCTCTTTATCCATGATGCAATTGTCACTAAACGTCACTAAAACGTCTCCATAGGTTCTTGACAATTTGTTACAAATTGAAAGCAAATGTCTTTTGAGAAAACAATATGTGAAACGCTCGACTTTGTTTCAACATTGAAAAGTAATCTAAAATTCAGCATATCATAAAAACATGAATTCTGCGAATTCTTTTTATGAAATATACATTTTGCCGTTTGAATCAATATATGTATAGACACTAGTTGACTCCAGTCGATTAATGATTACAGATTTACTTCATATTTTTTATGAGGCCATTTCCTGGTGTTCCCGGCCCGTACGCGTGATATTGCTGAAATACATCAAATATTCACTCACTTATATTATATATATAGATACATTTGATGTAACGATGCAAATTAAGATATATGTATTTTAATAATTTTTTCAACCCCAGGAACTACTATTAACACAGAAAACATAACTTTGCAGAAACTGCCACGGCAAGGGCATCTCGCATTAAACTTGAAGACTCCCGGCGCGTATTTGGGCTATGTGATCTCGGATAATTCCACCATGGAACGCCCGAGTGATGACGAATGAAACAGACATACGCAATATGTGAGGGCGCTATTATCTTTTTCAAGTAATGGAAGGCATGCGACGTGCTTGTCTGAGCAAACATGACATTGGACTCTGTCAAAATGCAGCATTTTACCCTAATTAAATCACGTATGGAACGGGTCTCCACTGTGGAGATATTGCCATGCCTCCGACACAATAGAAACCCAGGACCTCAGTAAGTGCCCGCTAGTATCTAGGAGGGTGCAAGTAGGACTAGGGAAAGAGTTAGGGAGTCCATTTGCCCTGATTATAGCATTACGCCCCAATGCAACCAATATCCAACCAATATCCAACCAATACCCAAAATTCAACATTGCTTCAACATTGATATCTGATGTTGTTTTAATCTCGACTTTTCAACATCATTTCACAAATACAACCATAATTCAATGTAATTTAAGCGTTGAAGCAAAACATTGACTCAACATTGATTCAGCATTGTTGTAGCTGCCGGTCGATCGGCTTCCAGATAGGATCATGCTCTTTCTATGATGATTCAGTGAGCGTCATACGACATGTTCTTACAGAATTCAAGACCTCATTAAAACTTTCAAAGGTTTTATGGTAGACACTTGACTTGTCTTTGCATGTGTTTGTGACGGCTGAAACCGGTGGGCCGGGATACTTTTGCCTTTAGTCGAGCACCGGGAATATACAAAGTATGCATAAATATATACTTATAATATAGTTGGAATCGTAAAATGGAGGTTTCTTATGATTATGGAAAAGGTTTTGTCACTTGGATTAACGTCAGTTCAAGAATATATTGGTCTTTTTGACAGATGTGACGTTTCAAACGTAAGAGGTGTCAGTATGGGAGAGGTAAACAGGCAGATATCCTCCACATACACGATGACATTTATTCAGTGTATGTCTGTGTCATTTGTGTAAACGTCTACATTCGTTCAATGTTCCATTCATAGTTTGCTAGGAGTATGTAAAGTCAATGCTATGGAGTGTGCCAGTGATCTAATAAGTGAAGGGGCAATTCTTGTTCGATGCAGAGCATCCATTTCGACCGCTAATTTTTGCGTCAATGATATCCTATCCTTTATCCACATGTTCTGTTTGTACAACCATCCCGGTAAAACAAGGAAATCGAAGCCAGGGACAACTTTATTATTGATGATAGCAGCATTCCGTGTAATGTTTTTTACATTCTCCATCTTTCTTATGTTAGAATATTAGATGTTTACTGCTAAAATGATAAATGATGATAGACGAAATTTATACCTGAGTACCATGTATTCAATGAGAATGGTTTATGTGAGACATGTTTTTTTACACAAACAGATGATCACTTTGCCTTTACAGGTAAACATGTGTTTTGAAATTATTTGCTTGTATAAAATTATCGTCTTGTCAATAGAATTTAAGATGAATGTCTTCTACGTTTAACATGGCGACTTTGATTAAACCCACCAGCATGGATATTGTGCTGGGAAATCTAGATTCATTAACAGGGCGAACCGGGATTCGTACCCACGATCCTTGTTTCTGGACACTCCAATGGCGGCTTCTTTATTACATAACTACATGAACAATGTACAAAATGGATGTGATTTGTTATTGAAATAATACTTGGGAAGTGATACTGTAAAATCCTGACACACATAGTCCTATATATATCACCTGATGTCTAGTGAGTGAGTGAGTGGGTGTGGTTTTACGCCGCTTTTAGCAATATTCCAGCAATGTCACGTCGGGGGACACCAGAAATAGGCTTCACACATGGTTACCATGTCGGGAATCGAAACCGGGTCTTCGGCGTAACGAGCGAACGCTTTAACCACTAGGCTACCCCACCATATTAGTCCCGTAGTAATAGCTTGGTCCCTGCTTATTCCTTCTTGATTCATCATATTTGGTTGTGTCGAACCTCGGACAACTCGAAGTATTTATGTAGGTCCCTTCAACTTCGACATAATAGTATCCGACTGTACGTATCATTAAGTAGAAGCGCTACATGCTTCTACGCAGTATCTCGGATAAGTCCGAAGAATTGGGTTAAGTGTTGGACATGAACACAGAGGGAGTATTGATTAAATCTACACTGTTGCTTTTAGACAAACTGTGTAGATCAAGCCTTACACATGTCCGAATGAGGCAATATAACTATCCAACGTTTCATTTCTGCTTCAATTTCAAACGTTTTTCGCCAGACACCCGTCTATAAACATCACAGCGTGTCAATATAAATAACCGAATACAAAACATAGACACATCAGAGCGCCATTGAATACTAAATATTTATATTGGACAATATATGTCAAGATATTAACGCTGGTTAATGAGCAAGGAGAACGCGTCTATGATAGTCAACAAATAGTCCCACTGGGATTAAACGATGAAGATTATATTTTCATGGACATATTTCTGTCATGCTTCAGTTATGTATGAGAAATAGGTTTGTTATTCAATTCCTCATGTACCTTGATCACTGTAATTGTATCTGTTGCAATCTGATTAGAAACGTTAGCGATGCTGTGCCGTTTGAACAAGGTGGCACTAGGAAATGAAGTATGGTATCGATCTGGTGTAATGTGATGGTACTTGGAAGCTCGGAAGTTGACGAAGCTTATCACATAGCCCCGACCTGACCTGCGTTTGTATTGTATTTGTATTTGGATCCATAATCACATATCGTATAACCCAAACCGAATTAATTAGACCCTCCCAAATACTAAGAATAATATAGAAACAGCCTGCGAAACTTAATCGTGAATTTTTTAGGCAATCTTAATGAGACTGAACAAATAAATTCACTCACGATGGAGAATGAACGATTATATTTGCAGCTGAAAAAATTAACAATAAAACCCTGAATTACATCAAAGACGTATATGATTACATTTTAATATTTTTGTAAATGTTGTGAAGTTTGTATTAAGCGTTACGGGACGGGGTGTGTGTGTGTGTGTGGGGGGGGGGGGGGGGGGGGGCAGTTGTCTAAGGCACAGAATTGCGTCCTTTGGGCGCGGCAGAAAACTTTCTAGGTTTGTCAGCACCATACCCGTGCTATTGGGTTTCACCGAAGTGAGTGTTAAACGTCGGAGACCCGCATCACTTCAGGCTTTCTTCCCACGGAGAGAGAGAGAGAGAGAGAGAGAGAGAGAGAGAGAGTGGGAGTGAGAGTGAGAGAGAGAGAGAGAGAGAGAGAGAGAGAGAGTGAGAGTGAGAGAGAGAGAGAGAAAGAGAGAGAGAACGTGGTGTGAGCCACGCATCCAAGACCTTCCAAAGTTGCCATCCTGAGGAGTGCCAGAATCTTATAAATATGGGTTCTAATCCATGATTCTTCCTGATTTATGTATGTAGGTATGTCAGCACCATGCCCACAAAAGTGGTAAACTTCTACGACCTGCACGTGTAACATTCGAGTATTTCTCCCACATCAAGGTGACACGCCATGATATATTAAACCACTGTTCAAAACTGCATTAAACCAACAATAATTCACTCACTCTCTTTGTAGATTCGAGTTGGACGTATTATCCCATGAATAATAAGGATCGGGTAGTACAACCACTCTTCAGGTTCCAATACAAATAAGTGCCACAACTGACCTTATCTCTCTTTTGAAACGTTTAGAATATATTCAAAGGCACTCCAAACTTCATGGAAATATAAAACGTCACCCGCAAAGAACAATCAATCTCGATTATCTATAGCCTCCGAAACAGATTCCATTGGGCGTAAAATGCAATAGACATATAAGGGCAAAATAATATCAATGGATCACCGACGGACATTTTTTATACCAACTCCTAAGTTGTTTGAAAACAGTAATGTTAATATGTTTAATTCGTGGAAATCATGGCAGTGAAAAGCAAGAGGATGTATTTGGACACAATTTGACACAAAGTGCAACAACGTGGCTTTAGAACGCAGCACATGTGATACAACATGGGTGGTTTCGATACAATGAACACTTAATATCCAACCCAATTTTTTAAAGAACATGATATCACGATGGCGTGTGTATTTCATTAGGTTGATTAGAAAACAAATACGAAATGGTGGAATGCAATTGCGTTGAATGCTTTCATAACAATAAAGAGATACTCAAAATGTAAACGAACACTAACTTCTAGACCCTAATGTCCGAGACCATTAACGCTATTGTTAAGGTTTATACACCGAAACACTGTTAATCCGGATGCTCTGAGGGAAAGAGATAAATGTGTACTCCTGTTAATTTATGTTCTATGGCAGTGGTACTCTAACCGTGATGGTGTCTATCAAAGAGAAAGAACCTGGAAACTCGGGTTCAACAATCGATAACCGACAACTGGGATACGAATCTGCATTAAATATGTGACAACTTCATATTCTTCGGTATGTGTGTCATATCTAATAGTGTACTACATAACTGGATTCAATAAACATAACGCGGCCATTTGGACATCAGGTGTTCATGGTAAGCATGTCCTGCGCTACCAGTGGCAACGCCACTCGCATAATTAGCATAAAATGTAAGTTTAGTTTTTTTTATCTACATGTTTTGCCGCACGAGTACTCCTGCCATACGCCAGCGGCCTGTAAAACAATGGAGCCCTTACCAGACAATTCAGTCATTGTGCTGTCACACACCAGTGACACGATTGTGTTTTTTACCGAGTTTAAAAGTGGTTTGTTAATTTTGAATTACGTGTGCTGCGTACAAGTGCAGAGATTCTGCTACACCCAAGTGAAGAAAAACAATTAAGAAACATGCTCGTTTTGCAACACAATCCGTTCAGTTTTAATGTCTCGGCTTCACACAGTTCCTGGAAGCTGACTCCGCAAACTTCATAAATGTTACTGAGCTTATGATGAAACTCGGGGTCTTCAGTCGACCCAGTTCAGGTTCAGTCGACCACACATGTAGATCAACATAAAACGTCAACGATAGAGAATAATAAGTCTTGATTATAGAGACGTATATATGGTACGCTAATCCAGTCAAATGCCTTGTACACAAATCTTGCGAAGTTTAGAAGTGTGCAAGTATGTACTATGAAGATATGTATCGCGATTACTTACAGACATGTTCTATAAACATACATATGTTATTGCATGTATCATATTGCTTAATTTGATATGAATATGTACCTGAAAGGGGGAGTAAATTATATTGTTATCTTTTGTACATAATATGAGCAAATTCACAATGGTCAGACACAAAGTGCGTACTAAGGCTCTTTTTTAACCTAAGCCTCACCCACAAACAGAGTTTCTAAAGATATTGCCAAAAAGACATAACATATTCACCAACAATCGTAAATCTGTTGTTTTTTTGCACCGGGTACGAACCAGACTTTAATATTCAAATCCATCTTAAGCGCAAGAGTGGCCCAGTGGTGCTTTGCAAACTTGTAACTTGTATGAGTTAGGTCTCAGGCTTGGTGAAATACTGCGACGCCACTCCATTTAATACCTAGCTCTAACATAGTAAGAAACTCAGTGACAATCAGTTTTATGTACATCTACTTAGGGTGTATGCACTTCATAATCACTGTCATATGAAAGAAAAGAAATTTATTTGATGAACCCACAGGCCAGGTTTTTCTACCTATTTAATAAAAAAGAAGTCATTCACATTCAAAGAAAGTCAAAATGCTACCTGTGTGTACGGTAGTGATTAATCGTCTTTACATAATAACAGCGACCAAATAATCATAACACAACTCTGCTACAATCTATTGTACGATTCCGAAGAACTGAGGCTTATATTAATGAATCATTAACAAATAGGGATGATACTAGGTGTCCGCGAAGAGGTGAGCGTACCCTGTCTCATATGTAGGCCGATCACAAACACATGCAAAGTCAAGTCAATTGTTCACCGATAAAAACACGTGAACATATGGTACAAGTCCAAATACAGAATTGCAACAATCATCATCTTTGTCACTGGGGCGTCGAAGTTGGAAATTCCCTCCACACGCCTACCATGCTAATTTTCGAAAGCTTTGCTGAAGCTCGAATGCTGTAAACATGATCAAACAACTTTTGAGCAGGGGTCGATAGTTGCAGCAAAAAGGTCTGCTCAGTGACATCTCCAGTACATATGTTCATTTGAAGTGTGACTGTTTCACCCAAATATGAAAAGAGTGTGAGTTCTCACAAGATTGACATGAACACAGCTACCTCTGCGTGTAAAAACATGTTTCATCCATTAGTACTCAACAACAAACGAAATTTCATCTGGTTCATTGTCAGATAAGTGCCACTGCATTAAAGGCGGACGATCCCCATCCACCGACTTCCAGTAACACCGGAGTACACTTCCTGGGCATCGCACTGATAACAACCTGGGAGAAGTCTCAGTACGTCATGTCAGTGATGGCAGTGATGGCAGCGCACACACTGACTGGCCACCTGTATAAGTTTTATATCGCTAATCATTATTGGGTATATTATTCATTTGGTCGCATGGTACATGTACGTTGAATGATGTTTGTCTTGCCGTTCAAACACGTTTAAACTGTGAACGCCTCCATGGTCCAATGGATAGAGCGTCTGTCCGTAGAGCAGGGGTTCGATCCCCGGTAGGGTCATACCAAAAGGCATTAAAGTAGGGTACATGTTGTTACCTTGCCTGAGGCTCGGTTTTGAGAGGATAAATCAAAGAGTTGTTGGCTCGGAGACACTGTGGCTGAGTGGGGTATTCGTGTTAAAACTGCGGCATGGTAACTCAGTATGGTAGCACTATAAAACCGGGTCCGGACTAGTACAAGCAACAATACACAAACACACACACATATAGGCACGCGCGCACGCCTGCATGCACGCACGCACGCACGCACGCACGCACGCAAGCACGTTCACTGCACTGTACCGCACGTCGCATAATAAATGAAATAATCTTGAACGCATCGCTGAAACCCATTTTACCTCACCTCTGTGAGTTTTAGACACTCTTATCAGAATCCTCAAAGTACACTGAACTTTGAAGGCTTCAGATTTGTTGTTGGCATCAAACTAAAACTATACGTAAATCTTTTTAATTGACAAAAAAGTATCAAATTAGAAGGCATGTTAAAAATGCGACTCCAAGACGAACTGCAAAGCCATGAAGTAGAATGTGTTAGATTTAAGCATATCTTAAAGTCACTGAGAGTTTATCGCCGATCTAAGCAGAATTCCAGTTGGAGGAGAGCTCGAGGTGATGCAGGAGTAAGACGCCTACTACTTTTTATGAAACCCACGATCACGCATATTGTGCTGACAAACATAGGAACATTATCAGGGAAAAGATGAGATTTCAGCCCACGATTATAGGTTTCCAATAACCATAAGAAACCGTGAATCCCATTACCGTATGATCGAAACACCTCAAGCTTGTTATTTGGTGACAATTACTGCGAAAATAACATTGTTTGCTTATAATACCCCACCCAGACACTTGATGTATCAGAGGCGGTGGGGTATCTTGGTGATTACAGCGTTCGCTCGTCACCCGAAGACCCGGCTTCGATTCCCAATATGGGTGCAATGTGTAAAGTGCATTTGTGCTGTCCTGCGCCAATAGAATACTGCTAACAGCGGCGTAAAACCATACCTACGTATGTAATGCCATGCTCTCCTACCACATCTAACAGGCCATATCGCCTAACACACATATATATATATAAATATGTATCTCAGTGGATAAGCGTTATACAATCGACATGAGTCCGGACTAGTTGATGAAATGGGGTTTAACGTCGGGTCCTTGTAGCGACCTGCATGCACGTGTGTGTGTGTGTGTGTGTGTGTGTGTGTGTGTGTGTGTGTGTGTGTGTGTGTGTGTGTGTGTGTGTGTGTGTGTGTGTGTGTGTGTGTGTGTGTGTGTGTGTGTGTTTGTACTAGTCCGGACTAATGCCGATGTTATAGTGCTAGCCCACTAAGATACAATGCCGCAGTTGAACATGAATACCCCACCCAGACACAGTATACTGACTCCGAGCCGACCAGTTCTTGTTTTAGACCCGTAATGCCGAGCGCATCTTTTAACGTCTTTTGGTATGACGCGTCCTGGGATCTAACCCCGGACCTCCGCTCTCCGGGCAGACGCTCTACCACTAGACCACAGAGGCGGACTAGTTCAAGAAGCCACACACAAGTAACCCCGCTGTTAGGGACTGGGGCAGGAGTGGCCTGAACAAGGAAGAAAAGAGAGAGGAGTGTGTAGGTAAATTCTATAGTTCAAGCAAAAGCACTCTATTATGACAAGTAATTGCATGCCGCATGCATGTATTATGCATTCCATAATATGGCTTGTATTATCATATCCATTTATATATAGTTTATTTACCAATGATAATATTATTTAATTAAAAAAATATGCAAATGGAAACTTTCTGGAACAACAATTATTACATTATAATAAAATACTTTTTCTATATACTAATCTATATATGCACTGTAGTCTTCCCAAGTTCTGACTGAACTGAGCCAGTCCTGTACCCCTAAGCTGACCTACAGTTTGAAAGTTATTAACAGCACTTCAAGGCTTCCAGACTCAGTGAGACAATGTGGCCTGTTACTCTACCTGGTATGTGATACATTCACTACTGAAGTATTATTACTTCATTATAAGTAAAATATTATATTCTAGAATCAATCTGCAAATGATATATCCCTTAGATCCAAACTTCACTTCTTCAGGGGCGGTGGGGTAGCCTAGTGGTTAAAGCCTTCGCTCGTCACGCCGAAGACCTGGGTTCGATTCCCCACATACGTACAATGTGTGAAGCTAATTTCTGGTGTCCCCCGCCGTGATATTGCTGGAATATTGTTAAAAGTGGCGTAAAACCATACTCACTCACCCACTCACTCAAACCTCACTTCTCAGTACCTTGCCTTAAGTCCTGGATAGCCACTGAATGGTGCCAAACCTATCAAGAGCTCCACTAGTCTAAAATGGACCACATGGTCACTTTGTCATGAATTTGTGACCTGATGCTGGCTTTTTCTACCTGGATAAACAATAATTCTTCAAGTTAAAATATCTATTAAATTGGTTAAAACATTTTTTACTTAATGCAAAACTAAATCAAAACATAGGTATTACACTATCTATATGTGGTTCTTGTAAATACCTGCATAAGGAAGGACAGATATGAGTGTGTTGGTAAATTCTATATTTCCAGCAACAGCAGTGCTGAAAAGCCAAAATATTGATCAATGCTTTTTCACTCATACTGTTCGCAATGTTTTACTAGAAACTGGATTGGGTGTCTTTATTTTAATGAAGGCATGACTGAAACATTGTACTTCACTGAAATGAAATATTTTGTTATTATAATAATAATAATAATAATAATAATAATAATAATAATTATATTATTATTATTATTATTATTATTTTCACCTTCTCTCTCCCCCCTCTCTCTCTCACACACACACACACACACACACACACACACACACACACACACACACACACACACACACACACACACACACACACACACACACGTGCATGCACGTCGCTATATAAGAGCAAAAATCTTGAACGCGACGCCATTCCATCTCATCTCACCTATCTCTCTGATTGCACATCACTCACTTCAAGACTGTGACTGTCTGTGTATCAATCGGATTCAACGTGGACTGTAACAGTTCCATTATGACCGATTCCTAAACCAAATGTCGCCCTTGTACATTGGTGGCGCTGAACACAAGTAATTTAGTTGCCTACAAAAACCACGCAAGGACAGCCAGCGCTTTAAGTCAGGCCACCTTCCGGCGGATTATGGGGACTTAGGATACATGATCCCTTGTAAAGGGACCAGGCTTTGCTTCTTGGTGGTCTAGAGCTTGATTCATAATGGTTATGTCAATCATTTACACACGTTTATACCTTCACCAATCTAGCTCTTGTACATTTACCATGTGGCTCCAAGCGAATGAAGAATCTGAAAAATCAATATTAGTTCTACTTCTGTTATTTTGGTATTATTTCTCTTACTTCCGTTTGTAACCTTGTTCAACTCAGCTACATGTTTTGCAAAACCTTTATGGCTTATACTGCCGTTGCGACAAAAACGTTTTATTCACCCGCAGTGTGTAGATTTAAAAACGAGCGTGACTTGATATTGTCCGTCGACATGGATCAAACACGCCACATACCAATGAGTATATACAGTAGTGAATGAAGGGGATATCACACTGGCTATTGCATAAATCCGGATTATCACTTAGAATCACAAATTGCAATTACGTTGTAACTAGTACGAGCCAGCGTCCACCCCTGCGCCCACCAAACTCGTGTAGCACCGTACTTCTCACGTGATTGTGTCTGTAATAAGTCAGTGATCAAGACATTGAGTACTTCTTCTTGTTAATATATATTTGCAGTACATAAGAAACAAAATTTAAAAAGGTTTTTAAAGCCAAATGGCGTGATCATGAAGTAGTCAGAAACATGTCAAAAGAAACTCCAAATCCCTCAACGCAATATTTTATCGTTTTATGTGTTTCGTGACACCATATTTCGATTGCAGTCGCTTTAATTAGATTATCTTGTTTTTGCCACTCCGGACTTACCACATCTCCGGAACGTGTCTAACGATTTAAAGACTTGCACTCTTCTGGATCGGTGTGATTGCATTTGCCAGTTCATGACAGGCAGATAAGCCTGAGCGTCGTAATGATTGCTGCATTCTAAATTTAAAGTGCTCTCAGCAACTACTCAAACTCACCATGGAGTAATGAGATGTTACAGGATTTTGATTTAATTGTACAATGTGACCTTGGCTTTTACTTCTACAAAACATGGGAGTCTGAGGCCCGTACAGTAAGTTTATGTTCAGCGGAATTGCCCCTTACTTTGTGTCTGAAACGATTAATATATTTTGAAGGTTTGTCGATTTTAGGATGATGCTCAAAAGAACATTCCATACCACGAAATGATCTCCGGGTGAGGATAGCCTCCCAGCTTAGAACTGAAAGCTCACTAAGCCAAAATCCATGAATCTAGTGCGAACTGTGTGTGACTGACCGCATGTGTGCATCCGAAAGTATATACGGTTGTACAATCTGAGAGAAGATAGGCGAGAAAAGACAGCACCGACGGCGAAGCCTGAGAAACACCTGCAACAATCAGTGCAACAAACCATCAATTACACAGGTCTTCTTTAAACGTTTCCATAATTCATTTCTCTGGTGTGAATGAGTGTTATAGATGGGCGCATGAATGAGAGATATTCCAAGCGTGTAGCATGATAGCTATAACATAGGCACCCTTCAGGTGTACCACGTCCAGAAACTAAAGCGAACGATGCAAGGTTTAGATCAACATGGACATCCCTTTGCGCCTTCGCAACGTTTTTCAGATAGTTAGGTGCCTTTACATTGTGTCGCAATGGATATGTCAATGTCCGAGGGCACTGCTGTCCCTTATAAGTTGTTGAATTTGCGAGTTTAAACCTCTGATTGACCAGTGAGAATGAGCATTGTCTTGGTAGAATATCCAGGAAAGTCGTTATTGTATAATTACCATATGGATAAAAGTAATTTCGAACAGCATGCATATCATGTCGATGAAATGTTATTCCTTCTAGCATGTGGTATGAATGATAACCATGTAACTTATTACTTATTCGACAACCAAGTGTATGGTGTTAATGGATGATAATTTATAGAACTCATTGAATATCTTCAATAATAATTTCTAAAAATCTTCTTTCCACACAGGGGGCGGTCGTGTAGCCTTGTGGTTAAAGCGTTCGCTCGTCACGTCGAAGACCCGGGTTCGATTCCTGACATGGGTACAATGTGTGAAGCCCATTTCTGGTGTCCCCCGCCGTGATATTGCTGGAATATTGCTAAAAGCGGCGGACAACCATACTCACTCACTCACTCTTTCCACACAGACTGCCGGTGACAAGGAAGTGTAAACTTGAAAACTGGATTTGACCCAAAATTACAAACGGTATCAAAACGGTAAAAGGATAAAAACTGTCGCCGAAACACTGCAAATTTAAGGTCCCAAACACATGGTGAACTATGATACCAGTCAAATACGTCAAGCATTTCTTGTTTGTAATATTTTAGCCACCATCAAACATGGGTGTTTTCTTCCTTTTGCCCGGCAGTTCACTGTAAAACATAAGTACTAGATAAATGGAAATTTGCACATTGCATGCTTGTTCGTGCTTGTAGGAGCTTACTTTCTCGTCAATTAATGTGAAGCTTGACTGAATCAAGGACACGGGTATGGGAAAGAAGCGTTTGTTTAAAGCTCATTGACTTGTCACTCTCTATCCAGCATCATCTTAAAAAAGTGCTTCCAGGTTTCGTGTGTGCGGACCGAATCGGCTCCTAAACAGTCGGAAATGCATTATATCTCTGCGTCATGGAATCATAGGTTGGTAAAAACAGAGGTGGGTGAAAATATGACTAATGTAATTAGTCTCTTTTCTTTCCCGTTCTACCTTGTGATCTTGCAGAAAGGAGCCGTCTTGGCTCTTGTCATCACAAATGTCTATTACTAACTCGTACTGATAGAAGACTACATCTTGTAGAGAGTTTCCGGCGTATATGGCTACTTCTACCTGCTATTCACAGTAGGGGAGGTGCTTGTGTCCGTGTTTATACACATGTGATGGTCATACCTTTGATAGTGATAATGTGAACTTGACCGTCAATACCAAATAACCTTAAATTGACTTTTTAGTCCTTTGTTCGGTGCATAGAATGTTGAGGATGCACCAAAGATGATATTTCTTACATTCCTAATAGCCAAAGAACATTTTCAGTTTATCAGACATTATCACTATACAATGCCTGGTTTTATCAGCATGATATGGCTACATTTATCATTAAGCTTATTGCTACAGTGGAACTCAATATAGCTAAACTGTTAGAACAGAATGCAATAAAATTGTTCAAGTATAAACTGGATACAGTATATTTCTTTCATATCAAGATCTCATTAGTTTCAATGTGTGACCTATTTCAAACGCAAAACTTTCTACCCTGCAATCAACAACAAAAGGAACATATTCAATATACGGTAATAAAGGCAATAACTGATTAGTTAGTTTCTCAAGCATAACCATGCACTGGAGATGTCTACTCATAATACACACACACACATGGTGTGGCATGCTGGGCTGTCACAAGATAACGTGAAGAAAATGAACTAAAACCTTCAAATATTGAGAGTGGCGAATAAATAACTCCAAAGTTAAGACAATATTGATGTAAATATTGGATGAAAAGAGGATTATTTTTTGGATGTCATTTCTGTATTTGGATAAAAAATCGGGATTGTATTTGTCATTGTCACATGCGTCAAAGTGAGTACAATTGAGCCACAAGTACACCGAACACTGTTGTGATGGTTTTATCAATCATTCTGTAAACGTGCCTGATCATTGTCTGACAGTTCTGTTTATCTTGAACAAGTTTGTGACATTTCTATATTCCTCACGCCCCTTATTATTGCAGTCTTCAGCTTACCTGCACTATTATCAAAGCTAGGTTACCTTTTAGTCACCCTACTGTAACCGGAGATTAACGCAAGTCGTTATGACAGGTTTTGATCAGTGTGTGAGAAAAACGTTCAGAACGAAAGCAAAGTTAAAGATCTTGAAGAAAAGGTTAGATATTTGACTAAAAGGATTGCATAGAAAGACGGTCAGTTTGATGATTTGTACTGATATGGCCGTTTGTTGTTTAACGCCGCACTCAGCAATATTCCAGCTATATGACGGCGGTCTGTAAATAATCGAGTCTGGACCAGATAATCCAGTGATCGGCATCATAAGAATCGATCTACGTTATCGGGATTCGATGACATGCATCAACCAAGTCACGGAGCCTGACCACTCGATCCCTTTAGTCGCCTCTTACGACAAGCACAGTCGCCTTTTACGGCAATCATGGTTTCCTGAAGACATATTCTAACCCGGATATTCAAATCACCCATGGAAATCCATAAGCTTGAAGCTTACAATGGCTGTGGAGTATATGTCCGTGACGGAGTGTTATTTGGACGACACTGGACGACAAAGTTGTCCTCATCTCCAGGGGGCACAGCCCACTAGGCTTCTAACCCTATCACTTAAACTTAAAATGCGGTTCAAACACGTTTGATTGACGTTTGACACGTTCCTCATCATGTCATCATGCTCTGGATCTCTGTCCATCATGCTGTTACAATATCATCCTTCTGTTGTTATTACTTAAGCTTGTACACATGTTAATTTCTCTCATGTATGCAAGACATGGTTATCCATAAATTGTGTTTACTTTGTCATCCGTCTACATTTAAGAAGTGCCAATCAAGCAGTTCTGTTACATTATGATACTGCTGATACATTTCTTAATGTTTGTTTAAAGAAGTTGACTGGAATCATGAATACCAGGGAAGCATCACTGGCAAATGACTTAGTACTCACTAAATATGACGTCAACGAGACTATAAGGTTTTACAAAATGTTCTGAGAACTTAAAACAATCATTGTATCCAATTTGGGTAGTGTTTAAACACGTACATGTGTACGTTTGTATGACTGAAAAAAGGTGAACTTCTGTACCTCAAGTATTGTGGTAAATGTTAACTATACGTAAAAGAAATAGTACCCAATCCACTTCTAATATGACAAGAAAATCTAACAACATGTTCCTTCTACAGTAACCCATAAAAAAGGCAGTTATCTGATCGGTCATTCACCCTTCTGACGGCATCTACAGACACTTTGAAAAAGTTTGGTGCTTGGAAAACAGGAGAATTCATGACAATGGTTTTAATTTTCTCAAAAGCGAATGGGGGCGTTGGAGTATCCAAGTGGTTAATGCGTTCGTTCGTCTGGTCGTTAGCCTCACTTTATTGATACAATGTGTGAAGCCCATTTCTGTCGTAATATAGCTAGAAAACTGCCAAAAGGCGGCGTAAAAATAAACTCACTCATTCACTAACGAACTGAAACAGCGAAAGTTTGCTGTGATCTTCCCAATGTACATGCTGTATTGTGATAATGGAAATCCTTGTGTCAACATTTAAAAAACCCATTGTTACTGGGCATGACAGGATTGATGTTAAGGTATGAACTGTTTTGTTGTAGTTCTTTACATTTTCATCAAACGTCTAGTTATCTGATATTTGAAGTGACTGCCATTTTAATCAGCGGTACCATAGTTTCAATTCGTTTTTAAGCGATAGTCTCATTGAGCTGAAACCTCATTGTGACGTCGATATTTGCTTTCAAAATACGGATCCATTTATTTCATATTAGAAATGCACTTTTTAACAAAACACTCGTTCAGATGTGATCATTGCTATTATGCATGATTCGCCTGTTTTCATTTTTCACCCAATGTTAACCTTTTTCCATCACCTGCCCCGCTTTAATCTGGAGATAGTACATTTTGATATCTTCTCTGAAAGCACTGTGCTCAAAAAGCTAATCTTCTGCATGAACAATCCCGCCATTGGCGTAATCACAATTTGATCAAAGAGCTCTTGTCCGACATGTTCAAAGTGATTGCATAATTGAAAATGTAATGCTCGTGCAGTGTACACGATTTCTGTGAGTATCGATGTGTATTGTCGACATCATTATGCAACCTCTTTATGCTTACAATGTATTGTTATAGACTGGAAATATTTTGATATTTCGAAGTGTCATTGTAGAAATAATTGCGTTTAAAATATATTCAACCAACACAACAGCGGCAGGTAACTGAACAGACAAGTGGAATCGAATCCAGATGTTCGTCATGATGACGGGTGGAGGCTTTCACTTATAGGCTTCCACCACCCGCCACCACTACCCGCCAGTAGCGAGATATTATTATTAAGAGATGCACACACAGAGGCTTGAAACCGATTTAGTAGTTTATTAAAACAAGGTTGGATCACCAAAACAAAGCTAGAATGCATTGACATATTTACCAGTCGAATTTACCAGTTCGCTGGGTATTTGTAACATCGCTTCCAACGTTTCCCCACACTCCCAAAAGAAAATTAGTTGTGTATATGTTACGCCTGAGAAGCATACATAATAATAAAATCAACGAAACCCTTGCTACAGCCACATGACATCTCTGCCAAAAGCAGAGTCGGTGTTACAATCATGGGCATGTGTTTATGAATCACACTCAAATAGTGACGATTCCCAGTGTTCGCTAAAAGGTAAGAGTATCCTACCCCTCCGGTGGCACAGTCACAATCACATACAAAGGCAAGTCATTTGTTCAACGCATTGGAGCTGCAATGTCTTTAAATATAACATTATATTCCACACACAAACACCTGAACAATAGAAAAAATACAAATGTATTATCCGTTACTTTTGAGGAAACTAAATGCGTAAAAGTTGCTAACTGTACATCAATACACATCCACGTACACTTGGATATAACGCGAATCGAAAGTTTTCCGTATTATCTGATACTTTAAGATTTGGTCCCAAACAAAGACTCATGAAAAAGCGTGCGTGTTTTCTGTCTCCAGTGCGTTGTCACCAGTATCGAACGTATCGAGACGGCTACAATGCCCTTCCTTGTCTTCAAAGGACTCGGTACAATAAGGGAACGTTTTGGCCTCCTTTGTGTGATCCTGCTCTTGTGATTTACAATTTCTAGACCATCTGCTTTCTTGATAAAGACAACCGATGACAAAACCAGGAAGTGGTCGTATGACAATACCAGAGGGCAAGCAGCAGTGTCGGGCAATCCAATTACGGTAGGCCACGAGTACTACGTCAGTAAATATTTATGAACACTTCAAAGAAAAATACAGAGTTCGAAATTTGCTTCACATTTGACCATTGGTCATTGAACATAATTTGTTTTGACCTTACGCAATCACAAATGATGGAGAATTGCTCAATTTCTGACAATCGGGAGCCACACTCACACGTCCCTAACGTTATTAATATGTCACAAGGCTTGACATCAGACATATCGAAAAAAACGGTTCCAATTTCAGCAATAATACATATGTCAGTCAGCATTGTGAACCCCAAACGCTATCCATAATTTGAATGTGGTGTGGAGAAGCACGCTCGCGTTATAGATGGAGCGGGAGATATTACATGAGACTCTGTAATCTGACCTGACAAACAATACTAAAGCAATAACGATTTCTTCCAATAAACTTATCAATTATTCATGAATACTATGTACTGTTATACACGTTTTTGATTATGACCATACCAATACTCGGGCTAGGTTTCATTGTGTCAAGTGTCGAAATTATTGCCAAAGCTAGCAATATTTTGAAAAAAATATCGATGTCAATAAAATATCACGTATTTCATGATCAGTAAGGAAATATTTTTGTGTGAAGAGCAAACTCCTAGCACTATTAATACTGCATTTTTTCATATTAATACGTCATGTATAGCTGCCAACATCGGTCTCCGCGTTGTCTGGCAATTTTTGAAAGATGCTACACATGCGACATATGATCTACAGCCTACACTAAGATAATTCCTTTGGACTTAGTATTAAGGGCCTTGGATTTATTTCGCTCGCATGCTTACTACCCAAAAGAAGTTCAAGAACACCCGATTCTTTCATATTACTGTACTTAATCTGTCATGGCACTGAATGCTCTGGCTTAACAATTTGCATTACTACCTAATATTAACTCGCATACACATGTATATTAGACGAGAGATGAAATAGGGTTTAACGTAGCGTTCAAGATGATTACACTTATATAGCTACCCGCATGCACGTGTGTTAGTGTATGTGTGGCGCATTGTACATGTTCGGATTAATGCCGGTTTTATTATGATAGCCTTCTGAGATACCATGCCTCAGTTTATAATGGATACCCTACTCTGTCGACTCAACCCTTAATGCCGAACGCCAGGCAGGGTAACAACAAGTACTGTCTCTTATCGAACTCCCGACCTTCCGCTCTCTGGGCACACTCTATCCACTGGACCACGGAGGCGTTCCATGTATATAAGATCATAGGAAGAACATTGAACATCAATTCCATGTAGGTCGCCGTGAACATTACTGGCTGCGGCGCTAAACAACATACACTTACCTTTTCGAGAACAGCAACCAATCAACCTCTCGCCACTTGTCAATCAAGCAATTGACTGATCAATCAGAAAATCCATAGTGATACAGAATCCGACAACTTTAAACTTGTTCGACTGTTAACAAAGTGATAGATGTTCCACACAAACATTCGACAATATCACTGAGAAACATCAGTATCTCCGGAAATGCAGCTTGATATATTATTAGAGGTATATGCATCCCTTAGATCCGTTGGAATAAACAACACAGGAAGGGACAGTGGTGGTCCATGGCGACGCATCTCAATGTGCAGCACCAAACTCGTGGTAACAGTGGTAAATCTCAACAATGTGAGTCACGTTGGGATTTTTGTTCCCACTTTACTATGCCTGTGCATGATATAACTGAAAATACTGTTCAAAGTGGCCTAAGCTCAAAGTCAATCACTCAAAAGTTAACGCACTATAGATAACAGATAACAAAGCTTTGGGTAAGGGCCTGGGACCGTTCCACAAAGCGATCGTAGCACTAAGATGATCCTAGCGCAACGATCACTTTGTGGAACGGGGCCCTGGTATATTAATCTTGGCCAGGTCAAGAGAAAGTATTATATGTTAGAATGTTAAACATGTCCTATGGATTTGTGTAAATAGGTAACCGAACCTGTTGCTCAATTTTGAAAAATAAATTCCCTTTGGTCGACATATCAATCAATATGTCTAAATGGAGAACCTCACTTCAAGGATCGTGATGAAGTGATTCTTATCCGACTTCGGTTTGTGACTTGGCATTGTAGGTAACGATTTCTTCTCTGTTGTAACTGTAATGATATCCATAGAGGTAAAGCAACAGAAATTGACAAAAATGCATTTTCTTTGTCCTCGGTTAGGGGCGGTAAACACTGTTCAAAATGTTGAAGATGAAAGTGGTAAAATGTGATCTTATTTGAATTTGTTGTCTGTAAAGAGACCCTTTTATGTTTTAGCGAAGCTACAACTCTCTACGTGTGATTGAGATTGTATGGAAATGTTATTCCTCTACGTGCTGTGTATATAGAAGTGTATTCATGAACAAGGGTCACATGGCCATGTGTTGGGTTGCATACGTGATACACATTGTATGCACATGCATTAGAGATTAACCCAAAGTCATATTGGTACATTCGTAATTCCATGGGTATTTTAAAAAAGAATTATATTGACATATTTCAGAAGTCATATTTTCGCATTCATGATTTCTTGGTTATTTAAAAAAATATATATTTTGACATATTTATTATGATATATTTATTTTACGTATGAAAACACCAGTTTAAATAATGGTAAGCTTATTTAAGAGACCCAGTTATTTTGGCCATTATCGTCAAAAGTCTTCAGCATAATGGCAGCAAGCATATGCTCCCTTAAAACTGCATTGATAGATGTTCTTTTAGCAACAGGAAGATAACTTTTAAAGAACTTACAGTTATTCTTCTCAATGTCTTTATCTGTTAACACATCCCCAGACTTACTACGCCTTTAAAGAATAATATATTTTAGTATTAGTAGAAAATGGGATAGGTGGTCATTATTTAATCATATTTCAAAACAGGAAACGTCGCTTTACCTGCTTCGACAGCTAATTACCATGATCTTTAGTCCAAACAAGCCTTGAAGATAATAATAAATCTCAATTTGTGAACCATTTAAAACATTTTATGAGTATTATCATTTCTGAAACCAGGTTATGCTTCTTGTAAGTATTCAATTTAAATCATATTCTCAGTTCTAGAATTGATGTGAAAATGTTACAAATTAAATTATAGCATTTAAAAGCGAAAATCCCATGTAACTGTCCTGATTTCTAGCATCGCCGTTTTATACAGCGAGGTCATCCCTATATTTCAGTCTTCTGGAAAAACACCATGATCAAATGTATAATTGAAACAAAGGTTCAGATATGGTACAGAATTAGTAGCATTTTTATAAAGACCAGGATCTCTCATTAGCTGCCCTTATTTCATCATCAGTAATGGTTTCAGATAATAAATCTGTATTATTAGTATTACAAAACTAATAATATTATGATCATGTTTCAGAATGAAGTATTCCACAATTCTTACAAAAACACTTTGTTGTTGTTTACCGTTGATATTTTAGCAATTATTAAAGTAGTTATACTAATCTGACCGGACAGTACTTTGTGAGGGTATGATCATTCTCCAAAACATTTACATTCACTTGCCTGTAGATGTACTGTCTATTCAACGTCTTTCAAGACAGTTATTTTAAACACACTTTTATATTCATTACACAGTTTATGGTAAAACGTCTTTGCAGTGCTGTAATCTACTTTTCGGAATTATCTCCTGGTATCTCCTGATAATTTATCAGAAAACCTAGACACATATATTTCATTGTTTAAGAAAATGAACAAAGTCTAAAATATGTCTTCCACAGCAACAGCGTGATCAGCCCTAAGTGTAAACAAGAGATGAGAAAGAGAAGATATACCGATTCCGTATAACTGTTTTGCCAGTATGGCACTGTACCCTACTCTTGGAACGAACTGCTTTGTTATAGAGGAATTCATTATGAGCTTAGCAAAGGACCTTAATTAGACCTTTGGCGACACATACCTATTGTTCGTTCATTATTTGAAAAGGAAAAAGGTTTTCATGTGGACTATCACAGCTTTGTCATGCCTATCGATATCATAGGTACATAGCGTCATTTCTGTTCATGCTTAGTATATAACCATTTGGCTTTCACTCCAAAAAAAATCTTGACAGAGAACACTTTCTTGGTTGGTTGGTTGAATCTTTTATCCTTGCCAGACTAACTTGGGCTTTCATGCGCAATTAGTGTAGTGACATCACTATACCGCAGTGTCTTGTGCTTTTAGTTACAGTTATCTACTTCATAGCTCTTAATTCTTCTCATTTTCAAAAAGAAATATCTTTAATAACATTGCCAAACACATTGAAAATATTGGACATGTATTTTGTTTTCAATAGTTATTTTTCAAATCGTCGATCTGTTTAAGTAACACAAACTGCTCAGGTCTCAAATGATTATTGGTGTAACCGTATTATCTTTTATAACCAGATTACGCCTTGTATTTTGACGCTGTTTTTCTTTCTTAGGTTGAAATACATTCATTTACAACTGGAACAACCGATTGCAAATCCTTTCTAAGCTCGTTGTCAGACTCTTTGTCGCTTGTGAGGAGTCATGGACGATTACAAATAATGACACGTCACTGGTTAAAGCCGAAAATTCAGTTTGATGTCGTTTCCTAATATCCTTAGAGGGCTATGGTAGACACTCTCGCTATGATTCGCTATCCCATTTTCCAAAGACTCTTTTTTTCAGAACCTGATATAATTCTAAAGGAACCTGCTAATATCCGTATCTATCTAATGAAGGCATCCAGGATTGCAAGTGCTACCACTTCGTCAGCTACCATGGCTAACGTATTATGCACATGTTGTATGCCGTGGCGCGGGTTGTCAGGCATAGTTTGGTGGTTGTCTTATCAATGTGTTTCGACGATATCAAATCAGATGCAGCTTTAATTCCGTGTCACGATTCATGGTGTTTTTGCATACGATGCTTCTTTTCCTTTTTTCTGTTCCATTTTGAAGTTAGAATTAATGTTTTTAGTCATGCACACATTAGTGGACACGGATCTGAGGTTCCTTATCTTGTTCACAATATGCAAGGATTGCGTGCCTTTGATGAGCAAGGATCTGCTTGTGCTGGTACGCGACAAGTCAAAACTTCAAATCATCACTGACAAGGATATCCACCGGTGTGGATATGACACAGCAGGTAAATAAATGAAATCAGTCCATACTAATCCAGATATCCACAACAATTGCAATGTTGAAGTCAGTATAGGCACATTCTTTCTATCCTTGTGCATAAATATTATATACCGCATTTACTAATAGAAACAATGGCATTTTGAAAGATACTTAAGACTGGCACGATGAAAAGCATTTTAAATAGTGACATAATGACATCAAATATGGAATATATATATAAACGAACTAATTGATGTCACAAAATAGTAAACATCTTACAGTGATAGGCCATGAGTTAAAATTAACATTAACCTTTTTAACCTCATATGGAATCATAACAAATATTATGAATAACTTAAAAAGAATATTTTAAGATAATTTGTTTCTGGTCAGTTATGTAGGAATAATTTACACCATCTCACAGGACTACAGTACTCATAATAAAGATTGTCATGCATGTTTTTCATATTTTTTCTCAAAACATACAAATGTTGAGAAAGCACGATCTGAATCACAGTCAACGATGGCTTATGAAGTCCGCGACATGCAAAATGACACCGTAGGACATCAGATGTAGCTGATAGATGTAGTTTCCTAACATTTCTTAGTTGGTCTTCAAATAAGCTGTGCCCATGAAATGTCTTGAAATAAGCTGTGCCCATGAAATGTCTTGAAATAAGCTGTGCCCATGAAATGTCTTGAAATAAGCTGTGCCCATGAAATGTCTTGAAATAAGCTGTGCCCATGAAATGTCTTGAAATAAGCTGTGCCCATGAAATGTCTTGAAATAAGCTGTGCCTATGAAATGTCTTCAAATAAGCTGTGCCCATGAAATGCGGTTAAGGAATCAATCTGCAGCTCAAATAGCATAATCCTGCCTTTCGTCGGTTGTGTGTACTTTCAGTTACATACATTTTGTTTTAGCTGAACTTTTTCACCGTTTCTGTTCATCTTTTAGCGAACACATGGTATCAGAGTTTGTTTTTTATTGATTCATAAGCACATGCTTATGGTAAAGTCGGAATCGCTTTTAGCAGAGATTAATATTAATTATGAAACTGGTTTGTCGCCTTTATTTAGAATCTGCGGTGATAGGCAGTCCTGGCAAGGGTGAATTCAAACAAATCTTGAATATGCCAGCTCCAGATTTCTTATAAAAGTAAACATACCGACAAGTTATTGCGTTAATTGCATAGATTTATTAACATGTCTTCTCCTGAACTGACATTAGGTTGAATACTGTAGAACCAAGTAGTCTAAAATAACTTGGCGATCATATGATATGAAAGTATGATGAAAAAAGCCTACACACCACATGTAAAATAATGCTATTGAAACAAGATACTGAGGTTACGCTGCAAGAAAGGTAACACGACGGGAAGTAATGAGGTCATTGTAACGTTGGACGTTAAGATTTCATGTCCTTCTTCTAGTGGCCACATGTCCCACCTCAAACAATTACACTGCGACCGGAAAACGGTACAGTCTCCTGGACACATCAAGGAGCCATTATTTCGCCCAAAAGTCGTTAGATCCGTGTTCTCCCGTCGTCTCTGAATACCTGGACCCTGTTCGTCAGAAATAAACACACGCTGCCAGTTCCTGAATTGTCAACGTTGAACATGGCGTGCCCAACGTGAACGCCGAAGTCGATGTTGCCTCGTCAACGTCATTCCTCTGAATGTTCGATAGGCACCAGACACCATGCTCGCGACGTCTGCGATATGTGGTCTGACGACGGATGAAACTTCCAAGCCTGATTAGTGTAGTTGACCTCACCGTGAGGAGATAGGCTCAAGGCGCGGAGGTGCAAGGTGCGGAGATGGCGGAGTTTGCCAGACCACTGTGTTTATACCCTGTGCTTTATCATGCAAAATGAAGAGATTTAATGTGTTTTAATGTCAGTGACAAATTTCCCGGATAACAACAAGAACATGCAAACCAGTAGTCGGGAAACACGCACGATTCGAAAAAACGAACCCAGTGCATAAACAAAAGGGACAGAGTTTTTGATTGCCTAGCAACTGCGTCCATCGAACAGTGACAGTTCAACAACATGCCAAGATTAGCAGAAGTGCAAAGAAACAACGTCATAATCCCTTGCAGGCAGAGGAATCCCGGTCAGCTGTAGCCAGCGTATTCAAGCGCCCAGCACCATCACAAGAGTATAGGATCGGTTTCAACTGTATGGGTCAACACGTGATCGGCCAAGGTCGGGACGACCAAAAGTACACAGCCCCGCCCATGATCGGTACGTCCGATTGCGCCACCTACGTGAAAGGACGACCACAGCCACCTCAACCGTATCCCAAATACCCGAAATGAGCAGCAGGTCTACGAGTAAGATGTCCAGCTCGACGCGTCATTTTGAGTCGACAACATCGTCAATAACGACTACATTGGTGTCATCACAGGGTGTTGCATTAACTGCGATGGAGAGATGTTTCAGCGACGAATCACAATTTCTCCACCGTCGAGGGGATGGAAGAGCACGGGTCAACAGACGTCCGGGAGAACGTTACGCCGGTAACAGGAAGTGGACAGGTTTGGTTGGGGTAGCGCTATGATGTGGGCGGCTATCTCTCATCATGGCTGGACAGGTTTGGTACATATCCAGGGCAAACTAACGGCTCAACGATACATCAACGAAATTCTCCTGCCACACATCCTCCCATTTGCAGCCAACGGCAACAGTGTATTCATGAAGCAGGACAACGCTCAACCGCATACAGCACGGATCACAAGAGCCTGTCTACACAAGAACAACCTTTGCCCTCCAGATCCCCGGATTTGAATATATATATAATTCCGATACACTGTTGCATATTTTTTTTAATTTGAAGTTAAAACGATTAAGACTTTTCAATTGGACGAGAGGTCGGTCACCGGATCGCGAAATTGACGTTCATAAATGTATGAAAGACACAATTTGACGTTCATACGTTTTTCACGAGACCGAAAATGAAATGATGAAAATACTGACGGACTACTTCCACATTCCTGGGGAAACCCCTGGGACTTCCCTAGCACGAATACGTACAGAAGTGTTCTTTCTGATCATTTAGACCCTTTAATCGTGAGCTCAGCGTTTTCGTATTCACTGAGAAACGTCACAGTTTGACTGCACGATCATTCACGAATATCCCCCCTACGACCCATCCTAGTAAACAGAACGAAGAAATACACATCCAAACTATGGTAGTATCGACTCGATCCGTGTCTAGGTTGACAGTGACCGTCTACAGCAATCTATGACTTTACCTCAGTGTATATTTGAAACATCTTTAATCACCGTTCAAAGATCGGCCAATTGATCAATGATGACTGAAACATGTAACCAAATTGGGTTCATTAGCAACTCCTGAAATCTCTCCTGTCACGTTTATCGAGTCGGCCATTTTGACGTCTTGTACTTAATGTAAATGTATTACGACGCGCTGTCATTGTGACTGACTTACTGAGGTATTTCTTAACAGACCTTTCTCATCTAATGGTGATATTATTTGAATACATGTGTTGCGTAAGATGTTTCTGAAAAGCAACTTGTGCATCCATTCACTCATGTCACCTCTCTTTTTGAGGAACTATTCTATTTCGCAATATAGCTGGTTGTTGTATGGCTGTCAGTGTAAAAATGAAGTCACACGTACTAAATAAAATTGTGTATAGATCTTGGCCTACATCCTTTGAGGTAAGACAATGTGATAAACAATATAAGAATTGACTTTCACTTCGTGTGACTTCATTGGAGTATGAACCTTCATAGAGTGAGAGCCAAACTGTATGAACGTCGGAGTTGCGTACCTTAAACTTTCCAGATCCGTTTCAATGGATCCAGGGTTCGAATACCAGAATCTTCTCGATTGTTATCCTTGGTCTTAATGCACATTGGTTTCTCCAAAGGGATAGATGTTTAGGACATGATGTAATTTAACCTTTCCTCTCACATTTTATCCAAGGAAGTGATGTAACTTAAATACTGTACAAAATGGCAATACAACAGACTTACTGCCTCACTTTGTTAAAAGGGGACTACAGGTGTGCCAGTCGTCCAAGGCATTCATGTTTGCCTGAAGCTTTTGCTCGTGGGAAAGATTTCCCTTGATGTCAGCTCCGCAGTTTGTCAGCACCATATACGTTCTGCCCGGTTTCACCAAAGGCGTAAACGTCCACGACCTGTATCACTTTGGGCTTTCCTCTAACATTAAGCTAACATACCGTAATGTTACTGAAATATTGTTCAACCCGGCGTTAAACCCACCAACTGACTCACACAGTAAATAAAAGCGACACAACCATTTCCATAGACATAAAGAATCTCTTCTAAAAAGCAGTTTCCATTGTAGGTATCGACCATGCCATGAGCGAGTGTTCATCAACTATCAACTTGTGATGATACTATGTGTTCGCGAAAAGGTGAGAGTGTCATGCTCCACCGGTGGAACCCGTCACAAACACATGCAAAGGTAAGTCAATTGAATACCTTAAAAAGCACGGGACCATATCGTTCAAGTCACAATAGCTAATTGTATCTAAAATTTGTGTCACTAATGCGTCGAATTTAGAAATGTCCTCCTGATGTCTTTATGAACGATTTTCTGAGGCCTTGAATGCGGTAACCCTGAAAAAACAGCCTATGAACAAGCTGCGTATGTCGTTCTTGTGCAATGATCGTGGAAAGAGTATGCTCGATTGTACCTGAAAAGATGTGAAATGTAGACACCAATGTTTGGCGCTGCTGGAATATTGCTCCCCATAAGGGGAGAGATGACGTCATCCCTATACCCCTCTTATGATACAATCTTGTGGACAGGGTTTTTGTCACTCGGAATCTTTATGCAAATGTTGTGTGGCAGTTTATTTTATTGTTGAACAATGATTGTAACTGTGTTACATTGTTTCTGTTGAGACGCTCATTGCATTGTACTTAAGTAGTGATTAGTCGTCAGGAATATACTACTATGTAATGAAAGCAGTCGCCAGGAAAAATACTAGCGTAGTGTGCTGACTAAGGTGGAATAGTCAGTGATGTTCTAGTGCCGTTAGACTGGCGAGGGCAGTGTGTAGGAATTTCCAGTAACTAGTAAGGCTGTATGTAAGGGGACAAGAGCGTATGTATGTATCTCTCACGCATTTCATGACATCAGGACTAGCTTTCATGTGAGGATCACTTATCGTCCGTGATTCCCTGCCGAGGCCCATCTTTGAAGCTTGACCACCGTCGCCGCTCTGTGAATGTACTATTGTCACTGACTTTTGCTATCACCACTGTATTTTTGTATTTGATAATAGCCGCTGCCATCATATTAAATACTGTCGTTGAATATTGTACAACCACTTGCTCATTGTATACCATTTGTTGGTTGTTTGTTGGTTTCACACTAAGTTCTTTTATGTACAGCTTTCTGGGTTAACATATTGTTTCAATATGGGAATCAGCACGTAACAATATGAAACAGATGAGATGGTTTCACTGGTCTCATCAATTTCTTGTTCAGGTGGGTAAATCAGTGGAAGGGAATTGGCCATTTAACTTTTATTGAACGATATCAGATCACCGATATACCTGAGGCTTAAGTTAAGCTTATTGGCCTTATTGCCTTTTGTCACTTTTGCCAATCTGAGTAGAAATATGCGGTCCATATGCGTAAAGAAACAGATCGGCCAGAAGGGGAACACAATTGGTGCCCCTGGAGATGTCAACTTCTTCGAGTTTTTTAGAACCCATATAGAACTAATTCCACTTGTGTCAAATACCTTCTGAAAATATAAAGAAAGCCCTTCCTTCATTGTATCAATGATTATGGTTCAACTTTGTCACAGGGATGTGTTGGGACATTTACAGCAATATATATATCTATATATCTTTGTACAGATTTGTATGGAACTTTAGAAAGGACATTTCTTACTGATCAGGTTTTAGAGTTAAAAGCTAATAGTGCATGGTTTGAGCAGATTTCTTCCTCAGTTAACATACTGGCTTTCTTTGTTGCATTCCCCCCCCTATGCCGACTACAGGGTGGTGAATGCGTTAATTGCTTTTCAATTAGATGTAACTCAACACTGGAGTTTATACAAAATCATCTTCGAAGAATGTGTATAGACATTGTTACACCCAATGTTGTGCTATATGTACCTTCATTTAACAATGTGTGGACCACTGATGTGGAAAATATTCCATGAATGATAGGCAGCCAGTTTCATGGATGATGACGACATGTACATGTCTATACGTGAAATCGGATTAACACTGTCGCACATCATTAACACCTCTTCATTCAGCAACAATCAGGAGAAAAAGGTGGATATTCAGAATCTGCTATTTCCTGCCACAATCTCAAAATGCTTTTGACAAGAGAAGATTTTTTTTTTAACACACAGTGCATGGCACAATGCAGTTACTATTACCTGTCACATACAAGTGATTATTAGTCCGAGGAAGGAGTGAGTAACGGTACCAGATTCGCCAACGTGACATGTTCCATTGAAGACGCTGTCAAATAGGTCCTGCTGTAAAAGATTCGAGTTATGGTGACGGTACTTACGTCTGCATCCTCGATTGTTCAGTGTATTACATTTCCTTTTTGTGGTGATAAATACCCTGGTCACGTTCTATCATGGCATGGCGCCAATATCTCTATCTCTCTTATCATTAACTTCCAACAGAATATTCTCCACCTGAGTTTGAAGTTATTCGAATCGAACTGAACATGAGGCTGCAAAAATAAGGCTGGAGATGGACTACACGAGATATTCGATTATACTACGTCCAGTATGCGCTCTCTAATCGTCAAGGTGAAGTACATGCATATGCACAATTACCTAGTCCCAGTCAATATTGTCAGTTTCCCAAAGGAAAGGTACAAATTGGCACGTCCCCCTAAACACAACATTTGAAATGTACATTCGTCTTGACAACATACCATGAGTCACTATTCAGATGTGAATATTCGTTCCTACATTCAAATTAAAATCGACAGTTATGTGCAACCCGAACATGCTGACATGCGTATCTATCAGGTGTATTTCAGAGTTAAGTAGTATGTGTAGGGAGAACGGATTGTCGTGTTGGCATACTCAGGTCTTAACTGGGTTAAAAACATAAATATTTTAAAGATATATGTAAGTGTAACCTTGGCGTTTGTTTGAATACGTAAAGGGTTTTGTTGCTATTATTATTCTGTTTTTGTTACAGATTAAAATAGGAAATGCAGCAAAGAGGGTTTGGGTGATCCTGGCACAGTCATGCTGGTTAGGCTCATCATCAGCATAGGGTCCTTGCCCCTTCTACACGCAGCCCAGATAGCGAATGTGACTTCTCCAAAGAAGCGCTCCCTTGTCAAACCCACCCAGAACTTTCGGAGAATGTGAAGACTCCCCAACACTGCAGCCTTCTGCATTACCCAGATTGTCAGAGAAGGTATGTGTTCCTGGCAGCAAACCCGGGTACTCTCCCAATGTCAGTCAACAGATTGGGAGGTACCAAACCTAAGGCACCGAGAACGGTGGTAAGCCGGACAACTTGGTACATGGGATGCAAGTGTGACATTTCGAAAGCGAGGTCCGCATATTTACCATGTTTTTCCTGAATCTTGTCAATCATATTAGTATCAAAAGAGACAGAAAATTAAAATATATAAATGATTTTATTGGATTTATCAAAAAGGACAAGATCAGTTTCGTTGGCCTGGATAGGTCTAAGGCTGTACACGGGCCTATTTTTATGTTTGTCTTTTTACATGTCGCCCTCTACATATTCTGTATCGTACCATGGACGGAGGTCTGTGTCAAAACCACAAGCAAGGTGAAGACGGTAATAAAATGATCGGGCCACTCCATTATGTTGCTGAAGATACTGTGTTTGTGCCAAAGCTAGGCATCAGCTGACAATGAGTTGGACAGTCTCATTAAATTCATTGCATATTCTACATTTTGATGCAAAAATCACCACCATCAAAATCATGGTCTGTATTTATTTGCTAGCATTGCCACTGAAACATTTAACCAATAACAATTGATGACAATCTCGTTATGTTAGCATCACTGGTTGATGGCGATAGTCGTGCAAATAAATAATCCTACAAATAACGAATAGTGATTCAGGTCAAGGCTGAGATCACACCCCCTTGGCTCAGATCTCTTTACCCTCGGAGGCCCAAATTACTGCCTGGGCTCTAGTCACTCGCCTTACTATTTCAAATGCCAAGGTTTGATTGTAAGTTTGTTAGCAAATTCACGAATTTAATTGAGGCCTGTGTGGTGCTGTTGGGTGAGTGTGATTCTTGAATGACATAGGTGTCCACCTCTATTTTGATGCATATGTATTCTGAACCGCCCTGTAAATCTGGTCACAAGCATCTTTATTACTACATATTTATTGAAAACATAGATAAATGCTGTGTACAGTACTGTGTGGAATTGAATACGATATTGAAACAATGAACGTGTCCATTAGGCGAGATATGTTTTAACAATATGCAATATAAGGTGTTGACCACCTTCTTATGGTTCGTCAAAATATATTTTTACACTAAAGCTACATCAGAAATTTTACATTTCATATACCTATTTCGAAAAATCAACCAACAGACGCTACAATACACAGTATTCACTTCTAAAGGAATAGTTTGTATTTGGATTATTTTATATGAATTATGAATACTTTTCACAGACGACATATGTAACTCTAAGACTGAAAATATTCTAAACGGGGATCAGCAGAAGATTGAAAGTACACCAGGGAATTGGTTAACACGAACTAAATGTGTTGACTTGTATGTGTTATGTAAAGAGCATACAGTGTTCAATTATGATATCCTCTGATTTCAAGTATCGTGAAATCTAAATCAAATAGAATTATAGCAGAAAGGACCAGGAGAAATATAACTATTATATAATATATATTATATTGGTATACACAGTTGTATGGACACATCTTATTATTTTCATGCGTCGAGGTTTCACATAATCCTGATAAGATTATTATGATGAGAAAAACTAAAGTGAAATCAAGGTGACCTTTAACCTGAATAATTGAGACATCTGACTTAGAGTCGAAAAATCATTTCAGGATTGTAACGGGCGATTGTTGTCAAATGTCAATTTAATAGTTATAAATACAGATAGTTTCATGCATATCTATCTACTGTGCACACATAACAATGCATGTCGACAACTGATCAATCTGCTTCTACCTTACGGGAGGAAGAAGGTCACGTGAACATCTTCTTCCATTTGGACCTTATGCAAATACTTGAGAAGTAGAATACTGTAAATATGTAGGGGACTGATTGAGACCAAAGGAGAGTGACATGAGCATTGAGTGAGAATTTTGGACTTAGTTATGGGGAGCGACCTGAGCCTAAACTAAAAGCACTGTAAAGTGATTTGAATCACTCAAACCACTCGAACGTAAAGTTTTAAGGGGTTGTGTTGAGCCTGCTACAACGGTGTGTAGATGGCTCTTTGCAGTGAAGTCGGGACAAATCATGATCGTATACGTACCCATTGCAGCCCATCTGCTTTAGGGCAGATACAGAGAACAACAATATTGACAGTCTCTGTATGACCTTTAAGCTACCCATGGATGAAGAACTTGTTCACTATCACATATGTCCGTCCATCATCGGTGCCCAGCTTGATATTAGGTTTTGAAAATGGTAAGCGGTTATTGTGAAACCATTATTTATAATCTTCAGACGAGTTTTTACTTCGCATATTCCTCTTAGCAAATACGTTCCCTTCTTAATGCATGGGAGTCAGTGAGTACTACAATTAGCAATGTCAAGATCAGTTAAATGATCAACCTCGTTTTCTGGAATAATAGTTTTATTTAATTCAACACTGTGTTTCTCTTGCTTTCTCTTACTTAACTGGCGTGCAGTAAATTACAACTTGTCTTGCCACTACATGCTTATAACCAGTAGCATGTCAGTGAGACATGGTAGGCAATAGAACCAAGTGCCAGCTTGCACCATAGACATCTACAATTAAACAGATGAGGCAAAATGTTTATGACAGTGTTTATGTCACTTAAAGTATATCTTGGATTATTCTTTAACCCTGACCTTCAACGAGATGATTTCTGCTTCATTCACTTGCTTATTTTTTCGATCACAAGACATAATCTACCAAGTGTACGTAGACTTGAAACACCGACAGAAACCTACGTTTGTCTTTTGAAATGACAATCTTGACCTATAGCTGTCAGATATGCACGCCATATTCCGTGACAAGAAGACATTGTAGCATTGTTCCTACACCACCAAAGCTAATTTGTTCACACAAGAAGTAAACAGTTGACCAATATTACCATCATCAGGGGAATTTGCAAGGAGGCGACTATGTAGGGTCTAGTTTTATGCGTATGGGTCTGATCACACTTTTGGTTCTTCCCTATTTTGCAGAAAGGTACGTAAGATGGGACTGACAGGTTAACCTCCTACTGTAATGGAATCTTCCAAAATACAGATATTATCTTTATTGATTGTAATATGAATAACTGCATGACAGAAAATAAATATGGAAAAACTCATTTTTCATAGTTTTTCTTGACTTATGTCTGCAGAGTGGAGTATCTGAGGAGTCACCCTCACAATAATGGCATGCACTTGAAGTAGATTATTGCAAAATGTATGCCAGCAGTCACTCCAGGTATCATAAAACACTCAGCCATGCGAATAGTGTCATGAAACACGTTAGCAAGTGACACGAATTCACAGAGTCTTTGATATGTCGCTTCATCTTTGTAGTGCAGTTTCAGTGCAGTGTAGATGAAACCCGCGCCCCTACAATTGAAAAGGAAAATATCCTACAAAGTTAAAATTATCTTGTCACGCCTCACTATCCATACTGTTGACATAAATGGAATACCGGTATTATGTATAAAAACACAGGTATCCCCACATCTAATTAAATATTTGCGCATATTCTGTACCCCGATGGTGGTAATACTCAATCAGCTTGTAGGCCAAGCCGGCCGTGCTAATTTAGCCAGGCCCCCTCGTTAGTGCTTCAAAGATTGGTTTGGGTTGTTACATTAAGCGACCTCAAAATACGTACTGTTAAGGTCTACGTTTTCGATTTCACACGCGTTTTGCCCGTCATCGTATCGCACATGATACAGGCTACAAAATGATATAAGATATAAAATCTATTACTTATTTTCATGAGTGAGTGATCGAGTTTGGTTGTACGCCACTTTTAGCAATATTCCAGCAATAATTTTCATGAGACTTGCACTTTGAGGCTAAGCCCATAACACATATCAGCTAAGACTTGAGAATGAAGGCAGGCGTATATCAACACCGACTGCGATAGACGTTTAGTAATTAATATCCACTGAATATTTTGTTCAGTCCTAGCATATAAAGTTAAAATTATCAATGAAATAGAAGCAAATATGACGTATGTTGTAACAATGATAATAGATTAGTACAGTTAAAATAAAGTTCAACTCAAAGTTAAAATTATCAATAAAATAGAAGCAAATATGACGTATATTGCAACAAATACAATAGATTAGTACAGTTACAATGAGGAAATCAAGACATTTCGTAAGGCCGTCGAGCTGAGCAGCTTGAACATTGTTTCCACGGGACACTCTCGTGTGATCTTTAATCATAACTGCAAATGCTTCAATCAAATCAAGTGTGGTCTTAGATCATAACATCTAGAACATCTTCCATGGAGCCAGTTTTACGAAGTGTGGTCTCAGATCATACCAGCTAGAACATCTTCCATAGAGCCAGTTTCACGAAGTGTGGTATCAGATCATGCCAGTCAGAACATATTCCATGGAGCCAGTTTCACGAAGTGTGGTATCAGATCATGCCAGTCAGAACATATTCCATGGAGCCAGTTTCACGAAGTGTAGTCTTAGATCATAACAGGTAGAACATCTTCCATGGATCCAGTTTCACGAAATGTGGCCTTATATCATAACTGGCAGAACATCTTCCATGGATCCAGTTTCACGAAGTGTGGTCTTAGATCATAACAGGTAGAACATCTTCCATGGATCCAGTTTCACGAAATGTGGTCTTTAATAATAACAGGCAAAACATCTTCCATGGAGCCAGTTTCACGAAGTGTGGCCTTATATCATAACTGGCAGAACATCTTCCATGGATCCAGTTTCACGAAGTGTGGTCTTAGATCATAACTGGCAGAACATCTTCCATGGATCCAGTTTCACGAAGTGTGGCCTTATATCATAACTGGCAGAACATCTTCCATGGAGCCAGTTTCACGAAGTGTGGTCTCAGATCATACCAGTCAGAACATATTCCATAGAGTCAGATTCACGAAGTGTGGTCTCAGATCATACCAGTCAGAACATATTCCATGGAGCCAGTTTCACGAAGTGGGGTCTCAGATCATAACAGGCAGAACATCTTCTATGGAACCAGTTTCACGAAGTGTGGTCTTAGATCATAACAGGCAGAACATCTTCCATAGAGCCAGTTTCACGAAGGAATCTCAAATCCACCAACGCGAGCCATGACAAATAAACAACACATAACAATGTCGTTATAAAACAACGAATAAGAAAGGTTGCAATTGGATGGTTAATACATATACATGTACCTACTGTTACAGAAGTTCAAAATATAAATAAATGTAGTCAGAATGTGAAGTCAATCGTAAGTGTCACCTATTTTTGCTATATATTGATCTATCTGCAAATTCATTTTATGATATTTACATTTAAGTAAAAAATAATATCATATCATAGCTAGTTATCTTTATGGATCAAGTTCACTGTTGTCAGACATGTGTTCCACTACGCAATTTGCATCCAGATATAAACTACCTGTCATTGTCGTTATGCACTAACATTGTGCAGGTTGATGTATTCAATGCCACCATGTGATTATATTTATTCACAGTTTCATTTTGCCTTTTTCAGCGGTTACAGCGATGTTTGTCAGTGACTATTTCGTGTGTACACTTTACATTTTGTGGCTTGTTTGACAAGTTTTCCATTTGATATAGTTTAACAATGACCTAATGCACTAGTTATTGAAGATTGTTTTCTTCCTCTAAAGAGTTTTAACGTGTATTTTACTTTGGATATTAATGATAATTACAATTGATTGCACAAATTAACTATTTGTTCTGTTTGACATAAATAAGTTTACGGTGACCTGTCAATCATGTTTACGTTACGCACAATGGCTGTTAATTACTTGGATGCCCGTTTTTCATATCAAGCACACAGAGGACAGTGTTCACGCTCCCATAGTTTCTGAATTTGTACCTGAAATATGACAGTCTTTCCGTGTTTTGACAATCGTTGCAAACAATTCTAGGCAATACTGACAATCTGTATGTCAGCTTTCTCTGTAAGCATATTGCCAAGTATTTTATTAAATCTTGTAACTGTCCGAATTGTTAAAAGACATATATGAAAACATCAGTACCTGGATTTGGGGCACATCTGTCAGTAATGTTTGCGTACGTTTGACGTCTCTCAGCCTGTCCTCCAAGACGCTTGGTCTGAACCTGTGCTTTTCCTACATATTGTAATAGCTGATATTAGCACAGATATAGTTTGTTCATCATGTTGGATCTATTCGGACACTTTCTACAACATAAGGACAATAATAATTGCTAAGAGAAACTGATTCTTTTCTAAATTTCATTTGTCATGGTGTCATGGACCACCAACCATTATGGCAGCTACTAACCCTATGTTGACGTAAATATTTTGTCCATTAATATTGTCCATATTATAACAAATCGCCTTGATGTTTTGACTATTTCCACTGTGTCCTAATTGCGTTCTGACAAACAGGACAAAACAAGGACATTTAGTCACTACTTCCTTGTGTTGAATATGACACTACCTGTGCCATGCTTGTGATATGAAAGCCATCCAATCTGTGTTCTGATTGGCTGAGAATGGTCACATGACCTGTTTATGATGCCAATAAATACAATCACGGGTCAAAGTCTAGGACACTTCTACTTGTCATTCACTGACATCAGTTATTTGTGTATACATGTTTAGACCAAATCTAAAAACATTGTCTTATAAATAACCATTGTGATGAGAACGAAATAGTACAATAATACAAAACGTTAACGCCCGAAAGGAAGCAGTCTAACCTTTCCGCTAAAACAGATTCCATTTGGCGTCGAAGTCAAAACGGTGATGAAAACATATGAATGGATTAATGAAAATCAGTGATGACACCAGGTGTTCGCGAAAAGCGCAAGCATGTCCTGTTCTACCGGCAGTAATGTACAATCGATGCCTAGCAACCTGACTGAAAGAGTATCAGTAAAAATATACAGATGAAGATATAAAACATTTGTTTACAAGGCACCTCTAAGGCCATGAGGAAATTGATCGATACACGCTGCGCGTGCCAGATAACTACATGTTAGTATAAAAATCTTAAATGATCTGTTAAATGTGATGTTTAATGTAAGTTCAAATCAGGGCTTTGACATTACACCATGATCACAGAATGCGCCCAGCGAACACGGTATCAGAAATGCTCAACCGGCTTCAACTACCAAAGTGAGACTTATTTATTGATCATTTACTAAATGCATCTGTCTGGTGAATATGGAGGTCAGGAGGTCTTCCACATGCAATCCAGAGATTGCTATCACACAAATGGATGACATGTTTGTTTGTGGGTTCAATCCGGTAACATTTTATGTAGAACCGTGGCTAGAAGTTCAAAAAAGTTATAAAAAATTAATGTTTATATTTTATTTATGACACACTTCTATTTCAAACTGATTGTTACATAAAAAATAAACGCATCTTCTGAACACTAACCTAACGCTTTGATTCATTCTCGTGTAGATTAGTACGCCTAGATTAACATGCCGTCATCAAATCTTTTATTGCTCAATTAGGAGATAAACATACTGTGTTTTCAATGTAGAGCTAGGTTACCTGTAGATTTAACCCCGCTAAATTGAATTTGGAACCGAACGCGCAGCGTGAGGTTTCAAATGTTAAATTTAGCGGGGTTAAATCTACAGGTAACCTAGCTCTACATTGAAAACACAGTATGTTTATCTCCATTCTAACATGACTAAATAAAATGCGAACTCTTTGGTGTTAGCAAATATACTGAGTGAAGCGTCATGGGTTGAGTTCAGTGTTTTGAGTGCGTTATCGATCTGAATTACGGAATAACCGAAAAAAAATATGGTGCTGTATATCCTCAAGCAGTTTGTTTATACCGTAATACTTCAATCGAACATATAACAGGCATTGAAAGCATATAAGCACGGCAACTTGGTAAGCAAACATGAGGTGGGCATCCGTAAAGAAAACAAAGCAAGCTTTGCAAGGCTTTCGCTCTACATCGCACGTCACCATTATGACGTCATGCCGCTCATTGTGACGCAAAAGATATGACGTCACAGTCATATATAGAAAAGCGCCAAAATTCCAAGCTCTCTGTTGTCTCCAAAACGTAAATACATTCCCTTTGTTGATTTCTGTCGTGTTTTTCTGCACAAAATGTATTGCCACACATCCTTTGTATATTGTATTAACCGCATCTGTGCATTTTGTAACCTGTAATTGCAGATATAATTATTTAAATACGCCTACCGACAATGACTGAAAATAGTACCATTCTACGAATATTAGCTTCCGCGGTGAAGCGGCCGTCAAACCAGCTGTTTCAATCAGAGGGGGTTTATTGTGATTTAATAGCCTCTGATTGACCAATCAGAATCGAGTAAATTCCAAATTCATGGTAGAATGTATTTCTCTATCCATGTTAAATCATTCTTGTGCTCATAATATATTATACCAGCTTGATGTGCCTGTTTTCTTCCATGGTGATGTTGAGACCAGCAAATTACATGCAGATATCCACATTCATGGCTCGGGAAATAATGGCCGATGAGATTACACCCTGCGGACCTTATTATGAGAAATGAATATGATTCTATTAAATTGATATGTTTCAACAAAACATCATACGCCTTTACAATTGTAAATAAAATAATATTAAAAGATATCATGAGTGATAACCCTACCCCATCTATCACCACCACCCCCACTCCCCTGTCCCTACGTCCTTTAAGCATCAGTTTATGTCGCCGCCGTCCACTGGAAGTGTTAGTATTGATTTAAGTACCATATAGATGTATATTAAAAGGACCTTAATGTTCACAAGTTTTCATATTTGTATTACATTGGGTATTTTATTTTATGTACGTTCTCATAGAAAGAGATAAGCCTAAGGCATCTGACATAGCACATGAATTCATTGTAAGTCGTAGAAGAATGTGACGTGAGGCATATATGTACTACCCTGCTGCACAGGTCTGCATATACATGTACATTTTGCCATATTCATATGGGACCCGTGACGAATAGGTCTTCAGCACACCCATGCTTGCCGTACAAGGCGACTATGCTTGTCGTAGGAGGCGGTAAAAGGAAAGGGTGGTCAGACTCGTTGACTTGGTTGATGCATGTATCCTAATTGCCTCGGTGGATGCTCATGATGTCAATCACTGGATTGTCTGGTCCAGACTCGATTATTTACAAAACGCGGTCACATAGCTGGAATATTGCTGAGTGCGGCATTAAACAACAAACAAACAAACAAACATGCATATGGGCACATCATGGTACAGGATGTTGCCGAGACAAGAGTGAATGACTGAGGTGTCTGCCACACTCTGCACAGCGAATGGCGAAGCCTTATGTGACTGGTCCACCCGTATCCCCACAAGAGAAAATATGATTGCGCTATGCAAACGAGTAGTTGTAGATTATAGTTCGCCATCTTTAAAAAATACAACAAGCATTTAGCCTTCCCTTTATCCTTAAATAGATTTTCCTTGGAATGCTTTTAACAGATATGCCTTTTGATTATGGAGAGGGTACTGCAGCTTTATATCATTCATAATTTCTTAAGGCGTTACAGTTATCCCACAGTATTGTTCCGTGATGCGTACTCATCATAGAGGTTGAGAATTCGTACACTTGTGCTAAACAAGTATAATATACCATATAGGGAATTCCCTATTTCATTGTTCAGTTCTCAATAACATTTCCAGCTAAGGCATATATTCAATTATTTCATTTAAAGTCTGCTGTACGGTTATCCAGACTCCCAGTGGCCCAACACACCACAACTTCTTCCGCAGAAGCTGTAAACAACTAGGACCGTTTTCACTTCAGGCTTTCCTTCAACATTATATACGCTAAAACGTTGTGATGTGTCTGAAATATTTAAACCCAACTCCCACATATCCCTGACTGCAAAAGGTTCGCCTTAATATTGAGAAGTGTTGTACATCTGTAAGTGGCATTTTAAGGTAATGTCTAAGGTCGATTTGAAAATAGGTTCCTCGATATCTTTATTAATGAATGAGGTCTGTAATCTTTTCAAAATATTCAATGCTCACCAATTACAGCTGATCCAGGAGAACACGTACCGTAAAATATTATTCCTGTAGTATGCCAAGTTGGAAGGAAATGGGGAGAGTGCACACTTTCACTGCCCGGGGTAAGAAGTTTGTGCCGCTGAGGGATTCATTACTGAACTGACTATATGATACTGTCACATTCCTCGTGTCAGCATTACATAATGATGTGGCGTTCGTTAAGAGCATCGTCCCTGCTGATCCATCATACAGATTACGCGAAGCGTTCGTACAATCTCTAGAGACACATTGTCGGTATGATGAAGATGCAGTTGGCCTCTGTATCAATCAGGACACGTTGTTATGCATCATTTTTACACTTGCAAACTATACTGGCAAACTCTATAAAGAATGTTGAATAAGATCATAATGTTATGCTGTAGAATCACTTATGACACCTACATACCGTCAATAGGTTACATATTCCGTGACGATTCAGGGTTGGAATTGGTCTTCAGAATTGTCATAAGAGGCGACTGACGGGATCGGGTGGCCAGGCTTGCTGACTTGGTTGATGCATGTCATCGTATCCCATCGTCTACGCCGCACCACTTTGATACCAACAGAGACAGAAATCCGATGGAAATGTTTGGGCCGAAAATAATCACTTTCCATTACGTCATTCCTCTACCACTTTTCAAAAGGACAACCATCGGCGCTAAAGCCATACTAACACCGTTTTGTCACTTACAGCTTACCCATTCCACCACCTAATCCGTGCTTACCACGGCCCAATCCCCACGAACACAGTTTCCATATTAACCTTTAATCTATAATGTAAGAATGAATTCAACAATCACATGTATGTTCCCGCAGCTGAAAAATATTTAATCACCATACAAATTCCCAGCCCAAACCCACCCACCGCCCAACCACCACCTACCACCCACACAGTATCAAATAGTCGGTCGCTTAGACGATTCCGGCAGGTACTGAACTCATGAACCCACTGAATGGGCATGTTCTGTTGAATAGAGTTAGGCATTTAAAATATACTACACTCGCTCGTCCTGTATCTATCGCCGTGTGTCGCGTCATCGTTGGTCATATGACTGGAGAGAAAACAATTTTGTTTGACGGCAAGATCTGCTGCTTCAGATATTTGAGTCTGATTCCACCAGGCTGTACCTACAAGGTTAAATGACTCGCACATGTTAGAGTCTCATGAGACGTCCAATAAATTGTTCATTGAAACAACTGCTGAAAGTTTGTGACGATGTGTTAACAGACACATTTTGGATTCCCTCGATGGAATAACTAAACACAAACCTATTTGCCCCCATGACAATGCGTATTGATTAGTTTTAATTGGATTTGTTTTCAGTCTTTGCAGGAGCTGGACACATATAGGTGTCCTCCAAGGGAATAACAGACGCTTCAATAATGCGGGCCGTCTGAAGTGTCTGTACTTTTGCCTTGTCTTCTACAAACCTAGACATGGCACTAGGTCATAGAAATGAGAACTATTTTAGCGCCATGGCAAGAATTTAATTTTCCATTCTCTCAGATACTTTATGGGGGTAATTTAAACTATTTGCTTGTTTAATCCACATCCGTGGTAATGAATGAAATATTATACTCGTCGTATATTATCAATTATCAAATATCAACTTTATTCCTCTGCAAAATAATGTCACTGACTTGATATCAAATTATATGACATGTAAAATGCTCCAATTCCTGAACAAACATCTTCCCTTTTTGACAAATTGAAACAGGAACAATGTCAGTAACACACATAGCTACAAGGCTAGAGTGATTATAATAACTATAATTTATACTCTTATAGTGTGTGTGTGTGTGTGTGTGTGTGTGTGTGTGTGTGTGTGTGTGTGTGTGTGTGTGTGTGTGTGGCACGTGAGGCCCAGTAGTCTAAGGCGCCGCGATTCGCCGTGCAGAGGTGCGTCCCTTGGGAACGCCAGAAACCTATGATTGTGGGTTAGAATCTCTGTTAAAAGTGGCGTTAAACCCAACACACTCACTCTAACAGTGAGGTGAACATGGCGTTTGCAGTTTGAAATGGCAAGTGGTTCCAGTTAAAAGAAAAGTGTTCCGACGACTCGGAGATATAACAGTGAACCAATATTACCAATGCCGATGGAATAATTAGTTCCATAAGGTGAAGTGAAGTACTGGCAAGGTTCGACCAACACAGGTTCAGAGTAAACTGTCACCTTCTGAAATAGTTCCCTTTGAGATGCATCGTCTGAATGTCAGAGGAGAATAAATATTTAATGCAGTAAACTCGAAGTAAGTACACATTAAATGCAGGCGCAAACTGAGATCTGTTGTCAGATGTACGATGGAATCCAGTATAAAGTGATATAAGCATCCTGCATGAACCTTGAATTTCAAATGGGGTTAATGGGCCACAGTTGCTTCACCAGCCCACACAATGCTAATATATCACAATTAACGAAGAACACGGTTGGACATGCAAATGCAAACATAAATAAATATGTGTACATACGAGTACATAGGATCGTGCAAACAACTCTCAAGCAAACTCGTCCCTCTTCTCTGTTTACACTAGTGACAAGCAACAACGTAAAAAATCCATAATGTCAAACAGATAAGACTGAGTGAGTGAAAAATTGAGTGAGTGAGTGAGTGAGACAGCCCAAAAGGTTATGGTAATAATTGGCGCCGCTTTGAACAGTATTCCGGTTATATCACAGCGTGTCAGCTCAATTTGGGAGGAAAGCCCAAAAGTGATGCAGATCTCAAAATAGTAAGACGTTTGTGAAACCCACGAGCCAGGGTATGGTGCTGACAAACCTAGAAACATAATCGGGGCGAACCGGGATTCTAACCCACAATCATAGGTTCCTGGTGCGCCCAAGGGACGCAACTCTGCACAGAGAAGTGCGGTGCCTTAGACGACTGGGCCGCTTGTGCCCCCAAACAGATAAGATTTACATTGAGTAACAGATACAGATAATGAGGGACTATACTATGCACATCTAAGGCCATGAGTATACTGATTCATTCACGCTGTCCGTGCTCGATAGCTAAACATTGTAATGAAATGTAAAATGTGAGGTTTACTTTAAGTTAACATTAAGGCTCAGACATGACATCCTGACCAAAGTGGGAGCTCTGAACAAATCCAGGTTCAGAAATGATATTTTGGGCTAAACATACCCACGGGTGAATTATGTGTTCGGCATTAGGCAAATGCTTCTATCTGAGATATAATGCATTGCCAATATATTTTGCCTTTTTTGTTCACTTCTTTTATTTCAAAATGCTACCTTTATGGAGCGGTACATGGAACGAAATGTGTTTCCAAACGATAACAAAGCGCTTGCATTACATTCATCTGTAAAGGATTGATCACAGCGGACCTCTGAACAGAGATGAATGTGATTCTATTAAAATGGATTGGCTCCCTGGACAAAGAAAAGTGGAATCTTATAATGAGTAGAAAAAAAGTTGATAATACTGTTCAGCTACGTATATATAAGGATCCCCTCATTTATAACCCCTACCCCTCACATAGATATTTATGACGTCGTCCACTTAAGTGCTAACATTGATGTGAGTGCTCAAATGCTGTTGCCACCAAGAATCAACTAAATTGAAATAATGGTATATAACTGATGATACTGACGAAGAGTTTGATATTAGGAAAAGTAATAACTCCTGGAGATAGTATTAACTAAAAGGCGAGACAGGTCATATAAAACGGATTAAGTATCAACATTAATATCCGGCTCATCGGATTCTTCTCCATCATAAATGTCTAGAACGCTAGATAAAGATTTATTCCTTGCATATTTCAAATTACTGAGTGACAATGTTCGTTGGGGAGCAACCATTTGATTTTCAAGGGTGGGGTTGGGGTGGGTTGAGGTGGGGAGGGGAGGGCGGAGTTGGGGAGATTTGAGTATGAGATCAGCACTTTTTCTAAGCAGCTCATTTTTATTCTTTAACATAAACAGGTGCTCAGTTATTTTGTTTTGAATAAATAAATAAAAATAGAACTGTGTTCTTTAGAATCTCGTGCCTTTATTCTCATGCCTTCTCTCAAAGTCCAGTGACCATGGCGACCACACTTGCAGAAAGATTTGCTGGATGCGAGCTCGCCATACAGGAGGTCCTTCGGTGTTGTCCCGTCCTCCATGGATGCTGCCCAGCCAGTGAAGTCAGTGATCAGGGAGAAGAGACGTGGGAGAAAACATCAGTGTTTGTGACTCGGTTTACCCCAGCAAATGATGTGCCTTGGGCTGTTCTTGTGGGAGGCGTTGAGATTCTTTTCTTGTATAGAGCAGAGGGCCTAAGCAAAGAGATCCAGATATAGGTGTTACAAACGCTTGTATCGCCCTTGTTCTTGTACAAGGTGACGATGGTACAGTCTCTTCCCAACACTGCAACATTCCTTGGATTATCCCATCATCAGCTGATAATTGAATGCCTCTGCAGACATGCAGCAAGCAGACTTCACATTGTAATTTGCTGCTGTCTTTTCTGAGAGCTTGCAGGGCCTTCTGGTTGCGATGGCGGTTGAATTATGGTAGTGACAGGGATGCGCTCGCAGGTGTGAGCTTTGAACCAATCACGAGTTTTCAACTGCTGATTCCTAAAGGCTGAGAATGTAGGGGCGTGAAGGGAGTCTCTCATATGGAACAATCAGTGCTTGGCATCTCCCTATGGATGTTCTGTAACCAGATAATCACACATGACACAAGTAGAGGAGACCAATCTCTGCGGGTGTGAGGTCTTGCTGACATCAATAAGAGTCTTTCCCTCCAGCTTTGTGTAGTGCATCCTCTTTGGTTGGAATCTGATCCTGCAGTTGACCCAGGAATGGCCTTTATGTTGTAGGTAGAAAGGTAGAAGGATGGGATAAGCACATACCTGAGATGGCGCCGTCTTGTGATGACCAGGTCCATCTTATGCCAGTGCCTTAACCATGTGTCTCCAGGACACACTGTGATGAGGCTTAGGCTGGAAGAAGGAATCTGAGGTGCGCCGGCACTGGTGTGTCTAGAGTTTGAGAAGCCGTCCATTTTCATTCATCTTGCCAATTCCGTATTGTCCCTGACAGCAGGTCGGGATTCCTGGTAAGTAATCTACTCTGTCATTGAAGTCGCAAAGTAGTAGCAGTTGTTCTTGACTGCTGATCCTCTTGATGACGGTCTGGAGCTGGGCATAGAACTAGAACTCATCCTTCGTGTGGAGTGAAGTGTGGAAGCGTACACCCTGATGAAGCCCATTGAATGTGCCGAGTCGGAGGGTCAGAAGTGTCTCCATTACATTCATACCATGCTCTATCATTCTGAGCATAGAGTCCTGACAGCAACGCCAATCCTATGCTTTCTGGTTTGATCAGCTCTGTAGCGACGTGATGTCCACTTGAAGTCTTCAGAGTTCGTTGCTGATGACAGCGGTCTTGCATACATCAGTCATCTCCCGGAGGGCAAATATGCAGACCTCGCTTTCGAAATGTCACGCTTGCATCCCAGTTATCAAGTTTTCCGACTCCCCATTGTTCTCGGTGCCTCAGGTTTGGTATCTCCTAATCTGTTGACTGACATTGGGAGAGTACCCGGGTTTGCTGCCAGGAATACAGCCCTTCTGACGATCTGGGTAATGCAGAAGGCTGCAGTGTTGGGGAGTCTTCACATTCTAGGTGGGTTCGACAACTCAGCGCTTCCTGTGAGAAGTCACATTCGCTTTCTGGGCTACGTGTAGAGGGGATAAGGGCCCTCAACCGATGATGAGCCTAACCTGCGTGACTGTGCCAGGATCCGGGATCACACAAACCCTCTTTGCTGCATTTTTTATTTTAATATAATCTATACATAATATAATACAACAACAACAATAATAATAATATTTCAACTGAGATGCATGCTCAAAGCGCAACATTATCATTACCCCGGTCAATGGATCAGCGTGCACTCGAATTTCATTCTCGGCTCCCTGGGGAGTATAACATATAAGCGCATACGAGTCACCTGCGTAAACACAAGTCAACGAGACTTTAAGATAATTACGATGGTCTCTCTGCAAATGGGTTCTTCGGTATTCGTAAAAGAGGTCTCTAACCTTTTCAACATGTTTAGTACTCATCAATACAACAGTTGATCCAGGAGAGCAAATGCCCGATAGCACTTTAAATATAGACGGAGTATTTCAGGTTCACAGGAAATGGGAGACGTGCACACATACAATGCCTAGGGCAAGCTATGTGTGCTGCTGTGGGGTTACTGAATTCGACTTTAAACCATTATGATGAAGTCACGCTATTGTTGTTGCGGGTGATTCGGAGCCAGGAATTCACTGACGTGCATTTTAACAAGTAAAACAGACGCAACTGTACATGTAGATCATTATTCAAAATACCAGAGAGATATGTGTCAACCACAACATAGTTAATCGGTGAATCACTCATAAAAGTTGATTCCGTAAGAAGAATAAATTCTACTCTTGAGTTCTCAGTGTTCTTAATGAGAATCCTCGAATCCTTTGGAGTATGGAGGAAATCACGAGAATCTCTTAATTTTATGTCCGGAATCAACAGAGTCAATTGATTTCTCCGATTTAAACCACGTTCAGAATGGACAGTGAATTCCTGGCTCAGAATCAATTACAACAACAGCAGCGTGTCGTCATCATAATGGTTTGAATATAATATCACAATCCTCGTGTCAGCATTGCATGATGATGTGGCTGACGTTTGGAACAATCCTGATAAATCGTACAAATTACGTGAAGCTGTCATAAAATCTTAAAAACCTCGTACTTCAAAATGCAATACAATGATGAGGAAACCGAAACAGTACTCGTCTTAATCACTAAAAGAACATAAAGCCACCATGACGATTGTGTGCCCAGAGCTATAGTTAGTTTAGTGGTCATCCGATGTCGACGGGGATAGTGTACTGTCACCTGGCTTCAGTCGGTTCACTGTTGCAGTCGTGTGGAAGAGATACTGTGTGTAACAGTGACAATAATGATATAAGATAGTGACACTGTGTGATACAGATACGATGTGTGACAGTGCCAGTAATTGTATAATATAGTGACACTGTGTTATAGAGATACGCTGTGTGACAGTGACAATAATTGCATAAGAGAGAGGCACTGTGTGTGATAGAGATACGATGTGTGACAGTGACAATATTTGTATAAGATAGTGACACTCATGACTGTGTGATAGAGATACGCTGTGTGACAGTGACAATAATTGCATAAGAGAGAGGCACTGTGTGTGATAGAGATACGATGTGTGACAGTGACAATATTTGTATAAGATAGTGACACTCATGACTGTGTGATAGAGATACGCTGTGTGACAGTGACAATAATTGCATAAGAGAGAGGCACTGTGTGTGATAGAGATACGATGTGTGACAGTGACAATATTTGTATAAGATAGTGACACTCATGACTGTGTGATAGAGATACACTGTGTGACAGTGACAATAATTGCATAAGAGAGAGGCACTGTGTGTGATAGAGATACGATGTGTGACAGTGACAATATTTGTATAAGATAGTGACACTCATGACTGTGTGATAGAGATACGCTGTGTGACAGTGACAATAATTGCATAAGAGAGAGGCACTGTGTGTGATAGAGATACGATGTGTGACAGTGACAATATTTCTATAAGATAGTGACACTCATGACTGTGTGATAGAGATACGATGTGTGACAGTGACAATAAGTGCATAAGACAGTGACACTCATGACTGTGTGATAGAGATACGCTGTGTGACAGTGACAATAATTGCATAAGAGAGAGGCACTGTGTGTGATAGAGATACGATGTGTGACAGTGACAATATTTGTATAAGATAGTGACACTCATGACTGTGTGATAGAGATACGCTGTGTGACAGTGACAATAATTGCATAAGAGAGAGGCACTGTGTGTGATAGAGATACGATGTGTGACAGTGCCAGTAATTGTATAATATAGTGACACTGTGTTATAGAGATACGATGTGTGACAGTGCCAGTAATTGTATAATATAGTGACACTGTGTTATAGAGATACGCTGTGTGACAGTGACAATAATTGTATAAGACAGTGATAGTGTGTTACAGAGATTGGTGACGATCAAAATTTAAAGACGACATACAGCCCATGGTCTGATATTTTACCGACGCGTCAGACAATTAACACAACGGGATAACCTCAAACAACAGGTTCTCGCCGGAACTTGGACACAATATTCATGTTTGGCTTCATCCCTTCGTAATATAATTAGGTTTTGGTGTAAATCTCTTGTGTGTTAGTAATAGGATTGTATTAAATAATTGATTATATATGTAAAATGCGTTATTAGTATAATATTATGTAAGTGTGATAGTATGTACTATTTTTATGTTCTTGTGTCAAGAGTGAGTGAATATTGTCTTATTACGCAGTCAACATTATTACGACTATGCTTGTAAAATAACGGGATTTGTTAAAGTACATGTGAATCATAGCAGGTGTAGGCATCCACATTCTTTGGATTCGGTGGCACCAGGCCAGGTCACATACTTCAACCAACCGTTCCCAGTCGGATGTTACAGGTCTTGGTTATAAGTGGCCTATCCTGCCCCTGTATTAGGTACGGCTACTGCGTTTCATAGATAGTCGTTGCCAACAGAATGTCCAATTATGCGGAGATTGTTTGTGTGATAATTGACGGTATAGAAGAAACCAGGAGGCCATGACTAAGTTTAAGTTAGAATGTTTAAGGAATATACGAAAGGCAACTAAATACATGAGATTCGGGGGCACGAATAACCCAGTCGTCCAAGGTGCCGATATTAGCCCTGTAGAGTTGCGTCCCTTTGGCCTGCCAGGAATCTATAATCCCAGTTTCGAATCGAAGTTCTATGTTTCAAATTGAAGGTTCTTTCAGTTCCATACTCGTGGTCGTGTGTTTCACTTAAGTGGTAAAAGTGTAAGATCTGAATCACTGAATACAGGGGCACGGGTGGCCCAGTCGTCTAAGGCGCCGCGAATCGCTGTTCAGAGTTGCGTCCCTTGGGCACGCCAGAAATCTATGATTGTGGGTTCGAATCCCGGTTCGCCCCGATTATGTTTCTAGGTTTGTCAGCACCACACCCGTGCTCGTGGGTTTCACCGAACTGGTAAACGTCTGAGACCTGCAACACTTCGGGCTTTCCTCCCACATTAAGCTGACACTCCGCGATATAACTGGAATACTGTTAAAAGCGGCGTTAAACCCAACTCACTCACTCACTCATATTACAATCTGACACTTCGTCATATAACCAAAATACTGTTGAAAGTGGCGTTACACTAACCTCACAGGGTTGACGTTTTGCTCAAATTAATTTTCAAAATGGTTCGGTTCAGTAAGGCAATGGTCATGACAAGATGGTTTAACTCCAACACTTTTACTTTGACGTCAGTAAATAGATTTGTTTAACGAAATGCAGGAAGTTTATAAATAACTTCAAACTAAAAAGTCAATTACAGTGGGTGAGGTCCGCCAGTTCGGTCGCGGCAATTATGTGCACACCTAAATAGCATCCTCTGTAAGAGGGAAACTTTCTTAGCTCCTGACTGCAATGTAAATATAGAACGTCAGCGCCAGAGAAAAATCAGCCTCGATTATCTGCCGAAACAGATTCCACTGGGCGTAAAAGGCAAAATGGTGGTTACAATTATATGAATGGATCACTGAAATTCAGTAATGACACCCGGTGTTTGCGAAAATGTTCAGCATGTCTTGCCCTACCGGTAGCAGCCGCCACCCACAAGCTACATACTTAGTTTCCTACCCCCACACAGCAGGACTCATACCGTACGAGGGCGGCCTGTAAACAAATGCGTCTTCACCAGACAATCCAGAGACACAACAGCGCGTTTACGGATTTCGAGAGAGAGAGAGAGAGAGAAACAAACAAACAAACAAACAAACAAACAAACACAAACACACACACACACTTACACTTACTAACACTATAGTGTCACATGTTAAATACACTTCATACTAAAACACATACACGAACAATAAAATATAACATCCGACCAGGTATGGCCTACGAGAAATAAAAGCAAATTATAACGTCATAATCTGGATAAAGTAAAATAAGACATATACTAACACAATGTTTAAAATTAAGGTTGGGTTCTGAACACGCACGCTCGCACGCACACGCACACACACACACGCCAAATTACTTATAAAGTCACGCACGCAATCATACACAAACATGTAGATACCCACACACCCACCCCACACCATACCACGCACACACGCACACACACACGCACAAGTACACGCACACACAAACACACGCACGCACACACACATACCATACGTACATTATACCACACACACACCATACGTACATTATACCCCCCCCCCACACGCACGCACTCACCACGCACCCCCCCCCCCCCCCCTACACACACACACACACACACGCACGCACGCACACACGTACACATACACCATACGTACATCTTTTTGTGGGAATATCTACATGCATCATAGATTATATATCTACATGCTATATGCTATGTATCAACAAGTGATTTCATCAGGCGTATAATTATTAAATAATAAAAAACAGAGTCCAGATATTCGTGCTTGTCAAAACTCCTTTATGCACACAAGATCTTTCGCCGTTCAACAACGTTCAATATATATAATTTAGCATTCCATTCTGGAAGATCCGGGGTAGAATAAGTCAATGTTTAGAGGTACATTGAACCGCAAAGGTGTGTAACAAACTGCATAAACAGGCATGATAAATGTAAATAATTTTTAATTACTTCGAATTCCTTTGACATGTTTTACAGAATGAACATATCATGTAACCCATCGGCAATATGTTTCCTAGAACACTGAAAACACGGGTTACAATGAAAGTGTGTTCTTCCTTTCTAAATATCATACTTGGAAAGGGAAATGGTGTTGTTTTACTCAGATAAGGTCATCCTTGTTTTCAAGAAATGAACAATGCTTTGTAATAATGCTATTCTGACAATTTCGGATCTAATCGGTGCAACATGTCCGCATTCTCGATAATATCAATCTATATTTGTCTCATGACGTCAGTACAAAATCCGGAGGTGTTTTGTTAGAACACTGTAAGTACTGTAATTTCAACTGTGATTTCATCAATATATACCAGCTTTTACGAATGAGTATGTAAGTTTCATAAGTTTGGGAACATTTTGCCAAAACTGGATTTAAGGTAACGAGAAATACACTTTATTACAGGGTTTAAAATAATGACACTGTTGTCGGGAGAGTTACACCATTCAAAATGTACCTGACGTTGCAAGACGCAGGTAAGAAAATGTGAAAACACAAAAGGTTTACATACATCCACGAACAAAAAAACGCTGCGCTGCAATCTTGGAAATGAATTATAGCATTTGATAAGAGTTTCCACGGGAGGATTTCATGTATGAATGCTGCTAAGTGCATAGTATTGGTTTTCACATATAAAAGCGGAATAAAAGAAAAGGAGAACTGGGCCCTGTTCCACAAAGCGATCTTAGCGCTAAGTCGGTCGTAACTCCCATTCTTTAACACTGACTTACGACAATCGTAGCGCTAAGATCGCTTTGTGGAACGGGGCCCTGGTACCATGACATTTAATATTTGTTTCAGTGAAATATTAAAAGAACGTGCTAAATTAGTTAGACCACGGTAGCGTCCATCTCTAACAAAACGAGTCCATGGGCCTGGAGATATTTATACTTGTGGCAGTGATAAATAAAAGCGACAAAAACATTTCCATAATCGTAAGAAATCTCTTCCAAAAGCAGCGTCCAAAGAAAGATTCCAACTATATCAACCATGTGTAATGAATCACTTTTAAACCGGGGGCACGGGTGGCCCAGGCGCTCGGGGGTTTCACCGAAGTGGTAAACGTCTGAGACCTGCATCACTTCGGGCTTTCCTCCCACACTAAGCTGGGAAGTAACTGGGATACTGTTAAAAGAGGCTTTAAACCCTACTCACTCACTTAGTTACTATAATGAGTCCATGCGGGCAGTCGCCTAATATAAGGAGTTGCAATTCGCTCATCCTCGTCCCATACCCGTGCCAGAAACTTATGATGGAGTTCCGGTTCGCCCAAGTTTTTGTTTCTTGGTTTGTCAGCACCAAACCCGTGCTCGTGGGTGTCACCAAAGTGGTAAATACATCGTCAAATCGGGCTTTCCTCCGACATCAAGCTTACACGCCATGTGCAATACTGTCCAAAGCAACATTAAACCCAGCTCATTCACTTACTCTTTGGCATACACTGAACAACACAACCTATGATTGTGGGTTCGAATCCTGGTTCGCCCCGATTATGTTTCTAGGTTTGTCAGCACCATACCCGTGCTCGTGAGTTGCACCGAAGTGGTAAACGTCTGAGACCCGCATTACTTCGGGCTTTCCTCCCACATTAAGCTGACACGCCGTGATATAACTGGAATACTGTTAAAAACGGCTTTAAACCCATTTCACACACTCACTTTTAAATCGTGATGATGTCACGTAAAGGGGAGCGAATCATTTTCAAGCATTGCCACCCGTCACAAATTCATGCAAGAGTAAGTCAGTTATTCACCTGAAAAAAACAACCACGGGAACATTTGGTGCAAGTCTACAAATACAAGTAAAAAATACACATTGTTAGCTCATACAAACGCCGTTGCATCAAACGCCGTTTTGAGCTGTTTTTCATTTTCCCCTAGAGGTCATGTCTTTGTTTTGGTTCCGCCTGTGTCGTCACATATATTCAGCTTCCTGTTTCGGACATGATAGCCAGATGAAGTTGGCCAGTGTAACTGGCAGTCAGCATAAGCAGGATGTACGGCTCTCGCGGATGGTGCCTCATCGCCATGGTCTGTGTCGTTAGCGGTGAGTACTTGCTTCCATATGTAAATTTGTCCTGCATCTCTCTGTTTGTAAGTGTGTACCATTCACGCGTATTGATACTGCATTACTTGTATTCCCATATATCCATCCATCTTTAATTGTCGTGCTATCATGAGGACTCCTTCCACCAACATACACCAACCCACCCCCATCAACAACAACAGAGAGAGAGAAAGAGAGAGAGAGAGAGAGAGAGAGAGAGAGAGAGAGAGAGAGAGAGAGAGAGAGAGAGAGAGAGAGAGAGAGAAAGAGAGAGGGAGACAAACAAACAAAGAAACAAACAAACAAACAAACAAACAAACACACACACACACACACACACACACACACACACTTACACTTACTAACACTCCCCCCCCCCCCCCTCCCAAAGTCAAATAATTGATGATTTATACTACTGGATTCGGAGGAAGAACATAATTTATATTCACTATTTGAACACATGCTCACGATATGGTGCATGAAGTGCGCAGTGTGTTTACATACCTTATGTTCCATTGTCGGATGTTTGGCAATCACATTCACTATCAATGTCAAATTTGACTTTGGTATTATAAATATAGAGGAATGTAATCACTGACGTTTCAGCAAAATATTAGTCATACGGAATACAAAATGAACTCACTAACATTCTTGTACCTAATTAAAACGCGATTTATATGAACATGAGCAATTACACCACTTCATATTCATGAAAACCAACATTTCATATTCAAAATGAAAGCGTGATTTATTTCCGTCTATTTTTAGGGGTAAGACGAGAAAGATACGGGAATCTTTTAACTGTCATTCTTATTACGCTAACTTGAAATATTGTGTAGTAAACCACAACATTTCACGTGACACATGAAACTATTGCCGGCCCTGAAATATGATACGATACGAGAGCGTTATGTACACTGAAGTAGAGATATCCTATATGCAAATGCGTTATCAGTCAAAGTGCAGATATGATAAGACATTCCTAGGCGTTATACAGCATTTATGCGCAATGAAATCGGCGACATTGGCAACATATATTCTCTCTGGACCCGATAATAAAATCCCATAAGCAAAGCCCATAAGCAGACTCTGTCAAGTGGTGAATGTTTACACGTGCTGTGGGTAATTACGTAATAGAGATCCATTACCAAAGTCCTTGTTGACATTGTATCAAATTCTGCCGAAGCAGTATCATAAAATTTAACCTTATTCAACTAATGTACCATCAAAATCGGATGTTTATTACTCAATCCTTCGATTGTAATACATAAAGTGCTGGTTAACGAAATGGGCTGTGCTGCTTGGAGAGGTATATTTTCTATTTGTTTTGTTAAATAACGATGACTAGTACCTACATGTATTTACTAAGAGGATCTCCTGGTCACAATATATATTTAATGTTTACTACACATACATATGATGTGATATCGTGTCACTTATCAAGGGATTCGAGGAACAATAACATTGCCTTTACCCACGTAGCACCAGCTGAAATTCGCGCATCCCTGTTCTTGGCAAAACATATTGAAAATGTCCCGACAAATACGCTGAGCGGAGTGCTGCATGCCGTGCATCCATTAAGCACAGGTAAATTTAATCATGGACTGCTGCATCCTGCTAGTAATGAGTAAGTGGTGTGATGAAATAGCTGGTTGGAGCGATCACCTTGTCCGTTGCGTACTGTTAATGGAGAGCATCGGCATCTGCAAAATATCTGGCGTTTCATTATCTTCGTGATATCCGTCTATCCTTCCCACTGCATTCCGGATATGTTTTTTTCCTGACATGGACACGTGCCAGTTATAGGTGCGAGTATGTATTACCTTAATTACGGCATAGACGTTTTAATCAACACCACGGTACAACCCTGAAAACTCGAACGATCGAAATATGGTTTGTTGTCTGTGGTTCGCGATGCACAAATTGTCAGTATCGGACCATGGGGTGCTCATACGGATTCTGACAGGAATAAAATGTAAAAAATGTTATATAAAGATATATTAAGTTTATGAAGTTCGGGTAATTATTTTTTTGAATAAGGAATACAAAACACAAGGAGTTAACAGAAGAAGTTGGATTGCTAACATTCGTTTGGCTAAAAAATAAAATATGCTATTTTAGTATGAACAGGATTTAGGACACAATCAAACCCAGACTTTAAGAGTAAATATCAAATACTACTATGACATGACTTTTAGGAGTGACCTTTGAGAACAATAATCACGTTACTGTTCCTCGTTTGTAAAGGTCACTGCTGTGTATGGCAATACTGTATGTTGTATGCTGTTAACGTATTTGTCGTTTTCAAAACACGAAATAGGTCAATGAATTTAATTTGATTTTACATCACAGTGGCTTCTTTATTACAACCAGTTTAAAGGGAGAAAAGGAGGATCTGTGCTATATTTATATTATTGTCTTTTTCCTGTACTTACACAGGCCTGTGATATTTCTTACGTGGGTGTAGGAAATAGTTTAAAATAAATATTTTCGTTAGCCTCGCATGATTAAACTGTGGAGCTCTGTACGTCATGGTACTGGTACTTACTTTGGAGATTTAACGTGCGCTTTCCGACTGATGCGTATTTCGCACACGGGTGGTACTGGTATTTGGATTTCTGATTTGTAGTCAGAAGTCGCTACTCTCTTTAAAGAGCGTGTTCCAAATTACAATCTCATTACTGCGTAAAATGTGTTCACCCCCGAATTCATTACAGTGTGAAATTTGTTCACCCCTAGCATAAAATCTTGAGATGCCCCCCTAATCCCCCTATTGTTTGATCAATTAGTACGCCTGGGCGATTTTACTACTAGGACAAAAGGTGCCGGACAAGTAGGATGCTCCCCACTGTACAAATGAGTTTGAATAATACTTCGCTGGTTTGGTGAAATGAAAGTCAATTGAGCTCATGTCATGGGTTGGTTGTCGGGCGTCCAGTGTTGTCAGCGTCTGTAAACATCTTCTCCCAATAAATCTGAAACATCACAGGCTTGTTTCCACAAATGATGACACCTCAATTTGTTTCAAGAGTTTCGAATCCGATTTGTAATATGGCCTCCACGGCGGTCATATTAAAAAGATATTCATGGTAATTCCTCAAATAATTAAAAAACTCCCCCTAAAACTACTCCAGGCACTACTCAAACTATACAATCTCATCTACCTAAACGGACAGGTTCCTACTCCCTGGAAACAGGCCCTAGTCATACCAATCCCTAAACCTAATAAACCAGCTAATCAAGCTAACTCATATAGACCAATATCCCTAACTTCAAACTTATGTAAAGTAATGGAATCAATGGCTAAAAATAGATTACAACATTACTTAACCCAAAATAACATCATAAACCCAGATCAAAGCGGTTTCACTCCTGGCCGCTCAACCCTAGATAACCTCGCCCGACTAGAACAAGATATTAAGACAGGACAGCTAAATAAACAATATACCACAAGCATCTTCTTAGACTTCTCTAAAGCTTTCGACATGGTATGGCACGATGGGCTAATACAAAAACTTAAAAAAATAGGACTCAAAGGTCAGATAATAAACTACATCCAGGACTTCCTAAACAATCGTAAAATAACCGTGGGTATAGACCAAACTCTATCGGACCAATGTCCCCTAGAAAATGGTACTCCACAGGGCAGTATCCTCAGCCCCACCCTCTTCAATATAATGATAAACGATCTATTCGAGGGCCTATCCCCTAAAGTAAACACATCAAAATTCGCGGATGATGGAGCCATCTGGATCCGCACTAAAAGCATGAACATGGTCCAAAATTTACTCCAAAAATCTCTTAATAAAATACAACAATGGGCTGACAAATGGGGCTTCTCCCTTAACTCAGAAAAAACAACAGGAATAGTATTCAAACATAAAAACATGAAACCCGCCTCCCCAATCCTCCAGCTAAACAATCAAACAATCAAATTTCATAAACAAACCAAATTCTTAGGACTTATTTTCGATGAACATCTCACCTGGGATACTCACATCCAAAACCTAAAAACTAAATGCAGTAAAGACCTAAACACCCTAAAATGCCTAACTGGCTCTAACTGGGGAGCATCCAAAGATACCCTCCTCTCTCTCTACATATCACTAATTACATCAAAACTAGACTACGGCTGCGCCATATACAACACCCTAAACAACTCTCTATCTAAAAAACTTGACTCAATACAATATCAGGCTCTCAAACTAATTACACGCACCCAACATGGCACCTCCTACACCTCACTTCAGGCCTTAACAGGAGAAATGCCACTAAGTCTACGCAGGGAACAGCTAAGCTTAAATTTCTGGGCCGCGTCCCAATCAAACCCTCTCATCCAAAACTTAATAAACCAAAACATCAGCCCCAAAAACCAAGCTCTAGCTCGTAAACACCCCTTACTTACCCCAATATCCCAAAGAATAACAAACTACCTAAATGAACACCAAATTAAAAATCTTAAACAAAACTGCAAACAATCAAATATCTTTACCCCTAAACTTAAAATACCCAAAATAGACACAACACTAGCTAGCCAAATAAATAAACAAACCGACCCAAACATAGCTAAAACTACCACACTAGCATACATACACGAAAATTGGCCAAATTGGTGTCACATTTACACGGACGGATCCTCAGATCCGACCTCCAAACACACAGGTTTCGGAGTCCATACCACACAACCAACTAAAACCACACAATCCTTCCGACTCCCAAACAACCGATCAATATTCACGGCAGAACTAATGGGCATGGCCTCAGCCCTCCATAATCAAGAATCCAAAAACCACAAAAAAATCCTAATACTTACCGACTCCCTAAGTGGACTGCAAGCCCTCCAAAACAAAAATACCAAAAACCGACCTAAATTAATAAATCAAATACTTAAAAGCTCCAACGACCTAACTAAGGCAGGCAAACAAATAACCTTCTTGTGGATACCCGCCCACGTAGGAATATACGGTAATGAAAACGCCGATAAAGCAGCTAAACTATCCCTCAAAATCCCAGAAATAAGCTTAAACTTACCCATCTCAAAATCAGAAATTAAAAGTGTAAACAAGCAAAAAATCACCAAAAAATGGCATAACCTATATCTAAACTCAAATAGCCAAATCAAAAAAGTGCTCAGCAAACCACTAACCAAACCAAAAATTCTCCATCCATCCAAAAAAATCGACAGAGTAATCACTAAACTCCAAACAGGACACACCAACCTAAATAACCACCTAAAAAAATTTAAAAAACACACTACAGGTAACTGCCCACACTGCAAACAACCAGAAACCCCAGAACACGCACTCATCCACTGCACACACTACCTAACACATCGAACCGCATTACAAACCACCCTCAATCTAAACAAGGCTCTAACTCTAGAAGCAATACTAAACCCACAAAATAAACTAGAAAACTTCAAGGCCTTAGGCGTATTCTTAATAAAAACGGAACTAATAAAACGCATCTAAAAACACAATAACCTACCAAATCAAAATCACATAAACAAACAAACATCCACCATACCCAGCTCCCTTAGTTCTCCTCCCCAATCCAATCGGCATCTATTCCAAATCTCAAAATTCCCAAATTCTATATAAGCAACCCCTAAAACCCCCCTCTTGGGTTGCACAGACCACCTTCGCCCCTTTCGGAAACACATTAAATGGCCTGGCCGGGCCCGTGTGCGAAATACGCATCAGTCGGAAAGCGCACGTTAAATCTCCAAAGTAAGTAAGTAAGTAAGTAATTCCTCGTTCATATTTGTCCAAGCTGTAATGAAATGTCGTCACGCCGAAGACCCGAGTTCGATTCCCGACATGGGTACAATGTGTGAAGCCCATTTCTGGTGTCCCCCGCCGTGATATTGCTGGAATATTGCTAAAAGCGGCGTAAAACCATACTCACTCACTCACTCACTGTAATGAAATGTGGTACATATGTAGTGCGTCTCAACGTGTATATTATGCTTTTTGCGATATTTCAACTGTTTACCTTGATTTGACATTTGCACATCAACCACACAGAAAACCGAAGCTTCTTATGGCCTCTTCTCTGCCACTTTCGTTCCAAATGTACTGGTATTTGTATTTTTAGTACTGGTATTTGTATTGTTAGTAGACCCGTGAAGATCCGGGTTAGAATAGGTCTTCAGCCACCCATCCTTTCCGTAAAAGGCGACTCTGCTTGTAGGAAATGGCGACGATGCTTGTTGAGAGTAGGCGACTAACGGGATCGGGTGGTCAGGCCCGCTGACTTGGTTGATCATATCCCAATTGCGTGGATCGATGCTCATGATGTCAATCACTGGATTGTCTGGTCCAGACTCGATTATTTACAGACCGCCGCCATATAGCTGGAATATTGCTGAGTGCGGCGTAAAACAACAATAAAGCATGTATTGTTAGCAGTGGGATCTACATGTACAGGTACATGTGTGTGTTCGATTTTTTCTATCCTGTTCGCACGTCGAGTTATACTGTGAGCCACACCGTCGTGGTCTAAAGACATATTTTATTGTTACACACAGGATTTTCATCGTAATTAATTCTTTGTGTGAACTCGTAATGATAAATCAATTACATGTGTCACTAGCCGGGTGTACATGAGTTTGTATAGTATTACGTTCTTGTAGGTGCACTGTATTCGGTGGTGTTATGTCAACTCATGAACTATTTGGCCTCGTGATGTGCAATCATACGTACCTTGCTTATGTCACGTGTCACTATTATTCTCAAAAGTTAACGTTTTGGTGTGTTAGCTAAAGAATGCTGTCTTAGTGACACTGTGTACACCTGATGAAAATTATGTTGTCAAAAATGCCTGCCCCCAAAGCATTAGACTGTTTCAACATTTCCAGTGCCAAGCTGCCTGTTTACGCAAGTCATGTGTAATATGCCATTATTTCAGAGCTGTAATTCACTTTGAAAGACGGGCGGTGGGGTAGTCCAGTGGTTAAAGCGTTGACTTGTCTCGCCGAAGACCCGGGTTCGAATCCCCACATGGGTACAATGTATGTGAAGCCCATTTTCCGGTGCCCCCTGCCATGATATTGCTGGACTATTATTAAAAGCGGCGTAAAACCATACTCACTCACTTTAAAAGGAGCACAAATATTTCAGTGTTTCATATTATCCAAATACGCATTACATGGCAACATGTTGGTGTTTTTTCTTAAGAACTGTATTGATATGTACACAGAAGACGAATTATTTTGTTAAGCCATAATGTACACGACATCTTATCAAAAATAATGTAAATTATCAGTTATCAATGGACACTCTGCTTCTCTCGAAATTTTCAGTCGTCCCAATGACTTCAAGCTAATGCCATTGAATGACATTTTATCGGATGAGAAGAATGCTCAAACGATAGACCAGGCAAACCTGACAAGACCACAATACACCAATGTTGAACTTTGTTACATTATTTATAATAGGCATTTAGGAAGTCAATGAATGTAGACTGACATTGTTCTGTACAGTGAGTGAGTTGGGTTTAACGCCGCGTTGAACAGTATTCCAGTAATATCACGGCGCGTCAGCTTAATGTGGGAGGATAGCTCGAAGTGATGCAGGCCTCAGACGTTTACCACTTCGGTGAAACCCCCGAGCACGGGTATGGTGTTGACAAACCTAGAAACATAAACGGGGTGAACCGGGAATCGAACCCACAATCCTAGGTTTCTGGCGTGCCCACGGGACTCAACTCTGCACAGCGAATCGCGGCGCCTTAGACAACTGGGCCAGCCGTGCCCCCTTGTTCTGTACAGAAGGCAGAAGGGGTTCATATCTACAAAACGACCTTTTGTATGATGCAACATACACCTGGTGTCATCACTGATTTTCAGTGATCAATTCGTACAATTTTGACCGCTATCGTGCCGTGTGCGCCCAATGCAATCTGTTTCGGAAGGTAAATGAGACTGGCTATTCTCTGGGCGCTGACGTCTTATATTTACATGACATTTTTGTAGAATTCAATAGTTATGGTTAGTCACGCGTCTCAAAATTATATGTAGCAGGGCGTGGTGTCATCCCACAGATGACATCCTAACCTTGTCAGCTTCCTGACGGGGTTAACCTCTTTGGTCATGTGGACAAGGCGCCCGACCTCTGATCAGATGGTCCGTGATTCGGATCCAATCGCGGGACTGGGCGCCCAACGTGGGGCTGAGCACGTTCATATTAAATTTGAGCAAAATAAGCCTCAGTACCCTACTATGCGGCCCGGGACGTGCCTTCTGTTGAAGGGGGAGTATGTAGCAGGCGTGGTGTCATCCCACAGATGACATCTTTACCTTGTCAGCTTTGTCTTTGGTCCGACCTCGGATCAGAAGGTCCATTGTTCGAATCCCATCAAGGGGCTGTTAAAAATTTTATGGCCGCTACATATATAAATGGAATATTGTTCAAAGCGGCACTCACTCACTCACTTCCACTCTGTATTTCAGGCATAGAAGATGTGATGGTATTTGTGACAGACAAGTCCAAAGAAGTAGCTGGTCAAATTCACCGTATCAACGTGACGTCATCAGCCGTCTCTACACTTCCATTGTTTAAAGTTATTAGGCCTGTCGCTATTGGGTATGACAGCTTGACGGAAAATATCTACTGGAGTGACGTCATGTCTAAAGAAATCCGGTCAGCCAAATTTGATGGCTCCAAAGAGGCAACACTGTTGGATCTCGATACAAGTAAGTGCAAACGTTAAATAATCCTGCCTCATGAAGTCGGTGAAAAATAATGATGATACCATTTCAGATTTGAATATACATTGGATGGTTATCGTTGCCACTATACAGTGAAATCCCCAGCCCTCGAACATTCGGAAATATGTCGTGTTATCCGTCCTTCGAGTTATAGAAGTTCAACCTCATGTATGTGTCAGGGATACCTTTTTTTCCCCGTCCATGTTATTGACAATGAATAAACGTTTCATCACAACTTTTGAGGGTCAGTAATATTACTTCTTACCCATGTGGGAATCCGGATAGAGGGTATCAAACGTTCTGTAATGCTCTTGTGAATTATGTTTTTTTCTATGAATAATTCGTTTTTTCATTGGTTGTCGGTTTGATTTGATTTAGGTAAGAAAGAGAATAACCACCACGAATCTCGGAATTACGGTGTGTGTCTTTCCCCCGGGAGTTAATGTTATAAATCGCTCACATGGGACCTGTCACATGGATTCCTTTGGGAAATATGGAATCCGTTATTTCTCGAGGCTACGTAATGTTATTCTCATAGTCAAAATTCCACATTATGCCACTGTCGGAGCCGTTCCACTGAGCAAAGGGCGATGGGGTAGGCTAGTTGTTAAAGCGTTAGCTCGTCACGTCGAAGACCTGGATTCGATTCCCCAAATGGGTACAATGTGCTAAGGCCATTTCCTGTGTCCTGCCGTGATATTGCTGGAATATTGCTTAAAGCGGCGTAAAACCATACTCACTCACTCCACTGAGCAAAATAAGCGATGTGATCGTCCTAACAATTGTCAATTGTTTATTGTATATTACAATTGCCCTTATTATGTCAAAGTATTGAAGTTGTAAATCATGTGCTGTGTAAGAAGCCTTACGGGGACTAACATTGTACAAGCGCAGCGAATAAAAGAACGTACAAGCAAAAAGTCTGCCAGTGAGTTTGGGTTTAACCGCACACCAGTCACCTGAGGGTTTGACAAATTAATGTGGGAGGAATGACGAAAGTACTTACTTACTGAAAGTTATCCGGGTCATCTACTTACCATAAACCGGTAGGAAACTGCGTGAACAGTGTCATTACCTTCCCTCTGTCATTTACGTGGGTGGTTTAGGATTAACATAGGATATTGCCGGTGTCACGAAATATATTCGCCCACAGAATAAAATCCCCCCCCCACCCCCCACCCCCCCCCCCCCCCCCCCCCCACACACACACCCGGCGAATTTATACCGGTACAGTTCCGCTACTCTCGAAATAAACTCTCCCCTACCCTACGAAATAAAATCCCCCCCCAGAATATTTCCTCCCCCGGTCGTTTAATAAATACTTGCCATGCAGTTCAATAGTTGCCAAACACTTCTGATAGAGACGATGTTGAGAATATGAAGTATAAAGGGCTTTACTTTGTGTTTTCTTTAACTACCGCAATATGAGACGATAAAATAGTATATAGTTAGATATAATACTAGTCGTTAGATATAGAGAATGTTTAGTAATTTTAGAAGTTCTAGGACAGTTATTAACACGTGTCGTGTCAGCCCTATGACATTCGCGATTGTCCACTTACAGAAAACATCTTGTGTTGGTTTAACATGAATTAGTAAAGGTTAATTAGGGATGCCCAACACGTTAATTAATGAAAGACGAGTAGTCAAAACACTGTCATTTCCTGCCCAGGACATCACACCCCTTCACGCTAAGGTCGGTGAGAAACATTCTCATCAAAGAAAACACACAGTGAAGACTGTAGATTCTCGTCGTCTAGCTACAAATCATGTGATGTATTAAAGGTTGAAGAATTTTGAACTGAACTAAAGCAAAACGCGACTACAAATATTTAAACATAGCCCACGAACTAAACCACCAGGTTCAAAAACTAGTCCAAATAGCCAAAAGTAGAGACTGGAAAAAATTCTGCGAAGGTATAAATAACCGTACAGATGCCAGAACGGTCTGGCGCAAAATCCACGCCATCAGAGGCTTAAAACGACATAAAAAAACCCCTAACATTGACAACTCAACCAACCCCGCCCAAAAAGCAAATAATCTCGCCAACCACTTTTCGGCCGTTAGCAGTAACACCAACTTCAGTAAAAAATTCCAAGATAAACTTAAAACAGAAAACAAACCCACAAAAGAACCAAACAATAACAATCTAGAAATAAATCAACCCTACACAATGGAGGAGCTCCTCTACGTAATCCAAAACAGGAAAAAGGGCACAGCCCCAGGATTAGACCTAACTTCTTACCAAATAATTAAAAAACTCCCCCTAAAACTACTCCAGGCACTACTCAAACTATACAATCTCATCTACCTAAACGGACAGGTTCCTACTCCCTGGAAACAGGCCCTAGTCATACCAATCCCTAAACCTAATAAACCAGCTAATCAAGCTAGCTCATATAGACCAATATCCCTAACTTCAAACTTATGTAAAGTAATGGAATCAATGGCTAAAAATAGATTACAACATTACTTAACCCAAAATAACATCATAAACCCAGATCAAAGCGGTTTCACTCCTGGCCGCTCAACCCTAGATAACCTCGCCCGACTAGAACAAGATATTAAGACAGGACAGCTAAATAAACAATATACCACAGGCATCTTCTTAGACTTCTCTAAAGCTTTCGACATGGTATGGCACGATGGGCTAATACAAAAACTTAAAAAAATAGGACTCAAAGGTCAGATAATAAACTACATCCAGGACTTCCTAAACAATCGTAAAATAACCGTGGGTATAGACCAAACTCTATCGGACCAATGTCCCCTAGAAAATGGTACTCCACAGGGCAGTATCCTCAGCCCCACCCTCTTCAATATAATGATAAACGATCTATTCGAGGGCCTATCCCCTAAAGTAAACACATCAAAATTCGCGGATGATGGAGCCATCTGGATCCGCACTAAAAGCATGAACATGGTCCAAAATTTACTCCAAAAATCTCTTAATAAAATACAACAGTGGGCTGACAAATGGGGCTTCTCCCTTAACTCAGAAAAAACAACAGGAATAGTATTCAAACATAAAAACATGAAACCTGCCTCCCCAATCCTCCAGCTAAACAATCAAACAATCAAATTTCAAAAACAAACCAAATTCTTAGGACTTATTTTCGATGAACATCTCACCTGGGATGCTCACATCCAAAACCTAACAACTAAATGCAGTAAAGACCTAAACACCCTAAGATGCCTAACTGGCTCTAACTGGGGAGCATCCAAAGATACCCTCCTCTCTCTCTACATATCACTAATTACATCAAAACTAGACTACGGCTGCGCCATATACAACACCCTAAACAACTCTCTATCTGAAAAACTTGACTCAATACAATATCAGGCTCTCAAACTAATTACACGCACCCAACATGGCACCTCCTACACCTCACTTCAGGCCTTAACAGGAGAAATGCCACTAAGTCTACGCAGGGAACAGCTAAGCTTAAATTTCTGGGCCGCGTCCCAATCAAACCCTCTCATCCAAAACTTAATAAACCAAAACATCAGCCCCAAAAACCAAGCTCTAGCTCGTAAACACCCCTTACTTACCCCAATATCCCAAAGAATAACAAACTACCTAAATGAACACCAAATTAAAAATCTTAAACAAAACTGCAAACAATCAAATATCTTCACCCCTAAACTTAAAATACCCAAAATAGACACAACACTAGCTAGCCAAATAAATAAACAAACCGACCCAAACATAGCTAAAACTACCACACTAGCATACATACACGAAAATTGGCCAAATTGGTGTCACATTTACACGGACGGATCCTCAGATCCGACCTCCAAACACACAGGTTTCGGAGTCCATACCACACAACCAACTAAAACCACACAATCCTTCCGACTCCCAAACAACCAATCAATATTCACGGCAGAACTAATGGGCATGGCCTCAGCCCTCCATAATCAAGAATCCAAAAACCACAAAAAAATCCTAATACTTACCGACTCCCTAAGTGGACTGCAAGCCCTCCAAAACAAAAATACCAAAAACCGACCTAAATTAATAAATCAAATACTTAAAAGCTCCAACGACCTAACTAAGGCAGGCAAACAAATAACCTTCTTGTGGATACCCGCCCACGTAGGAATATACGGTAATGAAAACGCCGATAAAGCAGCTAAACTATCCCTCAAAATCCCAGAAATAAGCTTAAACTTACCCATCTCAAAATCAGAAATTAAAAGTGTAAACAAGCAAAAAATCACCAAAAAATGGCATAACCTATATCTAAACTCAAATAGCCAAATCAAAAAAGTGCTCAGCAAACCACTAACCAAACCAAAAATTCTCCATCCATCCAAAAAAATCGACAGAGTAATCACTAAACTCCAAACAGGACACACCAACCTAAATAACCACCTAAAAAAATTTAAAAAACACACTACAGGTAACTGCCCACACTGCAAACAACCAGAAACCCCAGAACACGCACTCATCCACTGCACACACTACCTAACACATCGAACCGCATTACAAACCACCCTCAATCTAAACAAGGCTCTAACTCTAGAAGCAATACTAAACCCACAAAATAAACTAGAAAACTTCAAGGCCTTAGGCGTATTCTTAATAAAAACGGAACTAATAAAACGCATCTAAAAACACAATAACTCACCAAATCAAAATCACATAAACAAACAAACATCCACCATACCCAGCTCCCTTAGTTCTCCTCCCCAATCCCATCGGCATCTATTCCAAATCTCAAAATTCCCAAATTCTATATAAGCAACCCCTAAAACCCCCCTCTTGGGTTGCACAGACCACCTTCGCCCCTTTCGGAAACACATTAAATGGCCTGGCCGGGCCCGTGTGCGAAATACGCATCAGTCGGAAAGCGCACGTTAAATCTCCAAAGTAAGTAAGTAAGTAAGTAAGTGAACTGAACTGTCCGAAAGTTTATATCTAAAATTTTGGAATTGGATACAGTGATAAAGTCTTATATCAATATGTAGACTCATAAATATTGGTTTTATGTTTCAACGGAGATATTTTCTTATGAAATATCGCGTATTAGTGTAATTTGCATGCTTTACCATTCATTGTACCATTCTAAACCATGTGAATGTTGTAATATCAGTCAATCGGGTTGGAAAACAGCCCAATCCTCGCTCTATAAAGGACTATGTCAATCATTTTGCGAGTTGAAATGACCCCTGATACTTTATGACAGTTTATGGAGTCAAAATCAATGCTGATTATTCATAAACTTAATGCTTCGTACTAAAGGCCTGTGGCCTCTTCAGTGCTTAATAAAGATTGAAAATACATCAGTTAATCAAAGATGAAGGTAACTTTATACATCAGAGTTCTAGGGTATTAGTTCATGTTTTGTTCTTAGACTAACATTTCAACCATCGATTGTGTTCACATGTAGACTCAAACTGGTATAATAAAAAAATGTATAGACAACAACAACTGTATTAGAAACAACAAACACTGTAGAGACTCTTGTCTCCCATCCTTTGTTTGGTATGATTATGTCTTATGATTATTGTAGGATGGAAGGTACAGTTACCAAATAAAATATGCTGAAATATCAATTCATTATGACCATATTTCATAATCTATTTTTTAAAGTAACCCTCCTTACATCAAAGATAACTATTTAAAGAATATAGTACTTAAAGACATTGCAACGAACCGAATAATCAGGGGGGAGACTTTATACTGAGGGGGGCGCGAAATATATCCGCCCGGGGGAGATTTTATTTCAGAACAGATTCTCCGGGGGAGAATCTGCACCGATATAAAATCTCCGGGGGGAGAATTTGTACGGGGGAGAGTTTATACCGGGACACCGGCATTGTCGTCATGTGTGGTTAATGAAGATTTATTTGTCCTGAAAACACGTGTACCACGTGTACTTGGTATACTTAGTGCACGGCAAAAGTGAATGTGCAAAGTGCATACCGCATTCGCCGTAATAAGATACATTGGCGCTGATTAATACCATACACAACTGAGATCGAGATCGAAACATATTTCAATATTCGACGAAACTAGAACTATTTCGATGATAGTTACTCCTCCACAACTACTTGGCTGCTGTGTTTTTAAGAAACCTGTAATATATACAATAATATATGAACTGTGATATAACGTTTCAGTCTTAGAAGGGGAAGCTTATTGATATTACTTACAGGTGGGTCTGGACGTTGGTCTGTGGCACTTATTTGAGAAGGGCGCTTAAAACGGGGAATACGGTAGTTGATAGTCCATGGTTAGTCCTGCACCATGACTGTGGAATATGTTTATTTTCTGAATTAAAGCCCAATCTAGATATGAAAAAGCAAAAAAAGCAGGTATAGCCAGCTCAAGCTAGCTCTAGACCACACCATGAGGAAAACTATTTGTTTAATTTTAGAGGCGAGAAGAGTATTGTGTAACATAAAATTGCATGGACTAAAGGTTAGTCTAAGTCCAAGGTCTATTCTGTAGTGTGCAAAGGTCACGGCGCATTTCATTGAGTTTGGTCTTGTGCCAGATTGAACTCTCTTCATCATTATGGTCAAGCCATTGTCTTTCTACAGGCAAATGTTTGATGTAAACAATAACGTGCCAGTTACACCATAATTGACGAAATTCGACTGATTAATAACATTAGGACTACTTCAATGTACACCTCGATCTAAATCTTGTTTCTTGGTCCAGAATCGATTATTTACAGGCAGTTAAAATAAAGGGGGTATGCAACAAAAACACCAAGATATGCAATGTAATAAAAAAATAAAAAATAAACAGCAGCAGTAATAGTAACCCTAACACAGACACCCATTGTACTAGGTACCAATGTTAAATTCATACTCTTCCATGGTCTTTCCAATTCCGGCACTGATTGAACCGCACTGCATCGGGTTCCAGAACTCATTTGTGCAAAAATCGGTTCCACTATCAACATCTCTTCGCGAAACTTTATACACATACATGTAATAATGTACGAGATGCGCATTTTGCTGTCAATTTCACTCAGAAAACTGTGCCCCTGGCCACTTCGTGACTGCTCATAGTAGTGATTATGAGTGAGTGAGTGAGTGAGTGAGTGAGTGAGTGAGTGAGTGAGTGAGTATGGGTTTATCTCTTTTTTAGCAATATCCCAGCAATATCACGGCGGGGGACACCAGAAATGGGCTTCACACGTGCCCATGTCGGGAATCGAACCCGGGTGGTCGTCGTGATGAGCGAACGCTTTAACCACAAGGCTACACGACCGCCCCTAGTGATTATTAAAGTCACAAATGTTTTCACATTAGTTTGGCGGCTGTAGTTCCAAGTTCAGCAGGCTATGTCAAATATCTTTCTGCATCTATAATTGCGTAAAAGGGGCGGTGGGGCAGCCTAGTGGTTAAAGCGTTCGCTCGTCCCGCCGAGGAGGCGGGTCGATTCCCCAGTTAGGTGCAATGTGTGAAACCAATTTCTAGTGTACCCCGCCGATGTTGAGAGGACATTGCAAAAAGCGTCATAAAACTATACTCACTCACTATAATTGCGTAATAGTCGTCACAGCAACTGACAGAAATAAGACGTTGTTTGTTATCTGCGCTTTAATAAAAACATGTGCACAGTCTAGTTTGTCACAATACCTGCACTATATATAATGTATGACATTATTTTATTGGCCACGGAAAATGATGAAACGAATGTTCATTTTATGATTTTCAATTGTTGAATACATTGTTCCAAGCTGAAATATCGTTCTGCAACCATAACGTTCTTTAATAATATGAATATAGTATGCTAATCGAGCTCCCGTGTAATACTAGTTTTATGGAGTTTAGTAGTTTAATTATTATTTGCAGTTTATAACGTTTCTAGAATTTGTGAATGTCGTGTGTGAATAAAGACAGACACCTATGTGATCCACAGCAAAATCCAATTGAGTTTAACAAAATGATAGCTCAATATTTGTTCGTGAAACCATTCGTCACCACTCGCTCCTTTCCGTAACCTGCAAGACGACTCGTCCCCATATCAATGAATGTTAGGTGCGCAAATACGACATACCAATCAGACCGCGCGTATGACTTCGTACGACAAGTACTTCGGTTAGGAGTCCCTTAGGAATAATGTTTGATTTTACATATGTCTTGCATTAAACAAATTACCCAAGATACAGTTAAACGTGTTCAATTATACTTTATACTATTGTAAGCCCCGATGTGTTTCCAGTATTATCTGGAATATATATGATATAAGGGGGACATTATTACGCAACGAGTTGACAATTCTTTTAGCTATGCCGGTATGCTCTTAGACGGAATCCAGTCGCAAAAATGGCCACGAGAGGGGCACGAGTCCCTTTTCGGCTTGTCCCGGAGCTGGTCACGAAAGTCGTGAAAGTTGTTCCCGCAGTACATTAGTACACCTTTAGGTATTACACAATGTGTACAGCTTCATGTTTAATAACGGGTAATCTCATCACGGGCAAGAAATAAAGAAAACATCCTTAACAGTATTTTCCCAATAACAACATCAAACCGACTGTAACAGCATCACATCAATCAAATAACTCACTTGCATGTTATTTATGCATTTACCTGTACCATTCCGAATCTCAATAAAATAAAACATTTTTTTACTCTGATGCGTTTTATTCTGACATCTCCACAGTTGGTCGCGTCATGTGTACCCTGTGTAACCTTTGACCGTCCATTTTAGCATAAGGATGCGCGGGTTCTTGAGTCAGTGAGATGTCATCTTTATAAAACGTTGATGTTTTATTCCTTTTCGATTCGGGCACGAGTGGCCCAGTCGTTTAAGGCGCTGCAATTCCCTGTTCAGATTTGTGTCCGTCACCTGTGATCGTGTCTTCGAATCCCGGTTCGCCTGATTATGTTTCTAGGTTTGTCCGTACCATAGGTTTGTCGGTGGGTTTCACCGAAATGGTAAACGTCTGAGACCTGCATCACTTCGGGCTTTCCTCCCACATTAAACCGACACGCCGTGATACTCACTGCTCTGTCACAAAAAAAAAAAACACGCAGGACACAAATATGCCTTAAGTTTGATGATGCTCCCTATTGAGAGTAGTTGCCTAGGAGCTAGCAATGACAGAGTATTTAAAATATTCACAGCAATATGGCGCCGTATTCATTCTGTACATTTGGAAAAAGGTCGTTTCGAGATGCAGAAGTCAGATACGCTGATCTGATTACTTCACTCACTCATACTGATAATTTAGAAGCCTCGAGGCTCATTGGTAGATCAGAAATCGTACCTGTAGGTATCGTACCAGAGTGAAAGATCTGATTTCAATGCCGATATTGATACCATTCCCGGCTTTCTGTTTCTAGATGCTGTCCCAGATGGTTTAACCATGGATACATCAAATCGCAGACTTTTCTACACTGATGCTGGAAACCGCATCATTTGGGGTGTCGACTTAGATGGTCGCCACGCAAGTGAAGAAATAATTAACAAGGGCCTTGAAAATCCTAGAGCTATAATTGCATACCCCTCAAAGAGGTAAGCATAACACAGTTTTTCAATTGTATGGCAGTCGTACATACCTATTCCAGGAACAGTTTATAGAGACATTACATCTTGGAGTTGGTGTGGTTAGTGGACTTTGGATGTCACGAACACATTCTGAGAGTCGTATAGTTTATATTCATAATGAAGGGTATGTGAGTCAATTAGGATTAACGCCGCAATGAACATGTACAGTATCTCAGCGATCTCATGTGTTTACCACTCTGATAAAACGCAAACCCATTCACCACCACTTCTGTATTTTCATTTTCAGAATCTGTTTATCGCTTGGAAATATCCCCATATGAAGTTAATCTATGGGGCAAAAAATCCGAGAAATTGTCAGCCAAAAAATTACTTTGTTAGAAGGTGTATACCTTAAAAAACAACAACACATTTTCTGCCTCATAGTTTTCATCTGGCCGTGCCATTGTAACCGAAAATATTTTAAATCTCCATGCCAGAAAAAATGGTCGGTTCCTTTGTTTGATAAATATCCAAGATATCCATCCATATGATACAGAGAAGAAGAAGCAACTGAGCTTTCCTTTAGCAATTATAACACATATAATCATCATAGATAATCGATTTCTTTTTCTATATTTCAAAATGAGTATGTCCCTTTCTGAAAAGCATTGAAAAAGGATTCGATTTGAAAAAAAGTAAAACTATTTATTTGGGAAATATATACAGGAAGCGGTCCTTAACTCTTCTCAGCTTTATATAATGTCAATCATATGTACCTGGCAGTCGAGAAGAGTTGCATCCCGAGTTTCGGTATTTGGTTAACATCAAAACATTCCAATAATTTATCTCTTCAGTTATGTTTACTTATTATATATGTCCCCAGGTCCCGACCAGAGCACTGTGGCGGGAAATGAAACAATTGTTTCAAAACAATGTAACCTCTTGTGTCAAATACACATCACAAACAGGAAGACACTATCAACACCGAAACACAATATCATTGGGCGTGATCTTCGTGCAGGAATATGATACTCTATTGTGAAGTTCACTCTATTTTCATTGTCGCTGATGAATTATGTCAAACAAATGTTATTGTTTTCTGTTTGGTAGACTCCTGATATGGACCGACTGGGCGGTTTGGGCTAAGATAGAACGGTGCAATTATGATGGCAACGATCGCAAGACACTTGTTAACACCGACATCGAATGGCCAAATGGGATCACTCTTGATGAAAAAAGTATGCCTACATCAAAACATATTTCGTGTAACTATAAAATTAATAAAAAACGAATAGCCTGGTGAAAGTTCCGTTTTGCGTTATCGTCAATAGCTATAACACATCTTCGATATCACTTACAGACAATAAGTGATTGTATAGAAACAAATAAATTGTCCAAGAAAACTTTTAAAAAAATAGCTATGCTTTAGCTTGTTGAAAGAATTAGATTGTCTGCCACAAAATACATTGTTGCAATGTGGGTTTTGTAAAAGAATATTTAGGCTCATAGTTTTATATATAAAAATATCTGGTCAGCTGAAAAAACATATCCTGTCTTCATACAACAGCCCCCCCCCCCCCCCCCCCCCCCCCCCACCACCACCAATAGTCGGCCTATATTAGTAATAATAGAATAGAATAAGAGATCTGAAGGCACCAATCCACCAATAACAGGAATGCTGCGGCAAATATGTGTTTGACTAGAAGTGGAAAGGCTTTATTGCGATCATGCGATCAACATATTTATAACTGAGGAAAACACTTCCTTTAGTTTATGGGGAATCACAATATAAACAGAAACGTGACGGTAGTAGTGCAACAGAAACTACGAACATAAGGCTATCATGAGCAACCCATGCTAGTGTAAGGCGGAGTATAGGGTATGTGTCATCACGAGTCCGGATATCGATACTGGAGCTGAAACTATACGTGCTACGTTACAGTGATCTGATGCTGACAGTTACACTAAATTGGGATGCCATCCTGATAATTAAATATTTTATTGCCCCGGGGACAAGGCCCCAGGTTATGCTCACAGAATTTAAATGAGCCTGTCCCAACCGACCAATAACACTTATATTGTTATACTGTGTTCCTTGTGATATCCTAAACTGGCTTCATAAGCGTCGTGTGTTGTTTATCTCACAATTTTAGTCACTCACTCACTCAACGTTTCCTTAGTGTATACTCGAGAGCAGGAACAATGATTCACATGACAGGAAAGGTTGTAGGATTTCACGAGGATTCAAAAGTATGTGTCATGTCCGCCTCTATTGTTACACATATGTATATGGTGACATCCAACGCACCTCCGTTTTTCTCCTAAAGCGCGACTAGTGTCTATACAAATTATTGACTCGTTTTGATTATCAACCCTAGAACGATTTGTAAAACATATCCTGATATATTAAGTAAATACGAGGAATCATAATCTTATCCCTTCCTGTTTATCTTAATCACGTTTTGTTTTCTAAAGATGTTTTTTTTTCTCATGGCATTAATGAAAGCAAACGAACAATGGTACAAACGAGATGATGTAAATAATAACAATAATTATAATAATAATAGTAGTTGTTGTAGTAGTTTTAGTCCCATTTATTATTATAATCATTATCATTAAAATTATACGTTTCCATATTGTAGGCGACACAGTGTACTGGTGTGATGCGGAGAAACACCGTATCGATTCAGTCAAACTTGATGGTACAAACAGGAAGCAGATCCTTGATGAACCAGGCACTCATTACTTTGGTCTGTTCTTCTTTGAGGAAACACTGTACTTAACGGACTGGAAGACTAAGTAAGTCTACAAACTAGTCCAGTTACTATCTGGTTAGTGTTGTGCAATGAGAGTCGCAATAAGGCCTGTTGTGATGATGGTGAACGTGAACATGGCTAAGTGACTTCCTTGTCACTGAGAGGTAAAGGAAAGTGCCTTTTAAAAACATACGCTATATTGTGAACGGTCCGTGAAAACTCAACATATCACTTAACATCTTGTCTTTCGGCTGAGATTAAGAAATCAGTAGGTTTTTAAAAAAAAAATCCTCCGAGCATGTTAATTTTAATACAAACACCATAAGTGTAAGTGGACGGTTATGTATCATTAATTTACCCTAGGCCAAGCCCCATAACGGACTACTGTTTCATGATTGGTTGACAATAGAATGGGAGGGGCTTGTGTTGCATTATCACGATGTCACTGGGTTTGTACTGTTGTCAACAATTAATTTTGTCTTGATTAAATAAGCAGTCTGTGAAGTGGTATTTATTTATAAGAATTGATTTCAATATTGTTTTTTCTCTCCATTTATGCAGTTATAAACGTACAGTAAAACCCTGTGGTGACACTTTGTGTGTCGATATTTGCAAAATGCTCGCCGTTTTGTTTATGTTTATACTTCATAAACGCAAAAGATATAAAGTATCTCCTGAAGTACACATCTACATTTAACAGCCATTTTTACATCGATGCTCTATCATGGGCTTCATATCAATTATTCTCTTTTTATAGTGCTGTACGAGCAATATATCTCAATGGAACTGAGAAGATGAGGATTTCTGCCGGAGGCTTCAAGCAACTCACTGGCATTTATGTCACCAAATTGTCGCGTAAGTTGTGTACACGTTACTCCTGTGGGGGATTCAATGTCAGAATTGGTCCCCAGAGCCCCAGAGCCCATCACCTACCCCGACCCCGATGCTTTCAGTCACTGTACAGTCCACCTTAATATATTAATATAGCTGGGCTACTGGGGAAGAAACATTCACACGTTAACATCTCAAAGAAAGCAGGAAAAGAGTGAGTGAGTGTGGTCTAACACAGCTATAAGCAATATTGCAGCAGTTTCATGGCTGGTGACGTCAGAAATAGGCTTCACACATCGACCCCATATGGGAATCCAAACTGGGTCTTTTGCGTGATGAGCAAATCCTTTCCCAGTGGGCTACCTTACCGCCCCAGTAGGAAAAGAAAGCTTGAAACTAGGGTTTGTAATTATATGCGTATGCAAAGAACAATTTTAGAAATACCAATGTGACAAACAATAGGTTTAATGACTTCAAGACGTGTTTGACGATTTTGAGAGTGAAGTTGAAAGTTTTATTGTTGTCATCTAAATTCTATATTTCTAAATGATGTATGATTGCCAGAAACTGTTCATATTATTTTGGCTTTACTATATGTATGTTCAACAGGGTGCTCCCCACACACATATGGAGAAAACTGTGACACTCAGTGTGGCGAGTGTGTGGATGGTGTCGCGTGTACCAGGACGACAGGGTTGTGTACTGAGGGCTGCAAACAAGGCTATTACCACGGAAGTACAGATGGTATGTTGTGGCAAATATGATGCGTGTTGAATCGGTAGGGATGACATCATAACCTCGTATCTATGATCACATGAACTCGACCTACATGAATCAGCAAATCACTAATCGTACATTATACAACACGCAGTGCTATAATATGTACCTCGTAGTTCATGAAGGTTTCGTTTAACTAATAGTTAACTAATACTACGGTAGTATGTGAGTGAGTAAGTGAGTTGGGTTTAACGCCGCTTTTAACATTATTCCAGTTATATCACGGCGTGTCAGCTTAATGTGGGAGGAAAGCCCGAAGTGATGCAGGTCTCAGACGTTTACCACTTCGGTGAAACCCACGAGCACGGGTATGGTGCTGACAAACCTAGAAACATAATTTGGGGCGAACCGGGATTCGAACCCACAATCATGGGTTTCTGGCGTTCCCAAGGGACGCCACTCTGCACAGCGAAACGCTGCGCCTTAGACGACTGGGCCACCCGTGCCCCCGGTAGTATGTGAAATGCTGAATCGAAAACATGTTGACTCATTGATCAATTCTTCATGACCTTTTACATCATCTGGTGCGCCGACATCGCTAAACCAAAACATTGTAAATTATCCCTGACTAATTATATTAAAATTGTAAAATTCTAATCAGTGATAACACTTTTGAAGGGTGACTAACATGCCCGTTAAGCATGTGATCTCGGTCTTCTTAGTATGTTGATGTATTTGAGCGGTCCTAGAAGGGGTCGTTAATAGGGCACGGATGGTACAGTGATTACATAGCTTCAGACCATGATCCGCTAGTCGTGGGTTCAAACTCCAACGATCAGGATCACGGATTTGTCTGCTAGTACCCGTAGGTTTCACCAAAGTGGTAAAAGTCTACGCCGTGGACTATTATAAATAGTACAGTAAGTAAGCGTAATGGTTTCGTTTTGATGACCATCGTATTGTTTTTCAGAGGCTCCGGTGTACAACTTCTCCATGTGTAACAAGCAATGTGGTCATTGCCAGACCGGCTCCTGTCATTACCTGTCTGGAGAGTGTCCTTACGGCTGCGAGAAAGGATGGAGTGGTCAGAAATGCGATACAGGTACATTTTACTGCCATTCATGGTATTCACACTAAAGTACGATGTCATTTTAAGATGTTAGTCGAAAAGAAAGTATAAATAAGTCATTCTTAAGTCTATTAATATTCAAAAGCGAAATATTAGTTTCGGAAAAATTCTTGCATCCTCGTTTTATTGCTTACCACCGAACACTCGTTTGTGAGAAAAAAAAGGAGAAAATATACAGTATCTGAAAAAAACGTTGATTCAAAATATATATTGGGATCAATGAGTGTGTTTCAAACGTTACCAACCGCCCCTGTGAAGGTTAAAGACACTTGTGATCGAGATTTGTGATATGTTCCCAAAAATGTCTTTTCCTGTACGGATTCGATTTTTATGTTTTATCATTTTTGGAAGTCGATGTTCTTTAACACTTGAAATTAACGCCTCCGCAAGGTTAAATACTCACTTGAATGATAATTTTTTATATAGTTCGTCCTTATATGGGTTCTGAACCTGGGACCCGTTAACATCTAGGTCTTCAGCAACCCATGCTTGCCGTAAAAGGGGACTATGATTGTCGCGACTAACGTCATCGGTAGGACAGGCTCGCTGACTTGGTTGATGCATGTCATCGTATCCCAATTGCGTGGATCGATGTTCATGACGTGAATCACTGGACTGTCTGGAATATTGTATTTAGGAATCGTATTAACGATATGGTTATCTGGTTGGAGGCAGTAAAGAGCATGTATTTCCCAATACAGAGGGTAATTCAAGCAAGAGTTCGTGGTGGTTCAGACAGGAATTCATGGTGGTCTCAATGTAAGAGAATGTATTGTGCCTTGGGGAAATTGCGGTGTTTCTGTCTTTTTAGTACTTTTTGAACACCCTTTCTAGTTTATTTAGGTTTTTAACTCTATGTACGGCTATGATTTCGTCGTCATGGAAACGGTGATGCTTGAAACTTCAGATTTAATATGTTTTCAGTAAGACATGCAAGTGGGCGATTTCATGCATGCATGCATGTTTGTGTCGCTATATGAACGATATAGTAAAAGTCATACATGCTTGTGTTTTGCAGAAACTATGGTAACACAGGAAACCAGTACATCGACGTCCTATATATCAGCGACTACTCCGCTCCGCTCAAGTCAAGTCGACAATGTAACCACTACGTGTGGTAAGGTGGGTTACTATGGCGACGGATGCAAGTACAGGTGTGGTGCGTGTGCTGACAATGCTACCTGCCACGGCCAAACTGGGGACTGTCCACAACACTGTGCTTGCGGATGGGAGGGCAGCAAATGTAACGAGAGACGAAAAGGTACGTGTATGAAATCCCCAGGGAAATTTATTTGGATACCTTCAGCTGCATCCTGCCACACTAGGAAACTGACCATGAACTTCAACGGTTGAAGCAACTGATTTTGTTTGTTAATTTAAGTCATCTCTGTGCCAAAGAAAATATACTATTTACTGACTTCCATTCGGCAAAATGTCATTATTCAATAATTATGTTTGCATACAAGACATGTCGTTCTAACAAATATTAACAGAGACCCTTGCATAGAGCCTCATTTAATATTGTGACTTTGTGCACGTACATATACTGCTTGAAGAATTAGAAACACAGAAAATGATAAATTTTGAGTATATCTAAAAACAAAATTCAGTGATTCTTATCACGCATTTTATTTGCCACACATGTTGCAAAGTAAGAACTTATTATTTCCATGTATTGAATTTTCTTCCATCAGACCTCCAACGAAATTGCCGTCAAGTGATGAAAGCCGTGGCTAGCAAAGTTACTTCAAAGGCCACAGAAAAGATTGGTAAATGCCAGCACTGATTATGAATACATTGAGAACTTATGAATAAAGACTCATCACGCGATGACTGTCTTATATTTTGTCCAAACCTCATCAATCGATGAACTGTTTGGGTCAGACTTGATTTCCAGGCAACTGTGATTTGGCCTGGGCTATCGCGCACTACATCAGCTCACATGCTCACCCATGTAAAGTAAATGTAAAATTCAGATATTCTTCTACATGTATATTCTGTTCACAAATAGTACAACATTTCAAATTTTCAAAAAATTCAATACATAAACCAGTAGATATTGTAATAAGGAGAATGCATATGATGTTTTCAGGTGATGCAATGGCAGGGATGATTGCTGTAACAGTGGCATTGTTGATTGTGATTATAGTATTGATTGCATATATCATGAGGTGAGTTGCTTCTAAGGGATAAGTAAATATTGAATGTCAACGCCAGAAAACGCCTGGGATTTTGTCGAAAAAGTAAATTGTCCCAGTAAACACTTATGCTTCAAACTGTCGAAAAAAAGAAACTGTCTGCCAAAAACAGGCACACACACTTTGTTGCAAGAGACTTTGTTTTTTTAAATTTTGATTTTAAAGAATTTATGGTCAAATTCATTTACATGCGGACATTACGTTTTGCAGCAATCCCTTGTGTTTTGTATTCTAGGTCTCGACAACTTAAAGAAAGGCAATACGACAATCTGCAGTTCAACAATTCAAGTGGTACCGCAAGCATCGCCGAAGAAAACCCTGTGTACTCTTTAGTCAGTGAGGCACCATGTGGACCAGAACAGGAGACAAACACCAATTCGCAGCTTAATTCCCAGCCCGATGTTCTCCCAGGAAGCGACAAACGCTGTTACGCAGACAGCGATGATGAGGAAGATGAGGAAGATGAGGCTCCAGACAAATCAAGCGACCCTGCATACGCATCACTGCAGTTCGGGATCGGGAACGAATGAAAGAAGACTTCAAATTGAAAATTTCGCGCTCGCTGTTTTCTGAATTGTGATCTCGTGTCGTAGTGCTTTGAGATTGAGTTGGGTTTAACGCTGCTAGTAACACTATTCCAGTTATATCACGGCGTGTCAGCTTAACGTGGGAGGAAAACCCGAGGTGATGCAGGTCTAAGACGTTTACCACTTTGGTGAAAACCACGAATACGGGTCTGGTGCTTGCAAATCAAAAAACCAAGATTCTAACCCACAATTGTAGGTTTTCGGCGTGTCCAAAATGCTGCGCCTCAAACTACTGGGTCATCGTGCCTCATAAGCCTTCTGTAGTGAATTGAATTCTAGTGTACAGTGACTTGTGAATTTCACATAAAATTTTAAGGGATATAGCGCCATATAGTTCTTTAAAAACTTGAAAATGTCATAAATGTAAACAATTTGTATAAACTTTGACTTTGACTTTTTACACAGAATATCTGAAGATAATTAGTGTCCTCATTTATTTTTCATCTTAATTGGGATAAAGATTTAATTAATAATGTACATCTTTGTATACATCTGACCAACTGTTTTTTTGTCACATTATATTATTTACATAAGTTAAAACCATTGTTTTATATGTACAAGAATATTCGGACCCGTGCAAATCCGGGTTAGAATTGTTCTTCAGCAACCCAGGCTTGTCCTGTAAGGCGACAGACGGGATAGGGTGATCAGGTTCGCTGACTTGGTTGATACATGTCATCGTTTCTCGTTTGTGTAGAACGATGCTCATGATGTCAATCACTGGATTATCTGGTACAGATTCAATTACTTACAGACCGCCGTCATATAACTGGATCACTGCAGATAGCGGTGTCAAACAACAAAAAAGCAAATCGGAAATGTTTAATAGAAAGTAGTTTTCTACTATTTATTTGCAATTTGTAATGCCAATCCAAATTTAAGAAAATAGTACAGAATATAATTCTATTCTCTGTGGATATGTAACGCATGTTCAGTTCGTAGTTATTTGTTCATATTTAAATTGTTGGGTTTTGAATACGTTCAGACCTCCGAACTAAATTCTTCGAAATAATCCACTCAACGTTATAACTGAATTCGCCTATACAGTAGTTTCTCAAGCTTCCATGTCTTATATCTTATATCCGACATTTGAAGTTACGTTTGAGAAATGTTATACTCTGTTTACTTTACGAACCCACAAAAAGACACAGCTGCTGTTGATAATATATCATTGCCAGTAATAAGAAATAATACGTCGTGCCCTGATAACACTTCAGTAGGAATTTGTGACAGCATATCCAAGGTTCCATTATCTAAACTATGCATGGCATGTTTTCTCACCAAGTGCCATGTTGCAGAGTTCATGTAGAAATATGGCTACGCTAATTAATACATTTTTCGGTATGCATATTTGAGGTATGCATATATTTATCTATGTGATTCAGTATTACAAAGTAACTGTGATGCCAATTGTATCATGTACATAGTCACGATTGTATATTAATCAAAAGCCCTTCACTTTTGGAATAAACTAGGAATTGCCTACCAGGACATTATATTTTATGTTCCTTTTGCAAAATATGCACCCCTACCGTTATAATTGACATTTAGTATTAACTCTTCTATATTAATGAAAATGTAGTTTTACGCAAATGCGTTTTTCTATTTTTCTATGGCAGTGCTCGACTCTGCTTTATGCATAGATTTCTATTGGCTATGGAAAGGGCTTTGTCGCTTTGTTATTAGCAGTTTTACACAAATGTATTGATTCGATGTTGATTGCCTTTAATAATACTCTCATATATCTTCCAGTGATTAATAGTCAGTGACTGAGTATGGTTTTACGCCGCTTTTAGAAATATTCCAGCAATATAACGGCGGGGGACACTAAAATGGGCTTCACACATTGTACCCATGTCGGGAATCGAACCCGGGTCTTGTGACGAGCGAACGCTTTAAACACTAGGCTACCCGACCGCCCCTAGCTAACCCTAATATGCTTATGAAAATAATCCAATGTCTGTTACAATACATTGTTAAATTTAAACTGTTTTTGCTACTTTTGTAGCAACATGTATTACGTATATTTGTGCCAACATAGCTATGCATTTTGTACTACTCACGTTTGTCTTTTTCATATTGATGTGCAATTTTAGACCAATGACCCCCAAATAATGCAAGTAGCTTCGAGGAGCACAACATCATGTAAATATAATACCTCACTCAAACCAAAGCATCTGCTTCGTTACAACGTTGTTTTTATGGAGGATGCTCTTGAAACAATTTCCCTGCCTAGTCATTCTGCTGATTGCCCTGTGAATGAATCATGTAATGCAAGTTAGTATTATCTGGTATTCAGCAATATAATTCAGTGTCGATCATAAGATTAATGTCCCTCACGACTTATTATAGGACATTTGTTATTGTTGTTTTTATTTATGCTACAGACATGTTTGAACATTATCATAATCTTAGGATTTAATCTACTTGTATAGAAATTCTTTAGTGTGTCATATAGATGGTCCACACTATCGTATTCTCAGAAAAGCTGAGATTAAATTTGAATCAGGATGTCTTTCAAATGTTATTAAATTATGATGTTTACTTACATGTGTATTACAACACTCAATATTGATTTTATGTGTTTACAAAAGTGCAATGTAAATAATCTGGGGAGCAAACTAAAATAAACCTACTTCTCCATGGTAAAATATAATTTGATCTAAAACTTAAAAAAAATAGAAAAAACATTTTGCATAGTACACAAATGCTGATGGGTATCTTTTACATTTTATCCTTCGAAATCACTACATTTGTCTTTTTCGGCACAAATTTACAACATTTCAAACATGGCAGGAGTCATGTGATTTCAAATTCATTTCTTACCGTAGTGGAACAGTTAGAACAATTTCTTTACACACAATTACCCAGCCACAGAATATTTATTTACAAACTATTGCAGGAATGAGTAATGGTTAAATGGACGTACTCAAATTTAATTAATTATTTTTTTTGTTTCAATTTTCAATTTAATAAAAAACAACCTCGTATAACTTTCTTTTGCCCCTCAGTTTATATAACGTCAACGCCAAGAATACCCTGTCTTGATTATCCACTAAAAACTTATACCGGTGGATGTAAAGGGAAAAATAGAGGTGAAAATGACATGAATGGATCACTAAAAATCAGTGATGACACCGTTCTCTTGTGTACGGTGGCCCATAAGGGACATGGAGTCTGTTTGTATGACAAATTGTGCTAATTTGCAAAAAGTTATGATAAAAGTAAGTGAAATATCAAAATATTGAAAAGCAGACTCCATGTCCCTGATGGGCCACCGTACTTGTGGTTTAATATGTACATAATGCGTCAAAAACACAATGACGGAACTTTCAATGAAAAACCAATACTTCTCTGTACGTTACATTTTCGGTAATAAATATTTTTGTATTGTTCTCTTGGGATCTATATATATATTTCAAGTCAAAACGTCAGTATGACCTCACATGTTAAAAATATCAACGATGAGGGACGGTAACTGAGAAGATAGTGGTGATTAAATTACCATGATCACAGTCTGACTCCACATAACCTCATTTATTTCAAATGTCGGAGAATGGGCTCATGTGTCGTCACGCTGTTCGAGGTGTAACAAATTATAACGGTACGCTGGCACTCATAGGGATGTGTAATAAGGACTGTTCATGACATATTTCGGGGGGGGGGGGGGGGGGGGGGGAGATTAGACCCCTCATGTATATTAGGGACTGCTCATGAGATATTTGGGGGAGGGATTGGTACTCTCATGTATATAAGAGACTGTTCATGAAATATTTGGGGGAGGGATTGGTACTCTCATGTATATTAGAGACTGTTCATTAGATATTTGGGGGAGGGATTGGTACTCTCATGTATATTTGAGACTGTTCATGAGATATTTGGGGGAGGGATTGGTACTCTCATCTATATTTGAGACTGTTCATGAGATATTTGGGGGAGGGATTGGTACTCTCATTTATATTTGAGACTGTTCATGAGATATTTGGGGGAGGGATTGGTACTCTCATGTATATAAGAGACTGTTCATTAGATATTTGGGGGAGGGATTGGTACTCTCATGTATATTTGAGACTGTTCATGAGATATTTGGGGGAGGGATTGGTACTCTCATCTATATTTGAGACTGTTCATGAGATATTTGGGGGAGGGATTGGTACTCTCATGTATATTTGAGACTGTTCATGAGATATTTGGGGGAGGGATTGGTACTCTCATCTATATTTGAGACTGTTCATGAGATATTTGGGGGAGGGATTGGTACTCTCATTTATATTTGAGACTGTTCATGAGATATTTGGGGGAGGAGTTGGCGCCAACATGCAGGTATATTAGGGGCTGTTTATGTGATATTTGGGAGAGGGGTTGGCACCCTCGTGTAAATTAGGGACTGTTCATGAGATATTCAAAGGAGGGAGGGATGGGGCACCCTCGTGAATATTATGGAACTGTTCATAAGGTATTCGAGGGAGTGGATTGGCACTCTCATGTATATTAGGGACTGTTCATAAGGTATTCGAGGGAGGGGTTGGCGCCCACATGTATATTAGGGATAGTTCATCATATATTCGGGTGAAGGGATTTTATCGAAATATTTTTCTGGAGTAAGCTTTTTCCCCACGTTCCGCAAACCAACCTTGTCTGTCTGACAGTCAGCGGTTGAACGCATCCACGATCCATCACGTCAGGGTATGATAAGTAAAAACATGTGATCCTCATATATTTGAACCACACAAACTATTACTTGTAATGTTTGCATTCTTGGGATCTCCAAGCGTTGTGCAAGAGCGAGTGAGTGAATGTAGATTAACGTGCCGTCAGAATAGTTCAGCTCTATCACAGTGACCTGTTGATAATCAAGTGTGAACAAGGCAAATCAGTGGTTGATATCATGAGCAAAGACCAACTGTAACCAAATAAACCTCTTTGAGATGTCGGGTTAGAATCCGCAGAAACATAGGCTGGTCGTAAGACGGTCGGTGATGAGGCTCGGTGCTTGGTTGAGCGTAGTGCTCTTACGACGTGGATCTTTGCTTACAGTATCAACCACTGGTCGGACTACAGGTCGCAGTGATTTAGCTGGAATATAGCTGAGCGCGGCGATAAGCAACACACAAGCGGTCGTTTAGTCGTATATCAAGACCTACATTTTAACAATAGGGTAATGTGTACCTTGTCTTCCTGATTGAAGAAACGGATAACTCCAAACAGAAAAGACCGCCTCCGTGGTCTAGTTGTAGAGCGTCCGCCCGGAGAGCGGAAGGTCCGGGGTTCGATCCCGGCCGCGTCATACAAAAAGACGTTAAAAGATTGTACTTGTTGTTACCCTGTCTGGCGCTCGGCATTAAGGGGCTAAAACAAGGACTGGTCGGCTCGGAGTCAGTATACTGTGTCTGAGTGGGGTATTCATGTTAAACTGCGGCATGGTATTTCAGTGAGCTAGCACTATAAATCGGCATCAGTCCGGACTAGTACAAGCAGCCACACAAACACATACACGTACATGCACGTCGCTATATAAGTGCAATAATCTTGGACGCGACGTTAAACCCCATTTCACCTCACCTCACCTCCAAACAGAAAAAAACCCATCTGTAAAAGACGAACACTAGATGTTAGCCCAGTTAACCATTGTTTTTTTAGGTGGGCTCTAGTTATTGCTATCATTAGTTGCCATTACCCCTGCCTATGTGACTGTTCTAAACACCATGCACCACTCCAACAGACATCCTGGGACCGGAAAGGCGGCCTCATAGCGTGATATTATTAAACATTTATGACTATTAATGTTCAAACAACACTGACATGTGACTAGACATCCGTTGCAACACGGCCCAGGCTAGGGCAATACCCTAGCACACAAAAGAGATTAATATTGAGGCATGGAGCTGTTCCCTTTCTCATGATGACACCGTCACAAACAACACAAGTAATCATATACTACGACACTAAAGCATCGTCAATCCGGACGGTATAAAGTTCTCAACGAAATCGTCCGAATTAACATAGTTCCATATAAACAAACCACCGGTGGTTTTCCTTTCATAGAGGTTACTGTTAAGTGTGTTTTCACTGTGACTGTGACGTTAAACAACATTCACCCTCACTCAGTGTACTTAAACAAAGGGAAAGGTCGTATAAACGGTTTCTGGCGTTAATCTGCTTGAGCATTTGTTACTGTAATGGACAACTGTACGGTGAGTGAGTGAGTGAGTGAGTGAGCGAGTGTGATGGTCATTTATATCACGTCGTGTCACGTTGAGATGCGTAGTAATCTGGAAGTGATGGAGGTCCGAGTGAGTGAGTGAGATGGTGTAACGCAACTGTTAACAGTTACATCACGTCGTGTCACGTTGAAGTGCTTGGTAAGCTTGAAGTGAGTGAGTGAGTGAGTGAGTGAGATGGTGTAGCGCAACTGTAAACAGTTATATCACGTCGTGCCACGTTGTAAGCGTGGTAAGCTTGAAGTGATGGAGGTCTGAGTGAGTGAGTGAGTGGGTGAGTGAGAGAGTGAGTGAGTGAGTGAGTGAGTGAGTGAGTGAGTGAGTGAGTGAGTGAGTGAGTGAGTGAGTGAGTGAGTGAGTGTATCGCAACTGTAAACAGTTATATCACATCGTGTCACGTTGACGTACGTGGTAAGCTTGAAGTGATGGAGGTCTGAGTGAGTGAGTGAGTGAGTGAGTGAGATGGTGTAACGCAACTATTTCTTAACCCATTGCTGGCATTCTTCGTATTTTTCAACCCGATTAGCCACGAAAGTTTGCATCATTGGCCGAATCATCACGAATTTCCAAAGTTTCCGATTCGGTGTCATTCGGGGTATTCGTGGTCGTGGTGAAAGGGGGGCATTAGAATACACCGCCAGCATGTTCCGCTGATTGTCACGATCCGATCATGTTGAACCTATATCATAGTTCTTCCTTTTTCATATCTTCTGCAATCATCGAATACCCCCTACATTATTTTCAGAGTATATAATATAACATCTAAAAGCTTACGAGTATATGTTTACAGCATATTAAATCGTCTCATAGATATTGCTTTGTGTAATGGGAGGTTTCAACACGTATATAAAGAATATCATCGCCGGCTCCTGGTATAAAACCTAACGCGGGACGCATAAAAACCCCATGTCACAGCCAGCTCTCTTTGATTTTATAAACACGATGTCACTTTCCAGAATATCGAAATTCTCGAATGTTCACTCGATTTCTCGGAAAACAAGTAAACAGTACACAGAAATAGGATGGTATCCGAATGCTTATATGTAACCCACAATATGATTTCCGAGCAGGATTTAAACTGGATGACAAGCCTGGACACCGTCCCTCTGACTAACATCAAAATACCCCTCAGTTCCCGATAGCTCCACGCGTCTTCTGTCGTAGCTGTCTGTACTGTTCAAAATCCTTAAAAGTAAAGTTTACACATCCGTATCACTTGCCCACGTTTCAACAAGGCATATAATGTCAGAGTTGCTTCTGTGATCTATGAAACATGATTTCTTAATATTTCGTCTGAGGCCTTCGATATTATACATGACACATTGCAACACCAACATCACCATCCAGAGTTGACTGATGTTGACTTTGGCCCGAGTTTTTCTGTACGTCGTTACTCACAAATGTCATAAGGAGCGACGTAAACAAGCATAGCTTCAGACCGGTCATTGTCCTTCTCGGCACGAACATCACGTGATTGTGCGTGGCGACTCGTCGTTGTGCTCTCTTCAGCATGAACGACATAAAACTAGCATGAAAACAACCGAGACGAGCTCTGTACGTACCCACACCATTGTATCATTCAGGTGTTTACAACATGGGAAATGTCTTTTCAGTCTTGAACTTTATCGGTAAACTTTGTAATTTTCACTGTTTGCCGGGGCTCTCTGAAAAAAACACTCACCCTCACAACCCACTAGGTGGCGCTTCCGCCTGGCCATAACTGGACAAATATATCGAAGTTAAAGTAGAGAGGGGAAGTTTTATTTTCTGAATGTGTTTTTTTTTCTATACGTGGCCACGAACATTTTGATTTAACCACGTAAATGCGTTTAGCTTTAAAAAGACCAGATTTACCTCGATAACATCAAGCAGTCCAGTCATGGGTTCAGAGTACGTGTACGTGTTCATGTTGGACCAACTCGAGCATATTCATCAATGACATAATTTTCTTTTGCCTTTCTTTACAGGGAGCAATTATAGCCCTGGTCAAGAAAAGAGTAAGTTTAGCGAAAAGCTACCAAATCACATAACCGGATTAATTATTCGTTTTGATGTTAGTATATATATTATGTT